>NC_051083.1:103182062-103877062 GCF_004664715.2 Peromyscus leucopus
TCATACCAAACACATTCTTTTTCTTTTCCTTTCCCCTTTCCTTCCCTCCCTACCTCCTTTCCTCCCTTCCTCCTTTTTTCCCTTCTTTCTTTCTGAAAAAGATTCATTCTGTAGTCCAGGCTGGCCTTGAATTTGTGATAATTCCCATCCCTCAGCCCCCCAGTGCTGAGATGATGTGCATGAGCCACATGCCAGGTTAGGCTGTCTTCATAGTGCCTGGAATCTGCCATTCAGCATGCAGTCAACATGATGGTGTGTGTGTGGGGGGGCACATATGCTTTAAACAGGATCTAGCTGTTAGCCCAGACTGGCGTGGAATTCACAATGTAGCCCAGGGTGGCCTCAAAATCACGGCAGCTTTCTTGCCTTAGTTGTCTGAGTGTTGGGATTATAGTTTACCAGATTCAGTACAGTTTTCGTCTAGGTGGGATGTTTCCTATCCTGTAACCCCTCCACCACCAACCAGCATCCACATACAGTTTTAAAGTATAGGACGTAGAAAAATCTCAACAGTTAAGAAGCAGCCACTAGGGCAAAACAAAACAAAAAGGAAAGATATCTGATAGCCCCAAGTAGCTTACAGTGCAAACCAGTTAGATTTGGCTAAAATAGCATTTCCAAACAGATGGGAAAATTGAATCTTTTTTGGTGATATTAGAACTAGGGAAGACTTTTGATTGATTTCAAGTATAAATAAGAAGCTAAGGTAGAAGGGTTGATGTGAGTTTTAGGTCAGCCTGGGCTACATAGTGAGTTCAAGGTGCCTGAGTTAGAGTGAGACAATATCTCAAAAATCCAACAGAAAAAGCAACAAAAAACCGGTAGGGGGTTTAAACGTCTTAAATTATCTTAAATATTAGAATCCAAGAGAAGTAACAATAAACAATAGTTTTGTTGTTTTTATTATCAGGGCTTTAATTTTTGTGGGGGAGGTAACTGGATAGTTGGACTGTCAGGAACTGATAAGACAGGGATTCATGATTTCTGCTAAAATTTGTTTCTGGAAACTGCAGAATAAGGGAGATAATCCTAAACTAGATTGTGGTCTCTAAAATCCTAATTGATGGAATTTACCATGCAGCTCAGACTGACCTCAGATTTAACAGTGATCCCCCTGCCTCAGTTTTCTGAGTGCTGGAACTACAGCTGTGATCTACCAAAAGCCAGCTACTAGTTCAGTTTAAGACATTGGGCTAGGAATTCCCTGCTTCTAAAGGCCTTGGCGTGCTCAGGGCTGAACCCTCCCCACATTGGGCCCTGGGAAGAGCTTACCAGTGGTTGTGTCAGGAGAGTGAGGCAATATTAAGATTCAAGGACTTTTATAGGCTGCTGCCCAGTTAGTGGCTAGGTATTAAATGACTGTTAGGAAAACCTCACTACATAGTGCCCGTGACGCTGATGTTTGGGACTGATGGAGTTTTGTGATAGTATGATAAGACACTATGGCTATAGTACTTAAACCATCATTTTAACAACATCAGTTATTATTAGTTGCAGTGCTGAATTAGAATCTAGAGCTTGGCAAATTATAGGCAAGTGTTCTACCACTGAGCTATATACCCTTAGCTCCGCTTTAGTTTGTTATTTTTGTTGCGGTTGGCCTTGGTCTTGTTTTTGCCATGGAAGTCTCCATGTGCAGTGCAGGCAAATGCCAAATCCAGATCCTTCTGCCTCCACCTCCCCAGTGCTAGGATTGCAGGTCTGGCTGGATTTTTAAAATGGCTTTAATAAACTTGGTTTTGCAATGTTTGCAGAAGCATTGCAAAGAAGGGCAGAGAATTCCCCTACACTCCCACCCAGCTTCCCATGTGGGACTTTGATAATCCTGGGCTTGGAAGTTCTCGGGCAAGTTTGAGACAGTGTTTCGGTTTCTCTATGTCCCCTTCCCTCTCCAGCTCCAGCTGCTTAGTGTCAGTTCCCAGGGGGGATCGGGGTGCTAAGTCTCTCTCCGTGCTTTTTTGGAAAAGCTATAACAACAACAAACAAAGAAAAACCCACCCACCGAGGACTAGCACATGTTGCCCAGCACAACTGAAGAGAGCACACTGAGGTTTGCAAGTGCGCAGAAGAGTGGCGTAAACTGTCTGGATTGAGTGTGGGGGAACCCCAGTGTCCTGGAGGAAGAATCTTGGGAATACTAGTATTTAAGAGTCCATCAGGGTGATGCCTGCCTTTAATCTCAGCACTGGGAGCAGAGAGGCAGGTGGGTCTCTGTGAGTTAAGACTGGCCAGCCAAGGGTACAGACTGAGATTCTATCTCTAAATGAATGAATGAATGAATGAATGAATGAATGAATGAATGAATGAATAAATAAATAAATAAATAAATAAAAAGTCAATAGGCTTCTTATTCATGGGCTTTATATTTGCTGGTCAATTGCCTATAGACTAACAAAAAGAAAAGAAAAACCTAAAAATATTACATCTGTGCTGAACATGTTAGACTTTAGTTTTTCTTGTCATTATTTTTCTGAACAATACAGTATAACATTGATATATATACCATTAAAGTATATGGAAGGATGTACATGGACTATATGAAAATCCTACAAGGAGCCTTTGCAAATTTTGTTACTCACACAGAGTTCTGAAATAGACCTTCCATGGATACTAAGGAAAGAATATATTATATTTAATTAAGTATATGGCCTGGGAATTGGGAATGTAGCTCACTGACAGAGACACTTCTGTGCTTAAGGCCCTATGTTCTATCCCTAGAAAGAGAGAAAAGATATGGGCCATAGTGGTGTATACCTGTAACTATGCCAATGAGAGGTGGAGGTAGAAGATAGACGGTGTAGTAAGTTTGGGGCCAATCTGAGCAGAAATGATCTCAGAAAAGAACGTGACTTTAAAGCCGCATTATCCAGGTTACAATCAGTGACTGACTTCCTTGTGCCTCAGTTACTTTTGCTGTTATTATTTTTTTAATTTAAATAGTGGGTGTATGTGTTTGCTTGCACATGCATGCCACTGCATGTGTGTGGGAGTCAGAAAACCCCTCCAAGGGTGTATTCTCTCCTTCTACCACGGAGACCCTGGAGATCGAACCTGAGGTTATCAGGCTTGTGTGCAGGTGACTTTACCCGTTGAGAAACCTTTGGCAGCCTGTTTTTCCTTTCTTCATTTTTTTTGAGATAGCCTCAGTCTGTAGCTCATGTTGGCCTTGAACTTACTATGTAGCCCAGGCTAGCCTTAAACTCAGTGCAATCCTCTTGCCTCAGGCTCCCAATTGCTAGGGTTGCAGATGTGAGCTACCACACCCAACTAGTCACTGCATCTTTAACGTGAAGCCAACAGTAGTCCCTATTTCGGAAGCGTCTATGAAGATTTTTTTTTTTTTTTTTTAGTAATATGTGTAAAGTGTAACCGTGTCTGTCTCAGTAAATGTTGGATGTTCTCATTTCAGCTTGTTATTGGCCTCGGCCTCTCGGATGTGGGAGAATGGGTTAAATGAACCATTAAAGAGCCTGGCTGTCATTGATAAATGTTTATCTTATGTTTGATTTGAACAGAAGCTCAGCCACCTGTGACAAATTTGAGCGTCTATGTCGAAAACCTCTGCACAATCATATGGACATGGAGTCCTCCTGAGGGAGCCAACCCCAATTGTAGTCTCAGATATCTTAGTCATTTTGATGACAAACAGGATAAGGTAAGTTTGCTAGAATATGTGCCATTGCTGAGGTAAAGTGAACAAATACTATAAATCAAAGCAAGGAATGAGTCAAATTCTCATCTTCAAAGCAGGGATTTTATTTGAAGTTCTTCCCAAATTTCCACTGAGGAGAACTATCGAAACAGCTATTGACAAGATCGAGCATTTGAAAATATTTGCTCATTAGTGATGATTGAATAGAATTGATTGTTCTGATAGGAAACACTAGATATCTTTATGTATTTGGTGCAATAAGTAATCAGTTCTATTATTGCTAAGTTTGTTATGTTCTTGTACGTCAGCTGACAACTTAAATAATTTTCGATGGCAGGACTGGATAATTAGGGTTTTTTTTGTTTTTTTTTTTTTTTTTTTTTTGGAGCTGAGGACCGAACCCAGGGCCTTGCGCTTGCTAGGCAAGTGCTCTACCACTGAGCTAAATCCCCAAACCCCGATGAGAATTAGGTTCTTTATGATTCCTCTATTCAATTGTTTGGGGAGTCTGTATCTTCTTTCCTTGTGTATGGTGAGAGAGATGTTTGGGGTTGAACTTGTCTAGAATTTTGAGGAGATGGTACTGTCTAGACCTCCTGGAGTTTACCACCGATGAGGCTTCAAATGAGTAGCAAGAGCAGTGCTCCTCTTCCTGTCCTGGATGCAACCGCAGTATCATCTATAGGCCTGTACTTAGCCCCTAGTCCCTAGGCCTATTGAACACGGGGGAGCTTAGGCAGAAGCCCAGTACTTCCAGCTTCCTAGATGAGATCAAGTGTGCAGGTTGTTTGCAGCCTTCACAGTGAGGCTTATCAAGATATGAGAGATCTGCAGCGAGGTTTGTTTTTTAAAGCAAACGATTGATATCACTCTACCATTGTTTTATCCATGTCTATTAACTCTCCAGTCTGGCAAGTAGAAGGCAGCTCTGGCAATGCATTTTAGGTTATCTTTCATCACTAAGAGATAGGGAAGTCCCGCTGGGTGAATAAATCAAAGGCCCTTCAGTCCAGGCATGCACAGAGGCATAAGCTGAGGCTGGCTCCCTTTCCTGCTGGGAAAGAACTGTTTAGTCAGGAAAGGTGTGACGGAGCCAAGTGGGCGTTCATTGTCAGGGAGATGGGCTTGGATAAATTTTACATGAAGGCCAGATTCCCAGAGGGTGGAGAATACTGTCTTTATAGCAGCTACCAGTGCAGTGATTCTGCTGGGAGGAATTTAGTTTCTTGTCTGATACAGGAAGGCATGTTTCACTTGATGATCATTGATATTTAGGCTTCCTATTTTATTCATACCAATTTAATATTGCATATCTCAAAATCGGAGATTTTCTTTTTGAGGCAGGTCCTCTGGTATCTCAGGCTGGTTTCTGCCTCATTATGTAATAGAGGCTAGCCTTGTGCTCCCGATTCCTCTGCCTGTACAGCCCAAGTGCTGGGATTACAGGCAAGCACCACCATAGAAGAGACTACATCCCAAGTGCTGGAACCACAGGCAAGCACCACCATAGAAAGAGACTGTAGGCCGGGCAGTGGTGGCGCACGCCTTTAATCCCAGCACTCGGGAGGCAGAGCCAGGTGGATCTCTGTGAGTTCAAGGCCAGCCTGGGCTACCAAGTGAGTTCCAGGAAAGGCGCAAAGCTACACAGAGAAACCCTGTCTGGAAAAACCAAAAAGAAAAAAAAAAAGAGACTGTAAAACTATTATCTTTAAATATTTATTTTATTATTCATATGCCTAGAAGATAAGATTCAAGTCCATATTTGGAAGTATTTTTTTAAATTTCAAAATGCCAGCATAATAAAACTCTTTAGCTTTCAGGCTGGAACAGTATCTAATATAGTGAGAGAACTGAGATCTCCCTCCCCCACCATGATCCTAATTTATGATGTTTAAAAAAAAAGTTATTTTAAATAAAAAACATCATTGAACCCAGGTACCACACTTTTGAGATAAGTAGTGTACCACTGAGCTACACTCCTAGCCTTAATTTATTATGTTTGTCAATACATTTTTCCCTTGGTGTCCTCAGAGGATGACTGCATCTCCCAGATGAGAATTAGGAGGGATCCTTGGGTCAGCAAGGCTCCCTCAGCAACTTGTAATTGGTAAAGTAATGAAGTTGGTGAGACTTACATTGGAAGCCTTCCTACCATCATTATCACACTCTCGAGGGCTGGTCTTGAGCTTCACAGGCTTGGTCAGGGACCTCTCTTCCTCAGCGTACGTTCATTTCTAAAGGGACAATCCTAAAATGATGCAGCATTCCAGGAAAACTTCTGTCAGCACTGGACTTATCATCCCGGTAGGCAGAGCCTATATGGGAAGCCAAATGATAAGTAGATTTCTTGGCAGGGAATCAAGAATTCCTTGTGAAAATGTCCTTGGCTATGAATAGCTGGAGGTCCCGCTGAGGATAACCATAATTTTGCTGGATTCTCCATGTCCAAGTTGTTAAGCTACCACCTCCTTTCTCTGAGCCAGGATTTTACTTGAAGAGATCTATTTTGTATGCCCTCCTGGCCCCCACTTTTCCTGAGCACTGTCTTAATTGTCCTTAAGAACTATTCTGCCTCTGTATGCATATCTTTCTTTTGCTATATTCATCATTGATTTGCTGGCGACTTCCTGAGAGCATCCTCATGTCTTTGTTTCAGAGGTGACTAGAGTTTTCCCCATGCCCAGGCAGCAGCGGGCAAGCAAAATGTCACACCAGCTGCTTGAGGTGGTAGATCGAGCGACGTGACCATTTCCCACCTCCTCATGGCTACCAGGAAATTATGAAAGGAAATACTATGGGAAACTTGAGTCAGAAACTATTGCAAAACAGGAAGTGCTGTCTTGGGAGTTCTGATTAAAATCAGCTTCATTCTTATTCCCCTCACTTCTGGAAATGTTAATTTCTTAGAGAGCCCTTTAATAACGTTGTTCTAAGTCATAATAAGCAGATTTGTGATTTAGTCTTAGATTTCTACAGTGTCTGGGTCCTCTGTGGTTCCACAAAGCTTTTTTATCCTCATTTGTGTTCAGTCCTTATAGCAACACTAGAAACTTGCCCAGACACCACAAAAGAGTGTTTAATGAAAAGTGTCTTTTTGGCCCTCAGTCCCCAGAGATCACCACAATGACTGGAAATTTAAACCTTGATGTTGATGGAATTTTGTTAATTGCTTCCTTTCAGTTTGCTTGTGGAGAGTTGATGCTGGCTGGCGTGGTAGACTTCAAAGTAAACTGCATGATAGTTGTACTTTTAAATGTGGAGATTTCTTTATCTAGAGTTTTTCAGTGGCAGGTGGTACTACTGCTGCAGGCTTATTATTCATTGTAGGAGAAGGGTGGGCTGACCGGTACATTATAGGATGCCAGTTATCATTCCTGGCCTCTAGCTATTGTGTCTACAGGCATGGCAGAAGAGCGGAATAACTCTTTCATGATCACTCAGCCACTCACTTCATTTAAGAACTTACTGTTTTTCTTATATACTTGGGTCTGCTAAGACTTTGTTATTTAAGTGTCTTTCTTGTGTGTTTGCTGTAGAAGTTATTTTTTTTAAAAAAAAAAAAAACTTTCTCATCTCAGAAAATTGCTCCTGAAACCCGTCGTTCTAAGGAAGTACCACTGAATGAAAAGATCTGTTTGCAAGTGGCATCCCAATGCAGTGCCAATGAGAGTGAGAAGCCTAGTGCTTTGATGACAAAGTGCATCTCACCCCCTGAAGGTAACAGATTGGGATTTCAGAGTGTACCCCATTGCTCAGTGTGCTCACATTCATTGTTGATGGGCTCATTTCATTCTCAAAGTTTGCTTAATCAAATAAATGTCAGGCCCTGTATTAGATGCTGATAAGTTTGAGGGCGTTGCTGCTTCCAGTAGCTCAGACAGTTTTAATATAATCATGTCTACATAGTTAGAATGCTTTCTTTTATAATTTGAAAAATGAACACACACACACACACACACACACACACACACACACACACACACACACACACACTCACAGACTCTCTTCCTCCCTAAAATGTGCTTTACAAATTTATCTAAAGTAAGTAAAGCATTCATTGTTATCTTGATGTGCTCCACAATGGAGAAGAGGATGGAGTGACTTCCTGTAGGTCTTCAGGCTCAGCGCTTTTAGGGAGCCTATGGAACTGTCTATTTCATGGCATATGGAAATCAGTTTGCTATGCAGAATATATATGGGGAACTGCTAAAGGGGAATAAGTATGCTGGCCTAGCTTTACTACATGACTAGTCAAAGGAAAAGCTCTTGGGTGGTGAGGATCATTGTCCCCACAGTCCTTCTGCCTCTTATATTATGTACAGGGAGGAGCCTACATTAATTAAAAGAAGGACTACCAGACACCAGCTGCGACGTTTAAATCCCAGCTCGGCCGTTACTATTTGTGTGACCTTGATTAGATTGCTGCCCCCATCTGTATTCCTCATCTATAAGATAGGAGCACCTACCTCCTACAGTCATTGAGAGGGTTACAATAAATACTTTGCACATTCTGTCTTTTCATGTTATCCTGGTCCTTTGTTAGGCAGGGCCAGGTCTCATCTCCAGCTTCCAAACCTTAGCAGTACATGGATGGTTGCTTAAGCCACTCTCTGATTTGTGATAATCAAAAATACCCATGAGGCACTGCTTTTAAAGGTCTAAAATTTAGGACTTCCAGGTAACTGAGATCATGATTTAAATGGGTTGGGCAATGCTGGGCAGTGGTGGTGCACGCCTTTAATCCCAGCACTTAGGAGGCAGAGGCAGATGGATCTCTGAGTTTGAGGCCAGCCTGGTCTACAGAGTGAGTCCTAGGGCAGCCAGGGCTACACAGAGAAACCCTGTCTCAAAAAACAAAAAAATCCAGCTTAGCCTACTATATTTGTATTTTTAGGAGTTTAATAATTTGAAAAGCAATTATATTGTGACATAAAATGGTTCATGCTGGCTCAGTAAAGTATTCCTTCGAGGAGCATGAGGGTTAAAGGCTGACATTTTAAACCTAGGCATTAAATTAATGTAGAGACATGATAACTGAAACCTCTTTATCAAGAGAGATGTCACATCAGAATGATTTCAGGCCAGGTGTGGTGGCATGTGCCGATAGCCACATTACTTGGGAGGCTGAGACAGGAAGAATTGTTTGGATCCAGGAGATCGAGCCAGTTTCTTAAAAACCAGCCAGAATAACAAAGAGTAACACACCAAAGAACACCAAAAGATGAAGACAGCCATCTTGGTGATACACACCTCTCTCCAGCACTCAGGGGGATGAGGCAGGAAGATTACAAGTTCAGAGCCAGTTTGTGCTCCATGACAAGTTCCAGGCTATCCTGGGCTACTTAGAAAACCATGTCAGAAGAGAGGGGAGTTAGGAAGAGAACACCCAAAACCACAGCATACAGCAAGCAACTATTAAAGCTTAGGTTATACTTATGTTTCCCTAGAACTTCCCCAGATGTCAGTACTGATGAGAAGAAAGGTAGGTCAATTGTGTCTTTATAAAAGGCTTGCCTCTTCCAGAGGACCCTAGTTAGGTTCTGAGCATCCATGCCAGGTTGCTCACAGCCACCTCTAACTCCAGCTCCAGGATACTGGATGCTTCTGAATTCTGCAGGTACCTGCTCTCACATGCACATACCCCTGTGCAGACAAACAACACCAGCTGGTTAGCCCTGAAATCATATACATACAAGCAACCAAAACAGACTTAGCACACATACGCCAGCTTAACAATAATAATCAAAGAAAAAGAGGCCATCAATTTGAGGGCAACAAGGGGGAGATGGGGGTGTTGGAGGAAGGCAAGGGAAGGGGCAAGTGATATAATAATATTTTAATTAAAAACAAATATTAAAAATGATAAAATATAGGGGCCATTTGTATTTTTATATTGTTATTCTATAGTCACGGCATATGGTTGAAATGTTATTTGACTTAACCAATTTCTATAGTTAGAAGAAGAGTAAGGTTCCTTTAGAGATACAAACGATGCTTTCTTTGTATAAAGTGGTGAGAAAGAAAGCTTGTGAACCAATCATCTTTGTATTTTTCCTGTCCTGAGTGACCTCTGAATGAAATGGGCGTGAGATTAGGGGTTAAGCTGTTAACCTACTTTCCGTGACAAGGACTCTTGCTGAATGTTCTAGGTGATCCTGAGTCTGCCGCTACTGAGCTCCAGTGCATTTGGCACAACCTAAGCTATATGAAGTGTTCCTGGCTCCCTGGAAAGAACGCAAGCCCTGACACAAACTATACTCTTTACTACTGGTGAGTAGGTATCGCAGGTGCAGCAGATTAACTGGAACACGGATTGTGGTTGTTCTGGGAGCCTTTGGAGTCAATCTTATTTTAAAAAAGAATAGCCTGTTTTTTTAATATGTGATGGTAGGGATAAAACTCAGGGTCTTGGCTTGGTAGTGGTGGTGCATGCCTTTAAATCCAGCATTCAGGAGGCAGAGGCAGGCAGGTCTCTGTGAGTTCGAGGCCAGCCTGGTCTACAATGCTATTTCCAGGACAGCCAGGGCTACACAGAAAAACCCTGTCTCAAAAACAACCAACCAACCCAAAACAAAACAAAACAAAACAATCAACAAAACAAAAAAACCACCATGGCCTTGCAAATGTCATGGCTTACTGGGCCTCTTATTTTCTATAAGGGCAGTCATGTAACACAAATCTTAAAGGGTCTTATTAATAAAAACAAACCCAGAGCCAGGTATTGGGGTGAATGCTGAAAGATCAGAGAAACAGAACAAGCCACAGCTTCCTCACCTCAACAACTCCTCATCAGATCCTGTTTCCTCAGACTGGAAGTTCTCACCTGAATGGATCTCAGCTAAACTGCTGCTAAAAGCCTAAAAACTTAAAGGGGCTTCTAGTTCCTGGTCATCACGCCTTATATACCTTTCTGCTTCCTGCCATCACTTCCTGGGATTAAAGGTGTGTGTCACCATGCCTGGCTGTTTCCAGTGTGGCCTTGAACTCACAGAGATCAGGATGGATCTCTGCCTCACAAGTGATAGGATTAAAGGTGTGTGTGCCACCATTTTCTGGCCTCTATGTCTATCTAGTGGCTGTTCTGTCCTCTGACCCCAGATAAGTTTATTAGGATGCACAATATATTGGGGGACACAACATCACCACACAGTAGGTTGCTAATTCATAATGAAACCCATTACTTCGTATGGTAACTTAAAAACTAATCTGAAAAAATTAAAACAAAAGGAAAGGGCCATTATTAAGATGGCCCAGCAGGTAAAAGGCATGTGCTGCCAAGCCTGGGGACCCACATGGTGACTCCTCACATGCTCCATGACCTGTGTACCTCCCACTAAGTAAATAAATACCTATAAATAAATGTATTAAAAAATTAAATATAAAAAGGAAAAAAAATCCACTCTTAAAAAACAAGAAACAAATGACCAAAAGCACCACAAGAAGAATAGACAGTTGAGTAGAAAATACATCTACTTAAAAAGACTTCCTGTTTTAAAATGCCCATCCACACAGTATTGCAACATGTATATGGGAAGACCAGTATTCCTTTCGCTCCTTTTTTTCTCAGTGGTAAACTCTAAAGCAACATCAAAACCAGAAAATTAGTGTTGACACGATCTACAGTCTTGCCACATGACAGCAGTATATCACATAGTTCCACCACTACAAAGTTCCCTCCAGTTGCTTTTTCATAGCCACACCCATCTCCTGCATCCCATCTTCCTTTTCGGTCCCCTCTCCCAAGTCTCTGGCAACCACTTCGCTAATCTGTCTTCCATCTATATAATTTTGTTATTTCAAGAATTTCACTAGAATGAAATTCTACAGTAAATATCATATAAAATGGACTTCTAAAAAAGCAGCACAGTTCCCCTGAGAGCCATATAGTATATATACTCACATATATACATATTACATACATACACATATTACATTCCTTTCTTTGTTTTTGAAACAGTTTCTCATGCTGTAGCCCAGGCTGGCTCACTGTGTATCCCAGGCTGGCCTCAAACTGTGGCAATACTTTTGTGTCCTCATGCCTGGCTGAAATTGGGGGATGTTTTAAAGCAGGTTTATTTACTCTTTATAAAGGCCTGGAAGAGTTTTATTGATTTGATATTTGTACATATTTGTGGAATATTGTATTATAATTTGGCTCATATATACTATATGCAGTGATCAAGTCATGCTAATTACCACATCTCTCTCCTCAAATATTGTTTCTTTTTAAGATTTATTTATTATGTATACAGTATGCCTGTGTGCCAGAAGAGGGCACCAGATCTCATTACAGATGGTTGTGAGCCACCATGTGGTTGCTGGGAACTGAACTCAGGACCTCTGGAAGAGCAGCCAGTGTTCTTAACATCTGAGCCATCTCTCCAGCCCATCAAATATTGTTATTTCTGTGTACTGAAAGCCTTCAAACTCATTTCCTATCTTTGAAAATGTGTAATTAGCTGTTGTGGGCTCTAATAGCCCTACTGGTTGTAGAACTGTAGTTACTGTACCTACTTACTACCCACCATCTTCTATCTCCTTATCAGTTGTGAGGATTGTATTAGTAGGGTTTCTATTTCTGTATAAAAATGATGAAAGGGTTTATTTTAACCTACGGTTTAGCTGGGCGGTGGTGGCAAACGCCTTTAATCCCAGTACTCAGGAGGCAGAGGCAGGTGGATCTCTGTGAGTTTAAGGCCAGCCTGGTCTACAGAGCTAGATCTAGGACAGGCACCAAAGCTACACAGAGAAACCCTGTCTCGAAAAAACAAAAAAAAAAAAAAAAAGAAAGAAAGAAAGAAAAAAGGGGGGGGATTTTAACCTACAGTTTATAGTCCATCTTGGAGGAAACTCAGGGCTGGAACTCAAGCAGGAACCTGGAGGCAGGAACTGAAGTAGAGACCATGGAGGAGTGCTGCTTACTGGCTTGCTCCCCCTGCCACACTCAGTTTGTGTTTTTACACAGACCAGGACCACCTGCCCAGGGGTGTTACCACTCAAAGTGGGCTGGGCCCTCCCACACCAGTCACTAATGAAGAAAATGCTCGCAGCCTTGCCCACAGAGCAATCTGACGGAAGCGATTCTTCAGTTGAGATTTCCTCTTTCCAGATATGTCTAGGTTTATGTCGAGTCGACAAAAACAGAATCTAACCAGGGCAAGGATATTAGGCACTGTGACAGCTGGATGGAGAGAAGAGTCTAGCCTTGGGGATCTGTCCTCTATTTGGCCTCGCTCTCCTCACTTGTTTGATAAAACAGCTCTGACAGAAAGGCATGGGTGGGACCCTGTCTATGACTTCTGAAGATAAATGCCCTGGAATATCATATTGTGGCCGTGGCTCAATGGTAGAGCACTTGCCCAACATGCATGAGACCTTTGGAAAAGGAAACAAAATCATCTTGGAGTGACCATTTTGCCTGATTACATCATGGAAAATATTTGTACTATATTAAAACACTCATGGGTATAGCTAATGAAACAGAGTGCAAAACCCCCATATGGTGTTTTCATTTAAATTTATTTTTAAATGATACATAAAAATTATTCATATTTATAGGCTACTATGTGATATTTCTCTCTCTCTCTCAGAGAGAGAGAGAGAGAGAGAGAGAGAGAGAGAGAGAGAGAGAGAGTTCTACAAACCAGACTCAGCATGTCAGCCTCCTCAAATCTCATGAATTGTTGAATGAAATCCCCCTAAATGTCCTGGGGAGTTGCACTCACTCTCCTCCCCTTTGGGTGGGAGGGAGGGTCAGCCTGATAAGATTGAGACACACCACAGGTAAAGGCAGGTGGTCCAAAGATCATGTGCTCCATTCTGTAGGTTTGTTTTCCCCAAACCCCTATCTCCATGTAAAAGTTCTCATTGGAGGTTTTGCAGTTTCACTTGCTCATTCTTGGTACCTATTGCAATCCTCTTTTTGTAAGACTCGTTCGTGTATTGGTGAAATTATTAAGGCCACTCCACGTAGTTAAAAGGGAGATTTATTTAATGGCGTAACTTACAAATGAAGGGATAGGTAGGTGGTGGGTTCTGGGAAAGACTCAGCACAGTCCAGCGGTGTTCTCTGGAGAACTCTCCTCGTCTAACTCTAGTGTCCAGGGTCCAAGCAGGAAGCAAGCGCGGCACATCCTGATCTCAGGTCTTCAGGGCTTTCCCTTGGCCCCACCTTGTAGGCGTGATAGTTACCGAAGCCTTAATAGGGGTTGGAACTTCCAGACCAAAGCTGGAATGGCTACCCACTACACTCGTGTGGCTCTCTTGTACCTTTATGGTAAAGTCCATATTCTTCAACATGACAGACAAAGCCCCTTATCACCTGGCTACTGTCAACCTGTTTAGCCTGTCTCATCCCCCTCCTTGGACCTCTGCCCCTCTTACAGCCTACATTGAATTTATTTCCATTCTTCATACTGACTCTTCAATACACAGAATAGTGGTATTCAAACAGGGATATTTAAAGAGAATAATGGGAACATTCTACATTTTCTCATAGTCTACACCTTCCCCTTTGACCTAATGCCTCCTGTTTGTCCTCAGCTCAGCTAAGAGGCAATTTCCTCTTCAGAAAGTCTTCCTTGATCTCTCAAGTCTGGAGACATATCCCCAATAGTACTTTTGCATGTCATAGTGCTCTGCACAGTGTATCGTCATTTCCTGTTTACTTAGTGGTAGTTCCCTTCTCCAGACTGCAATCTCCTTTGAGAGCAGGGGCTGTGTTGTGTTTTCCCCAGTACTTGACACATGGTGTAGGTGTTCCATAAATCACTTGTGCATTCTTGGTGCAATCCAAAAGCAGAGAACATTCAGGGATAGGGTGAGGGCTTAGACATATAAGCACTGCAGGATCTCTGTAGTTTGGGAGTGAAAAAGACTGAATACATCTGGCTCCCCAAGAGGTGCTAGAAAGAAAACAAACAGAATTAAGCTTCTAGGAGTCTCCTGATTCTGTTTTGCAGTGAAAGCCATAGACAGCTGTTAATACAGGCTTTCAAGATACCTTAGGAATTGGTAGCTCCATATGTTTCATATGCTATTAACCCCAGAGTTATCAGATTGGAACCACAGGGAAACCCTTTAGGAATGTGTCTATAGGAGGGGATTAGAAAGAGGGTTGGGAGGGTCTTAAACTTACCTTATTTCATGACAGACTGTGAAGGAAAGCAATCTAGCTTTTACAGTTGGGGTAAACGAGTTCTTGGAGATCTAGTAAGAGAAAAATAGGGAGGCGCCCCTGCCCTGGAGATATGCTAGCAAAAACCAAGACTCAGTGCAAACCATACAGTGTCCCTGTGGTGATTTGAAAGAAAATGCCCCCCCCATAGGTAGTGGCACTATTAGGAGGTGTGGCTTTGTTGGAGTAGGTGTGGCCTTGTTGGAGGAAGTGTGTCATTGTGGGAGTGGGTTTTGAGGTCTCCTTTGCTCAAGCTACGATCAGTGTGACACAGTTGCTTCTGCTACCTGTGGATCAAGATGTAGGACTCTCAGCTCCTTCTCCGGCACCATGTCAGTTTGCATGCCACTATGTCCTGCCATGATGATAAAGGACTAAACCTCTGAAATGTTTTGTTTATGAGAGTTGCCATGGTGTCTCTATACAGCAATAGAAAACCAAGACAGTCTCCTTGGGATTAATTTGCATTCTTCTTCTCTTGGATGATGCAGGCTCTTGTCAAGGTTGACAGCAGATAGTGTTTCTGTTGGTATTCAGCCCCACGTTGATACCTTTTGGCAGGGCACAACCTATAACTGGACATGGCTCAAGAAGTAATCTGGAAAGTGGTAGTTTACTGATACCATAGTGGTCAGGTATCAAAGATACTACTTCTTGTCAGTGTATTTCTAGAGCTGGTAATTTGACGGAGGCTCTCCCCATAGTAGTGTGTACTTGGGCTGCTCAATACAGGAGATGCTAGTCATGTATGACTATGTCTTAGTTACTTTTCTACTGCTGTGCTAAGACTCTATGACCAAGACAATTGATAAAATAAAGTGTTTCATTTGGGGCTAACAGTTCCAGAGGGTTAGAGTCCATGACTATCATGGTATCATGGTGGGACAGCAGCCAGACAGGCATGGCACTAGAATAGTAGCTGAGAGCTCACATCTTGATCCTCAACTCCAAGAAAGAAAGAAAGCCAACTGGGAATGGCATGGGTTTTCAAAACCTCAAAATCCACCCCCAATGACACACCTCCTCCAACAGGGCCACACCTCCTAACCCTTTCCAAACTGTTCCACCAAATGGGGACCAAGCATTCAAATATATGAGCCATTGGGGGACATTCTCATTTAAACCACCACAGGCTGTTTACAATTTAATTAAATGAAGTTACAACCTCAGTGACTCAATATCACTAGCCAATTCCAGTGGTCACAAGTGACTGCTGCATTGGATGGTGAATTTCTGTTATACAGTGTTGCCCTATGTCTTCTGCTCTCTCCATCCAACAACTTCTTCATTCTAGTGTCAGACTATGTGTGTGTTCAAATCCTTACTTACACTGATCCTTTCTTATCTCTGAGCCTTGGTTTTTTTTGGGGGTGGGGGTTGAGACAGGGTTTCTCTGTGTAGCTTTGCACCTTTCCTGGAACTCGCTTTGGAGACCAGGCTGGCCTTGAACTCACAGCGATCCGCCTGACTCTGCCTCCCAAGTGCTGGGATTAAAGGTGTGCGCCACCACCGCCCGGCCGGTTTTATCATCTATAAAGTGGGGAAAGTGATAATAACTACTTCCAAAGATTGTTGAGGGCTGTTATAGGAAAAGTGCTTGCAATAGTGACTGATGGTCAGCATGGCATTTTGTGAGGGCTGTATACACTAGTGTTTGTTAGTTATTTGCATTCTCTTGCAGGTACAGTCGGCACTCAGTGCTGCTCTTCCACCACATGGAATTGGCATCAGGCCCATGCCTCCTCCTCTTCATCCCCCCAGATTGATACTTTTCAATCAAATCCCCAAAGTCAAGGGAGTTCAGACATGTTATTGATTAGCAAACATGAACAATGGCTTACGTACCCATGTAGACCACACATTGCACAAATTGCCAGACTGTTTCCTCTAACCTCTTAACTCCCCTAGTGGGGAGTTGTTTTTTGAGTTCAAAATCATTGTTTGCAAACCCAGAGCAGTGACTTGTGTTCTAACAGGGTAGTTTGGTATTGGAAAGAGCCTGACCCGAACAGCTCCAGTCTATCCAGCTTGATCAATTTTAGGGATATCCACCCTGCATTAATCACTTCCAGAGTCCACAAGTGTCTATGAACTGTTGAGGGAACAAAATGAAAGATGAATCTAAAAAACTATACATCACAGGAGTTCCTTTCATTATATTTTAAAAGTCACATTTATCACTAGCTTTTGTAATGCAAGAAAAATGTCATTAGTAGCTTTAGTTTCTGTTGTGGTTGGAAAACATTCCAAGACTGTCTAATCCCCAAACGACTCATGACCACAACTTATTTTTAAAAATTTTCTTTTATAATCCATAGAGACTTCTAACTAAGAGGAAAGATTTTGTGCTTTTAGGTGATCATAGTGGCACATGCTTATAATCTCAGCACTTTGGTAGTGGAGGCTGGAGGACCCCAGGAGTGCAAGTTTGTCTTTGACTGCAGAGGGCATTTGAGGCCAGCCTGGCCTTCAAGACCCTGTGTCTCAACAAGAACAGCAACATGAAGAGATGAACTGTCTCTTGAAAGACATGTTCTGTATCAAAACACTTCTTTGTAGTGTTTGTATGAGTAAATACATTACATTTTCATTATAAAAAAAACCCCTGATTTGCAGTAGGATTTGCATTTCTGTCAGAGTTCTGATTGCTGAGCTCAGGAAAAACTACAGATAATTTTGAGGTTACAGGTTAAGGGTTTGAGACTGTCTGTTCTTTGTTCATTTTTAAACAATGATCTTCCTTTTCTACAGAACCTTTGCACAACTCCAACTGTGGCGGATGATGTAAGACTTGACCCTGTCTTGTACTAGTTCCTAAAAAAACAGAGTTCTCTGATAGCTGATGCTGGACACACACACACACACACACACACACACACACACACACAGAGAGAGAGAGACAGAGAGAGAGACAGAGAGAGAGACAGAGACAGAGAGACAGAGACAGAGAGAGACAGAGAGAATATAATGAATACACTATCCATTGTCTAGGTGCTCATGGTCACTTGGGAAGGTATGCGGAGAGATGAAATGTTATTTAGGATGCCAACAGTACCACTTATGAAAGCCTAATGGTAGAGTGGACATTCAGAGAGCCCTTGTGTGCTTGAATGCTGATCTGGCAGTAATGGGAGGGCATTAATAATGAAGGTCATAGAGACCAAATATGAAGTCTGAAACAGTGAGATCATGAATTAGGGGGTGGCCAGTGGGAATATCAGAGATGAGACTCCAAGAAAATTGGCAAACAGAACTTGGTGATAGGATGTAGAGAAAAGGGAAAAAAAGTCATTTCAAAGTATCTAAGGAACATAGAGAAAATGAGCTCAGAGTGGAATAAATGGAAAGATTGGCATAAATGGCAGTTTGGTGGAGGAGAGGGTACATATGGTGTCTTCATACAGTGACTCTGAGGCAAGAGAGAAGAATGAAACACTCAAATGGAATGGTTAAAGTCTGGATGATCAGGGTGGTGATGCATGCCTCTAATCCCAGCACTCAGTAGACTGAGACAAGTGGACCTCTGTGATTTCCAGGCAAGCATGGTGAATTCCAGGCCATCCAGACCTACACAGCAAGACCCTTTGTGAAACAGACAAACAAACAAACAAACAAAAAACATGAAATCTTAGAAGAATTCCGAAGTGAATGGTCAGATTTAGGAATTCCCCAGAATGAGTAGATAGGGAAATTGGAAGTAGAGAAGGGGAAGGGCTGAGTTTTGGTATACTGCTTACCTTGTAAGCATGAGGGTCTGTATTCACATCCTTAACACCAACATTAAAAAAACAGCTAGGTGTAGTGGTGTATGCTTTTAATCCTAATACTGAGGTAGAGAAGATGCAAGGACCCCTGGAGCTTGCTAGTCAGGAAATGTAACCAAAACTCCTGGTTCAGTGAGAGACCCTGTCTCAAAATACAAAGTGGAGAGCAATGGAGGAAACCACCCAACATTGCCCTCTCACCTCCACATGCGTTTGTGTGCACACACAGGTACATGCGTACACACATAAAACAGAAGTAGAGAAGAATATTATGACTCCCCACCCCTGGGAGCAGGGAAGAAGGAGGGAAACCATCTAATAAAGCAAGGAAGGAAGAGGCAGAGTGGAGCAGAGGGGAACTGTTGGGGTTCAGTATATATGCATTTTCAGAAGGGGTAAAACTTCTCATTCTGGCTTCAGAACTTCTTCCCTCATACAGAAGAGGAAGGTCAGGATTCTAGTGCCCATGGCTATTGTGAATACCAATGTCCGTCATCAGAGGACACTCTTTTCTTCTAGAATATGACATGAGCCACATTAGAAAATAGGCGTTTAAAAAACTATCATGCCTTATTGCATATATGGCTTTTCATGGGCATTTCTTTCAGCCATTTTTAAAAAATGACTACCCTTGTCTCTTGACCCTGTGTTCAAAATAACACACAGAGCATTGTCTCATTTTATCTTGTAGGTACAAGAGCCTGGGAAAAATTCTTCAGTGTGAAAACATCTATAGAGAAGGTCAACGCATTGGTTGTTCCTTTAAACTAACTAAAGTAGATTCCAGTTTTGAACAGCACAGCATTCAAATAATGGTCAAGGATAATGCTGGGAAAATTAGGCCATCCTTCAAAATAGTGTCTTTAACTTCCTATGGTAAGTTTTCAAAGCCCTCTTGGACAACATGGATAAAAGGTTGTCCCATATTTTGAATGGTTAAAACAAATAATTAAAGATGATAATTTTCAGTCTGAAGATCTCCCTGAAACAAGAGACTGTATTTATATAAGCTTTTTTTTGATAGATGTTTTCAAGAAGCAAATTGGAAATGGTGAGTACCACATGCTTCCTTCTTGTTGACTTCGAAACAGGCAGAGACTTAGGGCAATCAGTTGTACAGCCAAGATTGGAACCTGGCTGTCTAATTCAAAGATCTTGTTTCACTTTGATCCTCTGGAGGAGATGCTCATCTGATCATATAGTCCCTGAATAATCTTTTGGTTAGAAAAACTCCTCAGGAGTATTACTAGAATACTTCTCGTCATGCTGGGGATTGAGTTCAGGACTTTGCGAATGCTAAGCAATGCTCTACCGCTGAACTATATACACTCACCACCATATTCAAAATATTTAACTTCATGTGGCACATGTATTGATCAGTCATAATGTGTAGGCCAACCATATTTGACTGTATTGCCTAACAGGCCAGTAGTAGTTTGCCTCTCTGTTACTTTCATAAAACAGTGGTCAAAACCAGGGAAAGGGTTTATTTGTCTTACATTTCCATGTCACAGACCACTATTGAAGGAAGCTGAGGCAGGAGCTCAAGGCAGGAAACTGGAGGAAGGACTCAAGCAGAGACCATGGATGAAGGCTGATTACTGGCTTGCTCCCTTTGGCTTGCTCAGCCTGCTCAGAGGTGGGACTGCTCACAGTGAGCTAGATCCTGCCTCATCAATCAGCAATCGACAAAGTGCCCTTACATATGTGCCTGCAGGTCTATCTGACAGAGACAGTCCCTCTTCCCAGGTGACTCCAGTTTGTTTCAACTTGACAAAATTAACCAGCACAAGGCTTGAACAACACTTATTTGGTTGAGTACTTAGCGCCTCCTTTTGCCAAGGCAAATAGACCCTTTTTGGGTGTTTCCTTATTTGTAAAATGGAATATATCATTCCCTTAAGAGCCAAAAGACATGAGGCATCTAAAGGCATTTTGTAAATCTCCAAAGTAAAATAATATCAGTATATTGGTTTGCTTGTTGTAGTAACCTACAAGGGAGCTCAGATTCTGACTAAATGAGAAGTGGATGATTAATAGAAAAAAAAAAGGCACCATTTGACAAAGGCTTGTCTAAATCTGTAAGCAGAACACTAGTTCCCACTCCTCCAGATAGTCTTGGAAGTCAACTGTAGCAGGGGACCAAAGGCAGCCTAGTTTGTAGGCCAAGAGAGTGAAGTCAGGCTAGTTTATCACATGGGGGTGGCTAAAGTAAAGCTGTCCTTCCTCTTGTTTGGCAGACTATCTTAGGAAGGGTGTTAAGGTTTTACTGTTCTTTCTGGAATTAATGGTGACATAAAAATTCTTGACAAGAAGTTGGCCTCTATGTTTTCTGTTAATTACCCATTATTTTCTGTTCCTTATTCTAAACTATAGTTCACACCTGCAAAAGTAACCTGACCTGGCTAATGCTTTCAAAATACTTTATTCTTAATTGGGAATGTAATCATACAATGCTAAGTTTACCACCATCATCTTACATGCACAGTAGTGTTAAGTATATTCATATTGCTGTACAGCAGATCTCTACAAGAGATTCTTTTCCTTTTCTTTTTTTTTTCATTTTGAGATGGGGTTTCTCTGTGTAACAGCCCTGGCTATCCTGGAACTCACTCTGTAGACCAGGCTGGCCTCAAACTCACAGAGATCCACCTGCCTCTGCCTCCCAAGTGCTGGGATTAAAGGTGTGTGCCACCACTGCCCAGCGTCTATGTTTTTCATCATTCAAAGGTGCCATTATACTATTAAACATTAATTCTGCTTGCCCACAGCTCTTAGCAGCACTCTTCTGCTTTCTGTCTCTTTGACTATAGCTACTTTAGCATTTCACATAAATACAATCATAGCACTTGTCTTTTCTAGATTGGCTTGTTTTGCTTAACAAAATGTTCTCAAAGTGCAGCCATGTTACAGCCTACAATGGAGAGCAGAGTATTTTTGAAATTGTGGTCTTGGATTGGCATCAGTGAGGGAGAGCTAGACAAGCCTCTTGTACCAGTATTTTCTTACCCGTGTAGTGGAAGCACATCTGCACCCAAGAACTCCTTTGCTTTATTCTCTGTGTGGCGGCTAGATGTCCTGATTCTACCTTGACTGTTTGCTGACTAGACTCAGATCAGAGTTCATGTCATTTACCAGAGAACCCCAAAGGCTCTCCTTAAATCCATTTTACTGGGCAGTTTTAAATACACTTCCTCTGCTAATTGTGGCTAATCAGAAATTCTCAAACTCTATATCAGATCATGTGAAGCCATTAAAAGCTATCAGCCCTATTTTGATTTCACTTTGTGAACCTTCATTATCCAGTTTACATATATAATCATATCTTATATACATGTAATTTAATAAACTTGTAGAAACTAATTTTCTTTCTTCTATCTTTCAGTGAAACCTGGTCCTCCACATATTAAACATCTTTTCTTCAAAAATGATGCCTTATTTGTGCAGTGGAAGAATCCACAGAATTTTAGTAGCAGATGCTTATCTTCTGAAGTAGAAGTCAATAGCAGCCAGACTGAACTCCAGTCTCCTTTCTCTGTAAGTTTTCTTAGAATATATCACTCAAATAATAAGGAAATGTAGCTCTTAACATTTGTCAACAGATAATGATGATAATAAAAATAAAAAAGAAGGCATATTGCAAGTTTTGAAGGTTTACAGTAGTATTGGCTGCAGAGTTTAAGTTGCCCTAGCATTGCTGTTGTCTGCCATGTACCAGACACCTTTGCTTGCTACAGCTGTAAGACAAGCATGTTTCTCTTTTTTTTCTTCTTCACAGAGATTACTGATTGGAAAATGTATGTGAATTAGTAAACTAATTGCACAGTGTGAGTATTATGAAAAAAAGAAAGAAGAATGAGTAGAATGACTAGATGGGCTTGAGGAAATATTAGGCAGGGAAGTCACATAAAATAATGACATTTGATATGAGAGCAGAATGCTTAGCAGGAGCTAGATATATGAGGAATTGGGGTTAGAAAGAACAGCAGATTTAAAAAAAAATCTGAGTCAATAAAGAGCTTGACATGTAGTTGAAAACAGAGGGGGCAGGTGTGGCCAAAACATGATAGGAAAGATGTCTAAGTAATAGGCAGAGATAAAAATCATGCAGGTATGTAGATGCCTTGGAAAAGACATTCTGTTTTCTTGGAGTTTAGGGAAGCCATGTAGTCAAATTGGAATGGTCAGTGTTTGTTGGATTACACACATGTCTGCTGTCCAAAAACCAATGTAAGACACACAAATTAAAAGTCTCTGTGGGGCCTTCACCAGAATATGGTGTAACCCTAGGGCATCAGTCCCATTATTTGATTTAAAGTTTTATAGATTCTTGGGAGATTTTGTTTCTTTGCCTATTAAATTTTAAGCGGAGGGGGAGGCTGGTGTGATCGCTCAATGGTTTGCTGCTAAGCCTAATGACCTGTGTTCAGTCTGTAGGATCCACATGGGTAGAAAGAGAGAACCAACTCCTGCAAAGTTTTCCTTTGACCTCCACATGTATGCCATAGCAGTCATACACCTACATGCACATAATATCTAAAAAAACTCTTTTGGGTCCAGATTTAAAATCAGACTACTCTAGGTGTGTATTTCCATAAGGTGGCGCCTCAAGACCACGGAGAGTGGACCATTCACTCTCTTGTTTGCTACCTGCCTGCGTCCTTTGTACATTTGCGTTTTAGAAGTTCTATATTAAAGTGTGTTAGTGGCTTTTAAAGGAGCCTGGTATCTTGCACATGGGTAAAATTTCTGGGTCCGAGATGGAACTCTCAAAAGGCTTTCTAAAATAAGTCAGTGTTGATATTCTCTAACACCACAGGGAGTGCCCAGCTCCACAGCAGAACAGAGTCCTTCAGGGTGTTTGCAGATGGAACTGTGTAGTGATAGGAAGTGATTGTTAGTGTTAGAAATTGTGGCGTCCTCATACGAAAAGCAGTGATTTCTGTATGGGGGAGAAGAGGATGTTTAGTCTGACAACACAGGGAGTATTTTGATCACTCCAGCCTTTACCCTCCCCGGATGCTTCTGTGTGAAATGCTGAGACATGTCCTGCTTCTCTGAACTCATTTAGCCTCTCAGTTATGCCCTACTGTTTAAAACCTGATCACACTTATGCCTCTTGTCTCCACTGAAAGTATACAGCAGGCGTTGGGTAGTGTCGACTTTGTTCTGTTCTTGATACTAACAGCAGCTTCTATGCACCTAATGTTGACTACTTCGTAGGTATATTAGTGAGTACTTTCTGTTAATTCTCTCATTTAGAAATCACACTAAGCACAGGGACCTATGTCCTGTTATTTGAGCACCACCCCATCCCCCTGCTTTTTTTTTTTTTTGAGACAAGTGTTTCTTTGTGTAGCTTTGGAGTCTGTCCTGGAACTCACTCTGTGGACCAGGCTGGCCTTGAACTCACAGAGATCCACCTGGCTCTGTCTCCCAGATGCTGGGATTAAAGGCGTGCACCACCACCACCACCACCACCACCACCACCACCACCACCACCACCGCCTGGCCTTGAGCCCTGTTTTACATTGGGAAAGTTTAGTTACACCTAAGGCCATATTTCTAGTAAAGGATAGAGTAAGGCCATATTTCTAGTAAAGGATAGAGTCACAATTAAGCAAAAGGATCTAGAGAGATGGTCCAGTGGTTAAGAGCACTGGCTGCTTTTCTGGAAGGCTCAGGTTTGATTCTCAGCACCCACATAGTGGCTCAAGACTGGCTGTAACTCCAGTTCCAGGAATTTGATGCCATCTTCTGGCTTCTGCAGGCACCATGTAGCATACATGCAGGCAAAATGCTCATGTGTAAAATAAAAACTGAAAAAGATGGAAGCAAAAGTCTTAACCCCAAGTGTGTGTTTTTAACCACTGGAGATCACTTTACTACTTATCGTAATAGTACTAACTACCATTTATCAACTATCTAGGATATGCTACAAAGATACTCATCTAAGGGCTTCTGATGTAGTAGCTCATAATAACCCATGAAATTAGTATTATTGGAACACACTTTTTTGATAAACTGAGGCTGAAGAAAGATTAAGTAACTTTAACACAGCTTATAAATCAATATGACCTCAGAGGTCAGTCTCTGTGTCTTCAACTTGGACCAAGATTACTTGATACAATGCTATGTACAAATCATCATTAAATAAAGGCTAAGTCTATAGCTCAGAGGAAGAACCCTTGCCTAGCATGCTTGGGGCCCTAGGTTCAATCCCTAGTCCTTAAAAACCACACTAATTAAAGTCTTGTTGAATTTATATATATATGTATAAAACATCTGAACTAAGGAAAACATGTACACGATGGACATTATATACATAGACCGGACTACAGTCTATTTGGAATTACTCTGTTTATGTGTTTGAGTTTAATGCTTTTCTTTAAGCAGATGTTCACCAGCTGCTTCCTCCCTAAAATGTCATCAGCTCCTTGTGTGCTAATTTTGAGCCTTGCTGATTAGCCCCTTCTTTTTCTTTCCGAAAGATTACTTGAGGAGTTGTTTGTTGGGTTTGCAGGCCGGGGGAATGGGTAAACTGGACCGTGAACTCCTACCATCATATGGGGGTGGGTGAGTTATAGTCAGAGGTAGCTTAGAACAGAATCCTGAAATAAGGTAGGAATTGTTTTCTATGCCCACCTCTTCCCTGGAAACAGTCTACTGGGTACTCTGTGCCGTTGATTTCCCCCTTTCAGAGGTAAGAACAGCTGCTGACCCATACATGAGGATTTACAGTGGAACAAGAGCCCAGACTTAATCTACACAGTGATTTGCTGGTTTTGGCATTCGTATGTTTGGGAAATGGTCCAAGAAAGAAGTGACATCAGTCTACAGCTTGATCTCTCAAGTGGCACTTGACACTTGTGATTTCCCAGAAGGCCAGTGGTTCCAGAAATAGGACACTGAGGCCACCTGCTTTTTCTCTGCCTGTGTATGAACTACTGAAATGATAGTCTTTCCTCATTCTGGTGGCCTTCTAGCTCTTCAGAAATGCTGGTATGGACTATGTGGTGAATGGCATTGAGTGCCAAATTAATAGTGGTATATTGTGGTCTTTGTTCCATGTTTAAAAGTTTCTCTGACAGGAGTTGGAGAGATGGCTCAGCGGTCAAGAGTACTGGCTGCTCTTCCAGAGGACTGGGGTTCAATTCCCAACACCCACATGGCGCCTCACAGCTGTCTGTAGCTCTTGTTCCAGGAGATCCAATATCCTCACATAGGCACACGTGTAGGCAAAGCACAAGGGCACACAAAATAAAACTAAACTATTAAAAGTGTTTAAAATGTTTCTTAGACAGAAGTTTGACTATTAAGACTAAGCAACAGATTTTCATGCTTGATTTTTTTTTTTTTACTGTTTTTGAAAAAAATTCAAATTTATTTCTTAGGCTATCAACAAGGGAAACTAGTCTCTCTTAAAAGTTTGTAAAGGAGGGTAAAGAAATGGCTCAGTGATTAAACCCACCTATTGCTCTTGTAGAGGACCTGTGTTCAATTCCCAGCCCCTACATGGTAGAATCAGAACTGTCAGAAACTTCTAGAGAATCCAACACTCTCTTCTGACTTCTGCTGGCTCTGCCCATAGATGGTGCACATACATACACTCAGACAAATATATTAAATAAACAGCTTAATTTTTTTTTGTAATGGAATATAATTCACTCTAGAAAAAAGTACGTAAGTCATGATGTACATGTCAACATTTTTTCATAAGTTACTTTTATTTATTTGGTTTGTTCATTTTGTTTTTGTTTTTAGGAAACAGAGTCTCATGTAACTGGTCTCAAGCTCACTGTGTAGCTGAAGCTGGCCTTGAACTCCTGGCAGTCCTGCCTTTGCCTTCCAAGTGCTGAAATTATAGGCATGTACTTGTCCAAACTGCTTCAGAAATGAATTTTACCTGTATAGCCAACACCGTAGAAGCCCCTTCATTATCTCTTCTAGGTGCTGTACGCCTAAGGGAAACCTGTTATCAAGACTTCCAATCTTCTAGATTTGTTTTGTTGCCACCGTTTAAGCTTTCTCAGGCATGCCAGCCATGACTCTAGTCCCAGCTACTCAGAGGCCTGAGAGGAGAATAGCTTGCCCAGGGGGTTGAGATCAACGTAGGCAATGGAGCAAGTTTCTGTCTCTGTATGTCTCTTTCTCTCTCTCAACCAATCAATTCTTTCTATAAATAGAATTATGGAGAACAGATTTGGACAGCAGCTATGCTCACCATTATAACACCAATGTCAGAACATATTTTTGGGTTTGTCTTCTTTCATTCAACATAAAGTTTACAAGATTTTCCCAATAGTTGTAGGTGGTTAATTCTCATTATATGCATCCCTTTGTGTGACTGTATCACTTTCTACTAATGGATTTTCTCACTGACTTGGCAAGTTTCCAGTTTAAACTATTAGGAATAGAGTTTACAAACATTTGTATACCTGTCTCCTGGTGTGCAAGAGCATAACTCTCTGTGGTCATGCCTCTGTTTATGTGGGGGTGGGGGCTGTCAAAAGGTTATGTATGATTGCCTCTAGTAGAAAATGACAATTTTTCCAAATGTTTGTGCCAATCTACACATTTAACAGAAACTGAGAGTTGCAGGCACCTAGTGACCCATCAACACTTGATATTGTCTAGGAAGTGTGTATATCGTTGTTTCTATTTCATTTGCAGTTCCCTGATGACCAATGAAGCTAAGAACTTTTTCTGCCCGTGTGCATACCTTCTTGTGAATTGCCTCTTTGGGTCATTTTCCAGTTCTCCTATTGAGCTGTCTTTTATTAATATGTAGAGGACAAATGTATTCACAGCCTTTGTTAGAGATTGCATGTTTTCTTCTCTGCATTTCCTGCTTGTTTCCTTAATAGGTTGTGGTTTTCAGTTTTAACACTTTATAAAATATTTATTTATGGTTCATGAGTGCTGCTTAACGTCTTTTCCTCTTTCAAAGTTATGAAGATGGTTCATCTGGTGGCTTGCTATATTTATGTGTTTATATCTGTTCATTTTTTCCTGTTCATTTATGTGTGGTGTGGGCGTGTGTTTGCATGTGTGTGGAGGTTCGAGGTTGACTTTGGGAATCATCCTTTATTGTGCTTCCACTTTATTCATTGAAAATGATACTCTCTCAGTCAAACCTAGAGCTCACTGATATAGATAGTTTCCAGATTGCTAGGGACAATCCTTTTTCTCCATCTTTCTAGAGCTGGAATTATAGGTGGATGCCACACGCACCCAGCCAGTGTTCCATGTGCTCTGCTGATCTGAACTCTAGTCCTTGTGCTCAAATGGTGAGCACTTAACCATTGAGCCATCTACCCAGTCTCTTTGTTCATTTATTGACATCTGCAGCATACTTGAAATTGGTCTCGTGAATAGTGTGAGGTATAGGGAAAGAATTTTTTCTTCCCAGGCATATGTAATATACACAGCACTGCTTAATAAAAAGAGCAGCATTTCTCCACTGTACACATTTCTCTTTTATTTCTTTAAATTTTATGATTTTTATTTATGTGTGGTATGTGTGACTCTGTATGGGTATGTGCATATGAATGAAGGTGCCAGAGGTGTTAGAGTTCCTGGAACTGGAGTTATAGACTGTTGCGGCTTGCCTAACATGGGTATTGGGAACCAAACTTTGGTCTTCTGAGACATCTCTCCAGCCCACATGTTCTTTTCACAGGATGTAAGGAAAGCTTGTTAGAAGTCGCTAAAAGACATAAAACATTTTTTTTTAAATTTTGGAACTCATTTTTTTTCAAGGTTGGAGAAGACAAATGCCAGAATTCAGGATCGGAAAGAAACATGGAGGTCAGTAAATTCAGCTTTTGTTATTTGGGCTTGGACACCAAGTAACTGAGGGTGGGGAAGGTCAGGCACAGTGTAAATTTGAAATGCTCAGTGAAAAGCAAACTGTTTTGTTCTGTGGGTTATTGCCAGTGTTTTTCAGGAGTCAAAGTCAGATAATCTGAATTGTGATCCAAGTTTTAATCACATACAGAATTTTGCCAATTATTATAATTATAATTCAACAGCAGAGCTAAAGGGGATAAGCTGATAATATTTTTTGTGCATTTCTACTTTATATCGAAGGGTACAAGTTGTTTCATACTCCCTGGTGTTCTTCCTGATGCTGTCTACACAGTCAGAGTAAGAGTCAAAACAAACAAGTTATGCTTTGATGACAATCACCTGTGGAGTAATTGGAGCGAAGCGCTGAGTATAGGTAAGAGCACACTGTTAGTACAGTGTAAAACACTGAGGGCTGGAAACTAAGTGGAAGCACAAAATCGATCGCGAAAAGGGGCTGCCATTCTTTCTTGATGCCAGAGAGTATTTACAATGCACATTTTCTTTCCATTTAATTGCTGTCAAATCACCCAGGGTTAATGGACAACCTACAGTTCTTTAGGAGGCCACAATCCACAGGGTGTTATTCTTACCTCTGCCCCATCTCCATCTTTATCGACAACCGGAACAAAATCACAGAAGGCAGGCACCAGCAAATCTTCAGGTTGCACCATGCCAGCGAACTCTCCTGGATGCTAGTTGATAGACTCAGGAGTGACTTGGTGGTGTTTAATAAAGATAATCCTTGTTAGTAGCTATGCTGAGCAGGCCATGCTCAAAAAAGGATGAGAAAGACCTGTTTGAATTGTGGGGTTGAATGCCAGAGAAAATGCATGTGCAGTCTTGGATAGTAGTGCTGGTGTAGTTCCCAGGTCATATGGGTAGTGTTGCTGGGTGGCGCATCAGTGGTCCGTCCCCGTTAGAAGTATGAAGTAGGGCTGAGGACATGGCTCATTTGGTAAAGTGCTTGCTGTGTAAGCATTAGGACCTAAGTTCAATCCTAGCACCACTTCCAAAAAGTTTAGGATGGTGGTACTCACTTGTAATCCCAGTACTCAGGAAGTAGGGGCAGGAGGATTCCTGGGCTTGCTGGCCAGCTAATCTAGCTGAAATTGATGAGCTTCAGGTTTAGTGAGGGACTCTGGCTTTAAAAATAAGGTACAGCGGGCAGTGGTGGTGCAGGCCTTTAATCCCAGCACTCGGGAGGCAGAGGCAGGTGGATCTCTGCGAGTTCAAGGCTAGCCTAGTCTCCAAAGCAGAGTTCCAGGAAAGGCACAAAGCTACACAGAGAAACCCTGTCTCGAAAACAAACAAACAAACAAACAAACAACAAATAAAAAAAAGGTACAAAGCAATAGAGGAAGGCACCTGACATTAACTCTGGTTCCTACTTACTTAAACATTTGCACTTGATGCAAACACACACACACACACACACACACACACACACACACACACACAACCACAGTATGTGGTAACACCTTTCCCAGTCTGTGTGTGGAGTATCACATTGTAAGAGATACAATGACTGACTGGCCCTGTCATTGAAAGGGTAATGAGGATGTTGAAGAACCTCAAAATGGCTATGGAACTGTACATGAAGTAACTTTGAGAAGGCATAGCTGTTGAATTCTTATATTTAAATCATTGCTAGGTGGAAGAGGAATTTGTCTTTTCTTTTGGTGGCCACTAGGGGCAATATAGAACCAAAATGAGACAGCTGTTGAAAGAGTCATCGGAATGGGTTTTTGAAGAATGTCATTCTGTATTCATTGAGAGACTGAACAAGCTGTATGTCAGATATGGTTGTATTAGTTATCTGTTGTTACAGAACAAAGTATACCAACCCTATCTAAGAATGGTGGCTAATAGCTGTAATTCCAGTACTCAAGGGGTCGAGGCAGGGAGATTGGCATGAGTTTGAGGCCAGCCATGGCTGCATGGTGAATCATAAATCAGCCTGGGCTACAGCGTGAGACTCTGTCTCAAGAATAAAATTTAAAAAAAAAACAGAAAAACAAAACAAATTGACACCAAACTTTAATAGCTTACAATAGCAGATAGCTCCCACATGCCAGTTTCTCTAGGTCAGAGACTAGTGTAGTTTAGTTAGCAGCTTCACATGGTTGCATTAGGACTGCTTGACAGAGACTGGAGAGTATCCAGTATCCCACTTCTGGGCATACTGAAGGGGAAGAAAAGAAGAAGAAGAGGTTGCGCAGAGAGACACTGAGGGGAAAGTCGTGTGAAGATGATATGGTACCAGACATAGAGGAGAGGCACTCTTTAGAATCATAGTGGTGGTAGTTGTTAGAATTTATTTAAGTATTCAGTAGTGGGCAGTAGGAAGGTACAATAGTGAGTATTTAAGTAAACAGTAAGAAAAGACAGTCAAGCTGGACAGTGGTGGCGCACGCCTTTTCCTAGCACTTGGGAGGCAGAGGCAGGCAGATCTTTGTGAGTTGAGGCTGGCCTGATCTACAGAACGAGTTCCAGGACAGAGCTGTTACACAGAGAAACCCTGTCTTGAAAAACAACAAAAAAAAAAAAAGGAAAGAAAGGACAGTCATTGTTAATAGAATTAATAGATATGGAGTTTTTTTTTATTTAATACTGTCTAAAACAATTTAGGATGCCCTGGTTGCAAACAACCCTTAAGGTCTTTACTCATCTAGAAAGCTCAGGCACCAGAGCAGGATAATTATTCAAACTATTATAAGATAATTGAAGAATTTGAGGAAAATGGTTTGAGGCATAGGAAAGAAATATCTGCTCTTACTAGCAAATAGAATTGTCGCCTGCTTCATTACGAAAAAGAGCTTGTAGATCTCATGTCTTCGTGCTTTCTTTCTTTTTATTGCATAGGTAAGGAGCCGAACTCCACATTCTACATAACCATGTTACTCATCATTCCAGTCATTGTTGCAGGGGCAATCACTGTCCTCCTTCTTTACCTGAAAAGGTAAGTCACCTGCCCAGGCAGGTTTGACAGTTCCTGCTAGCCTGGGTGCTATGCTTATTACTCTTTATGCTGGGGGGTTGTTTGCTTCATATTTTTTGCACAATTGCAATCATGCGTGACTTTTGCCAAAATGACAGGCAAATCATTGTGCCCATTTTCGTAGTGAAGGAAACTCATCAAGTGAATTTCCCACAGCACTGCTCTGGCATGGCCCCAACACCTCCAGCAGCCTTGAGGCAGGGGGAAGGGCTTGGATTTGCCTCTTCTGAATGTGCCTCCACATGGGAGGCCTTGCCTTCTTGTGGGGAGGAGTGGGGGGGGGTGTTGGGAGGGGGAGGCTGGGGGCACTGGAGGAGGGAAGAGGGGGATTTTCGATTAGTGTGTAAAATGAATGGAAAAATTTTCTTAATAAAAAAGGAGGGAAAAAAAGCATTGCTAAATAGTCCCTGTGCTATGTACATTGACTCTTTTCAGTACCTGATTTATCCAGTTAGTAGACAACTCTTGGAATGAGCTTTTAGAAATAGGGGATTAAGGGGGCTAACAAGACATCTCATTGGGTAAAGGCACTTACCGAACAAGCTTGGTGATGTAAGTTTGACCCCTGGGACCCATATAAATGTTTGAGGAAAGAACCATTTCTACAACGTTGTCCTCTGACTTTATATGTGCACAGTGGCATGTTCACACATGTGTGTTCCCCCCAGACCTCATGCACAATTAAAAATCAAAAGAAGCTGGGTCCAGGAGTGGAGCTCAGTGGTAGGACATGCAGTTAGCATGTCCAAGACTCTGGTTCAATTTCCAGCACCAACAAAAAAAAAAGAAAATAAGAAGCGGAATCTATTGCTAATAAAACGGCTTATCAAGTGTTAGTGCAAAGCATGCTGCTACTTGATGCCACGGGAAAGAAAACTCTGCCAGATTATCCCTAACATATGCTATTCATTCCTTAAGAGTGCTTTTATTGCTGAGCATGGTGGTGCACACCTGTAATCCCAACACTTGGGAGGTGGGTGAACGGAGAAGCAGGAGTTTAAGTATTCTTAGCTACACACTGAACTCAAGGCCAGCATCAGCTCTGTGAGATCCTGTGTTAAAAAAGAGAAAGGATGTTTTTTTTCTCTTTACCAGTATAGAGGTGGTTGCTGCTCTTATAGTTAATACTCAAGATTGGAATGAAAGTATTGATCTGGGCCCAGAACCAAAACTTTAGCCTTATTTCAACATTATATGTTAGATATCCATTTATATGCTAGCTACTATTCAAAGTGCCAGGTTTATGGCAGTGAATAGAACATAGGCCATATCTATATTTCTATAGTGGATAGTACACATACATAGTAGCAAATCAGGTCGGCAGGAGGTAGAGGTAGGCAGTGATAGGAGACTCATTTCAATAAGGTGACCAGTGACATCCTCTCCAAGAAGATGATCATTTAATGAGAGACTCATAAAATAAAGGCATGAGCCATTCAAATATTTGTCCAGACCAAGGGAAAAACAAGTACCAAGACTCAGGGCCTGAAATGAAACTTGTCATGTGTGGCTGGAAGAGACAGGGTGGGGAGAGTGGCCAGAGATGAGGCTGGAGAAGCTTTCAGATAGGACCAGGTAGGTATGGTAAGAGACCTTGGAATACCCTAAGTAGAGGATTTGTGTGGTCTGATGTACTGTTATGTATAGGATCATGTCACTATTAAAGACTTTGTTTGGGCAAGAGTAAAAGCAGGTATGTTAGATAGAGGGCATTAATGTCTGGAAGGAAGCATGAAAGAACAGTTTGTATTTTTTTGTTTTTTTGTGTTTTTTTGTTGTTGTTTGTTATTTTTTTTGTTTTGAGACAGGTTCTTACTATGTTGCCTTGGCTGGCCTGGAATTGTTTTTGTAGATCAGACTGGCTTTGAACTCACAGACATCCATTTGTCTCTGTCTCCTGAGTGCTGGGGTTAAAGACATATTGAAAGCGATCTGTACTAGAGGTTTAGGCACAGAGGAAGAAATGGTTAGAGCAGTGTGGGATATATTTTGAACGCCCAAATTAACAAGAATTGATGATGGCTGATAACTTATGAGGTATTAGGGAATGAGGGAAATTAAACATTCCAGAGTTTGGCCTTGAACAGCTGAGTGTCAGTGACATTTCTCAAGATAGGAAAAAACTATGAGGAGAGCTACCTTTGAGAGAAAGGGGAGGATTTCAGTTTTTAAGTCATTGTTAGAGATGCCTAGTAAGTATCCAAGTAGATGTGAACAGTAGACAGAAGTATACATGGACCTGGACTTTAAGGAAGAGCTCTAAGGTAGAGATGACATTTGGGGAGTCATGTCATGGAATAGGTTTAAACTGACTAAAGCAAGCACTTAGACGGAGATTCAGGAAGACATAGGACAAAACCATAGGGTACACCTGGAGACACACCCTGAGAGGTGAGGCAGGCCCACAAGAAAAAGAGGAGAGGAGGGGCCTGAGGATGTGCCTAGGCAGCGGCCCACTTGTCTGGCATGTGTATCACTAGGATTGAAAAATTGGGAGCGGTAAAAAATGATCAGATTTTGGCTGTGTGAAGTGGTGCATGCCTGTAATCCTAGCACTTGGGAGGTAGAGACAAAAGAATCAGGAGGTCAAGGCCAGCCTGAGCTGTATATCAAGTTTGTGGACAGCTTGAGCAACATGAGATGCTGTTTAAAGGCAAAAACCAACCAGGCAAACAAACAAAAAATAGCAACAAAAAACAAGAGATTTTTTTCACAGTGCTGAGCATTGAACCTAAGCTCTTGCATGTGCTGTAAGCAAGCACTCTAACCACTAAGACATACCCCCAACCCACTTCTTATTAAGACAGGCTCTAAGTTACTTAGACTGGCCTTAAACTTACGCTATAGCTCAGGCAGGATTTGAACTTAACGACCGACCCTCCTGACTCAAGCTCCTGAGTAGCTGAGGTTACAGGTCTGTGCCATTAGACTAATATATATACACTCTCAAAATTATAAAAAGAAAACTTCTTATCTGTTGAAATTCTGCCCCATTATTTTATTTTAATTTTGAGACAGGACCTCACAATGTAGCCATGGCTGGTCTGGAAATCTCTATGTAGACCAGGCTGGCCTTGAACTCACAGAGATCCACCCACTTCTGCCTTCTGAGTGCTGGGATTAAAGATGGGTATCACCATGCCCAGCCCTCATTATTTTTAAGCGATATAAGTAATTTAAGTTGGTGCCTTATTTCCTCTGTGCAGATTTGGTACTCTTAGGACACTGATTTCCCATAGCCATTTAAACATGTTTTTCACAATTCCCTCATTACTAAAGGTGGCTTACTAAAAGTGACTTGTGTACTGTGACTCTTGCATGCCTATTTTTTATATAGCTGTCTTTTAGGTGAGAGACTCATGCACTAGAAGGTCTGATCCAAAAAAAAAATCTCTTTTCTTAAAGGCTCAAGATCATTATATTTCCTCCAATTCCTGATCCTGGCAAGATTTTTAAAGAAATGTTTGGAGACCAGAATGATGACACCCTGGTAAGCACTGCCTCCATGGGGGATTGTAATAGGGTATGAAATTTGGAAAACATATGGCATACATAATGTGAAATTGATTATTCCAACCATTTTAAGTATATAGTTCAGTACCCTCCAACACATTTTCTGTGTTTTATAACCACCATCAGTATCTACTTCTAGATCTTGCTCATCATCCTCGGTGGAAACTCACCAAACGCTAACTTCTTGTTCTCTTATCCTTTCCCCCCCAGCAACTACTATTCTGTGTTCTGCTCTGTGTATCTGTCTATTCTAGGTTATCTCATATATGTGGAATCATGCAATATTTGTCTCACTGAGTTTGGTTTGTTTTATTTAGCATCATGTTTTCAAGGTTTAACATTTTGTATCATGTATCAGAATTCTTCAGATTGGTCATTGTATGTATGCATGCTTTTGTTGGGGGAGTTGCACATGTTGAGGCCAGAGGAGGATTTTGGGAGGGGGGCTTACTCTATCAATCTCTGCCTTATTCCTTTGCAAAAGGGATCACCACTGAACCTGAAGTGAGGCTGGTGGGCAACAGGTGATCCCCCTGTCTCTGCCCTCCACAGCACTGGGGTTACACGCATCAGCAGCCATGCCCATTTTTTTTAAATGGATGTTTATATTTCAAACTCAGATCCTCATGTTTACTCAGCAAATGGTCTCATCTAATGAGCCACCTCCCCAGACCAAACTTGGTTATTTTAGACTACACGTGATCTAAATGATGAAAGAGTTGATTTAAAATATTGGATATCTGGCCAAGCATACAAGCTAAGAAATTTTCAGAACACCCTGTCTGTCTCAGGTCGCTGGACTCTGTTGTCTTTTTGAGGAATGAGGTCTAAACACACAGGAGGAAGAGCCTTCTTTGGAAAACTAACCTAATGGGCAGCCTTCAACTTTTAGATACTTTTTAAATGTTGATGAGGTAAATATAGATAGGGTTAATAGTTACGATGTACTTGATTCATACAGTTTCATTAGAAAGCTGTACCCTAAGCACATAGAAAGAGAACAGACCCACCCCAACTGTTGGTTTCCTGCAGACTTTCATGCTACACCCTATGGGTGGAGACTTAAGACATGGGAACACAAGAGTTTGAGGTTTCTGTGATAAATGCATTTACTCTAATGAGATAATGAAGAACATGTATGAAATAAATATTAATAGCACTGTAGATAGCTTAAATTAGTAATAACAGGCATAGGGCAGTTCATTTAGAGAAGCACTGTAGTGTACTAGATAATAGCCTGGGTTCTGGAGTCACAATGTCTGGATTCAGATATCCACTGTGTCATTTACTGTCTTTTTGACCTTAGGTCACTTGCTTAGCCTTTCTGTAACTTGGTTTTCCCATTTATAAAGTGGTAGTCGGAGTATCACCTGTCTCATGTGGATTAAATCCGTATAGAGCACAATAACAATAAAAACTAGTTAGCATGCCTCACACTTTAGACATGCTTAATGCATGTTAGCAACGAGTAGTGCTTTTGACAATAATATGAATTTATTGTTGGCTCTCATAATAACAGATTACTCATACTGGCAATGATGCTATTCGGCTAGGGACAGGAAGTAGGGAGGCTGACAGGCTATCAGAGAAGGATTCTTGTGGAGCACTTTAATTTTTAAAAGGAGATCACTTTTGTAGAGAGTGGTAATGCCCAGGCCAGGGTACCGCTGAGGAGGTAGGTCCAGCAGTCTACAAGAGAGATTGTATAGCATAGGTAAGGTTAGTGTGGCAACTAGTGGTCCTTTAGCTCTAGTTGAATCATAGTCAACTAGTATTCTAGTAAGAAGCACAGGTTCCTGGGCTCTGTCTCCAGAAGTTCTGGCAACAAGTTGGGAGCGAATCCTACAAATCTGCATATTTGAAAAGAGGCAGTAGGTGATTCCTGTCCTGGTAAAACAACCTGTATACCATATTGTTCTTCATTTCAACAACTACTCTAATAGATGCTGCAAGCAGTTATTGAGCATCTACTGTATGTCAGGGAGGGCAGTGAGTGCTTGGCCTATGTTACCTTATTGAATCCTCAGAACCACCCTATGGTGTAGGTGTTTGTGATGGTTTGTGCTGTCGACCTAATGGAATCTAGGATCACCTGAGAGATAGGTCTTTGGACATGCCTATGGGGTATTATCGTGACTATATTAATTGATTCGAGAAGGCTCGTTTTAACTGTGGATGAGACCATTTCCTAGGCAGTGGATCCTGGACTGTATAAGGTAGAGAAAGCAAGCTGAGCATTAGCATGCATTTATCTGTTTCTGTTTGCAGATGTGAGGTGATGAGCTGCTTCAAGCTCCTATTGCCTTGATTTCTCTGCTATGATGGACTGTACTTTGAGCTGTGAGCTAGAATAACACTTTCTCCATCAAGTTGCTTTTGTGTGGAGAATTTTATCACAGCAGTGAGAAAGCAATTAGACAGTACTGTTAGTATCATTTTTCCAGATGAGGAACTAGAGACTCACTGAGGTCTAGAAACTTGGCTATAGTCACACAGCTGGTTGGAAGGGAGATTCTAGAGGTCCCTTGCTTTTTCTCCCTGTGCTTCATTACTTCCTGTATGATAGAATGCTTGTCCTCGAGTACCTCATTGCCTTCTACAAGTTGGTTTGACAGGAGAGGAGTTAGGAGAAAAAGACTCGGGATCGTATTATGAATAGCATGCAGTGAGAAGGTATCAGGTATGAGGAACAATCATTCTCATCCTACGGGGATGGATTAGAGAAAGGAAGTACACGCATGGCATCAAACTGGAAGGAGGCCTGCTTTGCAACAGTGGGTGTTTTGGTTTGCCCTGTGTGACCTGCTTACAGTCCTTCCATTTGGAATAGTAGCAGAGCATGCACTCTCCCATTCACCCCCACTCCGCCATTTCTAGTTCCACTGTGCTGTCACACATTGGCCTCAATGCCAGGTCGTGGAAAGACATTTGAGTTTGCTCCTCTTCTCAGAAAAATGGAGACTAGCTAAAATGCCACAGTGCAAATGCCCAGTGTCTGTGGGCAAACACCAAATGCACAGCACATGCCAACCAAAGCATTGATGAGTCATGTGGTAGTTCGAATGAAAATGGTCTCTATAGGCTCATATGTTTGAATGCTCAGTCCCTAGATGGTGGAACTGTTTGAGAGGGATTATGAGGTGTGGCCTTGTTGTGGAGGTTGTATTTGGGTTTCCCAGGCCCACACCAGGCTCAGTTAACTTTGCCTCATGCTTGTGATATGAGCTTTTGGCTACTGCTCCAGTGCCGAGCCTGCCTACCTGTCTGCTGCCGTGCTCCCCCCCCATGATGGTCAATGACTCTAACCCTCTGGAACTGTAAGCCTCCTCTAAACTCTTTCTTCTGTGAGTTGCTTTGGTCATGGTGTCTCTTTGCAGCAATAGAAAAGCCACTAAGACACGGTATAAACTAATGCATTTCTAAAAAGAAACAGTATCTGGTTCTTAACAAGTCGGTAAGAAAGTGGCACTTGTCATGTAGTGCTAGTGGCCCTACATACAGGTTGAGTGTCCCTTGTCTAAAGTACTTGAGAACAAAAATATTTTTTCAGGCTTTGGAATATTACATAGACTTTACTGTTTGATATGAAAATCGGAAATCCAAACTTCAGAACTTTTTATTGACAGGATCTCACTATGTAGCCTTGACTAGCCTGGAACTCTCTAGGTAGACCAGGCTAGCCTTGAACTCATGGAGATCTATCTGCCCTACTTCCTTAGTGTTAGGATTAAAGGCATATAACACCACACCCAGACAAAATCCAGAAACTTTAAAGCATCATATCACTGTGCAAACAGTTTCAGGTTTTGGCACATTTCAGAATTTGGGTTTTTGGATCAGGGGTGTTTAACCTGTGTGTCCTTTCTTGACAACAACAATATAATAAGCACCTTTGCTTACATAAATTATGCTCTTAGAAATACATACATAATACAGGGAATAACCAAACAATATCACAAGAATGACCCATGCATCATTTTGTTCTAATATGAAAACCTAGAACCCAGTGAGTTGCCAACAATTAAGAATTGATTTTATTTTCTAGAACAAAAATATACTATAAGGAAAACAGTAAGAGAATTAGTAGATAAATTGAGGGAATTAACATATAAATAATGACTTATTAAAATTTAACAGATAAATGAGAAGCAAAATTAATGAAATAATAGAATTTCCAATGAGCAGATGAAATATTTGATTCTCATGTATGGCTGCCCAAGTGTCAGAAAAGTTTGATAAAGCATCTAAAGTGAACTGGGAGTGTATCCTGTCTAAGGATAATGAAAAGTTAACAGCTTTCAGGCAGAAGAACAGTTTACTTATAAACTAAGATGGCCGCAGTCAGGCTTTCTACCTACAGACAGATATGGAATAACATCTTTATTTTTTTAAAAAGTTAAGTTTCAAAGAATAGTATCTCAAAAGAAAAGAAGAAAGAAAATCCCACTTATCAAAGTACAAAACAAATTATAAATATCTAGTAAATCACAATCCTAGTTTTTAGAGAACTATATTAGATAAACATAGAACAATGAGTGGAAGGAACTGGGTCAGAGGGATTATGGGTAGCTGATATTCTCTGTCTATCTCCCTGAAATTTTCAAATTGCCTATAATAAGCATGTATTACTTTTACAATGAAAGAAACCATGTACAAGCCATTAATGAGGAGGAAGGCTATTGTAGTCATCCAGGTTTGGGAGATAATGGAGACTTGGACTTCCATGCTGGCAGAGGAGACTGATAATAGGACACATTATTAAAGGAATGCACTCTGACTTGGTGACTCTGTGTGGGTGATGAAAGGTAGGGAGAATAGAAAATAATTGTAAGTTTTCAGTTCTGGGTGATAGAGTGAATGATAGCAACACTGACGGCAAAAATCAGATCAATTATCGTTTTCAGAGACAAGAAAATTGCCGGGGATTTTTCAATTTGCTGTCTAGAGGATAATATGTTGTTTTTGTCCCGATGAGTCAGATAATTCTGTAATTTCGTGAGCTAGATACATTGACAAGATGGACTACTGAAAGCGTGTACATTTTCACCCATGATGGCTGCAGATCATTAAACAAAATCAGGTTTTTCAGACTAAAAGTATAATAAAATAATGCCACATATGGGCAAGGGTCAGGGAACAATTTTCTGTCTGCTTTTAAGCAAATAACTAATCTGCTTTTCTAAAAAAACTATGGGTATGTTGGGGGAGGATGTACATGTGGCAGTTGGACAACTTTGGGAAGTTAGTTCTCTCCTTTTAGTATTATGTGGGTTCTAGGGGTTGAACTCAGGTCTCTGGGCTTGAGTAGCGAGAGCCAGCACCCCCTGAGCCCATCTCATAGGCCCCATAGTCTGCTTTCTTTACACAGAAGTAGTCTTCACAAAGTGATGTATGTGCAATAGAAACACAGAATAAACATGATTTTAGATGCTGTCTGATGAGACACATGTTTATATGCCCAATTCTTGCCTTTAATTACAAATTTCCAAAATCCTAGATTCTCTTTTTTAACACCCTGACTTTAGAGATGGGGACTTTGGGGGGCACCGAGACATCTCCAAAGGTAGCGGAGTGACTAGTAAACCTGGATGAGACCCAAGTATCCCAAAGATGTCAACCCTAATCTGAAGAAAGAAGCCATATGATTTTTAAACACTCATTACTTCCACATCGATAATGCTGCTTTAAAAACGTATTTAGATGTGGCCACAAATCAATCTTCAGTGTAGTTTTCCTTAAGGTTTCTAGTGTTTTCATGTTGTTTTGTTCGTCACCGTAGTAACAGTTTGGCCAACAGTGCTTCCTGTTGCTTTGCTATTAGCCTTTTCCATGTGACTAATTGGGCTGCTGGCCACATTCGGGCGTAGGGGAGGGGACTGCAGAGGGAATTGTTTCTCTTCTGAATCTGTGTTGCTTGTATCTATTAAAAAGAAAAAAAATCACACTGTTCTTCCCATACTTCTCGGCAGGCAACTGTGCTGTGCCAGTTTTCCATGCCCAATCACAAGGTAGCTTTTAAACTTCCAAATGTTTAATTTTTTTTTTTTACTTCAGTATATGCCTTTTAAAAAACAAAGGATGCTTTCCTCTACAGCCAAGACAGCATCATGGTGCTTTAAAGATTAAGAATTCCTAATATGATCTAAGGCTCAGGCCCTGCTCGGATTTTTCCAGTTGTCCCATTTGTTTAGAGATCGATAGCATCCAATTATCCCACCTTTAGTGAGGCTAAGAATGACCACTGTATTTAAGATGAGAACAGCATACCCCCTCAGTTTACCTACATCCCCCCACTCTGCCCCTGCATCCCCGACCTGTGCCATTGGAGATACTTTGTTGAGTATTGTGCAGCACCCTGCCAAACCTTCACCTAATGCTTTTTACACCGGCAGATATTGTTGCCTTACTCAACCTTTAGGTGTTGTTAAAGGGCAGTTTCCGCATTTTGTCCTTTCAGCTACGTGCATAAATCTGCACCTTTCTGTAAAGCATTGCTTTTTGGTTGTCTACTAGTCTCTTGGGCTGTTCTGAAACTCAATTCCTGCTAAAAAAGGTAGAATGCATGCTTATTTCTTTCCTTTATTGGTTTATAAAATGAGGAGTTGGGTTAATAGCCACCACAAATGGTTTCAAATTAGCCCCTTTTATGACACATTCACAGTGCTCTTAGGTGTGGGGATCTCCAATTTGTACTGTTCAGCCTTTTTTTTTTTTACGATTGCTCTGAAGAAGACTGGAGCATGAAATAGGTTCATTTGTGTCCAAGAGACCAGTGTTTTTATATGGTGCTTAGATGCTTAGAAACTTACTTCACTTCGCTAGACACTGTGGGAAACACGGTAATCAAACTTGAAAATAATGGTAAATTGAGACTTGATGTTCCATAATGCTCCCGAATTTATTGCTTGACAATACAAAAACCAATGATGTTTTTCCTCTTTGACCACTATTCTATTGTTGATGGCCTGTTTCTTTTATTTTAAATGGCAGATTAAGGATTGAATTGTGGACTGATAATTTTATGGGTTTTAAAATTGGGCTGGCATAAAATTCATAAAATTGAATACTAGATGAAAGCCTTTGTGTTCATTCTTTCTCCTTTATGTGGGCATATTACATGCTGTGCTAAGAGAAAGGCCATGGTGCTGATAAGGGGTTAAAAAAGAGAGTATAGAATATATCCTGTATTATAGTCACCCCATGTATTCTGTATTGCAGTTAGCCCCCTACAGCCTCCCACACTCCTTCCCATCTCAATCAGCTCCGCTCCCTCCTTTCCCCATCATCCCCTTTCCTGGATTCATGTTTTGGGTTTGTTTTGTGACCTATTTAGATTAACCAGGGCCATCTGTGTGACCACTGGATTGGGACCATACATTGGAGCATGATAGGGCGACCAGTGAGTGTCCAGTTAAAAATCAACGACTCTCCCCCTCTCCATGAATCTATCAGTAGGAAATAGTAAGCAGTGGGAGGGCTAAGAACTCCTGAGTCCTTCCTTCATATATACATGTATGAAATTGTCAAAGAATAAAATTAGTCAGTAAAACATTTTAAGAGTATTAGGGCTGGAGAGATGCTCATAGATTAAGAGCACTTGTTGCTCTTTCAGAGGACCTGGATTTGGTTCCCAGCACCCACATGGCATAATCTCACAACTTTCTGAAACTCCAGTTCCAGGGGGACCCAATGTCCTCTTCTGGCCTCTACAGGCACCAGACACATATATGGTGCACGCAACATATAGGCAAGCAAACAGACATATAAAATTAAAATGAATCTAATTTTTTTAAAAGAGCTATCCAAGTTTTTTGGAATAAAAAAGTCAATTGAAAAGATTGTCCCTACAGATTGTTTGTGATCCAGTATCACTTTATTGAAACAGTTTTTTTAATGTTTTAGGGTGTGTGTGTGTGTGTGTGTGTGTGTGTGTGTGTGTGTGTGTGTGTGTGACACAGGATCTCTTCTCAGCCCAGGCTGCCTTTCAACTCCCTATATAGCCCAGGGTGGCCTAGAATTCCTAGCAATCATCCTGCCTCAGTCCCCTGAGCATTGAGATTATAGTTATGAGCCATCATAGTGACTTCCAAATTGCTTTTGTTCTTATCCAACACAGCACTGTGTATGTATATATTTTAGGAAGCTTCTACAGTAGTAGGTTATGAGCCTTTCTGAACGTCTATAGTGTTAATTTCCCGCCATGTACTCCTTCCTTTAGCCTGTTTTCCCACCCCCTACCCACAGTAACCCTTCCTGTCCCATTATTAATTTTAAACCCTTTATACTAGTGCATTCTGTCACCTTTCCCTTTAATGTCATTTCCCATGGGTGGTTAGTAATTTCCTGACTTTTATGGGTATTCCAAATGAAACACACATATGTGAAGTTGCAAAGCTAACATCCACAGATGAGAGAAAACATGTGATGTGGGTCTTTCTGGGTCTGGACTACCAATGCTCAAGGATCATTGTGGAGGAGGGGGCAGAAAGATTGCAAGAGCTGATGACGGGTGATCAAAAGGAAACTGTCTTCCAGACACAGCAGGGCAGCTGCCCACACGAACTCACGGTGCATGTGACAGTGAGTGTAAGAAATTCTTTAAAAACAAAAGCCCCCAAAGCAACACCCCCCACACACACGTCCTGCTTTGACTATCTTAATGTGTTCATACCTTATCTTCTGGTATAAAATATTGTTAAAGAATCTTACAGTATAATATTATTTCCATATTAAAATATTTGAGTTTCCCTCCCTGGATTTTCAAAATATTTCCCCCACAAAATTCAGAACCATTCTTTTTATTTATTTATTTATTTTTTATTTTACAACACCATTCAGTTCCACATAATGGCCACAGATTCCCATGCTCTCCCTCCCTCCCCCCCCCGCCCCCCGCCCCTGATATTTGTCATTCTGGGTTGATTTTTCCCAGGTACAGGTTGAACACCTCTAAACTAAAAATCTAAAATCTAGAATGCTGGAAAATCTGAACTGATATGAGGGCCAATATGATGCCACAAATGGAAAATTCTACTTCCTAGAACTGTGTTTTATGCACAAAACTTTAATGTGCCATGTAACATTATCTTGAGTTATGACTATTTAGTATATGTAAAATATGAAGGAATTTGAGTTAAGACTTGGGTCTCATCCACAGTATATCCCAATTTTGAAAACCTTTCCCAAACTCCAAGCACTTTGATTCTCAAGCATTTTGTATGAGGGTCTCTAACCTCTTCCACTCTTGTTCTTTGTCTTCTGTATCTGCCACACCCTCCTTGATAATTGTATAAATCCCCCATCTCACCCTCCATTGCTCTGAAAACATTATCTAATGACTGGTTGTGTTTACTCACTCATGTTCCCTCTAGCTTAGTCTTCATTTCTGAAATGAAATTATTATTTTCCGTTATTTCTAATTCCTTACTGAGTTTTCTCATCTAATTTCTGAATTCCCTCTTGTTCTGAATTTTTATACATTCTTTCACGGGATTTATAATTTCTTATTCTGTGTAAATTTTTCTTCATAAAATTTTTGAAATATTAGGGTATAGTTTTCATGGGCATATTTCTGACAACTTTTAATTCTGTGAGGATATTATTCTGTTGTTCATTTTTATGTGAAATTCGTTTCCTAAACTTAAAGAAAGAGGCTTCACTTGGGTCCGTTTTCCTAATTTCCTGACTATACAGCCCCCTCTTGTATTGCTTTGAGAAATTTTGGAAGTTAGAATGAGTGCCTTTTGAAGTCTTGCCTCCTTTTCTGTCTCGGCAGTGGTGCGAGTCATTCTCACTGAGCAGCCCCGAGTTGCCTGCTCCTGACTGCAGCCTTGAACCTCCACTTTTCCTTCGACCTCTGCTTTCCACGTGCTGGGATGCCAGGCATGTGCCGCGACACCTGGCCTTTTCTCCTTTTTATAGCTTCTTCCTCCATCCCTTCTTCCCTCCCCTCCATCTCTAGATTTATCTGGATTGTCTTTCTTTTTAGCCATTTCTTTGCCCTGCCCTGCCAATCAGTTGGAGTCTATTCCCATAGTCTCTTCCCAGAGTGCAACTTCTGTCTTGATCATGGACTTGTTGTGAGTTAGCAGACTCTTTCCATGTTCTGAAATTAGCTCACTGATGTTTGAGTTCCCACCGACTTCTCAGATCTCTTGGATACCACGTTGAGTCTTGCCGTTTATCATTTTTGTCTCAACCATCACTTGTTTGTCCCCATCAACCCATATTTGGGTTTATGATGAATTCTTTTTCATCTAGGTTAGCTGTAAAGTTGGTTAGTGAATTTTATTTGTTTGTTTTTGCATTCCTATTTACTCTGCTTGTCTTTCCTACTTCTTTTTTAAATGATTGCATTTGGAGAGAGACAAATACCATACCATGCTGCCACAAACCACCTTCCTGCCATCATATCTCTGTAAACTACAAACTATGAGCCAAATCCTGCCAACTGCCACTTGTTTTTGTCTAAAAATAGAATTTGGATCTCTCTCTCTCTCTCTCTCTCTCTCTCTCTCTCTCTCTCTCTCTCTCTCTCTGTGTGTGTGTGTGTGTTTGTGTGTGTGTGTGTGTGTCTGTCTGTCTGTCTCTCTCTCTCTCTGTCTCTGTCTCTGAATGCTGGGGAAGGAACCTTGCACAAGTTCGATAAGTGCTATACTACAGAACTGCTCCTCCAGTAGCTTTTAGTTTGCAAATTTGCAGATTTGAAGCGACAAATTATTATCCAGGGAGGTCGTATGGCTTGAATGAAGTGTATTCATGCATGAAATTGTTTTTAGAGGTTAAAGAAAATGAAAGCTCTGTTATGCCAATTTATGAGAATTTATAACATATGTTGCTAAATGAAATATCCGTATTACCTAAGCAAAACATGAGAATTCAAACAATTATATTCACAGGAAGTAGATATTAAAACTAGGGTATACAAATTTCTAGATTTGCCACTACTAGGATTCAAATACTTGTTTGGACACACTTTTTTCACCATGTTGTTAAGTATTGTTTTGAAAATCAATGGATGTTTTGATAGGCGAGGAAATTTTATACAACCAATGTTGTATGTTTCGTTGGGGCATCGGCTTAAGCCATTTGTTTTGTGAAATTCTTGTTCCTTGCCCTTTTATCTGCTACAATATTTCTCTTTTCCTTGGTGGTTTTCAAGGTTCTTTATATATCAGGCTTTGTTTTTGCACCATTGAGGACGGGACCCAGGGCCCGATTCATGCAAGGCAAGCACTCTACCAACTCAACAGTTTCTCTACCTCATATATCAAATATTAATCCTTTGGCTTGTCAGCCATTGTTGCCTTTTTATTATATTTATGGTGATTAATTACATACAAATGGTTTTTCCTTTTTTTCTGCAGTAAAACCACCTTTCAAATAATCATCTTAGAGGTTGGGGATTTAGCTCAGTGGTAGAGCACGCAAGGCCCTGGGTTCGTCCTCAGCTCCAGGGAAAAAAAATCAAATAATCATCTTTTGTGTGCAGGAAGCCTATATCATGGGAAACTTACATAGCTGTTCCCCTGTGTGTTTAGTTGACTTTGTTTTTTATATTCAGGGCTTTACTCCATCAAGGCTTTATTGATGTAGTCTATGAGAGAGGGATTAACTTTGTTTTTCAAATGCTTAGCCACTTGGCATAGTGCCATTTATTGAGTAAACCGTTGTTTTAAGGTCATCTAATTTTTCAGATTGTTTTTCTTAGAAGTCTGCACATTTCACATTTTTTAAAAATATATAATTTTTGGAAGTACAACTTATAAATAACAAAACAGATTCTTTTTAAGTGTTCACTTAGAAGAATTTTAGGAAATGGATGCAATTTGGTAGTCACCACTCCAGTAGAAATATAGAATATTTCTGTCATTTCCTGACATACCCTTTTGGAGTTAATTCCATCCCTCACTCTAGACAAGTGGTTCTCAACCTGTGGAGCTTGACCCCCTTTGGGAGTCTAACAACCCTTTCACAGGGCTCACAGATATCCTGCATGTTAGATATTTACATTACAATTCATAACAATAGCAGAATTACAGTTATGAAGTAGCAATGGAAATAATTTTATGGTTGGGGGTCATTACAACACGAGGAGCTGTATTAAAGGGTTGCAGCATTAGGAAGGTTGAGAACCACTGCTGAAGATTCTTGCAACCACTGATCTGTTTTCTGTCCCCAGAATTTTTCCCTTTCCTTAGTATCATATAAATGGAATCCTAGGAAACATAGATTTCTGAGTATGGCGTCTCTCACTTACTAATAATGCATTAAAGAAATACTCATATTGTTGCATGTGTCAACAGTTTACTTCTGTCTATTGCTAAGAATTACTCCATGATTTATTTAAATGTTCACTTATGTGAGGACATCAGGGCTATATCTAGTTGTACTGTTATGAGTTAAGGCACTGGAAATGTTCATGTAGAAGTCTCTGTATGGTCATGTTTTCATTTCTTCTGGGTAAGTACAAAGGAGCAGGACTTTGGGGTCATGTGCGAAGTGTATGTTTAGATTTACACACAAACACAAGGCTGTTTCACATACTGACTACTGTTTTGCGTTCCCACCAACAATATGTGAAAGATCCAAAGTCTATGCATCCACACCAGCACTTGCACTTGTCAATATTTTTAACTGTAGCGACTCTGTTAGATATGTTAGGGTTAAATATTTTATTTAGGAAAAAAATGACTATTTTAAGCAGGATCTCCCAGCTTTTAGCTCTATACATTAACGCTACATGGTCCAAATTTCCGCAGTGCCACAGGCTGCCACAGCTGAATGGGCTGTTCTTGTTTCTGTTTCTCTGACTTCCATTTCTTCCCATGAGCTTAAAGAACTATGGAACACCAAAGGAGAAAGGGAGCCTACACATCATCCTTGTGCAGAGAGTGGTGTGGTTTTATTTCTGCAAAGAATTGTTCTTGTTCACTCTCTGTAACAATTTAAACCTTACAGCATGAAAACAGCCATAGGCAATACAGAAACAAATGGTTATATTTCAATAAAACTTCACTTCTTCAAACGGGCCATCAGCTAGATTGGCCCATGCCTCATGGTTTCCCCACCTCTAGTTTTCTCTAACAACTTTATTTTTACAGATGAGAGAACTGAGTTTAGATTTCATGGTTTCCCCAGACTGACAAATAAAAAACAAACAAACATAGGACCAGAATGTTGGCCATAAAAGACATGCTTGATCCCATTCAGGAGAAGCTATATATAATGAGTCCATTATACATAATGTCTAGCAAACAAGGTCTGTCTGGCAAATGATGTTAAAAGAAGGTGTTAGTATAGAGCCTTTCACAGGTTTTTGAGACTAAGACTTTCTGGACATCCAGTGTCTTGTTCACTAGATGTTAATTGGCTTTTGTGAGCCTGTGATGTTTCTGGAGCAGTGGTCAAAAAAATAAAATCCCAAGTGAAACAGTTAGAAAAGTAGGCTACCCTTTTGTTCATCTCCAAACGACTGTTTCTAGTATTGAAAATACCTACATTTTTATCTCTTCAGACAGCCATTAACCATTATGTAACAGTCCTATGCTTTTCCTGTCTTTAATGTTAGTTCTTGATTGTTTGACTTTGTTAATTTTCCAACTAGATGAGCATTCTTAGATTAAAAAACCCAAACCAGGAAAACATTGCACTTATGGTTCTTGTTCATGCCAACTTCAAAGTGCCCAGGGAGAGACTAGTGTCGAGAAGAGTCACTGTGTGTTTGTGTTCTTCCTTGCAGCACTGGAAGAAGTATGACATCCATGAGAAGCAGTCCAGAGAAGAAACGGATTCTGTAGTGCTGATAGAAAACCTGAAGAAAGTGTCTCAGTGATGGGGATAATTGATTGCTTTCTTTCTCTCAATGTGACCTTGTGCAGATTCATTGCATTCTCCACTTGTTTTCCGAGGACTTGTTAAATAGAAACTGAAACTACTAGACCCTTGAAAAACAGTCAGCTCTTCAGAGCCGCGGGTTTTGATGTCAGCCTTGCACTGACGAATCCAAACACATGGAGCTCTTCAAGGAGAAAGCAGAGTCCTTCTTGTCCTCGTTGAATCTTAAAAGCAGACATCCTTTGCCAAGTCTCCAGACTAGAGGACAAAGAAAAGGGGGCAATGACCATGGATTCATCTTATTAAGAGTTATGATGGCTGCCTAAGGAATCTCCGCTTGCTCTGTATTCTTTGTGTGGAATAACATCAAGAAATTTTACTTGTGAGGAAACTCTTTTGGGGTGTGTACACTAATGCTGAGCTTGATTCCCAGAGAACAGTTAGCAAACAAAACTGATACAATCTGCTGCCTATTGTTTGGGAGCCCACTGAGTAATGTTTGTGGCTATTAAAATGCACTGTCATTATCCGCTTCAATAGCATTTCCCTCTGCTTTGAAATTCCCAGAAATCATCTTGGCAGTGGTGATGACATGTACAAAAAAAAAAGCAGAGGCGACTTCTCCACCAAGGCCCTTTTATGTCATTGCCGGGTTTTTTAGGAGAGTGGAGGCAGAACGACCTAGTATTAGAGTTGGAATCAAGAACTCTCTAAAGATATATGCTCCCCTTAATTTCTGCTACTCAAATCAAGTATTGACTATGTATCTAACTTGTACTACACCTTCAAGTATGAGGGGTGGGCCCCCACTCCTGGGTTTACTTAATTAAGAAATATTGGGTCTCCATATTTCTTAGCACTTTCTTTATCTCCAGACTTTTGAACTTTTGAACTTCCGGTCTCCTGTTCTTATTCCCTGCTATGCCTACTCCCACATCCTCTTTCATGTAGCCTTTTGACTCGCATTGGAATTGAGGATACAACTTTGCTTAAACTGTCTAGTAGAGCAGGGAATAATTTTCATCTCAGGTAAAAGATGAGTATTCTGAACAACAATGACTAATTCATACAGATTTGGGCACTTCCCTGTGAGCCTGCAATTATTTGAGGTTTTTGAGCAATTGGTGTTTCTTTGTGTGTTCTCTAATAGAGATGATGTCTTTTCTTCGCTTAGAATTTAGGCTCTATTTGCTCAGGGGGAAAAAAATAGATTTGTGTCTGTTTTTCGTTGTTTGCAAAATAGGCCTTAGGATGGCTATTTTCCATGCTGTAAATGGTTCTGTCCATTCTGTGTTTTATTGAGAGAGAGCCAAGTGGGACTCCAACTATGTACTCAGTTTTTGCATATGTTGGGTTTCCATTTTGTCCCATTTCCACAATATATGCATATGTATATTCCCCCCTATTCCAACTACTTCCTGCAAATTTAAAACATTGAGAGGTACCCCACTTCTCTTTCTCATACCTACAGATCACTAGCAAGGACTGAAGAACTTTATATAACAAATTCTTTAGGCATTTACCAGTTCATATTAATAAAATGATGCTACTTGCCTCTTTTGTTTTTAAGCAGGGAAGATAAGAAACCCCTGCTCTCCACAGGTTGGGACAAAGGGAAACCTTGCTTCCGTGGTAGTAGAGGAGCACTGTGCCCTGGCATTTCAGGAAATGGGGGTCCATGGTATGATCGACGCACAGGTGTCTCCTCCCGGTGCTTTTATTTTGGTTGTCAGATTGCAGTTGGGCTCCAGGCATCCTAGGTGTTCAGTTTCTCCTACTAGTCACTGGAAAGAAGACTTGGCTTTTTGTAAAAGAGGAAAATCACTCCTTACGCAGGTTTTCACAAATCTGGGAAGGAAAGCACCTGAATGCATTGTACAGGGCCACTTTTACTGCTGGCCTATTTTGATGGTGATGAAGAGGATGCCTGGAAATGCCCTGGAGACCACCCATTACGAGAGTTATGCAGCATGGGAACAAGAACATCATATTTTACTTCCATTCTCTGCAATAGCAGAGGGGAAAGAGGGTAGCACATTATAGGAATTCCTTTGTTTTAATGGACAAAAGTAATCTCCAGGACTTAGGAACTCTTAAAGACATCAGTACATTGCATATCAGAAACTAGTAGGTTCATTATATTATTTTGACTAAGGTATATGGATTGTTTTCACCTACACATATAAGTAAACCCAGTGTAAGGAGGACCATTCCTTTTCTTTCATTCAGATAACCTTTTTCTGAATCTGGGTGTTGAAGGGATACATGAAATAATGTTAATGTGTTTAGTAATGTCTGCTACTAGGAGTCTTTCTGTTTAACTTCTTATAAGAAAGTAAAATAAATATTGTCTTTTTGTATGTCACCTAAATGCTTTCTTTTGATCTTATTTTTGGGAAAGTATTGTGGGGAGTGGGTGGTAGAGAAAATTACAGTTGAAATAATAAACATTATAAAGACAATTCCAAAACAGCTACTTTATCTTAACAAACATGTATTACAGTTTCCCCGTTGTTTGGTTGTATCAGTGTTCTGAAGAGAACATACATATAAAATCAGTTCCCTGTTAGGGCAGCCATTCCAGGCATCATCTAAAGAGACTGAAGGATTTGACAAATTGTGATTGCAAAAGTTAATGGTGGTCCATCAAGATGCCTCACCAGGTAAAGATGCTTGATGCCAAGCCTGATGACCTGAGTTTGAGCCACAAGACCCACATGGTAGAAGGAGGGAACCGACTCCCTGGAGTTATTCTCTTATCTCCATACATGCACCACACATACAGCTGCATACATGCACTCGTACACAAATAAAAAGCTATCTAAAATTAATGGAAACAGATCTGATCTTTTGCAATATCAAGCAGGAATAGAACACAGTATACTTACTGTCATCATAGACATGATGTGCACATGATATACACAGCTATCATTGCCTTTGTCATGGGAGACCCCTGGTTATACTATTAATATTAGCTTACATGTGAGACTAAGAAAACTATTTTTTCAATAGCTGTCCTCGTAAGATCTATCTAGCTACTTAGAGCTTCATAGTTTTTTTTTCAACTTTTATTTGTGTGTGTTGTATGTGTACGTACATGTTCATGTATGTCTGCATGCTTAGGGCGTGGTGCACTTGTGTGCACATGTATATGGAGACCAGAGGTCAACACTGGGAGTCCTTCTCTACTGCTCTACTCATTAGTTTTGAGACAAGGTCTCTCATTGAATCTGGAGCTCCCCAATTGGGCAAGACCAACTAGGCAACTAGGCAATGAGTTGCAGAGATCCTCCTGGCTCTGCCTCCACATTGCTGGCCTTAGAGGTGTGTGACACCACTCTTCTAGCTTTTTAACATGAGGGCTGGTGATGTGAAGTTGAGATTGTAAATCTAGATGAGATTTGTGGAAATCATCATTTCCTGTAGCTACAAACATGGTCACCTCATCTCAGGGAGAGAGAAGCCAGAATGATCTATGCATGTTTGCTTTTCAGGTTGTTTGCAATTTCATCATTACTATGGACTGCTCTTTGAAAAGTGCAACATCATGTTTACATGAATTGTGGTATTAGGCTTTTGGTTTCATTTTGCTTTGTTTTTATATTTTGGATTTTTTTTTTTATGAGATGGGGTCTTGTTATGTAACCCAGTGTGGCTTGAACTTGCTACATAGCCCAGCCTTGTCTAGAGCTCACAATCCTCCTGCCTCAGTCTCCCAAGTGCTGGGATTACTGACATGCAGCATGTCAGACTCTCTACTAAAGTATTAGCACTTTGAGAAGAAAATAAGAAAACAAACACTTTTATTTGGCCTGGAGAGACAGCTCAGCATGTAAAATAAAGCTGCTTGCAGATCTGAAGACCTGAGTTCTGTTTCCAGAGCCCAATCAAAGGTGGAAGGAGAAAACTGGCTCCATAAAATTGTTCTGTGATTGCCACACACATATTGTAGTATGTGTATCCATATCCATATCACACACATGCATGCACACACACCAATGATAATAAAATTAATAAACCCTTTTATTTCAGAAATGTTTTTCTTCCACACTTATAATTAGATAAAATAATCTTCACACACGCACACATACACACGCACACGCACATGCACACACACAAACACGCACATGCACACACACAAACACGCACATGCACACACACATACACATACATATAAAGTTGATATGTATATATCAACTAAAATCTTGGAATGCTTTAGTTTCATTAAGGGAGAAGTTTATTTGATGTTGACATGCTAGATTTTTTTTAAAGGATAATTTATTTAATTTTATTTTATGTATATTGGTGTGAGGGTGTATGATCCCCTGGAACTAGAGTTACAGGTCATTGTGAGCTACCATGTGGGTGCTGGGAATTGAACCCAGGTTCTCTGGAAGAACAGTCAGTGCTCTTAACCCCTGAGCCATCTCTCCAGCCCTAGATATTTTTTTTTTTAACATCAATTCTTAAGATGATTTTTTCCCTAAATTTTCTCTGGCCTCTAACCATCTTTCCCAGTGGTTGCATCTTCAGCAACAGGAAACTATCTCACTGCTAGTTTTCAACATTTGTTAGGTAGACTAGTAAATGAAAAGGGAAAATCAATAGTTTCTACTTTGTATTAAGTTACTAATACATGTGCTATTTCCCTGATTCCCTATACCATGAGATTGGCTGCATTCCATGCCTTTTACAAATGCAGACATTGGAGATACTGGCTGATTGAGTTCTGTAAAACTGTACAGCTATGGAGTCATGAGGCGGAAGTGGAAAACAAGTCCACCTGACTTTTAATGCAGCCAGCAGTGCATTTGTTTGTCCCTAAGAAGCAGCTACTAAAAGAAGAGACACCTTCTTTCACATTATTGCCAAATTGCCTATTAACAGTTAGACTTTGGGAATTCAAATCACCATGTTGTAAAGTGATCATTTGCAGCATCTTGAGATTCATTGTGCAATCATTTATCAGTGTGCCAGGTAGGGTGTGTTAAATAAAAGGAATTTGGAAGTGAATAATGCTTGGCTCTGTAGTCCATAGTTGATTAGTCAAGGGGAGGCTACTTTTTATAAGATAAAATAAGCTGAATTAATTGTTTGGAGTTCCAAAGGATGCTGGGCAAGTACCTCGCCCTGTCTGGATCTGCTTCTTCTCTGAGGGCCAGTGTTTTCATCTGTAAAATTAAGAGGTTGGATTACATTTACTATATTAATTCTGACACACAATAGGGACTAATATAATTTTGCCCTTATAAATCAAGAAAACATGTTTATCATCATTTACTCTTGCTTGCTATACGCGGTAAATGCCAAAAGCAACCAGAGAGGCAGGTCCTTTAATGGAATGTGAAGAACTAAGGAATTGATACCTTGGAGGAGCTCTGTTGTTCATCCAAGTCAAGATTTTTCACTGGGGCCCAGCCAAGGTTGTGACTAACAAGTATTTCTTAAAGCGTTCAGATGATTTTAGAGCATATTTCTTTGAAGCACAAAAATGGAATATATAATACACATTGCTTGCATAATGACTTGATTTAATGTATTATCTAAAATAGTCTATTTGAATTCAGTAATAGAAAGTTTGGTAATTGAGCTTAAGTTTTTGTTTGGACAATGCTGGGGATTTTACCCATGGCTTCACACATGCTAGGCAAGTAAGTGGCCTACCACTAGGCTACATCTCTAGCTAGCTTAAACATTTTTTTATTTGCACAAAATAATGCATGCATGCACAAAACCTCTAAACTCAAGGAGTGTTTATAGAGCTTGCTATGGTCTATATTGTTAGTGTTCCTCAAAGGTACATGTGGCTTGATCCCCATCATAGTATCATCAGGATGTGATGGAAACCTTCTAGGAGCTAGAGCGCAGCTGGAAGCCTTTGGGTTATTGAGGGTTACTTTAGGGCATTTCAAAGGGAGCAATAAGTAGGACCCCAGTCCCTTCCTCCTTTTCTCAGCTATACACTTCTACCATGATGTGCCACCACAAGCCACCACAAGCCTGAAGCTTATTTGGGCTCATAGAAATGAGCTCATTTCTATGAGCCCAAATAAGCTTTTTCTCTTTATAAGTTATCTTGGGCATTTATTATAATAACAGAAATCTGACTAATACAAGACCTAACACAAGGCTCATGATGTCAAAACAGCCATTCCTCTGCCCTACCCCTTTACTCCTGATTTCTACTTTCCATACCTCTATTCCTGGAACCCATGACAGTGTAACCATGAAAGACATTTATGGATGTGATTCAGGCCACAGGCTTTAGAACAGGGAGGATTTTCCTGGGTTAAATGATTGAGTTTAGCCTAGTGATAAACGTGCTTACCTAGTGTACATGAGTTCTGGGTTCAATCCTCAGTGCTAGAAAAAAAATGGGGGTCCAATCTTGAGCTCTCAAAAGTGAGAATTCGCTTTTCTGGAAGCAGAAGAGCAAGAGTGGGTCAAAGTCAAAGAGACTCAAAGTACTGTTGCCAGCTTGAGGATGGAAGGGTCCATGTAGAAAGGGTGGGATGGAACTGATTACTGCCAGCAACTTGAAAAAGCCAAGAAGCAGCTTCTCCCCAAGAGCTCACACAGAGAGCAAAGCCTGGCAGATACCATGCTTTGGGTCTCATAGGACTCTGGACAGAGAATTCAGCCACACAATGTTGGATTTCTGGCCAACAGAACTGTGAGCTCAAAAATTTTTGTTGGTTTAAATAGCTTTAAAAACATTTTTAGTTCTTTCTTTTGGTATATGGTATAATTACTGTGGAATAACACAATAACTAATGCTACTTTGTATTTTTAAATTTAGAGATTTATTATAAACTTGTTATGTAAGATAAGGAATTTGCATTTTTTCTTGAATGCTAGTGATTGAACCCATGGCTAAATGTTAGTTCTCTCTCTCTCTCTCTCTCTCTCTCTCTCTCTCTCTCTCTCTCTCTCTCTCTCTCTCTGTCTGTCTTCCTCTGTTTCTCACACACATGCGCACACACACTTCCACAAGTATAAATTTTTTAATGACAATATTGACTAGTTGCACTATATCATGTAAGTACTGCTCACAGTAACGATGCATGTAAAGTGCAATTCATTATATTTCTATTTTGTTCTTCCAAAATCACCTCTTTTTTTAAAAATTTATTTTTTTTCTCCGTACCATCAATTTTCTGACAAAACCATAAAATTCTACATAGTATCGTCAAACATATTAAGTAATTCCTGGGTTCCATTTATTTTTCTTGGAGAATGCTGTCTTGGAGTTTGCTCCCTTCTGATTCATTCTGGAATGGTTATTTTCTAGGCTTGCCACCAAGCTGTCATCCTGGGAATTCCTCTCCTGCATTAGACCCCAGTCTCTTTGGTTTAACCTCTAGCCTTACCGGCCCACACCCTTTGCTAACTTTCTTAGAAAGATGTCATCATCAGAGGTGATTTTTATTTGATTGTTTCTCTAGCAGTGTACCCTTCTAGAGGTGATTTTAATAAAACCTTTCTGTGTCTGAATATATCCTTACACATGATTAAGTTTCTGCTAGGTGAATAAGTCTTCTTTGGAAACAATCTCCTCTCGGGATGTGGAAAGCATTCTTCAAATTGCACATATTCTTCCAATGTGTTCTTGCTTCTAAAATAGAATCAGCCCTCCATGATTTCCAACTTCCGGCATGTAATTGTTTTTCTCTTCAAGACTGTCTTTTGGTCCATAGTGTCTTACAATCTAATAATATGCCTCAGTGAAAATCTTTCATCTAGTAAACTGGGATTTTGTGAGCATCGTTCAGTGTAAGAACTAGCTCTTCATTTGTTGCACATCATGTTATTTCTCACCTTTATCTTCTCTTCTATTGTCTGTGTTTCTAGAACACCAATTAGTTAGCTATTGAATGTACTGGACTGATTTCCTACCTTCCACATTTTTTTTTCTCACATTTCCATTTATTTTTGGCTTTTGATTTTAGTTTCTGCGAAATCACCTTAATGTGGTTTGAGCCTCAATCCTTATTTGTACAATTTTTTTTGTTGTTGTTTTTTGAGACAGGGTTTCTCTGTGTAGTTAGGTGCCTGTCCTGGAACTCGCTCTGTAGCCCAGGCTGCCCTGGAACTCACAGAGATCCACTTGGCCCTGCATCCCGAGTGCTGGGATTAAAGGTGTGCGCCACTGCCGCCTGGCCCTTATTAGTACTATTTGACAAAAGGTTCTACATCCTAGGGTTGTTTTTAGGTTCAAAATGATGCATAGAGAGTGCAGTGCTTAGGATCCAGTTCCTGGTCTCTCGACCCATGAACATGACAATCTAAGTAGAAACCATATCTTGCTCTCATGGCATCATACTATAGTATTGTCTTCCTTTATGGTACTGAATTTGTAATGACAGTTTTCAATTGCATTGCTTTTAGAAAACTTGAATAGCATAAATCAAATCACCATTATTATCTCTGTTTCTAAAAACTCTTGAAAAAATTTTTTTTATTCTTTTCTTTCTTTCCAAACTTCCCTCACCCCTGAGATATAGATGTGAACTGGAAAATGGATGTAGGTGCTCTTTGATAAAAAATGAGTCGTTTGGAGTGCAAATTCATCCATTTTTCAGGATGAGACGATAGTGTAAACCTTTAATATGTGAAAGTTGCCATATACTCTGTCATATAGCCAGTACCTGGGGTGCCAAAGAGGCTAAAAAGCAGCTCACAAACCTCAAGACTCAGAGGAGACCTAGGTTTAGTATAAACGTGGTCCTGCCTGTGTTTAGGGGCCCATGGAGACCAGAATTAAAATCAGAGAAAAGGAAGGTGCAAAATTTAGTCTTGCTATTTCACTCATTCATTTGGATGACATGGGCACCAACCAATCAGATTGGATTCCAGTTCCAATTTCTTGGTATGCACGTCTCAGTCTTGGATGCAGCAGCTGTTTATTGTGGTGTGAATATAGCCCAGTGATCAAGCTTTTACCTAGTGTGTATACATTCCTGGATTCAATCCCCAGCACCACTCAGGAGCAGATATTTATTGCCTATTATGTACCAAATCTTTGCTAGGCACTGCATGATGCTGGGCATTATTTCATTTCCTCTGAGATTTCCTCACCTGTGATAAGCAGAGTGGAAAACAGGAGCCCCTACAAGTCCAATAATCACAATATACCAAACGGGTTTTGATTATTTTTTAGGAAAGTAATGGAAGCAGCTAATGGAAAAATTGCAAATGACCCAAGTCTCATAGATTTCAAAATGTGGAGAAAAAAAAAAACCAAACCAATTCCACATGTTATTGTTTGACATAAGAACTGATAGAAGGATGAATTCTACATGACTTAACCCATCATGCTGCCAGAGGCACTAGAGACAGGACAAAGACTGGAGTGTTGGCTCGGTTGGTAAAGTGCTTGCCATGAAAGCATGAGGACCTGAGTTTGATTCCAGAATTCATGAGCAGAAGAGTTTGATCGCAAGAATCCACATAAGATGGCTGGGCATGTTGGTGGTGCGCATTTGTCATCTCAGTGCTGGGGAGGCAGAGACACATGGATCCCCAGGGCTCACTGGCTGTCCAGCCTCGCTTGCTTGGAGTGTTCTAGGCCAGTGAGAAACTCTGTCTTAATTACAAGGTAGGCAACTGCCAAAGAATTGGCACTCAAGGTTGTTCTTTGAACCCCACATGCACGTGCACCTCCCATGTTTCCCGTCACACATGAGCATACACACAGATAAAGTGGAATAAGGGACACATTCGAGCCGCACTCCAGTGATGCCCCCACCAGTGTCCATGTACCCGTACCTCCCCCTTCAGTGTACTCTACTTTCTTTTAGCATCCTTACTCCAGCTGCTGCCACTCCAAAGCCTCTTGCTGATTGGCTAACAGTAGATCGGTAACTCTTGCTAGAGTTTATAGTCCATGCTTTCCCTAACTGCCTCATTTCCTGTTCTTTCAGCATCTGCCTCCTCATAATGTGTAAGCTCAGTTCATTCTTGTATCAAAAAAAGACAAAAGAAAATTGTGGGTTACCATTCTTGGATAAGATTCATCATGTAGGCAGCCTCCCCTAAACCCTGCTACCACTTTCATGGGGGATGTTTAAGCATCTTTTCTTTGGGAAAAATGGAAATATATATATATATATATATATATATATATATATATATATGTATAAAAGTAGAGTTTTTTATTACAATACATGACCATGTACTTAGCATCCAGTGTCAATAACTATCAATATGTTTTATCTTGTATCATATTTACCCTCATCTATTGTCTATTCCCCCACAGAATGAGATAGTTTGAGAAAAATCCCAGTCATCATATACTGTCATCTGCAAATACTTCAATGCATGTCTCTATAAAGTAACATTGTTATTAGAGAAAAACACATAAATTTGTAACAGTTTATCCCACCTGTAACCTCATATACTTGGTAGGCTGAAGGGGGAGGATCGCTTGAGCCCAGGAGTTTGGGACCAGCCTGGGCAACATAGACTTTTTTGTAAATGCTAAAGTGAATAACCAAATAAAAAATACGTATGTATACCTTCAGTATCATTATAACACTTTTTAAAAATAACAAAAATTCTTAACATTGACAAATATTATGTTAGTGTTCGCATTTCTCCAATTGTCTCATGAATGTTTTCCCTACAATTTTCTTAAATCAAGGTCCAATGAAGCTCATGCTGGCTTAAAAAATACTAACACTTTATGATTTGCAAAGGCAAGAATTTGAGGGAAATAATTATTTGGCTTTGAAAATCATACTATGTCAGCATCGAGTAATGAATATGACCATCTCATCACAAAGTCACTCCCTTTTGCCCTTCCAAATGGTTTAATTTCAGGAATTCTTCACAAACACAATAAGACAGCTGTGGAAGTGGGAAAGAAGTGAGAAACCTAAGTATGGCTTTGAAATTTTGAAATTTTTACACACTAAAGACACAGTCTTAAACAACACAAACAAACCCAGGCTGTGGGTATATCTCTGGAGCATGTGTTGAGTGTGTGTGAGACCCTGGGGTCTACCCCCAGCATCAAAACTAAAACCAAGGCAAAGTGACTCATCCACACAAGTCTCCGCCCATACACACAAATGTCCACCCATACACACAAATGCCAACTTCAGTATGTCCAGGGAGTGTTTTGGCAAATGGAAGCAGAGAACACATCTGTTTTTTATCATCACCCCCCATAGGGTAAGGATCAACCTAAGTATGTTGGACATGTGATAGTGAAGGATAGCACTTTGGCATGAATTAATTAAGACCAAAGAGTTGCAGCCTTTTAACAAATATTTTGAAGCGCATAAAAAAAAAAAAACCTTGAAACAAAGTGGACAAAGATTTATGAAGTAGAATATTAGGTTGTCAAGGATGACATATAGTCATGAGAGCACAATCTGCTGCATTTACACTTGATAATGAAGTTTGCAATAAGTCGCTGCCCTCAATGCAGCTGAGAAATACTAATCAAAACCCCGTGACTATCATCAGCAAGGTATGCAGATATACCAGTGAGAAAACCACAGTCAAATTGAATGTCGGAGTCTGGAGTCACATCCCTGCTGCTAGAGTCTGCTCTATTCCACTTTGCTTTTTATGCATTCATTCAAGAAGCCCTTAGGTGAGTATGGACTGTACACAGAATGTTCCGGTAGAGTCCGAGTCATAGGGCATACGTTTTGTACTATAGGTGTTTCAAGTCCAAAGTAGGTTGACATCTATTTTAAATAATAGACTAGTTCTGCCCAGAATACTTCTTTTGAAAAGGGTTTTGAGAGCATGCTCAGAGTCAGTAGGAATCCAGCTAAGATGTATGAATGATGTGTTTTTCTGTGGATACTGGAAAGAGGATGAACTGAAGTATTATGCCACCTCATTCATTTTTACCTAGGGCTAAGGGCTCAAAAGAGATAGTATATATATATATATATATATATATATATATATATATATATATATGAAAAACTATAAGAGATAACATTATGAATTAAAACTATGAAAAGAGGAGGGTGGAGATAAGTGCTGTGTACAAGTAATACAAAGAATGATGTGGCTGTTGGGACCAGAAAAAAGACTTAGAAAGTGGTCTTCGGGGAGGAGCTAGTTAAAAATGCACCAGAATCATTTGAACAGAGATATGAAAGGAGGTCATTGCTGTTTTCAAAAGGAAGAGTTTGCGCAAAGGCCTGGACTCTGTTGGCAGTATAGACTGTGAAGGGAAGATGGGGAAGATATACAGATAAAGTAGGACATTGGAAAAGAGGTGGTGAGGATCTGCCTTGTGCCTGGCAGAGTAGAGGAGGAGACACAGCTCTGGGATAGTTTAGAAATGGTGTTTTTGACTTCTAGTGATGTGACAGAACACTCTGACCAAAAGAAACTTGGGGAGGAAAGGGTTTATTTTAGCTTACATGTCCCCTTCACAGTCCATCATGGAAGGAAGTCAGGGCAGGAACCTGGATGCAGGAACTGATACAGAGGCCATATGGAGGTGTGCTGCTTACTGGCTTGCTCCTCATTCTCATCATGTTTTTTTTCATAGAACCCAGGACCATCAGCCCAGGGATGGCACCACCCACAATAGAATGGGCCCTCCTACACCAATCAGTAATTAAGATGTACCATAGGCTTGCCCACAGGCCAATCTCGTGGGGCCATTTTCTCAACTGAGGTTCCCTCTTCCCAAATGACTCTCAACTTGTGTCAAGTTGACATTAAAACTAGCCAGCACAGATTGGTTTCTTCAGGACTTAATGCACAGAAAGTATGTGCTCCAAATAATAGAACAAGATCTGGAGGCACACACTTGGGATCCCAGCTCTCTGGAGGATGAGTCAGGAGGTCAGGAGGGCTGCGTGTTAGAAGCCAATCTGGGCTACATACTGAGACTCTATCTCAAAATTGTAGCTATAAAAAGCACAGACTTGAGTTGGGGAGTGTACGAGAACTCTGAATTCGATTTTGGACATGTGGGTTGTGGAGTCCTAGAGAGAACCATCGGGCCATGATTCCCAGCTCTGTTCAGACACTCCAGGACAGCTGTGAGAGGAGCAGGTTCAAAAGTCAGGGGCAACTAGCTCGTGTATTCCCTGGCACGTGGAATCTAGACTTTAGTGTGAATGTGTGGAGCGTGGAATAGAACAAGAGAGGGAGAAGAGGAGGACAAGAGGGAGTGAGAGAATGTGTGCGATATGAAGGCAGAAAGGGCAGACTATTTGAGGGGAGGAGGAGAAATAGCAATGGGCAGAGAGAAGTATGAGAACAAATTATAAGTATTTTATATGATTTAATATATACATATATGAAATGCCATAATGTACTCTATTACTTTGTATGCAGATAAAAGTGTATGTGTGTTAGTGTGTGTGTATGTATGTGGGAGGGGGGTTGTTGAGTAAAGGTACTTGCTGACAAACTGGACAACCTTGAGTTCGATCTCCAGGATCCACTTGTTGGAAGGAGAGAGCCAACTCCTGAAAGTTGTCCTCTGACATCCACAGGCACGCCATGGCACCCACTCCCCCCTTCCCAGGATAAATAAATAAATATAACATTGAAAAAAAAAAAAAAGAGGGTCATGGGAGGTATTCCCCAGAGAAAGACTAAGGAGGTCACTAGAGAATTCACTTTGCATGTCTTCTAGCTCAGGGCCAGGAAACCCCCAACCCAAGCTTGCTGTACAGTCTAGGGTGGGAAGTGGGACAGCGAGGCGCTTAGCAGGCACTTGCTGCTCAAGAGTAACACACTACTGCCACCTGGGGGCTGTGCCTATAAACTGTAATGGCAGTTCTAGGAAAAACCATTTGGAAAGGACATAATTTGAGATGACATGACCCCTCCTCGCAAGAGCCTTTTATAATACTCTTGACTCTTACTTTCGGCTCTTCAAGTACTAGAATGATTTCGTGTCTCAATTTTGTTTCCTTCCGCTAACATCTTGCTGTGAAGTGGAACTGGGTCTTTGTTCATTCATTCATTCATTCATTCATTCATTCATATTCATTCATTTATTCACTCAACAAACATTCCTTTAGTAGCTCTAGTGTGCTGAGTACCAGGGATACATAAGTGAGCAAAACCAGATGCATCCCTCTAACAAACTGTATTTCAGTGTAACTGTAAAGGTGTGTGTCGTGGGGAGGGATTGAACTAAGGGCCTCGTACCTGATAGGCAAATGCTCTACCACTGAGCATGTCTCCAACCTGCAATCATTTTAGTGCAGAAATTGCCATTAGGGAAAGTTGGGTGATGCAGTGAGAGCCAGTAATGGGGAGCCTCACTGGTTTTGGAGGAGAGCAGAAAGTTTTCTGAGATGTAATTCTTAAACTGAAATGTGAAGGATTGGTGGAAATTGGGCAGAAGCTAACGGTTCTGAAAAAACACAGACACAAGTTCAGAAAAAGGAGGACCCATCTTTTTGTGTCTTCTGCCTTCTAAGATACAAAGCATTGGAGAGATTAACTACCTTCACATGGGGAGTTCCTCAGAGGCTCTTCACTTCTGAATTGTCCTGGAAACTAAAAGGAAAAGCGTATCTCTAAAATAAAGATAACAAAAAATAAATAAAATAAAGATAACAATTACAACAGCAGCAGCAGTCAGGAAATTAGGAAGCCTAGAAACAAGAGACTCCCCATCTCCTAAAAACACATCCTCTATCGACAAATGAGGCTGCCTGTTTAGAGAGAATGCAAACAGTCAAACAAAGAAATGAAGATGGTGTATTCAGAACGCCATGCTTTAGTTTGTTTATTATCTTAAAGAATCAAAAGCAGTTTTGACTTTTTTTCTTTTCAGAAAGAAACCTCACCTTATATCTTAGGCTGGCCTCATGATTCCCCCTGTCTCAGCTTCCCAAGGGCTGGGATTCCAAGCTTGCACGACCATATTTGTTTTCAAGTGGACCAGTTGATTGTTGTCCTACCCACTCATTTGAACAGCAGGAACACAGTGCCTTAAATATTCTAACCAAAAGGCTGGATAAGAATCAAGATACTAAAATCTGCCTTTCAGATTCCTCACTAATATAACAGAGATGAGAAGATTAGACACAGGCTAGGGATGTAGCTCAATGCTAGAGTGTTTCTCTAGTATGCAAAGGACCCCATGTTCCATCCCCAGTACCAGAAGAAAAAAAAAATAATAGCTACATCTTTAGGGAGTATTTTCAGATTACCACTTGAAAAGCACTTCAATTAGAGTCTAGTATACAGGAAGCGCATAATATATGCCGCTCGCTCTACTTACCTGCTTATAGGAGCTAGGGAAATTGGTGTCAGGTTGTTTCAAAACAGTGCTGTGGCAAAGGAGTTACTTCAGATGTTCAAGGGCCCACCCTGGCATTAGTAATGGTTAGCAAAATGAGGAATGAAAGAATCGTGCTCCATAGCTCACTAAAAAATCACCTGGTTTGTAGAGTACACACACAGAAAGAAACTGTCTTTGTAGCCCATACATATAAGAGATCTCCCCATCTCTCTAAGGCTTTGCTATCTAGCCCAGGCTGACCTCAAATTCCTGATCCTTTTACCCAAGCCTCCTCAGAGCTGGGATTTAGGTGTGTGCCACCACACACAAGAAATCATCCAGTCCCTGCTTCGGGGGAAAGGCATCCCCTATTTTTAAATAAAAGCTAATGTATGCAAGTAATAGACAGCTTTAATTTTTTTGACTGTATTCCTCATATGTTTGCCCATTAATCTTCCTTCTGTCCTGGAGGAGCAAACAGAAACCCATGGCAGCTGAAATTGGAGGAAGGACTGGAGATTGCAATATCTCATCATGGCTAAATTTCCTGGATGTGATCATGGTGCTGGAGTCACCTACAAGCACATCCTTTACCTAGGAAGTATACAGACCTGCTGAGGACCACAGTGGCATGATATATGAAACTTGCTGACAAACCGCTCTGAATAAAACCTTGATATGTAAATGGGGAGATGGAGTGATAAATCTGTCAGCTTGCTCAAAATTGCTAAAGGTCTGAACAGACACATAGAGATTCCTTGTTCTAATCATGAAGCTCATCAGTAATTTTGAAATTAATTTTTCAGTCAGGAGTTATAAAGACTCCCGGCCCCCATAGGCTGAGGATATTTTGTCACATTTACTCTGTCCTGTTTCTCTCCGTGACTCACTTATTCCTCTTGTTCCATTCCTTAACCAATATTGGCTGAGAGTGCTCCATGCCAGGCCCAGAGCTGAGCGCTGTGGTCACGGCCCAGAAGAAAGTCAATTCTGTCTATTCTTGTGTCACTTGGAGGTACTTGGGGACAATCCAATTATTCAAAAATAGCTCATTCTAATGAATGAGACGCCTATGGACTATGGAGGAAGAATGGGTGTGAGAGAAAGTGGCTTGAGTGCTTAGCCAACATTTCTGGACCTGGCAAATGGCCCCACAGTCTACAGTTATAAGGATACAAAGGGCAGTGAGCCAAAGAGATGAACACTCCTTTATGAAAAAGCTGTCAGCGGAGGGGAAAGACATGGAAGTCTGCACAAGCACTTGACAAGTTGCTCTGTCTGCTCCCTTAAATGTCATAGAGCGTTGGAAAGAGATTGCCTGGATTTGAAAGACAGCTGCTGTGTCCCAGAGAAATAATTGTGAACGAAGAATGAATAAACCTGGTGCCCCGGGGGAGGCTGGGATCAATCATCAGACGTCCAGTCAATGCCTCAGACGCAGGGCTCCAACTCCTGTCCTGCTGTAACACTTACCCTTCATCAGCTCTAGCTATCTGAGCTGACATAGTCATGGCAACCCGTGCTGCATGATTTCAGTCCTGAGAAGAGAAACTCCAGCAAGAATAGGATTTGCCTTACAGTTTAGATTAGAAAAGCTGAGGAGCTGAGTCACTAACACTCATCCTCTGCTCCAAACGGACATTCAATATGAAGATGGACTTGAAGGTCAAGTTAAGGATGAACTTGTGAATCCTAGTACCTAAAATGCAACAAGCCTTCAACATATTGCTTATTGTTCTTGTCATCACATACAAGTGGACTGGGTAAGAAAAACATGTAGCATGCATGAGGACATTGGATAATTTTTCTTCAGGGCATTATCATGGACAGCTACAGGGTTCAAAATGGAAGGGTATAAGTACTGGGGATTTTTTTTTTTTGCCTATCTCAGAGGTTTGCTAATTTAATCACCTAGTGTTTTAAATAGTCAACACTAAAATGTACTACATGCTAAACTTATTCATTCATCGCCTCATAGTTCTGATTATTATGGGACTTTTCATAGTTTTCATCTCTTTGATCTTATTTGACCCTTATGATAATCCAATGAAATATCTGCTGTTGTTAATATCTCTGCTTTGTAGATGAGGGAACTGGTACATCCAGATCTGTGGATAGAGATTTGTGGGAGACATATGTTCTCATATGTGTGCTTTCACATTTGAGAGTTTGTGTGTATGTGTGGACACGTGCACATGGAGGCCAAAGTTGGCATTGTGTGTCTTCTTCCGTCACTCTCCACTGTATTCTGTTTTAGGCAGTCTCTTGCTGAAGCTAGATTTCCCCAGAGATCCCCACCTCTGTCGCCTAAGTGCCGGAATTACAGGTTGCTGCCACCACTATCTGGCTTTCTGATGGGGTCTGAACACCTCCTCTTCCCAGCACTATGAATGGGAAGTTTTGAAGTGTCTAGCTCTGTGATTTCATAGTAAATAAATACCTAACTCTATGGATCACTCTGTAGTCTTCCAACCTCAAAACAGGAAATGCCCATTTCTTTATTTAGAGCTTTCATTTCTTTCAACTGTGCTTATGGCTTGATTAAAAAATTACATTTATGTATTTATTGTGTTGGGGCTGGGGAGCCCGTATGGACCGTGGTGTGCATGTGGAGGGCAGAGGACGACTTGATGGAGTTCTTTCCCCTTCCACCATGTAGGTCACCAGGCTTGTTTTTTTCATTCCTTTGTATTTTATGACTTTCTCATCCTCTTAAATAGGCTTGGGTTTCCCTTTTCCTTTTCTCTCTTTCCTTTTCCTCTTTTTACATGCTGAAATGGAGGCTCAACACTTTGACTTTTGGTAAAGATTTTCTCCATCTAAGCCCCAGTTCAACTGCTTTCCCCAAGTTTTGATTATTGTTCAGTTAAAAATATTTATAATTCTACTATTATTCTTTGACTCATCAGTTATTTCTGAATGTGTGTCTTGGTTTCCAACTATACCAAGATTTTCCAGTAAACTTTCTGTTATTAATTTAATTTGAAATTTATTTACATTATGATCACAACTCAGTTATTCAAAATTTATGAGCCTCACCTTTTGGCCTCACAAATGGTCAAGTTTTATAAATGTTCTACATGTGTGTGTTATGCTAGTTGGTTACAGTGTTCTGTACATTAGTTGTTAGCTTAAGTTTTGAGTTGCGCAGTTCAAAGTATCAGTATCTCTGCTTTTATCCGTCTCCTCCATATTTCTTTCACCTTTCCTATCCTCACCAAAAAAGAAACCAGACTGTGGCTGTAATTCAGCAGTCACTTGCATGCTTAGCTTGTGCATGTGTGAGGCCTTGGGTTCAATCACTAGCACTAAAATAAACAAAGGAATAGCCTAAGGATTGGCAGAATTTGTTGTTAATTTTCTAAAATTTTTCCCGGTCTACTTGTTTGGAAATTTACATCCTTTTGCTATTACGTTAATAGTCATATTCCATTAATGGTTACCTTATCAGACTGTAATGCCTATGAATACCAAAGTCACTTCTGATACAATACAAAGTTCTTAGAAAACTTGAATTCTCGTCATGCCCTTCCTGATGACTTCCTCGCTGTATAATAGTTTACTTTAACGAAAACGGATTAGATGGGCGAGAGCCAAAGCTTGGTGGTTAAAGAGTGCTTCCTGCTGTCCCGGGGGACCTGGGTCCAATTTTCAGCAACCACAACTGCCTGGAACTCCAGATGTGGGGTCTCCAACCTCTCTGGTTTTGAGGACACCTGTACTCGTGTGCATGTACCCTCACACAGATAGACACTTACACATACTGTTTTTAACGACTCAAAATGAATCAGAGTAGAGGTTTGTTCTGCGTTCTTAGGTGTCACATTTGCTTTTATCAGTATTCGCATATGTTGCCCTACACTATCACTTTCCTTGCTTTTCATTCTTTTGTACATCTTGTTATCCTAAGGTCATTTCCTCCTGAGAACATCTGCAGAATTTCCAATGCGATATCCTGGTGAAAACTTCTCTGTTTTCATTTTCTAAAAATATATTGATTTTCTGAATATTAATTGTGACTGACACTGCCCTAAGGGCATCAGATTGCCAAGTGGAGGGTTCCATGAGCATCCTTATGCTGGCTTTGACTTCAGAGGAGAAGTGTCCATCAGCACTCACCTTCTTTGGTGGGCTCATGATGCCTGTCTCAGGAGAGTTGCTAAAATCCTTAAGAAGAGACAACAGATGGAAAAACCCTGCCTCAGAGAGCAAAGGCAGCCAAAGGTAGTTATTATTTCTAATGAACACTTCCTCTCCTAACTTTCAGGAAGGCTTTTGTTTGTTTGTTTAGTTCTAGGGACAGAGTTTCTTTGTGTAATAGCTCTGGCTGTCCCTAAACTTATTTTGTGGACCAGGCTGGCCTGGAACTCACAGAGATCTGCCTGCCTCTGCCCCCACTAGTGCTGGGATTAAAGGTGTGCACTACTACCACCTGGCAATGAAGGTTGAATTTCTACAGTTGGAAACTAAATATGGCCCTTTTGAAGTCCTCACAGCTCTTATAATTGGAAGCCCCTTCCTCTATGCCCCTTGTTTCCAACCTGGGGCCAGGCATAAGTTATACTTTCTCTAGGGTTTAAGCCCTGGTGTGCTTCTGGGATCTAACCTGGGAATCTTTATATGATCAGCATTTTTTTTGATCTGCAGGCAGAGAGAGAGAGAGAGAGAGAGAGAGAGAGAAAGACAGAGAGAGAGACAGAGACAGAGACAGAGAGAGACTAAGACTAGGCCTGGCATGGGTTTTTGAAACCTCAAAGACCACTCCAAGTGACACACTTCCTCCAACAAGGCCACACCTCCTAATCCTTCTCAGGGAGCGCCACCCTCTGATGACCAAGTATTCAAATATATGAGTTTATGAGTGCCATTCTTATTCAAACCACCACAATGATCAATACAACTCGTAAAAGAAAACATTTAATTGGGGGCTTGCTCAAAGTTTTAGAGGGTGTACCCATGGCCAGCATGGAGGGGAGCAAGGCAGCAGGCAGACAGACATGGGGCAGTAGCTGAGGGCTTACATCTGATCCATAAGCAGCAGGCGAAGAAAGCAAGCCTGAGCATAGAAACCTCAAAGCCTGCCCCTACTGACAAACCTCCTCCGACAAGGCCACACCTCCTAATTCTTCCTAAAACTGTTCTAACAGGGACTAAGCATTCAAATATACGAACCTATGGGGGCATTCTCTTTCAAACCACCACACCACCATATGCCTCCAACAATGAGCTGCTCCTTCTCTGGGGTCAGTGAAGCCGAATACAGAAGAAAGATCTTAGAGGCCAGAGATGAACAACACAGCATCTGAACTGAAACATCTGACTGAGCTCTATGAGTGGCAAAGCTCTAGCACTGCCATCGGAGATTCTAGTCAAATTGTGGTCTGTTTCATTTTTAAGACAGACTCTCATACTGCTCAACCTGTCGTTGAGCTGACTCTGATGACGAAGATGATCTTGAACTTCTGATATTACTATACCTCTCAAGTGGGATTACAGGCATATCTCATCATGCCTAGCCTAGACTGGGTTTTATTTCACATGCATGAAGGAGGAAGATAATGCAGGAAGATATCATACACGAATGTTTTATAAGCTCTAGTGACCCAGACCAATTAAAAAGATTATACCTTAGAAAAATATGCAGCCTGTATTAAAATTTCTACAGCCCTTCGTAGTCTCCGAGTCTCTGGCTCCTGGCCATGCTCTAGAGCTCTTCAGCCACCTCTTGGTTTCTGAGTGAGACAAGAGCTCATAGTTCCAGGATTCTGGAGGCTTATAGCATCAGGAATCACTCTCCAGCTGCTTTAGCTGCAGCGGCAGTTTGGATGTCTGGGCCCAGAAACCCATGTTTTATCAGCTCTTGGTGTTAAGAGCTCAGCCTGCTGTATCTGTGATAAAGACCACAAGTAGGCAATGAAAGACCATCTGGGGAAGCATTTATTAGGCTTGATGCTGCCAAATCAGGGAAAGTACACCAGAGAAACCCCAGGGGTTAAGCTGACAAAACTAAGAAAAACCTGATGATATCAGTAGAGAAGGCACACGACACACTCATGCCTGGATTATAATTCCACCAACCACAGTCTTGCATATTCAAAGCTCTCAGTTCTACCAGTCATGAGCTTTCATATGCAACGACCACAGGATTTGTTTAGGAACCTATTAAAAGCTTCATATTATACCAATCACAGGGAATTTCCCCGAGTTAAGCAACTGCAGGGTGAAGTATTCTTTCGAGGAGGAGGAGGAATGGAGTCTTCCAAATCCCTGCAAGTTGCCCAGAGAAGTTGTGATTAGAGAGCAACCCCCCCCCCCCAAGCAGGAGTAGTGATTTTCCCCATAATATGGGGAAAGGGTTGCAGGGTCCCTTGCAGCTGGAGTGGGCTTTCCCTGGAGGGGCATGGCTGTTTAAAGTAGACGGACTGCCTTGAGTGTAGTCTGGCTGTTATCAAAGGGACCAATTGGCTGACCACTGCCACGTCAAGGCAGACAGGTAGGTAAGTTTAAGGGAAGGATCTGAGAGCTCTCATCACAGGGAACTGATGGTCCACTCCCAGCAGTTTGCTCATCCACAGAAACAACAGCAAGCAAACTTGAAAAGACGTTTATTAAAAAAAAGATCAAAGAAATTAACATTCTTTGTGGTAATATTCAATGGCGTTTAAACCGGACATGGTGGCTCAAGCCTGTGACAGCAACAGCTGGGAGGCTGAGACAGGAAGATTGTCACTAGCTCCAGGTCAGCCTGGGCTACATTGGGAATTCCAGACCAGCCTGGGCTATAGTGTGAGACCCTGTCTCAAAGCAACAATAACAACAAAGCAAAGAAACAAAATAAAAATAAAACAATAATTAACCCCTAACCATGTGCCCTTAGGGAGAGTTGGGCCCTTCTGATTATTTGCACCTTAGAATCAATTACATCATTGGTTAAAATTATAAAACATACAGTCATGCCCTAAACTCCTAAGTAAACCAGAATCCCCCAGAAATGAGATCCAAGAATCTGCCTGCATTCCTAACAAGATTCTAAAAATGTTTTCTTTTCCATATATATTGAACCAGGGCCTCATGTACATCCCAGGCTGATCTTGAATGCCCTATGTAGCTAAAGCTGGCCCTAAATTCCTGATCCTCCTAGCCACTCCTCCCAAGTGCAGTGATTACCGGCACAGGCTACCACAGGTAGCTTCAAAATAGCTCTTTCAACAGGATCTTACGTAGCTCAGATTTGGCATCGAATTTCTGACTCACTTGTCGCTACCTCCCTAGAGAGCTGGACTATAGATGTTCATCACCCTGCCCAATTCCCCATACAATTCTGAGGTAGCCGGCTAAGGAGCCTAATATCGACCTCCTTTTACTGTCGTGAACCTGATTTGGGTTCCACCTTGTCATACACATCTGGCCTCAAGGCACAGGACTGAGGCTAGGGAGAAAAGGAGAGGGCAGAGGGGAAGAGTGGAGGGACAGAGTCACAAACCCAGGGGTACAATGCAAATCAGCTTTCTAAACCAGCCCAGCATCACTGGCTATGGCTGGTGAGGCCTGTTGCGTCTTTTTCTCCTTCTTCCCTCCCTGCTTCCCCCTCCCCACTCGGACCCTTGGACTAGGAACCGCCCCCACACTCCACTGATTGGCTCCGCTAGCCCGCTCGTCAAACTCTTTTGTGTGGGTGGGCAGCTGATAAAAGCTCTGCCGCAGCCCTGGGAACTGCGCTGCTGGGATCCGGTTACCTCTGGGTAGGTGGCTGGGTGAAGCAGTTCCTTCTGGTAGCTTCGGGTCGCCTAGCGGCTCAGGAAGCGCCAGCCCTTTTTTCCTGCAGGGCGACGGGACTGAAAGGCAGAATCTGTAGCTGAAGACGTCGCAACATCTGCTGGCCACCAGCGGATCGCAGGTTAAAAAAAAAAAAAGCGGGGTGGGGGTGGGGGTGGGGGAGGGGGACGCGATTCCTTGGTGAGGAAAGGGGAAAAGGGGAGGGGGCAGGGAAGCCCGAGGGTACTAGGTGGCTCCGGTCTTGGAGAATCAGCAATTGAGAAGCTGGCAGCGTTTGCATGGCCTGACTGCATTGGGATTCACCTGGAAGATGACACTTGGTAGGATTTGCCTGGCCAGGGAAGGGGTTGGGGGAAGAGGCCACCTGGAGGATGAGGGAGAAGGAATTTTGTTTGCCTGGAACCCCCTATGCATCTCCTCTAATTTCATCAGGCACTGTGGGGGTGGGTGTGTCCAATTCATGTTTCCTTTCTCAGTAGCGGCCCATCAAAGCGGAAATCTGAACTTGAATTCGGTGCAGCTGATTGTTAGAGCTGGGTAGGCTGATGGTGTCTCGGGGTGCAATGCGTTTGGGGGGGGTTATCGTTTTGGATTGTGTTCAGAAGGTGCGAGAGGGAATTTTCTGCCTGGTGACAGCAGAAGAGGCGGGAGAAGAGGGGGAGGGGGGAGGGAGTATCGGGATGACGATGACGATGGAGTCTGTTTCTGACCCTTCCCTCCTCTATTGTGGCGCAGTCTTGAAATCCTGAGCACCAGGATCTGCGACACCCTGTGGTCCGAGATCTACGTACTCTGAAGGCGAGCTTTCTCACGGGAGGATACAGGTTGCAGAGGCTGGAAATAAGACTTACTCCAGTTTCCTAGCTAGTGTAAGAATCTGAGAAATCACGGGCTGGAGGGCGGGGGTGGTGGTCTGGGAGCTTTGAGATGGGCAGTGTGGTTGAGATCAGAGATGGTGAGATCTCTTTTTAACCCTTGCAAATTTTGTGACCACTGTGCTTTATTTTGAGAGCCCGACATCAGTTCCACACACCATTAAATCTAGAATCGAAGCAACAGTTGCCCTCCCTCTCACAGGACTGGCGGGAGGGTATGGATGACGTGACTGTAAAAAGCACTCTGTTAGTACAGAGACATCAGCTAGTTCCAGGAGGCTGCAATTGGTCTCCTTCCCAGTATTTTTAGGACAGTGGATGGATATGGGCTTTTGAGGTACGATAATCACAACTGTAGCCAGTTCTCTTATTAATCCCCCCTCCCGTTTTATTTTTTGCAGCCCCTGCTGAGATTGGAGACTGCTGCGTGACTGAAGACAAAGCAATTTTTTTTTTCTAAAACGCCCTGAGCATCTTGTATTAAGATATCCTATTGCCATTGTCAGGCATGGCTAGCATCCTTGCACGTATGGGTAACAGCCGGGGGCAGAACTCACCCTTGCCACCTGGGCCCATTCCATGCTGAGGTCCCTGGGGAGGAGTCTCGGCCCTTTGATGGCCAACATGGCAGATAGAAACATGAGGCTGTTCTCTGGGAGGGCAGAGCCAGCCCAGGGGGAAGAAACCTTTGAGAACTGGCTGAGCCAGGTCACTGGGGTCCTGCCTGAGTGGCATATGCCTGAGGAGGAAAAGGTCAGGCGTCTAATGAGAACACTTAGGGGCCCTGCCCGGGAGGTCATGCGTTTGCTCCATGCTGCCAATCCCACCCTAAATGTGGCAGAGTTTTTGCGGGCAATGAAACTGGTGTTTGGGGAGTCTGAGAGCAGTGTGGCAGCCCATGGTAAATTTTTTAACACTGTGCAGACCCCTGGAGAGAAACTATCGCTGTATGTGATCCGTTTAGAGGTGCAGCTGCAGAATGCTATCCAGGCAGGGGTCTTTGCCGAGAGAGAGGCAAACAAGGCTCGCATGCATCAGCTCCTTGTTGGAGCTGAGCTGAGTAGAGACCTTCGATTCCGGCTTAAGGGGCTTCTCAGGATGTATGGAAATGAGCCAGAGCACCTTCCCGATTTCCTGGAGTTGATCAGGATGATAAGGGAGGAGGAGGATTGGGATGACACTTTCAATCAGCGAAAGCGGCCCAGAAGATCTGAGTCAATGATGGAGGGGGTGTTCAGTCCTATGGCATTTCAGGGCTCCCCACCAATCATGGTCAGCAGTACTGACTGCAACGTGATAGAGATAGATGACTCTCCGGATGACTCAGATGAGGATGTGATCTTGGTGGAGTCCGAGGACCCACCAATGCCATCCACTAGTGCCCCTCCCTTCCTAGGCAGGGCTATATCCGAGGACCAAGTGCTGGTCATTGAGTCCCCCAACATTTCTGAGATTCAGGCTCCTTCCACCAGCAGTGGTGCTGGGCGTAAGAACAATAGTTTGGGGGAGCTGCGTAGAACCAGGAAGCGAAAGCTCTCAGTCAACTGCGCCCATTGTGGGGAGGATGGTCACTCCAAAGAAACCTGTGACAATGAGACCGATAAAGTCTGAGGTTTTTGAGAATCTGATCATCACCCTACAGGAGCTGACTCATTCAGAGGAGGAGAGGGCAAGAGAGGCCTTTGGGGAACACTTTGGCTTCTATGAACTACAGTAAGATGCCATCCTCCAGGCTGGAATTAACCCTTACCTGTACTCAGAGTCCAATGATGGAAAAGTTGGGGGGACAGACTTCTAATTGCATGAACAAATCCACAAAGCGGCTTTCTTTTGGGGTGGAGAAAGGGTTGTGAACACCAGTACAGTAGAGAGAAATGGCCTGACCTATGGTCTTCTTCGCTTTCCCCGCTGCCCCAATCTACTTTCTGTGTGCACCTATCTTCTTGGTGGCTTTATTCCCTTTGTGAAAGTGCTATTGTCCATTGTTCACGCTTCAAGTAAAAAAGAAAAAAAGTAAAAATTACCCAATACTCTCTACCCCGTGTAACAATTATAAGCCCTTTGGTGACTATCCTTCTAAATATTTCTCTGTACCTATGGTCCTAGATAATAGATATGTGTATAGACAAAGTGATCAAATATTCGTGTTGTTCTATATGCTGTATTTTTTCACCAAAATGTATGTTGTGGCCTTCTTTGTCAATAAATAGATAGATATGTGGCAGCATCTACTTTAATGTCTTGTGGTATTATTTTAGGAAGCAAAGGAAAAGGAACAATATGGTGAGAAGGTATAAAGGGGTGGAATTACACTCTGAAGTGTTTTGTTTTTAATAAACATTGATTTGCAGATGAGAAAAAAGCCAGGCCCGGTGGTCTAGTTCTGTAACACCAGCTACCTGGGAGACTGAGGCAGGAGGATCTTGAGTTTGAGGTCTCCCTTGAGCAACAAAGTTAGCTCAAAGCCAGACTGGGAATGTTACTTAGACCTGTCTTAAAATTAAAAGAAAAGAATTAGCTTAATGACAGAACATTTGTTTAGCATGCATAAAGCTCCAGGCCCAATCCCCACCACACACACACACACACACACACACACACACACACACACACACACAGAGAGAGAGAGAGAGAGAGAGAGAGAGAGAGAGAGAGAGAGAGAGAACACTTGTTTAGCATGTATAAAGCTCTAGGCTTAATCGCCATCACACACAGACACACAAAGAAAGATAAAATAAATGAATGAATGAATAAATAAATTAAATACAGAGCACTTGTTTAGCACGCATAAAGCTCTAGGCTTAATACCCACCACACACACACACACACACACACACACACACACACACATACACATACACACACACCACACCATATATACACACCCCACACTATACACACACACTACACTATACACACACACCACACACACACACCACACCACACCACACACACACACACACCTACACCACATCATACACACACCACACCACACAAACATACACACATACACCACACCACACAAACACACACACACACACACACACACCACACCATAACCCCCCCCACACACACACACACGAAGAAAGGAAGGAAGGGAGGGAGGGAGGAAGGAAGGAAGAAAGAGAAATAGGCTGAAAAAATCTCCTAAAGCAAAGGATCCCTTTGCCACAACTGACTGATTCCCTGCCCGTAGAGCCAAATTATGGCCTATATTGACTGACAAATCTCCATGGCTTTCTTCTCTAGTATTCCAGAGCAGTCTGCTAGAGGAGCAGGCAAGTGCTGAGGTAGGAGCCCAACATAGGAATTGCAGTGATTCAATTCCTGCGCGTGTTGGTAAGAGCATTTCTTCCTTTGGGTAGCATCTTTAAATGTCTGCTGGTGCTGCTGGGCATCCTGCTCTCTTCTGTGGGCTGATACTACCCTCTGCTGCCTCCGTGAGAGAAAACAAGAGAGCATTTCCTTTTAGCAAGCTCTGCTGCTGACAGTGGCCCAATCCTCAGCCGGCAAACAATAGGCCACAGGAGCCCAAGGACCCCAAACCCCAAATCAACTTAAGATCACTTCCAATTCAATCCACTCACACAGAGGCAAAGGCCAGCAATCTACTTGTCGGGGCAAGGCAGTGTGGAGAGAGTGAAATGGATTCATATGTCTGAGTCCCTGAGAAAGTTTATCGTGTAGGAAATAGAGGCCCCACAGAACTGAGAGAATAAGAGTATGCAGCAGTGGGGAACTGCTGTGTCAGGGGAGAAGCATGGTGCTTTATGGGTAAAGGTCCAGGCATGAGGGAATGAGGGCTAGGAAGACTCACATGGAGATTGGCAGGGACAGAAATCCTGGTAGGAATAACAGACATAAGGTTTCATGCAGAAACCTGGCCTTTGCTGAACCAAGAGTAACCCAGATTTGTCTCTGAGACAGGTATTAGGAGTGTCATTTTGCTGGGATTTGATGGTCCACTTAGAAGTGGCAAGAGACCCCAGGCTGAGGCCTGGAGGAGGTAGCAGACACCAAGGGCTACCTACAAGAGGTTTTGTCCAGAACCTGACTTCAAGTGTTTTGTTTTGTTTTTTCTAGAACGACCATCTCAGCTCCTCTAGCTTCTCGCGCTTGCTCCATTCCATGACCTCACAATCTGTCCTTACAATCGCCGCCACCACCCCAGCATTCATTTATGTTTTAAACCTCAGCCACTGAACACTCACGGCCAGAGGGAAACTGGGAGGGATCGCTGCTGCTTCTGAGCCTTTAGTTTAGAATTCAGGTCAGAACAAAGACCCAAGAGGGCCAGCCTTCTCATCCCTCCAAAGCCCCGTGTATCTCTGGCAGCCACTGCACTCTCCAGAGCCAGAGAGAGAGGTGACTTCCTGTGCTTCTAGGAGGAAACTGCTCTGGTTTCTCAGGCTCCTCAAGCCACTGGCGCTTCCAATGCCCTCCAGTTCGCACAAGTTGTAACTTACTCTCCACCTGCCCCTCTGGACACTTGCTGGATGGCTTACTTTTTCTCAGTGATGCAACAAGATACTTGACCAAAGAAACTTATGGAAGGGTTTGTTTTCTCTCACAGTTAGGCAGTGCAGTCCATCATGGTGGCGAACACACGGCACAGGGAGAATGAGGCAGTTGGTCACACTGTGCCTTCAGTCAGGAAGCACAGAGAGGTGACGGCTGAGGCTTGGCTTTTTCCTTTTTAATTTGGGACTTCAGCCCACGGGATGGATGGTGCTGCCCACATGCAGGATGGGTCTCCCCTCTGCAGCTGAGCTTTTCTGGAAACCCAGGGACATCCCTAGAGATGTTCCCATGGTGATTCTAAATCCAGTCAGGTTGACAATGAAGACTTCAGCATCACATTATCCTTTGCTGAATACCTGTCCCCGGTGTCTAGCACAGTTAAAAAAAACAGTTCCAAGTTCCAGATCAACTTTATTCAACTCCACTCTTCAAATACTTGTTGAATGATTGATCCAAAGACATAGATTATGCCGCCAGCATTGTTTTCTGGCCGCAGACAGGGTAGAACACAGAAAGGAAAAGAAACAAATCCTGGCTGTTCAAGACCCCCCTCACTGGAGCTAGAGCAGTGCTTAGAAAATCCATTCTGAGATCTTTTGGCCTTTCTCATGCCCCCTCTGTTGTGCACATTCAAAATGCTTATTATTTTTTTTATTTTGCTGACCTGAGATTCACCGCCCCCTCATCCTTCATTTTATGAGACAGCATCTTTTCCTTTATGCAAGAAAAATCCATTTTTCTCCGATTGGATACTTGGGTATTCAGATCAGACCACTGAGACTGCTAAACAAAGGTGACTAGGGAGGGCATTTGTGCTACAGTCCCCTTCTTTTCAAGCTATGACCTTGTTCTCTCTCTTCTGCCTCCACCCACACTGGTCTCGATGGGCTGAAAATGGCTTTTTGTCTCGTCAGAAGCACCTGGCCTCCAAATGGCCTTTTATATTGTCTCCCTTTTTCCTGGCATCTTTGCCCTCGGTTTCCATGACACCCTTCTCTCATGGCTCCCCGCCGCCCCCGCCCTCTGGCCTTTTTGGTACTCTCTTCTCTGTTTCTTTTGTATCTTTCTCCTCTTTCTGGCCCTGTGTAATTGTAATAAAAATTGAATAAATATCACCACTGAAATTTTTAAGAGTTGTTTGCCATGGCAAAACAGTATCAAGCCCTTTAACTATATCAGTTCAGTTAACCATCATACCAATCTTATAAAATAGGCAAGCCCATGATCTTATTTCTGTAATGAGGAAACAGACTGAAGATCTCAGAAACTCACCTGGAATTGTGAGGTTTGTAAACTGGGCAACTTGGGGGTTGAATGACCCTTTCACAGGGGTCATTTAAGACCATTGGAAAACACAGATATTTACATTACAATTCCTAACAGTAGGAAAACTACAGTCATGAAGTAGTAATGAAAATAATTTTATGGTTGGGGGTCACCCCAACATGAGGGACTGTACTAAGTGGCCACAGCATTAAGAAGGTTGAGAACCACTGCTCTAGGGTTATGACCCCAAAGCCTCAACCTTTTCCCTGACTCGTGGGTTCATAGCACCCCAGCATGTGATGCGTCTTTTTACATACAAGGGCTGCTGTTAATAGACATGCTTTGAATATGGAATTAAGACAGGGCTAACCCATTGTCGGCTCTTGAGAAATGACAACTGCTGGGTTAGAATGTGTTTTAATCGCTCTAGGAGGAAGGACAGAAGAAATGAAATGTTGTTCCTGAGATGCACCCTGAGCTTACTTAGTGTTCATTTGAGGATGTAATAGTCAGGCTCCTTGAGCTCCACTGAGCCTGGCCCCTGGCAGTCATGATAAGACTATCATGTTCAGGAATGCCTGAGGTTTGTTAAGGATGGTAGGAGGGTAAGAAAGGATTTAGTGAATACTACAGTGGATTTCCTAGGCCAGACCAATGCCACCCCCACAACCCATGCATGGCAGGGGTTTGGTTTGTACATCCTGGCGGAGGGGGCGGTTTCTCCTTTTCTTACATGTTAAAGGCTTCCCGTGTCTTTTCAGACTGCTCAAAACCATCAAAGCCATTATCCTCAGTAATATGTGACAGGCATTTTGGGGGGCGGATCTTGGAGTAACACAGAACTTCCCCAGGGCATGGCAGGAAGGAGGCGTGATTGATGTCTGAGAAGTCCTTACTATCCAATTAAGTATGTGTTGCCACAAGCAGGGATCCCAGGGGCAGGACAAAAGAGGGGTGGGGTGGGACAGAGGGTGTAGGGCTGGGTCTTGAGGCTTCATCCTGAAGGGATGTATGGATTGCCTCCTGCAGCAGTTCATCTCAGATCAGGGCTGACAAGTTGGGATGTCTCCCACAACTGTGCCCTTAGATAGCTACTCTGTTCACGAGCTCTACTTTATAGTTAAGGACATCAAGGTACAGTGAATTCAGTCACTCTTCGAACATCACACAGCCAGGATGGGCTACAGCTAGAACTGAACTTCAGATCTGCCTCTGCAGAGCCAAAACTCATTACAGGGCATGGTTCAGTGATTAAGAGCAGTGGGTTCTCTTCTAGAGCACCCAGGTTTGTTTCCCAGCACCTACATGGCAGCTCAGTCATTTGTAACTCCAACTTTAGGATCTGATGGCCACTTCTGACCGCCAAGGTCTCCAGGAATATATAAGGTGAACAGACATACTTTCAAGACATCCATACACATTTTCAAAATGGTCATTGTTTGCTGTGGATATTGTTCTATATAAATAAAACACTGATGGCCAGTGACCAAGCAGGAAGTAGGTGGGACAAGGAGAGAGGAGAATTCTGGGAAGCGGAAGGCTGAGGAGGAGACACTGCAGCCACCGCCAGGATAAGCAGCATGTGAAAACGCTGGTAAGCCACCAGCCACGTGGCAAGGTATAGATTTATAAAAATGGGTTAATTTAAGATAAAAGAACAGTTAGCAAGAAGCCTGCCACGGCCATACAGTTTATAAGTGATATAAGCGTCTGAGTGATTATTTTATAAGTGGATTGTGGGACTGCGGGGCTTGGGGAACCTGGAGAGAAGCCCTCCAGCAACAATTGTTGATGTTGCTTCTAGAACAATGAGCTCAAATACATAATCATCCCATTGGTCATATTACCACTGTGCTAATTGTTACTTACCAAGCCAGTCAGTAGCATGGTCCTAGTCTCATTTCTGCCATTAAACACAACAGAGAAAAATGATATGTTTAGGAAAGTCCCTTCTCAGAGTCTGAAAGAATCTTCATCTCATATTCACTCTTAAATAATGTGATTTCTGGGAAAAGATAATAAAAATAAAAACCTAATGAGGAGAAGAAGGGCAAATAATCTCTCTCCCATTCCACTGGTAAGACTGGGTGGGCACTGACACACTCTTGCTGATAGGTCAATTAAGGAATGTAGCAATGGTTAAAATAGGAAAATCTCTGGAGCCAGCATCATAAGTCCTAAAATTGATGCAGATAAACTAATTGAAGAAAATAATTTATGAACAAAGATATCCACCCACACTTGTGTGTGTGTACATGTTTATGTCTTTGGTTCGTGTGTGTGTGTGTGTGTGTGTGTGTGTGTGTGTGTGCTGCATGTATATATGTAAACCAAATATAACCATGGACATTGTTCCTCTAGTTACTTCCACCTTGTTTTTGACACAGGATCTCTCACTTGACCGGAGCTCCTCAGTAGGTTACACTGGCTGTCCTGTGAGTCCTAGGGATCTGTCTGTCTTACCTCTTCAATACTAGAATTACAAGTATGATGCACTTCAGCTTTTATATGTGGGTTCTGGGGACCCAACCTCAGCTGTTCTGGTGAGTACTTTACCAGCTGAGCTATCTTCCCAGCTACTGGTAGCAATGAAAAACTGGAATTGATTTAAAATACCATGAGTATTTGTCTCAATGGGCAAAAATAAAATAAAAAGTAGACTGCCTAGCAGCATCAATTCTTGAAACTAAATAACTGATCTATAGGGTTGGAGATATAGCTCAGTCAATAGAGTGCTTGGCTAACATGAGTGCAGCCCTGGGTCCTCTGATGCCAGCATCATATAAACTGGGAATACTGGCACACACCTGTAATCTCAACACTCGTGAGGCAGCAGGGACAGAAACCCAGTTCATTCTTAGCTACATAGTAAGTTTGAGGCCAAGCTGGTTTACATAAGGTATTGTGGGGAAAAAAAAGTAAGGAGATGGAGAGATGGCTCAGTAGTTAAGAGCAGGGCACACATCAGATATCTAGTTCCAGAGGACCTAATGTCCCCTTCTGTTCTTTTCAAGCACTTGCAGACATATGGTACACATTACAGATAAACAGGAACACACATATACATAAATACTTTTTAAAAAGTAATAAATAAATTTTTCCTTCTTTGCTAGAGTATTTTTAAAACATCTATTTATTAAATAAAATTATTTGCTAAATAAAATTAGTTGTTACATAAGCACTGGTTTGAAAGGTCATAAAGCTAGAAAATATTATATAGTCAACATTTAAATAGTCAGAAAAGCATGCAGAAATAGAAAAAACAAGCTGTAGGTAAATGGTGGATACTTTAACAAATTTCCTTTAAAATGTCTTTCTAACTATGAGTGTAGGTACGTGCATAATTTGCTTTGTTGAGAATGTACTTTCTATACAGCTTTTTTTGCATATGAAAAAATTGTTTTTGTTCTTTTTCTAAAAAGTGTAATCATTGCTAGAACAAAATGAAAAGCTAATTTGGCAAGACGAGGCACAAGGTTAAAGCTGGAGGAAATATAGAAGCATGCCAACAAAAGCTACAAGAAATAAACTGTCATTTGTAGGCACACACACGTTGGTCATAAATTATATTTTGGTTTTCCTAGAAAAAGCAAGAGAACAGATGGAAACACGTCTGAAAATACAAGAATAAGAGACATTTGGATGAAATCTAAATGACCTGGGAAAAGAAAATAGAAAAAAAAAAAACTTTCGAAATGTACACAGATGATTGCCACGAACAAAAAAAACAAAAACAAAACAAAAACAAAAACAAAAACAAAAACAAAAACATAAAAAAAAAACAGCTTAATTGGAAGCCATGGGTGTGATAGCCAGAACAGAGAGGATAACGTCACTATAGACTCTTCATGGCTCTAGCCAATCTCACAATGACAGTTCAGGGATCCCTTCCTCATTAGGCTTACCACTGTGTGCAGTAGCCAAGGGATTAAAACAAGTATGTTAAGAGCCCCAGAGCAGGTGAGCCACTGGGACAGTGGAACACAGAGGTCTGGAAACTAGGGAGTCTCGCTTTCCATATGTGGGTCATGGCATAGTTGCTGTGGTCCTTAGCAACCGGGCGCTGCAAGAAAGAGATCTGAGCTCAACTCATAGAGAATCACATATTGTCTCTGTGGCCGAGAAACTCAAGTAGGAAGGTCAAGAGACCTGATAGGAGACAGGCTCAGAGTAGAGCACACATATTTTAGGAACATGACTACTACCAAAACGAGCCAACAAAATGCTTTATTCTCCCCAGAAAGGAGCTGGGATCCAGGTTCAAAATGGTTCGCTGTGCTTGGCTGGACTCGGTCGGGTTCAGCGGCTCACCTAGTTCTGCTAAGCTCAGGCTGGACTCAGGAAAGCTTCCCTGGGCTGGGCTGGGCTCACCAGGAATCAGTTGGACTAGGTTAGACTTGGTAGAATTTGGCTGAGTTCCTTTATGTCTCAGCTTGTTTTGAAGAAAAGCTCTAGGTGTGTTTGGTTAGATTTGGCTTGGTTCAGCTAGGCTTGGCAAAACTCGGCTAGCTTCATCTGGCCTTGACTCAGCTTGTCTGGGACTTGGCTACATTCAGCTAGTCTCGCAAAGCTCAGCTAGCCTACTTCGGATTCACCTGGCTTTGGCTTGGCTGGGCTGGGACTTAGCTGAGTTCGGCTAGAATTGGTTGTACTAGGAAACTCAGTTAAGTTCGGTTATGCTCAGCAAAGCTCCGCTTGGTTTGTCTGGGTGGATCAGGGCTGAGACTTGGCTAGTCTCCAAAGGGACTCGGCTGGGTTTGGCTTTGCTCGGCCGGACTGAGTTGCCTAGGCTGCATTCGACAGCGCTCTGATAGGTTCAGCTGAGCTCAGAAAGGCTCTGCTGTACTGGATTGGAGTCGGCCATACCGGGCTAGATGGGTGGCTAGGATCGGTGTGCTCAGCTCAGTCACCCTCAGCTTGGCTGTGGTGGTGGCACGTGACCAGTGTATCACGCTGAGGATCGTGGAGTAAGATTTGAGAGTATCTAGAGCTGTGATGAGAGAGAGTGACCAGGCACTGTGCAGCTGACTCAGGTGGCTTTTTGTCCTCCACTGTAGGTCTTTGTAGCTCTGTGATGGCTGGAGGGTGACAGTGCTGGGGGATAAAAGCAACAAACGTCCCAGGAGTGACTGCGTGAGTTTCCAGGCACCAGGAAGGAGACACCTACCCTAGAGGTTGTAGCAGCTTTGGCCCTTCCTGTAAGACAAAGAAAGTCTCTCTGTGCCTTCCCCCTAGGTCAGAGAGCTGCACTGGCATCTTTTAGTGACTCTGCATCACCCTCAAAGCTCATGGCTTTCCTCTATCGAGGACTAGAAGGGAATAGGTGTTAGGGTGGGGGCCTTGTCTCAACTTTGCCACAAGAGAATAAGATATCCAGTTCTGAAGAGGGCTTTAGAGTTTCCAAAATTAATTGCCTGAATAGGGGCTTTGGACAGCTGCAGACATGAACTGGCAGGGAGACCCTTCATCTCTCCTCCCTCATTTCCTCCCTTCCCCTCTTACTTTTCTTTCTCCTTCTCCTCCTTCCCCACATATCCCTTTCTTTTCCCCTTCCTCCCTGTTCCTTTCTTGACAGGGTCTCATATAGCTCAGGCTGGCCTGAAAACACCATGTACTTGAGGATGACCTTGCTGCCTCCACCTCCCAATTGCTAAAGTTACTGGCATGTGTCACCATGCCTGGCTTATTTTCAGATTTTCTAAAATAAACATTGTGGTAGTTTGAAGAAAAATGGCCCCCAGATGGAGTGGCACTATTAGAAGTTATGGCCTTGTTGTAGTAGGTGTGGTATTGTTGGAGGAAGTGTGTCACTGTGGGAGAAAGCCTTGAGGTCTCATATATGCTCAAGCCATGCCCAGTCAGTCAGACCACTTCTGCTGCCTTCAGGATCAAGATGTAAGAACCCTTGCTGTGAGATGTTGCTCTATATGCTGTGAATATGTGTTGCTCTGATTGGTTGATAAATAAAATGCTGACTGGCCAGTAGCCAGGCTGGAAGTATAGGTGGGATAAGTAGACAAGGAGAATTCTGGGAAGATGCCAGCCCACTGTCCAGGAAGCAGCACAGAAAACGTGGCAACATATAGATTAACAGAAATGGGCTGAGTTTAAGTGTAAGAGCTAGTCAGCAGTAAGTCTGAGCTAATGGTTGAGCAGTTCATAATCAATGTAAGCCTCTGTGCATTCACTTGGGTCTGAGTGGAAGCACAACCAAGGGGCGGGGGGTCAGGAAAACTTCAGCTACAAACCCTCAGCTCATGATGTCTCTTCACAGCAATAGAAACTCTAACTACAACAAACTTACATTGGCTTTGTAAATGTGTAAGTAAGGAAATAAACAAACAAGTAAATAAATAGTTATTTCCAATTAAAAGCAGCCTCTCACCATAAACTTACACACCAGTGAATTTTGTAAGTATTTTTTAATTTAAAATATAATTATATCATTTCTCCCCTCGCTCTTCCCTTTCCTACCCCTCTCAGGTTCTACCTCTTATCAGCTCCTCAATTCAGGTAATGAAGGGTCAAGGAGGTGTAAAGGAGCTATAGACTGTTTGCTCTGTTGCTGGTGCTGCTGCTGGTGGTGGTGGTGCTACTGCTGGTGCTGGTGGTATTGGTCATGCTGCTGCTGGTGCTGGTGGTGGCCTTGCCACTGCTGTTGGTGGTGGTGCTTGATGGTAGTGGTCCTGCTGGTAGTGATGGTGGTGGTGATGCTGCTGTTGCTGGTTCTTGTGCTGCTGCAGGTGGTGTGATGATCCTGATGGTGGTGCTGCTGCTGCTGGTGCTGGTGGTGCTGGTGGTGCTGCTGGTACTGTGGTACGGGTGTTGCTTCTGGTGATGGTGGTAGTCCTGCTGGTGGCAATGATGATGGTCCTGCTGCTGTTGATTGTGGGGTTGGTGGTGCTGGTGCTGGTGCTTGTGCTGATGTTGGTGGTGGTACTGCTGGTGCTGTTGGTGGTACTGCTGGTGCTGCTGGTACTGATGGTGGTAATCCTGCTGGTGGTGATAACGGTCCTGGTGGTGGTACTGGTGATGGTGATGGTAATGGTAGTACTGGTCCTGGAAGTGGTGGTGCTGATGGTGGCACTGGTGGTGCTGCTGTTTCTGGTCCTGTTGGTGGTAGTAGTGGTAGTGTTGCTGCTGGTACTGGTGCTGGTGGTGCTGGTGGTGCTGGTGGTAGTTCTGGTGGTGGTGCTGCAATATATTTGGTAAGCAGAACTGTAACCTGGGTGTGTTTTTGAAGGGGCCAGCAGTCACAGAAGAGGACCTTAGAGGCCATTGCCAATAGTGTCCATCTAAAGCAATGCTGAGGAAGAGGATCCTCTGCTTGAGAGAGACCTGATCTCTACTGGAATTATGTATCTCTGTGTTGTCTTGGTGACACATCGGGCTTCCATCACCTGATGTAATTAATCATGTGAGCCACTCTCACTCCTCCTTTTCTTCTGTGTTGTGAGTGTGTACTTGGTAGTATGGCAGTGGACATGTAGGCATGTGGGTATATACACTTGTATGTGTGTTATCTTGTGTGTGAGTGCGGTATATGTACTTGTTAGTGTGAGTGTAGGCATGGAGGTATCAACATGCACAAGCATTTGGGCTTGCGTGCATGCATGTGTGTATGTAGGACAGAGACCAGACTCTCCACCTTTCTTTTCGAGGTAAGGCCTCTCACTGAATCTGAAGCACAGAGACTTTTGTAGACTGGCTGGCCCATGAGCTCTGGGGATGCACCCATCTTTGCCTCCCTTGTGGGTATGTGGCACCATGCCTGGCCTTTTATGTTGGTTCTAAAGATCCAAGCCAGGTCCTCATGCTTGCCTAGCAGGTACTGCTGAGGCATTTTCCAAGCCTATACTCTTCTCATTCTTTTTATATACTTTCTTTTTCAAAAACTGTTTTTGAGACAGGGTTTCTCTGTGTAGCCCTGGCTGTCCTGGAACTCACTCTGTAGTCCAGGCTGGCTTCAAACTCACAGAGATCTGCCTGTCTCTGCCTCCAGAATGCTGAGATTAAAAGCGTGTACCACCACCACCCAGCTTACGTTTTTCCTTCTTATTCTAGGCTATGGATCAATAAACTAGAGTATGGACCACACTGGTCTTTGTTGTCTGTCACTGATTTTGTAGGGTTCAATTATGGTGATATTTTATTTGTACTGAAATGTGATTTTATTTGTATGTTAATAAATAAAGTTGCCTGGGGGTCAGAGCTATTAGAAAGCCATAGGAAAGCTGGGCGGTGGTGGTGCATGCCTGTAATCCCAGCACTTGGGAGGCAGAGCTAGGTAGATCTGTGTGGTCAAGGATACAGCCAGCATTGGAGACACACACCTTTAATCTCAATACCAGCCATAGAAGACCTGGAGGTCTGTACAGACAGGCAGGAGGTCATGTGGTTGGGTTTACAACCAATGAGAAGGCAGAACAGAAATTCTCTAAAAAAAGACAGACACAGGAAGTAGGTCTTTTTTGGAGAGGTAGGACCACCTCGAGAGGAAGGGTAAGGTTTTTAGCTCTGACCTCTTGGCTTTCTTCTTTGCATTGGTTCAGTGTTTCTTATTTAATGAGATGGTTGGTTACTTCTACATTTGTATTTGACAAATTCAGAGAAAATAATTCCATTATCTATCCTATTTTGGTAAGTCCAAAATGTTTCTAATTCACTTTCTATCCTAATTAATCTTCAACTATAACTAACTAAACTTCAACTCCCTCAGAGACCCAAGAAGGAAATAATATTACTTAATAAAAATAAAAACAGGAAGTGCATGCAAGCAACTTCCAAAAAAATTGCGAGTTGACAGAAACAGCCAGCTGCCTGGACAGTCACCTGAGGTTTCTCCACAGTGTTGGGGCATCATCTTCAGCCTATAGGCTTAGTGTATCTGACAGACTCATTTGTGAAGTAGGATGTACACAAGGTCAACAGTTCAACCTTACATTGGGTGAGAGCAGTCCATGTACCAGAAACACCTGAATTCCACTAGTGTCATGTCATGATTCAGGATTTTAAATTCTGGAAATTGTTGATGTTTTTTTAATTCAGCTGTCCATTCTTCTTGGCTATGTGTGTGTGGCTTCATGTCAGCATCCTGTTCTTCTCCATATCCCTCTATTAAATGCCAGTCTACTATTGAGAGGTGTGAGTTTAGTTACTCTTCAAGAATAACTGTGTCAGCTGTCATTCCACTGCACATCAGAAGCCATCAGCCCACTGCCTGTTCAGCTGCCTTCGAAGGAATGGGCACTGTAACTTTTCCGGATTGCGAAGGCCACTTCAGGGATGGTGCGATATTGTCCTGGCCTCAGAAGATGCCTTTTGATAAAGCCATAACCACACTTGTTTTGGCAAGAATCAGTAGTCCTTTGTTTCGTGTCCTGTCTGTCCTGTTTCTCAGCAGTTGATTCGAGGATACTTTGTTGTCCAGTGGCTAACTTTTGCCACAATGAAAGTTAACTCCATATGCAGTTTCTTCAATGCCCATATTTTCTCTAAAGTAGATTGGTACTGCCAGGAGCCAACATGTTTCATAGTCATAACAAAAAAGAAAAATTTTCTAAGTTATTAAAACATTTTAAATGTCATATTCTGTAGATCTCTGAAGGGTTTGAAGATGACCTGTTTATCTAAAATATATCTGCTCAATCTTGAAAACATACCTAATATGACTACAAGTTCTATTGTAATGTCTAACTACTAACTTTCAGTTAATAGTTGGTAATAATAACGTTCAAGGATCAGAAAATTGCATTACATTGTTAAAAGAACAGTATAACTACAATTAGAAATATACACATAGCATTTTCTAACAATATCAATTTCAATATATATAATTTGTATACAATATAAAACAATCCAATCCAAATGTAAAGTATTTAAGACTAGTAATTGTCTTTTTCTTTTCTTTTCTTTTTCTTTTTTTAACAAGAACCTTAAATCTACTCTCCTTTGCTTAGCCCTTTTCCTAACCCTTGACAACAACTTGTAACCAACCCCTCTAAACATTGAAAATTATCCCAGACCCAAAAGCCATTAAAAGACCAAAAAACCATCCTCCCCACACCACCTCTTTTTGAATGTGGTCGTTGTATTCTTAAAATTGCTTCCTGCTGGGTATGGGCGAAGGTATCTTTATCCTGAAAAGAAAAATTTTAGGTTAATTGTCAAATTCTAGGAAAGGTAACTATATCCTTCATTATCCAGTCTGTGTATAATGCCAAAGTTCAGGGTTTATCTCAAGTCCTTATTCAAGTAGTCTTTGAGACTGGATCATCTCAGCTAGTCATCTCAAAATTGCTCTGAGCACCTTGTAGTTCAAAGCTGATCTGTGGATGATGTTTGTCAGCTTAGTGATATTATTATTGTCCACGTGGAATTGTTGTTGTTGTGGGGCCCCATCTTCTTTCTGGAGACTTCAGTTGATGTTAGGACTGGCCGTGATTTCCTGCAGAAAACTGATAAGAGACTCGAACACAAAGACATATATATGCAGCTAATTGAAGCCTTTTTTCTTTCTAGAATTAGTTAGTACTCTATATGACCATTCATATCTTAACAAAGTTTAAAATGTATATATACATAGATACATATATATCATATATCTATGATGCGGATCATATTAAACCTACAAAGCACAAAATATCTACTATGTGACTTTAAAGAAAAGGTTTGCAGAACCTTTTTCTAGACTCAGCAGAAAACTGTGTCAATGGGTACTCTCAAAGGGAGTAACTGCCCACCTTAGTTTCTCTGAGCAAATTGATGCTCTGATTTCTAAGCTTCCTGTTCTGTATTCTCATTGCAGTTTGCATTTATTGCCCTGCAAGTTTCAGGAGAAGGCTAGACTATGGCAAATGTTAAAAACTCATTACCCTGATTTTTGCTTCCTGGATCATGCTTCCACTGTACCTTTCCAAGACCTCCATCATTATAGAGTACTGGTAAATTTCTGAATTACTGATCGATTCTCTTTCTACTACAGAAGACAAAGGACATTGTCTTGGTCAGGGTTACTATTGCTGCGGCAAAACACCATGACCAAAAAGCAAGTTGGGGAGGAAAGGGTTTATTTGGATTATACTTCCCCATTGCTGTTCATCTTCGAAGGAAGTCAATGACAGGAACTCAAACAGAGCAGGAGCTGATGCAGAGGCCATGGAAGGTGCTGTTTCCTGGCTTGCTTCCCCTGGCTTGCTCAGCCCGCTTTCTTTTTATTGATTGATTGATTGATTGATATGGGAATTTGTCAGCATGTACATCTGCACACCAGAAGAGGGCATCAGACAGTTGTGAGTTGTCATGTGGGTGCTGGGAATTGAACTCAGGACCTTTGGAACAACAGTGAGTGCTCATAACCACTGAACCATCTCTCTAGCCCCGTCAGCCTGCTTTCTTATAGAACCTAGGACCACCAGCCCAGGGATGATGCTACCCACCATGGGCTGGGCCCTCCCTTATTGATCACTAATTGAGAAAATGCCTTACAGCTGGATCTCACGGAGACATTTCCTCAGCTGAGGCTCCTTCCTCTCTGATGACTCTAGTTGTGTCAAGCTGACACACAAAACCAGCCAGTACAGGTATATTCACTTGTACCATGGTAGCTTACTAGGTGTGTAGCCTCAACCATGCCCCCTCCGTTATCTCACATAGGAAATGGGGATGATAACAACAGTAACTACATAATAGAGTTTTTGTGAGGATTAGAGACTCCATCAGCTGTTTTGTAAACACTGTTAAACAATCACATATGGGAAGCTGTTTAGATTGAACTGGGACTTAAGTCTGCACTGGCACTACCTAAGGTAATGTGGGGCTGTTTAGTTGCCTAGATTTGGGCCAGCAATACTTTCTCATATTCTCTATTCAGAGTGGAGTATCATATATCATCATCATCATCATCATCATCATCATCATCATCATCCTTTTTCTCCCCATTCTTCCTCCTCCTCCCTCCCCTTTCCTCCCCCTTCCCCAGGGTCTATGCTCTACCACTGAAATGCACCCATAGGCCATCGTACGTTTATTTAATCAACACTTATTAAGGGGCTGTTGTGTGCTTGGTGGTATGCTGGATGTTTTGGATATAACAGGATAGACACAATCTCTCTGTCCTTCTGGAGTTTTCATGTTTGTGATAAAAGGGCTCAATAAAAAGTCAACTGGCATATAACATAGTATGTTGCACACTCTGATAAATGATAAAGAGCCGGATTAGAGTAGTTGAGGAGTACGGATCACACACAGCTTCTTTGAAGAAGTGACATTTTGGGATGTGGCTAGAAGAATGAGCCGGCCATTCAAGGAGTTTGGAGAAGGATATTTTAGACAGAACGATGGAGTGTAGAAGCCTTGGAGTCAGGAAGGATTTGGCATGCTCAACGGATGAAGGAAGACAAGGCAAGCTCAAAGACTAGAGTGCTGGATTTGTTCTAGATGTAGTGGGGATCCAGTTACAAGTTTTAAGCAGGAGGGTGATAGGCATATCACTGTGAACTTTTGTGGTATTGTTTATTTTGAGCCAGGGTCTCACTATGTAGCCATGCCTGATCTAGAACTGGCTATGTAAACCAGATTGCCCCCAGATTTGTTGTGATCCTGTTGACTCTGCTCCTAGGTATTGGTTTATGTGTCTGTGCCACTATGTCTGGCTACACTATAAAAAAAAAATAGAAATGTACAGCTATGATTGAAGTACTATGAATGCCAGGGTCTGAGTACTGTGAGCTCAAGGCCAGCCTGAACTGTGTACTAAGTGATAGGTAGATCAAGGGCCCCAAAAGATGTCCATTTGAGACAAATTTGGAGGTGCTATGCTAAAGCCTAGAAGGTACAGGAAGGCTATAAGTTGGGGACTATACTTAGCCCCCCAAGAATGGAAAAGGCAAGAAGTGACATTCCCCACTGCAGCCCTCAGAAGGCATGCAGCCCTGCCGACATCTTGGTGTTAGTACTGTGAAATCCATTTAGATCTGACCCTCTGGGCTCTAACAGTCTATGCTCTTTTGAGTCGCTAACCTTGTGGCAATTCGTTACAGAGGCTCAATGTGGAAAGATTAATCAAAACCTGATGCGGTTAGCAACCTGAAGGGCAAGTGAGAAGAATGGAAAGGTGAGGGCCAGGGTACAAGTGGAATAGAAGGGATAGAAAACAACAATTAAAATTATTTATTTTCATTAATTTTGTGTGTCTATATTAACATGATCATGGAGACTAGGTGCATGTGTGTGTACATATATTAGCACGATCATGGAGGCTTGGTGCATTACTTTTATTAATTTTAAGTGTGTTTGTGTGTGTGTGCATGCATACATGTGTGTATGTGTGTGCACATATGCATTAACAGGGGCTAGGTGCATTGGATCCCCTGGAGTTAGAGCTACAGCAATTGTGAGCTGCCTGATTTGGTTCCTGGGAACCACACTATGGTTCTCTGGAAGAACAATATGTGCTCTTAACTGCTGAGCTAGCTCTCTAGCACCCACCAGTGACAGCTAAGAACATTTTTTTTATTATTTTAAATTGTGTGTGTGTGTGTGTGTGTGTGTGTGTGTGTGTGTGTGTGTGTGTGTGTGTAGGTGCTCTTGGAGGCCAGTGGTATTGGATCCTTTGGAGCTGGAGTTACAGGCAGTTGTGAGTTGCCTGACAAGGGTGTCAGGAATCAAACTCGGGTCCTCTGCAAGAGAAGTACATGCTCTTAGCCACTGAGCCATCTTTCCAGTTCCCCAATGACAGCTTTTGTGAGTATATATATTTGAATAAGCATTTTGTGTCTTGTTCTGACTTTAGAGCCATATTGTTATGGTTTGAATCTGATATGTTCTCTACAGACTTATGTTTTGAATGCTTGCTTCCCCAGCTTGTGGTAGTGTTTTGAAGGCTGTAACAGTTAGTGTTTCTGTTGCTAGATGTTATCACCACAACACCATGACCAAAAGCAAGTTGGGGAGGAAAGGGTTTATTCGGCTTATGCTTCCACATTTCTTTTCGTCATTGAAGGAAGTCAGGACAGGAACTCAAACAGGGCAGGATCCTGGAGGCAGGGGCTGATCGAGAAGCCATGAAGGAATGCTGCTTACTGGCTTGCTTCCCCTGGCTTGCTCAGCCAGTTTTCTTATAGAACCCAGGACCAGCAGCCCAGGAATGATACCACATGCAGTGGGCTGGGCCCTCCCCTCCCTATCACTAATTAAGAAATACCCTACAGTCATGCTTACAGCCGGATCTCAGGGAGGCACATTTTATTAATTGAGGTTCCCTCTTCTCAGATGACTTCAGCTGGGGTCAAGTTGGCATAAAACTAGCCAGCACAAAAGCTGTACAGCGTTTAGGAAAAGATCCCAGCTGGTGGTAGTAGGTCAGCAGAGGCAGGTCTTTGAAGGTTCCACCCACCCCTTGTTCTGTTCTCTAGTTCCAGCCATCGTCTACCATACTGAAGGGACCTCTGCCACTCAGTCTGATTGCCACAGGATGAGTTCCCACCACCGAGGACTTAGATCTGTGTAACCTTGAGCCAAAAAAAGTATTCTTCCCTTAAGTAGCTGCCTTGGAGTATTACATGTTATCAGAAGTATAACAAAATGAAAGAATGTTTCACCAGCACAGATTAATAGGGACAAAGAGATCTCAAATGGAATACAGATAGGCACAAAGGAACTTTCTGTATTTATTTATGTATTACTGCATTTCTGATTATAGCCACATGAAAGGGTGGAAGGAAATAATATGGGTGCTATGGGCTGAATTGTGTTCCTTTGAAAATTCGTATCCTGAAGTCCTAATCACTAGTGTAACTATAGTTGAAGGTAGAACCTTCAAGGAGTTAATTAAGATTAAATGAGTCCATAACTGTTGAGCCTTATAAGAACAGGAAGAACTATTAGAAGTGTATGTGTACAGTCTCCTGCTGGGGGGTGGTGGCACACGCCTTTAATCCCAGCACTTGGGAGGCAGAAGCAGACGATCATGAGTTCAAGGCCAGCCTGGTCTACAAAGCAATTTTCAGGACATCCAGGACTACACAGAGAAACCCTGTCCCAAAAAAGTGGGGGGAGAGCTCATATCCAGGAGACAGAGACCAATGTTGCTGACAATTTGCTCATTGTTTTTCAGCTTCCAGAACTATGAATAATAAATTTCTGTTATGTGAGTCACCATTGGTGACATTATTATTGTTATTATTATTATTAAAACATTTCATTTTCTCTTATTTTGTGTGTATGGGCCTTTTGCCTGCTTGTTTATCTGTACACCACAAGCATGCTGGAACACATAGAGACCAGAAGAGGGCGCCAGATGCCATGGAACTGAAGTTAACACATGGTTGTGAACAACCTTGTCGTTCTAGGAACTGAACCTGAGTCCTCTGGAAGAGTGACCAGTGCTCCTAACTGCTGAGCCATCTCTTCAGTTCTGTAGCATTATTTTACTTTGGCACTCCTAATGAACCAAAATTCTGAGTTACTTTGGCAAGTAGTACCTGGACTGTATTTTAAGATAGTGGTTCTCAAACTTCAGTGTGTACCAGAGTCATCTAGAGAGACTGCTAGAATTCAGATGCCAAACTGTAATCCTGGAATTTCTAATTTACTAGGTCTGGGCTGAGGCCTGAGAATTTGCATTTCTAACAAGTTCCCAAGTGATGCTGATGCTGCTGGGCCCACACCTTCGAATTAAAGATGAATTACCTGCTTTGCTTAGTATTGTTTTCCAAAGAAGTATGGGTTCATAGTTCCTGAATCTGTGTATATTCCTATGTGGAGCAAAGAAGTATTATACTGCGAATGATAAAAGCTAGATTTTAATCTGTTGGCTAAAAATAACAGCAACTTTAGAATGTGCCTTGTGGTTATCAGGGGTACCAGTATGAATGCATGTTTATTACATGTACACATCCCATTTCTTCTCTAATACAATGATTATTGCTCCAAGCAAGAGTGGAGGCAAAATTTTATGAAAAAGTATGAGAAACTGAATACTTACACAGTCTCTGAACATCTCCCCCATCAACTACTTATTATTTGTAAGCGGGAGTGGATTGAGTTCAGTCTGGAGAAACCTAGAAGGTGTCACCTGCCTGACTGATGAAAGTAGATGCTGCTGTTGGTGAAACAGACTGGCATCACGTGCCTCTTGATATGATAGCCAAGAAAGATACAGCTCATGTGTCTGAGGTCCTTTTGCAGAGCACACAGCCTGAAGTTAAGACAAGTTATCAGACAAATCTGAAATTCACAATGATCAGTCATTTAAAAAAACTTTAATGATGAAAAAAATATATTGGTGGGGCAATTGAAGAAGGTTATATATCACCTATAGATAATACTATAATATTGTTAGAATGTTAATCTCTTTCATTTTGTCTTTTCAGACAGGGTCTCATGTAGCCTAGTCAGTCTGGCCTTGGGCTCACTACATAGCTGAGGATGACCTGGAACATCTGATCTTCTTGCCTCTACCCCCCAACTGCTGAGACTGTGGGCATGCACCAGTTCATCCATCTGGAATGTTAGTTTCTTATTTATTAAAAATGTGTTGTGGTTTAAATTGCTTTTGAGATTATAAGTATATCATCCACCCTATCATTCCCCCTTTTCCTTTCTTCCCTCCAAACCTTCCCATATATATTCCCCTTGCTGTTTTTTTCAAAATCACAGGCTCTTTTTATTATTTGTTGTTATAGATGTATATGCATATATATGTAGCTCCTGAGTTGAAACTGACCCAGAAGCCTCCTCCCTGAGGATTAACTTTCACGGTACCAGAAGGTACCATGCAAGCTTCCAAAGGAAGGAAGCAACCAGCAGTCCTACGGGGCTACGACACCTATGAACCCTAGCAATGATCATTATGGCATGATAACCCGAAGGATGCATTAGTGGTACGTGTACCTTGGTAGTAACCAACAGCTTTCTCATTGGTTTTGTGGGATGCTAACATTCAGAGAATCCATGGATGGTGCTGAGATTCTTTGTGCTGATTTTACAATGTCTTTTCAACTGTTTGAAAGAACTGTTTCAAAATGAAAACTTGCAAAAAAAATGACTTATTTACTTTTTACATGAACAACCCTGAGTGATTTGTTTGGTTTGTGAAGGAGGGCTGAAAGTGGGTCCCCAGAGTGAGTGGGGACACCAATAAGAAGGCTTAGGCACTGCACCAGGGGACTGAGGAAGGTGGTTTGTCCAAGAGAGACAATGATAGTAGAGATGGAGAGAAGTGGATGGATTCAAGAAGTGTTTTGACTCTCCTTTAGACGGGAGAGAAAGGAAGAAAAAGCCTTATTTGAAAAGATCGTTCTCTGGATATTCCCTTTTGATAAAATGTTGGACAGAATAGATCTCATACGCCCTACTTGCCTGACTGGTGTTTTCATTGTGGGTTCATAATCCTCTGTCTATTAATGTAACTTTGACTGTTTATTTGGGTATTTTTAATTTTCTTTATCTTTCCCCCCATAGTTTTTACACATATTCCTCTGATATAAGAGAAAACAAGGTAAGAGTCTTTCATTTCCTCCTGTGTTTGCCTCTGCCAGGGACCTTTCTCTAGATAATCCCTCTGTGTTCTTTTCACCCACATTGTGTAGCCACTCAAATCGTGACCTTTATAAAGCCCTGCTGCTCTCTTGGGATTCCACAAGCTATGCCCTTTCCCATATTTAAGTCTCTCCACAGAATACTCTTTTGTAAAAAATTTCCTTGTTTTAAGACTCAGCTGGAGAGTGATTCCGCTTCAAATTTACCCAGCCTAAAGTAATTCTTCCCTTTCCTGGGCAATTTAGAGTTCCTTATTCCTCTTATCTGGCTCATGTTCACACGTTCAATCATGCTCATTGCTTTGCACTTGTTTGTAAAATTGACTAGATTTTAATTTCTTTGACTGTGAGTTACTAACTTTAAATCAGTTATTTTTCACCTTATCATCCTATGCCAAAGAAGTTTAACTGTAATATAAGTTGCTAGATCTGGCCATGTGTTTTGTGTTCACTCTTGACTTTCCCGTGTTCCTATGAGTACTTTTCCAGGGAAATGTTGTTAGTTGCTTCTGTGAAGACTTTGGAGTTGCTTCCACCAGAGGGCGCTCTAGGACTTGACTTGATCCAGCATTTTTTTTTTTTTTCTTTCTGGAGACAGGGTTTCTCTGTGTAGCTTTGCGCCTTTCCTGGAACTCACTCTGTAGCTCAGGCTGGCCTCGAACTCACAGAGATCCTCCTGCCTCTGCCTCCCAAGTGCTGGGATTAAAGGCGTGTGCCACCACCGCCCGGCCCAGCACTAACTCTTAAACCTTGCTGTTAAACCGTGTTTTGGTGTGATTGTGGCTCTGTGTCAAGATTCTCCTTCCCAAATCTACTTCATTTCATCTGCGAATATATTTTCAGGACAAAGGAAACACCAAGTGAGGGCTTGCAGGCCATTGTAACAATTTGAACTTTTATGCAGGGTGAGATGTTTCCTGAAGGGCATATTGCTATTTCAGCCTTTTTCCCCTTTATCTTTTGTTTTGTTTTGTTTTGTTTTTTTGTTTTTTGTTTTTGTTTTTCGAGACAGGGTTTCTCTGTGTAGCTTTGTGCCTTTCCTGGAACTCACTTGGTAGCCCGGGCTGGCCTCAAACTCACAGAGATCCGCCTGCCTCTACCTCCCGAGTGCTGGGATTAAAGGCGTGTGCCACCACCGCCCGGCTATCTTTTTTTCAATCATAAGCTGGATAAGTCTCTCTATCATCCCACCACAGGCTGAGGACAAAAGGTCCATGTGATCATGAACTGAAACCTCTGAAACCAGGTACTCAATATTTTCTTCTTTTTTGCTTCTTGAACATTTTATTTATTTATCTATTTATTTATTATTTTTATGTGTATGGTGTTTTGCCTGCGTGTACATGCATCTGCATGTAGGCCAGATGCATGCAGTGCCTGTGGAGGCCAGAAGAGGGCATCAGATTCCCTGGGCGTGGTTTTACAGACCTTTGTCAGCTGCCATGTAGGTACTAGGAATGGAACCTGGGTCCTCAGCAACCCGAGTCTTTTCTTCCTTGAAATGGAAGTGACAAGTATTGTCACTGTGAAAATGGATGAACACATGCGCTGCATTTGAATGCTGTTGAGGACAGGTTTCTTAACCTCCCCAGGCCTTGATTCCCCACCTGTATCCTCTCAAGTTTACTAATAACAGCACTCGATGTGGGTTTGTATTGAAAATGTGTTATGATAAGGAATACATGTGAAACACTTAAAACCATGCCTAGCACACGGTAAATACACTTCTGTTATGTTATGTTTCTGTCTTCTCTTTCAGTAATGAAACCGTATTTTTATGTTATCACTACTACTTAAAGGCTTGGTACTGAGTACTTACTAGATGCTTAATCAGTCACATAGGAAGAGTAACCAGATTTCCTAGCCAAACCAGTTTAAGTCTGCACTGAAAGAGAGAGAGAGAGAGAGAGAGAGAGAGAGAGAGAGAGAGAGAGAGATCATTTATTTATTCATTCCTGTACACCACTTGGCGTGGTGGTTAAGAGTGAAAGTTCTAGGGTGAGGAAATGGCTCAGTGTGTAAGAAGACTTGATGTGTAAGCATGGAGACTTAAGTTCTATTTCCCAGCACCCGTGGGAAAGTTGTGCATAGTTACCCAGGACAGTAAACCTAGCATTGGAGGGTAGAGACAGGCAGATCCTAGGACCTTGTTGGCCAGCCAGCCAAGATGAAATGTCAAGCTTCTGGTTCAGTGAGAGACCATGTTGCATAAAATAAGGTGGGAAGCCAGAGTGGAAGACTTCTCTGGCTCCTGCTTGCACATTCATGGGCATGCACACTACCCACCTCTCATATACACATTCTCCCACCACACACACAGGAATGAAGGTTCTAGGCCCCTATAGCCTAGTTGGCACAGCTATCATTCCTCTTACCAGGATGAGACTGGGGATGATATCTAATCTCTTAGTGCCTCAATTTTGTCACTTGGAAAATAAGATACAGGAAGTTAAACATAGAATTACTGCCTACTCAAGTGTTAGCTATAAACACTGATCTTGTCCATAGTTAAATGGTTTAACGCACACCCTTGGTATTTCAGGGACTGATAGAGACTGTAGACATGTAAGAAAGAATGAAGTCCGGTCTCTGCTCTCAGAAAACCCATAAACTGGTAATGAAGACAAGGGTGAGCATGTATAGACAGAATCTGGCAGAGGAAAGGACTCAGTTTGTGGGCGGGAACAATGAGAGGAAGAGGAAGAGAGGAAGTAAGGTTTTCCAGGAAATGGAATGCATGAGCTGGGCATTTGTGTGTAGCTGGAGATTTCTCCAGTCCTGCTGGGGTCCACAGCCATTCAGACCCAAGTAAACACACAGAGACTTATATTACTTATAAACTGTATGACCATGGCAGGCTTCTTGTTATCTAGTTTTTATATTTTAAATTAACCCATTTCTATTAAGTGTCAGCTGGCAGCATCTCCTGACTCAGCCTTTCCTTCCCAGAATTCTCCTCTCTGCTTATCCCTCTGCCTGGCTACTGGCCAATCAGCATTTTGTTTATTAATCAATCAGAGCAACACATTCACAGCATACAGAAAGACATCCCAGCAATAGGGTGATCCAGACCCGACCCTCCCTCCTCAGAGACTGTGCCTGCCAGTCAATCTCTGCTTATTGTGCTAGAAAAGGAAGAAATAATAGCATTTGAATAGAGTAGAGGATGCCTGAAATTGATATTACAAATGGTATTCTGCATTTTAAGCATGGAATGTCCTGGGATTTTCCAGGTAAATTTGTGGCAACTTCTGTGAACGTCTTCCTGTATGCTGAAATACACCTCTAGATTGCTTAATAATACTGAAATGTTATTATTATGGAAGTACCTATTATATATATATATATATATATATATATATGTGTGTGTGTGTGTGTGTGTGTGTGTGTGTGTTGTGCGTGTGTGTGTGTGTGTTGTGTGTGTGTGTGTGTGTGTGTGTAGTTAGACAATAAGGAGAAGAAAAACAATCTCCTTTGATTACAGATGCAAGTTATTCTTCCAATACTCTTATCTGCTTTTCCTTAGGTTCCCATTTGTGCACTGGCAGTCAAAATCCCACTTGTGGTTCATCAGAAATGAGTTTTCAACCAAATTTCTCCCATCATATTTCTTTAACAAGACCAGTTAACTGCAGTCCCTGTTCTGTATTTTGAAAGCCAGAATAGTTCCAGGCTAACATTTCACACCCAGGCTCTCACAAGTGTAGTACACATGACTTTGAATATTTTTCCTTAGGAAATTCCACCTTCCTTTTGCGGTTAAGTCAGAAGGGTATCAAAGGCAGGAGACTACATTTCCCACATCTTTGCCCTGTTCTCTCCCTCCCTCCAAATACACATTTTCTGAAAAGCCTGGTATTTCCATTCTTCCTATTCATCAGATGAGAAGTAGAGAGTGACTTTTTTTTCTAGAAATGTCCAGGGCTAGGGATTTAGTTCAGTGATAGGAATCTTGCTCAGCCTGTGATTCAAACTCTAGTAAAACACACACACACACACACACACACACACACACACACACACACACACACACACGAAAAACAACAACAACCAAGGCTGGGCCTTTTTCCTAGCTCACACCTTAAGCAGGGCTTTCCCAGAGATGGGAGGACTCACTGTGTATTTAAATTATTGAGATCAGGGACAGGGTGTGGGTAAGGGGAAACCTTTCTCCCTCTGTCTCTCAGAAAACCAGAGAAGCCACTGAAGCTTGTCTGGTTCCCCCAAGTAGTTAAAAAGAACAATACAATCAAGAGTTCCTGGTGTTCTCTCGAGCTGATTTTGGCAGATGATAAGCAGCTTGTAAAAGGGCTTATTATTTGAGTAGAGCTTTGGCTGCCTGACTTTTAAGGTTGATTATTTATTTTTCATGTTGTATAACAGGAGCATTGGGCAATGCTCAGAAAGAGGCCTTCTGGGTCAGCGACGTAAGGGCTCCTGACTCCTGTCCCCTCCCAGAAGAACTGGCTTCCAGCCACAGAGTAAGGGAACCAGGCTGTGGCTCTCAGCTAGCCTCTGTCCACCAGACAGGCTTTCTCACTGCTTTCCTTAGATGTTGAAAACATCAGCATTTCCCTCCAGTTCCTAGCCCAAGAAAAACATTTTTTTCTGTGTGTATAAGTTCGCAGACCTTCACTGGTAACATGGCCTGCTTTGGAAAGATATTTTAAAAATACAGAGCTTGGTCATTTGCAATAAGCAGCCATTATGGGGCCTCTGCATTTCAGGGAGCAGGAGCTTTCAAACTGGGTAGAGTGAAAAATAGGCAAGAAGTCATCTGTCTGCAGAGGGGACAAAGCCAAAGTTGTCACTGGCCTTTTTGTTTGGAGCTGGAAGGCATTGTGCCTCCTTTCTAAGGCTTGATTCCGTAGCTTACTGAGTCGTCCAGAGCTAACTTTAGACACTGCAGTGGAAGGAAGTTCTTTTCCCCTATCCTAAACTTTAAAAGTGGGTTGGGCCTCGATCCACAAGCAATTGAATGGTTTCAATAGTGGGAAACTTAGTTCTCTCTCTCTCTCTCTCTCTCTCTCTCTCTCTCTCTCTCTCTCTCTCCTTTTTTCTTTTTCTTTTGTCTGCTTTTTTTTTTTTTACAGGAACCTGTGTTTTGGAAGCAGTCCTGCATATAGATGCTAAAAATCATCATTTCTATTAGGGCCACCAGTGACATGGGAAAGAGCGGTAGGAGGTGACGGGGCCCAGGAGATTTGGGAGCTACTCAAATGAATTTTGGACGCTGTCTGATAGGAAGGTGTGTATCTCTGAGAGAGGTGGCCTTCCCTTGGAGTAGTAACTCTAATTCCAAATTCAGTAATTTCCATTTCAGGAAGAACCTTCCATTCTCCCTCAGAGACAGTGTTTTATTGAAGAGAGTTTTGGAGATGTCAAAGGCAACCATCGAGGTAGAATTTACTTCTTTAAAAGAAATTGTATCTTGAGCATATGACTAGCTTTATTTCTTATACTGAAGTTTCTCACATTCTAGATTGAAGGCTATTTTGGCTCCTACATTAGCCAAGAGAGGTTAGACTCAGATACGGAAATGAACAACACAGGTTTGTGTGTTCTGCACATAAATTTTGATGCAAACCAGTTGTCCCTCTTCCATTACACATCAACCTGTCTGGAACACATGACTTCCAAGAACACCACTGTAAAGAAAGACACAGCTGAAAGTGCGCATGCTTACAGGCAACACATGCAACTTTCGCATAGACTTCATTGACAGGAACTAGTTCCTTTGGTCTAACTGCGAGGGATGTGAGCTCTGAAGAGACAGAGCTGGTAGATTTGCTGGCTGTTGGTAGCTTGCTGCATTCCCTGGGTCCTGACTCACCATTGATTTCAAGCCTGATTACAGGGAGTGAATGAGTGAGGCTGACTTTCTCGCTCCGGAAAGAGACAGGACCGTGCACACCAAGTCACCTCTTCAGTCTTAGAGCCAGCGCTTGCTTCACTTAAGGAGAGGGGACAGAAGCGGCATCACCCACCTATCTGTCGTAGTCCATTTCCTTTTCCCCCTTCATTACTCACCACCACACTGCATTTCTTCGCTTGCAATGGTCACACTAATAACAGAACTGCCCCAGGTCAAACACTTTGGTCATGCTAGTGCCAAGTTCCAGGTCTGACTCCAGCAACAGGAGCCTTTGATAAGAAGGGGGTTCTTTCCAAGGTCACTATGACAAGGTTGGCACAGGCCCTGCGCCATATCTCTAGGGGCCCCAATGCCTCAGGCTTGTTTCACTGACAATTAATTTGTCCCTTTGACAGAGTTGAGTGAACAGAATTCCTCCTTAGCCTAAAGCACACAGAGAGAGGGCAAGGTAATTAGTTCTCCTAGGAGAAGAATATCCAGTGGAGAGTTTCCAACATTTCTTACAAGTAGTGAAGATCACATGCTAGAAGGAATGTAAGAGGTTAAAAAATGTTACCATGTACATATGTACAAACACACACAGAGCAGTATGTACATATGCACACACATTAGTATGTATATATGTACACACATGCACACACATATGTATATATGAACACATTACTATGTACATATACACACACACACACACACTAGTATTATATACATACACACACACACCTGCACACATCCAGGAAATCCAGGAGTACTTGTTGACTTCGGTTGCAACAGTCTTCTGTTCTTTTTGTTTTCACTCACAGAGATAAACTAAATAATTTTTTTTTTTCTGATGCTTTTAGTGCCTTCCGTAGGGATGGGGTGGTTGGTGCCGGCATAGATCAAACCTCAAAGAACTGATCTGCTGGAATTGCATATGTACCTTTCTCAAGGGCAGGCTATTAAACCAGGTGCATGTAAGTTGTTTGCTCTATGGATAATGGATCGGCTACTTAGCTGGGTAGCTTAGGGCAGGGGCAGAGGGACAGAATTGTAGGGAGGTGGAGATAAGAGCTGTGTCTGAAAAAGGGCCCCACAGATTAGTTTACATTTCCCTCTTCTGAGCCTCCATACTATGTTCTATGTGGTGCTTGATATTGCAAGTCTATATTAGACAAGTTCAATTAGTCAGTTCCTGAATATGAATCATATCCTCTTAGAGAATCAATGCCAATCTTATTATACATACAAACATATATATATATACACACTCTTTCTCTCTCTCTATATGTACATATAGAGAGAAGATATATATATCTTCACAGATTTAAAAGTTTACTAAAAATCAAAGATACAAAAAAACCCATGGAAAAACTGAAGATTTGGTGAGGAAGAAGGTAAGGACATTTAGCAAGGTGAGTGACAATCCCAAGCAGTGCTATGAAGAGGAGAGGACAGACGTGAACATGGGAAATGGAGGAATTGAAATGTGGCCACTGGGAAAGAAGGGAAAACATAGAAACAGCAGCAGTCAAGTGGCATTTTCCCAACTTGATAAAGAAATCTTAGAAAGGATTCAATCTGGAAAAACTGAGAAACAATTAGAAGCGCATTATATATGACATGACCTATACATGAAAGAAATTTAAATTGTAAACTACAACCAAAGTGAATAATGCATCTGATCCTAAAAATTCTTTTAACCAGGGGCTGGGGATATAGCTCAGTCAGTAAAGAGTGTGCCACACAAATATGAGGACCCAAGTTCAAATCCCAGAGGGTACAATGAGAAGCCAGGTGTAGTAGTGTGTGTTTATAAACCCAGCGCTAGGGAGGCAGAGACAGGTGGATCCCTGGGGCTTAATAGCCATCCAGCTCACCCAATAGGGAGCCAAGGAAAACAAGGTGGATGGTGCTGCAGCTGGAATCACATCCAAGGTTGAGCTCTAGCTTCTCATGCATGTACTCACATGCACACACACACACACTACACACACACACACACACACACACACTACACACACACATACATATATATATATATATATATATATTATATATACTTTATTAAGTATATTAAGGTCCCACAGCCACTTACACAATAATCACTCAGAGGCCTCAGAGGCTTAATATTATTTACAAGCTGTATGGCCTATGCTATGGTATGCCTCTTGCTAGATAGCTCTTATAGTTTAACTCTATCCATAACTATTAAACTATGTACCGTCACGTGTTCCCTGGCTTTACCTGCATCCCATTACATGTTGCTCCTAGGATGGCAATCTGGCATCTCTCCCACTCCACCTTTCTCTTTCCTGTCTCTCTCCTTGAATTTCCCACCTGCCTCTAAGCTGTCTTGCCATAGACCAGAGCAGCTTATTTATGAACTAACTAATGGGAACAACATCTATTCACAGTGTACAGAAAGACATCCCCTAGCAAATAAGATTTCAAACATGTGGATAAATCAAGGTTCAGAAATGATGAATAAGTTTTTCATCACCAGCCTTTGATGATCTGTGAATTCTGCATTATGACCTCCTTCCTGTCTAAAAATGATGTGAGACAGGCTGATAATAACTGCTATGCATTGTGTATAGGTACATGACCTCACACAGGCAGAACTCTGGTAGAGGTCTCTCAAGGGCAAGGAGTCTAGTATCTGAACAACTGCCTTTTAGGTCCTATGATAGCTAGATTTGAGGTCTGGTCCAGCTCTCCCAGTGGAATCCTGCAAGGGATGTGGACTTAGTGACCATTTAGCTGATAAGATGGTACAGACTATAGAAATACAGTTTTCAAGTGTTGTTCTTTAATGCAGTGACTGATGTCTGTGGATAGGAGGACAAATGCTTTTCTGTACAGATGATTAGATGAGTCAAACAGTTAGGAAAGCACTTCTAACTTGTAAAAGTATGGCACATATGATGCATACCACGTTGACATGGCAAATTGCATGTGTTGCCTTGCCCCTTAGAAACACCCGCCCCCCGAGGATTTTAAGGATGACCTCTTACCAGCTGAAATATAGTTGTTGAAAATTCACCCAGTTTAGCTTACTTCTGGTTAGTGGGTTTTTTTTTTTTTCATGTCATTAGGTTTCCCTCAGGGTCTGCCTAAACTGAAGCTGCCTTTCTAATTCTTTCAGTATGTATAGTTCCCCTGGGAGCAGCCTAGAGAAGTTCCTCTGTCAGCACTTAAGCATTTTCTCAGAGAAGAGCCTGGCCTGGCCTCAGGTTTATTCTTAATTGTCCTTTCCAGCTTTCTGTCACTCAGAGATCTGAGCTAGAGGCACAGCCTGATGTCAGGCAGACATTCAGTAGCGAAGAAAGCACTTAGCCCTAGGCCAGGCTGCTGGCACACCCTTGCTCTGAAAATTTGATCCCAACTTGGAAAGAAAAGACTTGCAACCCCACCCCCACACCCCCACTCCCGCTACCACGCACAAATATTATCAAAACTGCAAACTTTCTTCTCCGGACCTTTTCTTAACGGCGTATTTGTAACAGCTCCACCTAAATTTGTAATCTACTTTCCTAGCACTGTGGATTAGAAGCAACAGGAAGAGATACCGCAGGCTGGGGCGGGGGAGGGAGGACAGGATAGAGGGAATGGGGGTTGTACTCAGACCAACTAATGGGGGATGTTTCCATTGAAAGCCTGTTAACATGGGAAGAAATAAGAAAATAGCATAATATACCATAAAAGAGGGTGTGATTGTGGTTCCCTGGAGCTCTCTGGACAGGAGTTCAAAAGGGCAAAGAACCGTGGGAGACAAGTACCATAGAAGTCCCTGCTCTGTAATCTTAGCACTTGAGAGATAGAGGCAGGGGAACTGTGAGTTTGAGGACGGCCTTGGTGCGTTGTAAGATCCTGACTCAAAAAAAAAACTAAAGCAAACGAATCAAATTAGACACACACAAAAAAACATGAGAGGCAAGCAATATAAAGATGCACATTTTTGTATATTATTAAAATATTGCTAAAATTTTTATACTTTTACCATGTGTCTCATTGGTAGAGTGCTCCCCTAGCATTCATGGAGACGAGGGTTTGACTACCAATGTGCCCCCAAAAAATAGTGTTCAGAAAGTCCTCACTTGGTCCAAACCCAAGCATTTCTAAGTCTACTATAGCTCATCTGTGCTTGAAGTTTTAGAGTTTACTGTAATGAGAATATGGTGCTTTTTATTATAAGAACGGGAAGCCTGGGGTTGGTGAGAGTGATTCAGATATTGCATCAGATATGATCTGCATGCAAGAGTCATTCACTCTCTGATTTGCCATCCATAGAGGGGCTGCCTTTTGGATTTTGTCATGGACCCCATCAACCACTCATAGGCTTCTCCTCATCCCACTCCATTGGCCCTAGGGGCTACCTCTGTGGAAGCCAGAGCTGTGGAGAGGGGCAGGTCAAGCTTGGAGGTCCCTAACAGGAAGTGACTTCAGTTCTCACGCATGTCCCTGCCAGGTTGTCGCGGTGCTTACTGATGAACTAGTCTACCCATTTGTCCGTGCTTCTGGGTCAGAAACCTAGGCAAGGCACACTCACTGCTGCTCAAAGTGGACTCTTGTATCCTGTTCTATTCACATGGCCATGAGCTCCGTTGCCAGCTTCTGTGAACTGGCTGGCCCTGGGTGCGAGACAAATGCCGCTTAGGCCAGAACTTTCTGCTGCTGTCACATGCATTTGCAATTACCTTATTTCACTTGCTGGCCCATTAACAGTCTAGCCACGTTACTACTGCCAGCAAGGCCTGCTTTCTTCACTGTGCTCACTGGCCTCCTACCTCTACCTCGTGACAAAGGGTATGACTGACTTGGCTCAAGGCAAAGAAGCGTTGAGGCGGCAGAGCCCATAAAGCAGCCAGAAACATGTCTCACTCAGCCCATGCCGTTATTGTTCCTTTGCTCAGCCTTCTGCTATGCTTCCTTTTCCTAGCCCTGACCACTCACCACTGAGAGATGGTTTCTGATTAGGAAATCCACCGTATCCAACATTGTTTAAGGATGCTTCTTAAAGATGTAGAACTACTCTGCGCAGTGCTAAAATACTGGAGAGAGTGAGACTGGTGATCAAGAGACCTGGCTTCGGCCCCTGGATCAGCTGAACAGTGCTGTGTGATCTTGGATGAGTCTCTTAGTCATCTGCCCGTGGGATGGTGCAGCAATGAGTGTGCTCTGAGGTCTAAGCAGTAAGCCTTCCGTTTCTGATCATCTGTTTTCTTCTCTGTCTGTATCTCTTTTCACCTGAACCTCTCTGTTCCAGAAATAGTCACTTACCTATTTTGTTTGTAAGCTGCTCCGGGAATATTGGAATCATAAGAGAGATCTGGGAGTTTTTATTTGGGAGTTGACATATGGAATTCAGGCTTAATAAAGTTACTGGAGTCCCATCTGGAATTTTAAACACAGGGAGAATGTCCAACTTAACCATCAGTAGTGCAGCGAGATCGATGACCAGACATTTCCATTTACTCTCTTGCAAGTGTCCTGGCTGGGAGCAGGGAATATGCTGTCCCTCCATTAGCAATGTCCAGGAAAAGCAGGGCAGAGACAGAAAAGCATGTGCCAGTGAACTTGGACAGAGCTCCTGGGCAGTAGCAGCCCAGTAAACGTCCGCTGTGTGGCAAAAGGAGTCAGCCATTGTGGAGCGGGGAGACCCAGAGGGCAGTGTTCTACAAAGAAACCTTGCCTGTGCCTGCAGTTCGGCCTATCCCGACTTGTTGCTCTGGTGGCCAAGCCTTATTTCTCCTTCTTCGATTCAGAATCCTCCCTCTCTAACTAGCTCCACCTCTTCTGCTAAGTTCAGCAAGCAAGCAAACCACCGTCATCTTCTCCTCTTCCTCCTCCTCTTCTTTTTTTTTCTGGAGGACCACTTGGTGAGCCCGTTCTCTTTTGGGCATACACAAAGGAATGTTTATTCAGTGTCTGTCCTCTGGCTGGTTGTACTGTACTGTCTCTGCTACTCCATTTTGCGCCTTTCTTTTCTTCAGCTACAAGTGAAGGTCCTAGGAAGGAGCAGCTGTTTTCTGGGCCCTCCGATCACTACAAGTTGAGTGACTCACTAAGACTCACAATACTTAAGACCACATTTTGCTCACACTAAGGTCTCTAACAGCACAGGATCCAGAACAAAGGCAACAGGAAAATGTATGCGCTGGATAGAGACAAGACTCTTATCCAGGGCCGCACAAGAGCAACTAAGTTACTAGGACATTTGCTCAGAAAGTCTGGTCGTATGCCAGTTTCTGAGCCTTTTCCAGAATGAACCTCAGGACCCCAACCTCAAAGCCAGGTACTTATGAATCTTGTTAAACTACCCCAGGAAGTCCTGATAAGCATGCTTTGTTGCTCTATATCAAACATCAAGACGGCAACAATTAATGGCATGAAGGTTGTTCGGTGGCCTGGATTCCCAAGGGTTAAGCTTGGAGCACACATAATTCTGTAGCTCTAGTTCATGAAGGACTAGTCAACCAGGCTTTGTGTATTAACCCTTTCAACAAAATTCTCAAAACACTTCCCACTTCCAAGAGTCCTTAGCATGGGATAACATAAGACCTTGGCCTGTGCTCCAGTGCTCAAGATTTGATTTGATCCAGGATCAAATGCATTCCTCTCACACTCTCTCCACCTTCGCCATCTTTCTCTGCTCTACTTGCCTCCTTAAGTGTTCTGTTTGTCTTCCCCACTCGTCATCTGGAACGATCCTTCACAATGTGTATGGATTATGTCACTTCTGGCTGTTCCTCACTTTTAATGGCTTCTGAGCATACTTGAAATAAAATGGAAACATTTCACTCTCCTGTTTACTTTGTCCCTCCAGGCCTAGTGAATAGCTTCCTTTCCTCCTTGTATGGCATTTCTTCTTCCAGTAACTCCTTTCAGTCTTTCCCCACTCTCAAGCTTTATTTCCTCTAATGACTCCTTGTAGAGACCTTTTTTGATCGCCTCATCTAAGATTATCCCTGTCCCTGTCTTCACCCCTATAAGTAAGACGCTGTACTTACTCACTTATGCTCTTTTGTCGCAGTGCTGACTAGAGTATAAGCTCATAAAGACCATGGTCTGTCTTGTTCACAGCGATACCCTAGTTCCTTAGCACTATGCCACGTTCAGAGTAGCCATTCAATAAATATTTGCTAACAAACTCCAGCAAATAATTAATCATTCATTTGATGACTTAGAAGTAGTGGACTGGTCTCTGCCCATACTGGTTTATTTACAGTCTCTGTTGAAGAAGTTGAGAAAGACCAAAATCCATCCATCCATCCATCCATCCATCCATCCATCCATCCATCAATCAATGCAGACCAGAAAATATTTTTGGCTTTCCAGTATCCAACACAGGACATGTCAACATGCTAGACAGCTGCAACCACCAGGAAACAGAAGGGTCACCTAGAGCAGTTAGAATTTATATAGCCGACTTTCACTCTGACAGTAGTTGCCAGAGGTGGTAAGAGGAAGACTGTTAGAAGGGACATCATAGCAACTTGGAAATTCCAATTGGAAGGCAAGAATTATGGAGAGCTGATGTCTTCTCCAGAGGAATGACAGAACCTAGGCATTACCCACAGAATGTTTGTGCCTTTTCTGGCCTCTTGGGAGCCTGCAGGTTTAAGGGGGGTTGCTATTTTTTCTTTTTCCTTCTTTTCTTTTCTTTATGTCAAGTTGACACAAATTGGAGTCATCTGAGAAGAGGAAGCCTCAGCTGAGGAATTATCTCCATCAGATTTACCTATGGGCAAGTCTGTGGGAGCATTTTCTTATTTAGTGATTGATATGGGAGGGACCAGCCCACTAAAGGTGGCGCCACCCCTGGAGAGGTGGTCCTGGGGTTGATAACAAACCAAACTAAGCAAGCTGGCAGGCAACATTCTTCCGTGGTCTCTACTCCAGGTTCATTACTTGAGTCCCTGCACTGACTTCATGGATAATGGACTATGTGCTACAAGCTGAAATAAACCTTTTCCTCTCCCAAGTTCTTTTTTGTCATGGTGTTTATCCCAGCAACAATAGAAAGCAAACTACAACAGGGCTCTGTAGATGTTGGGGTGTCTAATACTGTCCCTCAATTATTTTCTACTTAAAAAAACTAGTCAGAGTGGATTCTGTGGTTTGCAACCAAAAACTTTGACCTATCCAATAGGCAGAAAATAAAAAGGGTTGAAATTCAAATTCAGACTTGTACAATTGTTTGACTCTGGACATGGCATTATATTTGAATGGCAAGTATTATTATACTGAGCTTGGAGACACGGTTTCATCATTATCTTTGGTGAATTGTTTTGTTGCTATATTCTTGCAACAAAATTTTTCTATGTACCTTATCTGGCCTTGCTTTTGCCGTGTAGTCTAATCTAGCTTTGGACTCAGTGTTCTTCCTTCATCCTCCCAAGTGCTGAGATTCCAGACAAGTGCCCGTAGGCCTGACTGGAGACATTATTTAAAAATGGAATACACACATAGAACAAGCTAAAGTAACATGACAAGTTTTAGGTAGAGTAATTTCATCAAATATATGTAAAACATTGTGTGAATGTATGATTTTATGGATCTATAAAGGTCCATATTTATTTATTTGTTTGTTTGTTTGTTTGTTTGTTTGTTTTTTTGAGACAGAGTTTCTTTGTGCAGTTTTGGTGCCTGTCCTGGATCTCACTCTGTAGACCAAGTTGGCCTCGAACTCACAGAGATCCTCCTGGCTCTGCCTCCCAAGTGCTGGGATTAAAGGCATGTACCATCACCGCCTGGCAAAGGTCCATATTTAAAAATGAGCATTTGAAAAAATGGGCTACAGAGCTAAACAGAGAATTCTCAAAAGAGGAATCTCAAATGGTTGAAAGACATTTAAGGAAATACTCAACATCCTTAGTCATCAGAGAAATGCAAATCAAAACGATTCTGAGATACCATCTTACACCTGTCAGAATGGCTATGATCAAAAACACTGATGACAGTCTATGTTGGAGAGGATGTGGAGCAAAGGGAACACTCCTCCACTGTTGGTGGGAGTGCAGACTTGTAAAACCACTGTGGAAATCAGTAGGACGGTTTATCAGAAAATTTGGAATCAATCTACCTCAGGACCCAGCCATACCACTCTTGGGCATATACCCAAGGAATGCTCAATCATACCACAAAGATACATGCTCAACTATGTTTGTAGCAGCATTATCCATAATAGCCAGAACCTGGAACAACCCAGATGCCCCTCAACCAAAGAATGAATAAAGAAAATGTGGTACAATGGAGTACTACTCAGCAGAAAAAAAGTGACATCATGAAATTTGCAGGCAAAAGGATGGAACTAGAAAATATCATCCTGAGTGAGGTAACCCAGACTCAGAAGGACAAACATGTTATGTACTCACTCATAAGTGTGTACTAGATATAAACAAAGGACAATCAGACAGCAACCCATAAATCGAGGGAGGCCACCTAGCAGGGGGGACCCTAGGATGACTGTGGCTTACAATAAGTTTTGGTTTTGACAATCACTGGACAAGATTTAGTGAAACATTTCACTATTAGGATAAGAATTTGTACCATATCAAGCTGATGAAAGGATATGTTGACTGTACTTTCAGTAGGTGAGACTAAAATCTTTTTAGATTATGGATTAGCCTATAGAAAAATGTCAACCATGAATCAAACAGTGGAGGGGAAGATGAATAGGAATCTCACTTACACAACTTAAGTAAAACATAGCTCTCTGAACAGATGAAGACATGTTTCTTCTGGATCTTAGGATCTAATCAATATTTATATGTATAATTCAGCTATTATTTGGCTTAAAGGGCTTGTTGGTAAATGCTATCATTTTAGTATTTTCTTTTCTTTTCTTTTTTTTTTTTTTTTTGGTTTTTCAAGACAGGGTTTCTCTGTGTAGCTTTGCGCCTTTCCTGGAAATCACTTGGTAGCCCAGGCTGGCCTCGAACTCACAGAGATCCGCCTGCCTCTGCCTCCCGAGTGCTGGGATTAAAGGCGTGTGCCACCACCGCCCGGCTCATTTTAGCATTTTCTACAGAGAAAATATTTTCCAGTTTCAAATAACTCTGGACTTTTGAATTATAACCTGTTTTTATGTTCAAGCTATCTCTGTATCATTTCTGCTACAGTTGCACATAAAATGTTTTTACATTAAAAAGGACAAATACTATAGAATCGTATTACATGACATATATAGAATATACAAATTCATAGAGACAGAAAGATTAGACGTTATCTCAAGCTGGAGAAGAAAGGAATATAGAGCAATGATTTCCTAAGTACAGAGTATCTGTTTTGTGTGATGGAAAAGCCCCACAAATGGACAGTAGTATCAGGACATAATATCGTGAATGTAATTAATATCATGAGTGTAATTAATATCTTGAATGTAATTCATGCCACTGAAATGTGAACTTAAAAATGGTTACAACTGCAAATATTATGTTCATTTAAAAAAATAAGGTGGAATGTAATCACCATACATTATATGTATGTATGAAATTGAAGACAGCGATGCTCTAAAATAGAAAGTGGTGATGGTGTCATAGGCCTATGAGGATGCTGGACTAAAGTCTATCAAATTGTACAAACAGGCAAATTGTATACTACGTGAATCATTTGTCAATAAAGATTTTATAAAACGTAAAACAAACAAACAAACAAACAAACAACCCCTCCCGAGCATTTGAAGGCATTTCCTTCTTTGATTTTGTGCTATTGCAGTGTAATGAAAGAGACGTCAACCATTTTGAAAAGTCGAAATTATAGTGATTCAGATTCTAAGGAGTGATAAAATCATAAAGAAAAAAGGTAGCAGACATCACAAATGTTAGCACAATGGGTGACTTTAGGGTTGGGATGGGATGTATATCAGGTTTCTGGGGTAATTAACCCAGTTATTGTTCTTTTCCTCAGCTTTATGAATCAACATGCAAAGCATCGTAGTGTTTTCTCACATTCTTCTTCATCCATCCTTTCCCTCCTTCCTTCCCTTTGCTTTTCCCTTCTTCCCCACAGTAGTGCCTTTTCCGATTTCATGTCACAGATATTCTGTTACTCTCTCAACTCCTCTCCCCACCCCCACCTTAATGTCTCCTCTTCTGTTGGGTATGGTGGTATACACCTTTTTAAAAAAATAAATATTATTATATTATATTATAATTAATTTAATTTTACACATCAGCCACAGATTCCCCTGTCCTCCCTCCTCCTACCTCCCAACTCTCTCCTCCCCCCAATCCTCTCCCCATTCCCACCTCCTCCAAGGCAAGGTCTCCCCTGGGGAGTCAGCCCAGCCTGGTAGATTCAGTTGAGGCAGGTCCAGTCCCCTCCTCCCTGCACCAAGACTGAACAAAGTGTCTCAGCATAGGCCCCAGGTTCCAAAAACCACCTCATGCACCAAGGACAGGTCCTGGTCCCACTGCCTGGGGGCCTCCCAAACAGTTCAAGCTAATCAACTGTCTCACTTATCCAGAGGGCCTGATCCAGTTGGGGGCTCCTCAGCTATTGGTTCACAGTTAATGTGCTTCCACTAGTTTGGCTATTTGTCCCTGTGCTTTTTCTAATCATGGTCTCAATATCTCTTGCTTATATAATCCCTCTTCTGTCTCTCTCTGTCTCTGTCTCTCTGTCTGTCTCTGTCTCTCTGTCTCTCTCTGTCTCTGTCTGTCTCTCTGTCTCTCTCTGTCTGTCTCTGTCTCTGTCTCGCTGTCTCTCTCTCTCTGTCTCTCTGTCTCTCTCTCTCTCTGTCTGTCTCTGTCTCTGTCTCTGTCTCTGTCTCTCTCTCTCTCTCTCTCTCTCTCTCTCTCTCTCTCTCTCTCTCTCGTCGGTTGGACTCCTGGAGCTCCACCTGGGGATTGGCCGTGTGTGCACCTTTAATCACAACACTCAGGAGGCAAAGGCAAGCAAGTATCTGTGAGTTCAAGGTCAGCCAGGACCACATAGTGAATTTGAGGCCAGCCAGAACTACATACAGAGACATTGTCTAAAAAACAAAACAAAACAAAGCAAAAAAAAAAAAAAAACCCAAAAAACAACAACAAAAAAACCCAATCCTCTCTCCCCACAAAATTCAAAACCAAAACACCAACAACAGCACTTCTTCCTCTCTCATGGTCCCCCTTCCCTCCTTATAATTTCATTTCTTCACGCATTATTTCTTTACTGATATGGAAACTAGAAAGGTATTTATTTATTATTATTATTTATTTATTTATTTTATATGCTAACCACAGTTTCCCCTCCCTCTTCTCCTCCTCTTTCCTCCCTCTACCTCCTTTCTACCCCCTTCCCCATCCACTCCTCAGAACAAGTAAGGCCTCTGTGGGAGTCAACAAAGCATGGCATATCAAGTTGAAGCAAGACAAAGCTCCTCCCCCCTGCATCAAGGCTGAGCAAGGCATCCCACCATAGGGAATAGGTTCCAAAAAGCCAGCTCATGCACCAGGGACAGATCCTGATCCCACTGCCAGGAGCTCCACAAACAGACAAAGCTACACAACTGTCACCCACATGCAGAGGGCCTAGGTTGGTCCCATGCAGGCTCCCTAGCTGTCTGTGAGCTCCCACGAACTCGGGTCAGCTGTCTCTGCAGGTTTCCCGGTCATGATCTTGACTCCCTTGGCTCCTACAATCTTTCTTTCCTCTCTCCAATTGGACTCCCAGAGCTCAGCCTGGTGCTTGGCTGTGGATCTCTGCATCTGCTTCCATCAGTGACTGGATGAAGGCTCTATGATGACAGTTAGGGTAGTCACCAATCTGATTACAGGAGAAGGCCAGTTCAGGCACCCTCTCCACTATTGCTAGTAGTCTAATCTGGGGTCATTCTTGTGGGTTCCTGGGATTCTTCCCTGGCACCAGTTTCTCCCTAACCACATAATGGCTCCCTCTATCAAGATATCTCTTCTGTTGCTCTCCCTCTGTCATTCATCTCCCTCTCTGTCCCTTCCCCAACTTGACCACCCTGTTCCCTCATGTTCTCATCCCTCATCCCTTCCTCACTACTGCCCCCTCCCCAGTTTACCCAGGAGATCTCATCAATTCCCCCTTCCCAGGGCGGTCCGTGTGTCCCTCTTAGGGTCCTCCTTGTTACCTAGTTTCTCTAGGGCTGTGGGTTGCAGTCTGGTTATCCTTTGCTTTATATCTACTATCTGTAACACAAATCTTAAAAGGTCTTATTAATGTTTAGCATCCTCTGCAAACAGAATCAAGACACCATTTTTTGTCCTTCAACATGCTAGCCAATTTTTATTCCATTATGATTTTATTACAATTTTATTTGTGTGGGCAGGTGTGGGGGTACTTGTATCCATGCCACAGTGGGCATGTGGAGATCAGAGGAAAACTTATGGGAGTCAGTTCTTTTCTCCACCATGTGAGTCTTGGGGATCGAACTCAGGCTATCAGGTCAGGCAACTGCCTTTCCCAATGAGGCTGTGTCATCAGATCCTTGACAAAACATTTTTTTTTTTTTTTGGTTTTTCGAGACAGGGTTTTTCTGTGTAGCTTTGTGCCTTTCCTGTAACTCACTTGGTAGCCCAGGCTGGCCTCAAACTCACAGAGATCCGCCTGCCTCTGCCTCCCGAGTGCTGGGATTAAAGGTGTGCACCACCACCGCCTGGCGACAAAACATTTTCAAAAGTATTATTATTCACTTCCTGTGAAAATCTGGAGGAATTGTTATTTAATGCCCTATAAGCAGAAACCTAAGGAAGTACAAGCTTTTTGTATGTGTGTATGCATGTCTGTATATATGTGGGTGCTAATATGTGTGCACATGCATATGGAGGCTCGAGATCAACCTTAGATGCCATTTCTTAGGAACCATCTACTGTGTGTGTGTGTGTGTGTGTGTGTGTGTGTGTGTGTGTGTGTGTATTTTAGAGACTGAACTCAGGTCCCTGTGTTTGTACTCTACTGAGATATCTCCGTACTCCTAAGTACAAGCTTTTTAGAAAGCCATTTTGGTTTAATTAACAGTGCTGGTTTGAACCGTGGGCCTTCTGCATGCTAGATAAACACTACCACTGAGTTACATCCCTAGCCCCTGGAGAGCTGCTATTCTGTAATACAGAAAATTGGCCTAAGGTGTTCATATTATTTTACCCAGCAAACCCAGCTATAGGATATTTATGTTAAGGAAATAATCAGTGGTATACAAGAAGATCTATGGATAAGGCTATTCTAAGCAGGATTTTTGTAACAGTGAAATCTTAGAAACAGTGCAAGTGTTTCACACCAGGAAAAGAGTAGAAGATAACATGTTATGCAGCCATCAATGTGGGTAATGACATTGATGTTAAGGGCCAAATGTTATTGCAACTATCTTCTGGTGACTCTTAAATTCTTTCTACAGATTCTTATTCTCTCTCTCTCTCTCTCTCTCTCTCTCTCTCTCTCTCTCTCTCTCTCTCTCTGTGTGTGTGTGTGTGTGTGTGTATGTGTACACGTATGTATATGGTATATGCGCACATGTATGTGCAGGCACCCTTGCAAAATGTAGAGCCCAGAAAAGGATGTTCTGCTCTATCATTAGCCACCTTATTCCCTTAAGACACTAAACGTGGAGCTGCATGGGCAGTCAGCAAGCTCTGATGGTCCTCCTGTCTTCAGCCCCCTCCCCAGCACTGGGGTTACAGACATGTAGGCAGCAATCCCTGGCTGTTTATGTGAGTGCTTAGGATTGGAACTCAAGTCCTGTTGCTAGGGGAGCAAGTGCTCTTACCCACTGAGATATCTCCCCAGCTCTCATTCTTGAATAATACCTTAAGGTAAACACTAGGTTTGGTTTGAATTGCTTTAAGTTGTTAAAATGTTTTTATTCTTTGAGAGTTTTGTACAATGTGATTTGGTTATATCCACTTCTCCCTTCTCCAACTCCTCCAAATCCATCCCCTTCCCGTCCCATCCAACTCTGTATCCTGTTTTCCCCAACAAGACCAATTTTGGCTGCCTAAATATTCTTGGATATGCGGCCTTCTACCAGAACATGGTTGATTTATCAGGACCTACTTCTTAGAGAAAACTGATTCTCCTTCTCCTGACACCTAAGAATTGCCCATAGCTCCTCAGTCAAGGGTGGGACTTTGTGCCCATCTCCCAGCTCCACATTAGGATTTGGTCTGGTTTGGGCTTACATAGGTCCTGTGCATGCTGGCACACTGCTGTATATGTGCACTTGCCTCGCTGTGTCCTGAAAATGACTTTTCTTTGTAGACATCCCTTGCCTCTGGCTCTTACATTCTTTTTGAGTTCTTTTCCTCGAAGATCCCTGAGCCTTGGGAGGAGGGGGTGCAGTTATAAGCTCCATTTAGGGCTGGACATTCTGCAGTCTCTTATTCTCCGCATCTTGGCCAGTTGTGAGTCTCAGCTGCTTTCAGTCTTCAGGTAAGAAAACGGAAAGCTCAGAAAGGCTGACTTGACCAGTGTCACACTGGGAATAAGCCACAGTGCCTGGCCTGAACACCATGCTGTCACTTGTGATCTTTAGGTGATGGGGTTATAGTGACTTATTGTCTACTTTATATGTTTCTTTATGCTCTTGATTTTATACAATAACCACTTACTTTATAATCAGAAAATAAAACCAGTAGCTCCTCTCAGATATTTCTGCCACAGCAAGATATGCTGACTTGTGGGAGAAATGTGCAGGGATGAGAACAGAGTCAAAGGTCTTGAAACAAGAAAGATGAAATAGTTTCCTTGGGCTTGGCCGTTCCTACACAGAGAGTAGTTCATTTTTGTCCAAAGAGTACTGGCCCCCCTAACTGACTTGAGAAGTGGCTGCCTTGTTTTTGATCTTCACTTCTCAGAAAATAAAGGCTCGTAGAGGCAGGGAACAGTATGTGGACTAGTGGCAAAGGGCAGGAATCAGCTACTCTTTGAATTTCCTACTAAAATTGCCTGCTTCCATTTCTGTATCCCACACTGCCTGCCACATAGCCACTTTGTGGATCCGAAGTTCTGATTTATGGCCTCTCTGCCTTATCTGCCTGGGCCCTAGGGGTCAGGTAGCCTCCTTTTTGCTTTGGCTGGGCAGCCACCCCGACTAATCCAGGAAGGCTCCTGACCCCCCAGTAGACCTTCACAACTTTGTACTGGTCTGTAAGAGTTAGCTACTCCAACCGCTACCAGATTACAGTCAGTCTTTCCCCAAACTTGGACTTTTTGAGACAAGGAATGAGACAAGATGAGACAAGGAAATGGAGCAGGGTCTATGCCAACCATCAATAAGCTTGGAGAAACAGACTCAGTATTCTTCTTGCCTTTCTAAGAGTAAATTAGTATAGGGAGTAAAGATACCCAGGGAGTTTGCTAGAAGGTGAACTCAGCGACTCAGCAGAGAACTCGGGAAAGCAACTTAGCTCTCCTGCTTTCTATCCCCTGTACTGTCCATACTCAGCCAAGCTGCCTCGAGGCTTGTCCACTTCATCTGAAAGCCAAATTAGGCAGTTTTCTCAGAAATAGTTCTGTTCTTGCTAGCTCATACCAGCTAGCCATTCAGATACTGATTTGGAAACATTATGGCCTCCCCATTACCCACTTCCCTGGACCTGCAGGAGATGTACACTGGGGATGAGCAGCTTATATTTTCCCAAGACTTTATGGCCTCAGTCAAAGGCCCTGAAATGAGATGTATATCTCTTCCTGCTTCATCTTGGCAGGGCTCAGTGAAAGACTCCTTCTCAGACTCAAGTTCCTGGTCACAGTTCATTGAGGAAGTTGAACTACTTTTCTTTTTTCAGAGAAAAAATAGAAACCAATAATGTCTCCAGCAAATACAATAATGTGTGTGTGTGTGCGCATGCGTGTGTGTGTGTGTGTGTGTGTGTGTGTGTGTGTGTGCGTGTGCGCGCATGTGCATGGTGTGGGGTATACGCATGCGAGTGTGCATGTGCAGGCCAGAAGAGAACCCTAGGAGTCTTATTCTCCCATTCTCTATATTCTTTTTTGGACAGGATCTTTCCCTGAATCCATGTGGCATTTCAGCTGGGATGGCTGTCTGACCAGCAAGCTCCTGATTTGCTTCTCTCTGTTTCTCTCAGATGTTATGGTTACAAGCATGGGTAGCCATGCTCAGCTTTTATGTGGGTGCTGGGAATTTAAACTCAGGCCTGATTGCTTTCACAGTAAGCTTGCTCACCCACTGATCCACCTTCCCAGCTCTCAAGTACTGTTCGTTTCAGAAACATTGACTCCCATCTTCTGGCCCGTTAGTTCTGCATTACTCTGTTCTTACACTGCTATGAACCCTTTCAAGCACGACCAAACCAGAATGCTGTTGTTTACTGCCCCGTCACAATGCTGTGTTTTGGGAGCTAACATGGCTCACACATCACAGAGATGGGGCAGAGCCCTTTCCAGCTTTCCCACTGCAAAGTGGTACACTGCACTGAACTTGCTCCTGAAGGAGCCTGTTTTGGGAATCAACACAATGTTTCTGATCTGGGTCACGTGATACCATGTGACTGACAGCATTAGGGACTAAGAGACAACTAGCTTGAAACTTTTGAGTTGACATCATATACTTCTCTGATGTGCAACTCCAAGAAGAGCAAGAGGAATTTTAGGCAGTTCATCTCTTAGGTACCCTAACAGGCAGCATCTTTGGAGAGCCTGTACAGACAACTCTCAGATGCCTGGGCTTGAGAGACTCAGTGGGCTAGTAATCATTTTAGGTCATCATCACCCTTCCCATTCTGCACATTAGTGCTTTCTTCCTTTTGATATATCTGGATTCAGCTTGAAAAATATATGTCCATTTAATATTACTCTGATGAAAGGTAGTTAGAGGAATAAATCTGCTAGGATTCAGAAGTCAGGTGTGGGAGGGCCTTATGTTCTGGAGTGCCTTTTAGATAATAATATAGTACACCTCTTCATGACAGGGAATAAATGTGTACATCTCCTGTCTCTGGGTGCAATGTGTTCTTTCTGTCTTACCTGTCCCTGTGTATTGAGAAAATTATGTGTCACCTTCTAGAGTCCTATGCAATTTCATCACTATTGGAGGTGCTACTATGGGATGCAGAAAACCTTCCCTGTCATTTTTTCCCTAGCTCTGAAGTCCCATTGATGTTGGAGTTGCTACAAGCTGCTGCACCTCATCAGCTGTTTGTTCTCAGCCAGGTGGGACAGGGTAAGGGTGGATATGCCCTTTGGAGAGCTAAGCAAGTACCAGGTGGTAAAACAGGGTGTGGCAGCAGGCAACAGCCAGAGATCTCCAATTCTAGGAGACCTTTTGTACTTGAGGCTGTAAAACGTTCTCTGGGTTGGCAGAAACATGCACATGAGTGGCACCCCTGTCTCTGAATTCAGAAAACTGGAGAGAGGACATGGCAGATAAACTGCAGCTGTAGCAGAAGTTGGGGAACGGAGTGGTGGGAGAATGGGTGTTATTGTTGACAAATTGATGGAGGAGCAAAGATTAAATTTCTTAGATTTATAACTACCTGAAAATTCCCCCAACACTCCAAAATAAGAAGAGGCAGACTAGTAGAGGGAAAAGGAGGCTTTGAGCACCTTGAGGAAGCTAACAGCCTACCATATCCTAGAGCATGCACTCTAGTGCCGTAGTGTGTGGTGATAGATTGTGTACCCTAATAAAATTTGCATGAAGACCAGAGAACAGAACAAGCCACTAGATTAAACATAGAGGCCAGGCAGTGGTGGCACACACCTTTAATCCTAGCACTCAGAAATCAGATCCGTCTGGCTCTCTGTGAGTTCAAAGCCACCCTGGACTACAAGAGATTGACTCAGTCCAGGAGAGAAACAGAGCTAGGCAGTGGTGGCACACACCTTGAATCCTAGCACTTGGAAGTCACACGCCTTTATTCCCAGCATTAGGAAGGTTGAGACAGGAAGTGATGGCTGGGTGGAGAAAGGTATGTAAGGTGTGAGGAGACAGGAACTAGAGCCCTTTTGGCTAGAGGCTTTCAAACAGGATTCATGGAGTTGGCGAGGTGAGACATGGCAGTGGCTTGTTCCTTTGTCTCTCTGATCTCTCAGCATTTACTCCAATATCTGGTTCCAGGTTTTTTGTTTTTTTTTTTTTTAATAACCTATTTTAGAATTCAAGCAACAATATTGTCCTATAAGCCATCTGGTGAAGATGTAAATATTCTCTCCTGCACTCCACAGTGTGGTAGCCACCAGCACCCATTGTTCTTTCTCCCCCATATTTTAGTTACTTCTTTCAGAATTTTGCACAGTGTATTTTGATCATAGTCACCCTCCTCCAACTCCTCTCAGATCCACCCCTTCTGTACCCAATCAACTTCGTATTCTTTTTATAAAAAAAACCCCACAAAACTATTAAGTACAGTTTGTATTGCCTATGTACTCTCGGATGTGTGGTCTTTTACTGGAGTGTGGATAACCTACCAGGGGCCGTACCTTTAAGAAGACTGGCTTGTCTTCTCCTAGCAGTTATCAATTGCCAGTGGTTCCCTAGCTAAGGGTAGGACTTTATGCTCACCTCTTCTTTCTATGCTGGGATTTTGTCTGCCTTGAGCTTATGCAGGTCTTGTGCATGCTGTCGTAACTTCTGTGAGTTCTTATGTGCAACTTCCCTGCTGTGTCTGGAAGACAGTTTCTTTGTAATCATCCGCCACCTCTGATTCTTACAATATCTCTGCCCCTTATTCCAAAATGGTCCCTGGGCCTTGGGAGAGGAGAGTGTGATAAAGATGTCCGATTTGGGCTTGTGTGCTCTGCAGTCTCTCATTCTCTGCACGGTGACCAGTTGTGAGTCTCTGTGTTAGTTGCCATCTACTGCAAAAAGAAGTTTCTTTGGTGAAGTTGGAGGGATTTGCTAATCTATGTGTATATTAGGATTCAGTTTAAAACTATGCCTATTTAACAAAGCAATAGAAATAGTTTCTTTCCTAGGGACTATGACCTGTCTAGCCACAGGTTCTTGGTTCTGATAACAGTGCCGGGTATAGGTTTCATCTTGTAGAATGGGCCTTAAATCTAATTAGAAAATGATTGATTACACCCATGAGATTCATGTCACTATTATTCCAGTGGGCATGTCTTGAGAGGCTGATTGTTACTGTAGTTTTCAAGGTTCACAACAGGGTAAGACTGATGATGATTGCTTTGCTCCTCTGGTCACATGCATAGAACCTTCCAGAATTATGAACTATCCATTAAGGATAAGGCTTTCAGATGAGTACCGGCTTGCTTTCTTTGTGTTCTGTGACTCACATATATGGTTTCTTCAGCAATGGGATCTTACAGTCAAGTTCTGGATGGTAACCAAGAACATAGACAATATCCTATAATATTTTGGGATCTATGGGCTCTCACTGGCCACCAACTCCAATATATATATCCATTCCTGGCATGGGGCTTTTATTTATTATTGCTCCATTAGAGCGTAATTCCGTTTAACCCCTTTTTATATGTATATATATGGAAGCGTCTACGGTAGAAGGTGCCCATGTGCTTTTTAAATTATCTTTACTGTGTTACTTATCCATCATTGTGTTCCCCCTTTTACCTCACCCTTCCATCACTCACCCCATGTATTAGTTACTGTTCTATTGCTGTGAAGAGACACCATGATGATGGCAACTCTTATATAATAAGTCATTCATCCGGGAGCTTGCTTACAGTTTTATAGGGTTAATACATGGTTATCATGTCAGGAAGCAGGAGTAGTAGCTAAGAGCTTTATATTCTGATCCTCAGGCAGCAGCAGGCTGAGAGAGAGAGACACTAGGCCTGGTGTGGGCTTTTGAAATCACAAACACTACCCCAAATGACACACCTCATTCAACAAGGCCGCACATCCTCATCCTTCTCAAACAATTCCACTAGCTCAAGACCAAACTTTCAAACATATGAGTCTATGGGGGACCAGTCTCATTCTAATCACCACACCCCATTTATCCATTCCTGTTCCATAAATCCTCTTTATCTTTCCCACCACCATATTCTGTCTCCTTTGAAGTCCCCCCATGGTTTTGATGAAGAGATACCATTTAGGACTGAGTGCTCTAAAGGCCCTCACTCTCTGAATGTTGTTCGGTTATGGATCTCTCTGTTAATTACCATATACTGCAAAAAACTGCTTCTCTGATGAGAGTCAGTCTAGGGATGTAGTAATATGTCATTAGGAGTCATTTGAGAGCTATGCTTCATTAAAAGAATAGTAGTAGTAGGTTTTTGAGTCGGAGGTGGTTGATAACTTCAAGGAAACAGTGTCTCAGATGAAACAGGGCTGATACACATACAAACTCACAAAGACTGTGGTAGCATGCACAGGGCATGCACAGGTTCAAACCAGAAAAAGTCACAGCACTGAGACGGGGAAGTAGACACAAACTTATACCCCCACCCAAGCAGCTCTTTACAGTTGATACCTGATGGCAATGGGAAACTCAGTCTTCTCCAAACGAGTGTCACTGGGTATATCAACCACACTCCAGGACAGGCCCTGTGCTAGGAGTAATTAGCTAACACAAAATGAATTCTGTGGATTTTTTGTTGTTTATTTAATTAGGGCACTTTTTATCTTACTGGGTTTTTGTTCATTTTGATTTTGAGATGGGGAGGGAGAGGAAGAAAACATAAAATTGGGTGGGTAGGATCTGGGAGAAGTTGTAGGAGGAGAAAACATAATAAAAATATTTTGTGTATGAAAAGAAAATTAAAAAAAGAAATCCCTCTATTAACCCCTTACTAATTTCCTGACCTCTGTGGGTACTACCAATGGAACACAGGTGTCTTAGAATTCATTGTGAGCACTTGACACAGAGCTAGTGTGAGTGAGTGAGGCATTACTATTTTTTCTAATTTTATTATTTGAATTTTCCTAGCCACATGTGGCTAGTAGCTGTCCTTGGGGTAGAATAGCTCTAGAGTCTCAGATGACAGTGCTGGTGAGAACTAATCTACAATGTTTCAGAGAACAAGCATCCGCACTTAGGAAGTCCCCAGTATAAATCATAGTTTGACTCCTACTAACTCAGAAACCTTGAACAAGGCACCAAATCTCTTCAAGAACATTTTCCCTTGCCAAAAAAAAATTGCAATCTTATTGTGTTCTGAACTCTGAAACAAATGAAGTTTTAAAATTAAAGAAAAGATGAAATTCCAAAGTCATGTTACCATGAAAAAAAATTGCATGCTTCACCTTCCCAATATCCTATTTATTGAACAGACTGTTTTTGAGACAAGATCTCACATGTACCCTAAGCTGGCTAAGAATTCACTAGCCAAGGATGACCTTGAACTCCTGATTATCCTGCATGTACCTACTGAGTGCTGGGATCCCAGGCCAGTAACACCAAGCCTGGCTTCATTTACTGTCTCTTTATTGCAAGACTGGATGGTTCCATGCATGGGCTCTGGAATTACATCTGGGCTTGAAAACCCTATTTACTAGCTCTGTGACCTTGAGCACATTTCATAGCATCTCTTTTCTTTATTCACTAACTTGGCATAACAAAAGTATATACTTCATACACAGGGTTATTGTAAAGATCGAGGAGATAAATACTTGTAAAGCACTTAGAGACAGACTTGGAATTGGCACATAGTTGATACATGTTGGATGTGTGAAGACTGAGTACTATATTAGGTGCCAGAAAACTTGAGCGCTCTCCTTGCTCTCATTAAGCCAATACTGGGAAAAAGAGACATAAACGTGAAAATACAGTGAAGTGTTACAGACAATAAATATGGAAGCATGTGAGACCGTCAAGAGGCATTAAGCAAGATCAAGTTCATTGGTTGGAAGGCAGTCTAGGCATTTTCTGTAGAGGTGGAGGAAAACAAGATGTGCTGGCGCTGCATTGCAGGTGAATGTTTGCAAATATGAATGAGGGTTGAGTCCGAAGGACTAAAATACCAAATGGAAAGTTGGTTTGTCTACTACACAAGGGGGGGTGGTGGAGACGGAAGCTGAGGTTGGAGAGGTCAGCAGGAAGCAGTACTTGAAAGATCTTATCAATTAGGTTGAATAATTTGTATTTTATTTTGAGTAGTGTGAAACCACCAGAGCATTTGTTGTTGTTGTTGCTTTGGCTTGGGCATGGGTCTCATGTAGACCAGGCTAGCTTCAAATTAGCTGTCTAGCTAAGGATTATTTTGAACTCTTTATCCTCCTCCCTCGACCTCCTAAATCCTGGGATTACAAGTTTTTTTAATCACTTACTGTGCCTAATTCACATGGATTTTCAGTAGGGTAGTACTATGACCTAGGCATTTAAGAAGGATGGCTCTGACGACAGTATAGGGCAAGGCTGGAGGTAAGAACATCAGTTAGGAAGGCATTGTAGTAATCCAGGGACAAGTTGATAATAGTTGTTGCCATGAAACAATGAGATGGTGGTGTTATGAACTAACTTTCATGGAGATGGAACAGTATAAAATAGACCTGAAAATGTTATTCAGTTGACAGATGAATAGGTAATAGAAAAATGAAAAAAAAGGAGCAGTTTTGGAGAGAAGTGCATAAAGTCACTTTGGGGCATGTCAGGCCTATGCAAGGCACTTAGGTTAGGCATGTGTTTCTAGAACTCACAAGAAGCAGGATAGAAGACAAATAAGCGACTTCAGAGTTCTGTGCCAGGTCTCTCTCAGGTCCCCACTGTCACCTTAGGCCATCCATTTGCAGGGTTTTTAAAAATGCTCAGTTCCTAAACTTCCAGGTCTAGCCCCAACCTTCCCCTGAAGTATATACATTTCTGTCACCAGCCATCTACATAGGAACTCCAGTTGGATAACTAATACACATCTTGAACTGAACAGGCCATCCATCCAGTCTCTCTTGACTTTCTCTCATTCTCTCTCCCAGGGGTTGATCCAGCCCCTCACACACAGGCCTGGCAGGTACTATCACATCAAGCTGTGTTCTCGGTCTCAAACTTACTTCTTGAAACCACTTCTACCCACTCTTTTCCTTTACTTCCAGTCATAGGGAATGACATTCTCCGTCTATCTAACAATCAAAATTCCTGGGCGTCATCTTCAGGTGAAACTGAGTCTTGCCGTGCAGCCCACAGTGCAGCCCAAGTGCAGCCCACAGTGCAGCCCTCAGACTCCCTTTCCTCTTGCTCCAGCCTCCTGAGTGCTGAGCTCGGAGGCATATGCCACCACATCCAGCTTGCTGGGGAGACCATTTTTGATTCTTTCTCTCCTTCATCCTCTACATCCAACTCATCAGCAAACCCTGCCCTATCTCCAGTGAGCATATTTCATCTTTCTCCAGTCCATCCCCTTAGTCACCACAATCATCCCTTTTCCTCACTGCAGGAGTCTCCTCCCTGGCCTCTTTATTTCCTGTCTGCACACACCACCCAGAGCCAACTTTTAAATATGTAAACCTGCCCATATTATTCTCCCTGTACCAGAAGCCTCTAAGAGCTTCCAGTTATGCTTTGTGTGACACCCAAGCTTTTGACTTGAACCTAATAAGACACAATCCTTACTGAAATCCCTGACATCTTCCATAGGATGTTCCTTGATCACTATGCTCCTAGCTATAAGTTGTTTTCACTGGGGTCTTTGGCATTCTGCCTAAAATGTTTTCCTCAAACCTTCTTTCTCATTGTCTACATCTCAGCTTTAATGGTGGCTCCTCAGAGAGGCTTTCTCTGATAGTCCCAGTGACGTAACCCTACTTTGGTCTGTGTCTCATCCCCTGTTTTATTATATCCCTATCATTTAATATTATACGCAATGTTGTAGCATTGATCCAAGTGTTCTGTATTATATCTCTTGGCCACCACCAGATTGTAAGCTCCATGGGACTGCTGGAGTTATTTGCTTTGCTCCTGTTATGTATCTAGTGTCTAGCAGAGTACCTGGTCGGTTTTTAATGGATATTTGTTGAATGAATGAGTCAGAATGTAGATGAGGTTTGTGGAGAGCCAGGAGAATCAAATGTGGCTTCTAAAGGGGTGAATGGAGGAAGGAAGGCCTGCAAAGAAACTTGGGAAACAAGCAGAGTAGGAGGAGAGAAAGAAGGATGCCACAGAAGGCAGTTCCACTTCTTTCTCCAGAAGTAACCAGTGCTAACAGATGGGTGGCTTTCCTTCCAAATCATGTTCTATATATTTGCATACACTGACAAATGTTTATATTACATGCATATGTACTTGTGGCTTTTCTATAAATGAGCTCCTACTATATGCATTATTCTGGCACTCGCTTTCAAAAACAGCTTTATTGAGGTACAATTCACATACTACAATTCACACATTCAAAGTTTATAGTTCAATTTTTAATATATTCATGAATATGTAAAAATATAGCCATGGTAAGAACATTTCATCAACTCAAAAAAGAAACTTGTACACTTTATTTATCACTTCTAAAGACATTTTCCTAGCCTAACCCTAAGCAACTACTAATCTACTGTCTGTCTTTATTGATATTTTTATTCTGGATTTTTGTGGTTTATTTTTAAAAATACAGGTTTTACCATACAGTCCAGGATGGTCCAAAACTCACTATGTAGCCTAGGCTGGTTTCAAACTCACGATCCTCCTGCCTCAGTGTCCTAAATACCAGGATTAGAGTGTGCCATTGTGTGTTATTTTCTGATTCTCTTATTTAACTTTGTACCATTCTTTCAAAGTCCGTGTTGTAGTAGGAACCAGAACTTCATCATTTTTATTACTGAATAATATATTCTCTCTCTCCCTCCCCCTGTATCCTTCCTCTCATACACACACCATATTACCACATTTGGTTGTTCATTCTTCAGTTGGTGGTCATTTTCACATTTAGACTATAATGAAATAGTATTACTGTACATGTGTTAAGCTTTTGTGAGCTGTGAGTTTTCATGTTTCTTGAGCATTTCCTTAGCAGTGGAATTGTTCGGTTATGTAGCTCTATATTAAACAATATGAAGAACTTACAGACTGTTTTTCAAAGTAGCAGAACCATTATGCACTAATTCATTAAAGGTCTAATTTCTTTATCTTCTCATCAACATTTGTTACTACCTTTGGGTATGTATAAGGACACATAAGTGTTTGTATGTGTATGTGTGTGTGCATGTATGTATGTCTGTGTGCATGCATGGGTACGTGTATGTGTGTATGTGTATGTGTGTTTGTGTAGGTCAAAGGACAACCTCAGATATTGTTCCTTAGATGCTGTTAACCTTGTTTTCTGAGACAGGGTCTTTCCCTGGGATCTGGGTGTCAGTGATAAGGCTAGGCTGGCTGGCCAGTGAGCCCCAGGAATACACCTGGCTTTGCCTCCCCAGTGCTGGTATCATAAGCACGTGACACTATGCCTTGCTGGGGCTCATATTCAGGGCCCCATGCTTGTGTGGCAAGTACTTTACAGACTGAGCCATCTCTCATTACGTGTTTACTGTAGCCATCCCAGGGGATGTGATCACTTGCTTTTTTTGTTTAATGCATCTTGAAATTTTTTCATAGAGCACATACAGGTTTCTTACCTGTTTAACTCCTGTGCAGCATTCCTGACAGACTATGCTTTTCAGGATCTCCCTTTATTTATCATTGTTTTATTTCTTCCATCGGGAGTCAACAGTGGTAGTGAACGCTTGAATGTCTTCAGATCCAGAAGTTGTGTGGAAGGTAAGGCATAGGGATAAAATGAGCTTACGTGCTAAGTGCTGGGTTTGAGTCATCAACCTGGTGACTGTCAGTGTTAGCTTGTGATGGTGGTGAGGAGCTGGAGCGTACAGTAGAGCATAGCTGCTGTAACCCTAGAAGAAGAGGTTTCATATGAAAGAGAGATAGCTTTCAATTTCGTTCATCTACCCTTTTCTCCTCTTGAGCTTTTAAAACTATCATTCACCGCTCTGCATATAAACAGATAATTCATAATATTATATAATTTTGTGTTGTGACTCAAGGGACTAGTATGATCATCTACTTTTACCCTAGATACTGAGGTGTGTAGGAATATGTCTTTACTTACTAAGCAGGTCTCAGATTTCTGGAAAAGCTATGTCCTTCAACTTTTAGCTTATTCTTTATGGTGGTAAAGGCCTATATGAATGCATTCTTGGTTCTTCTAACATACAGTTGGGTTTCCAGGGTGAATTCTATGCGTCTCTTATGAAATAACTCAGGTTTTTATGATAGCAATTTTGTAAGCTCATAGATTTCTTTTCTCTATCCTAGGTTTGTAGTTATAGTAGAGGCCAAGAAATCTAATCTGCAAGGAAGTACAGGTGCTTCTCTGTACTAATTTCAGAGAAGTTATTTTGAACAAGATAATTATCTTATTTTGAAGAATTTAATGAGTACATTTGTGTTCACTTTATCTACATTCTTTTTAACTTTAGAGGTGTGCTATATCCAATATAGTAACTACAGGCTAAATGTACATTAAAAAATATATAAATTAAGAATAAATAAAATGAAAATTCACTTCCTCAGTTATTGTATCCACATTCAAATGTTCAGTAATCACACAAGGCTAATGACTCCCATATTGGAGACTAAAAATGCAGAACATTTTCATTTTCATTACAGAAAGTTGTGTTGGACAGCAGTGATCTAGGCAGGCATGTCCAACATTTTGATATTATGATAGAACATTGTCATATCCATTACTGATGCTTGAGAACCATGTAATCAAGTTACCAAAAATGGCAAAAAATCCCTCATAATTTTTAAGTAACTTTTAAATAACTTAAAGGAAATAGATTGTTTTTCATGCAATGTATTCTGTTTACGGTTTCCCCTTTCCCAACTCCTCCCAGATCCACCCCCTAAATCCACACCTTTCTTTCTCTCATCTAAAAGGAAATAATAATGATGATAAAATAAAATAAGATGATATAAAAACAAACAAACCAGAATAGCATAATACAAACAAACAGAAAAGAAGAGCCAAAGAAAAAGCACAGGAAACACACACACACACACACACACACACACACACACACACACACAGACACGGACATGGAAACAGAAATCCCATTAAAAACACAAATCCAGAAACCATAATATATAAGCAAAAGACTTGTAATGAGAAAAAGAAAATCTCCAAAAATACCACTGAATTTGTTTTGTGTTACGCATCCATTGGTGAGTATGGGGCCTGCCCTTAAGTATGGTTTGTATACCCAGTGAGACGCCAGTGGAGAGAACTAAGTTTTCTTTAGGAGTGTTTATCAGTTGGAGTTGGTTTCTGGGTTAGGGACGGGCCATGTGTCCACTTACCGTCTTGATGCTGGGACCCCATCTGGTACAGATCTGTGCAGGCCCTGTGCATGCTGCCCGTCTCTGTGAGTTCCTGTGTGCACTGGCACTGGTGTGTTTAGAAGGCCTTGTTTCCTTGGTGTCTTCCATCCCCCGCTCTTACAGCCTTTCCACTTCCTTTTCTGAAGAGTTACCTGAGCTCTGAAGGGAGGGATCTGATGAAGCAATCCTATTTAAGAATGAATATTCCATGGTCTGTCCCTCTCTGCACATTGTGTAGTCATGGGTCTCTATTTTCTCCCATCTATTCCAGAAGGAATCTTCTCTGTTGGGTTCCATTTGTAGCTTTCCCGGGGCACACACAGTCCACAGGTCTCAAGTTGGACATGCCTGGAAGATACTGAGCCCTCTTAGATTAGTCTCCTAATTTACTGTGTCTCTGTTGAGCACACATGAATGTCCTTCTAAACTTGAACACCTTCTGACCTCCAACTTCCTCCACCATGTGCGTGCTCCCCATGAGTATATTCATTCCCCATTGCTGCTATAAGAAATGACTATGAAAGTAGTTACTTAAGACAGAATAATTGTCATAGAAATATGAAGGTCAGAAATCCTAAGTCAGCAAAGATACTACTTGCATTCTTTGTCCCATGGATCCTTCCTGCATCTTCAAAGCCAGAAGTATGGCATCTTCATTTCTCCCTTTCTGACTCTCAGATTCCTAAGTCACATCATTTTAAAGCACTTTGACCACCCTGCCTCTCTTTGATAGGAAATCTGTAATTAAATTAAACCCTTTAATTTAAAGACACTTACAAAGAATCTTTGTTTCATGTAAGGCGATACAATCCCATCTGTTAGGGTGTGGCCTGTTTTCGGAGACCATTGTTCAGCCTGCCAAGGCACTCTTCTTTAATGACATCTCATTTTCCTGGAGGACCAGTGCTTCACAGAGTATGCCATGTACTGATATTCCAAGATTTTATATTAACATAAGAGAATGTCTTAAAATCTCATTATCTGCTTCAAGCCTGTCTAGAAATATCAAGAATTGGTTGTTCCGACACCTTAAAATATGGGGATTCTGTGAACATAGTGACAAAAGTATCTCATAGGCAAGACAAATTAATAGTTAATTCAGTGTCTTGTCAGTGTTTTCCCATTGTAATACAGTTATTTCAAGGCTAGACGCTTCCAGAATTTCTTCTCCAAAGTGCATACACACAGGAACACATGCACAGCCACCTACTCCTGGAACTTTGCTATATTAACCAAAGCAAAACGTCCTGAGCTTCTTCGTGCCTAAGAAATGGTGACACTTGAAAGTATGAGTCATCTGTTGGAGACTCAGCCGCAGAAACCAATACAAAATTAGCCCTCCATCTCCAGTCTAAATAAGACGATGTAGACTCATTTTCCTCTGCTCCTTCCAGATGAGTAAAACCATCAACCCAGGAAGTAATGCAAGAGATGATGAAAGGAGAATTTTGAAAACTGTAAAGGGGGAGACAGAGTGGTTAAGATCTCCAAGATCGGATGATCTTCATTGTAGCAGGAAATTGTTATTATTCCCTAACCTAAAGACGAAGGGCACAAGCCACTATTTCCCAGCTTCCAGCTAGCAACAGAATGTGAATTAGAGAAATGATTTCTTCTTCTGGATTGTATGGGATCCTGGATCCAATGCCAAGTGAGCAGGGCAGCTCCAACAACAAAGGGGATCTAGCAGGGATCTCCACTGACAATCAGCAAAGAGAACTGGCTCTTTTATTTCAATCCCACCAGAGGAGATTCCTCCTACCTGTCCTAAAGATACTGTACAAACAAGGAGAAGAAATACCACCCTAAGTAGCCTGGCTCAGAACCTTCTGCCACCATGCTTTTGAGGGTCCGAGCTTCTCCTTGTACATATTAAAAGCTCAGGCAGCATAGGTAAGGAGAATCTCACCAGCACAAGCAGAGACGACAGAACCTACAGACCCCTACAACCCCTGCTTCCCATCCACACAGAAGCGTGGAAAGGCTCTACTTCCTCAGACAGCACCAGCAGGGGCCAGTTGACCCAGCAGCACATTAATCAAGCAGACCAAAAATAGCATGATGGAGCCTCTGAAAAGTAAATTGTCACTGAATCACAGCCAATAAAAGCAAGCTTGGACCTGTGCAGTAAACCTAGGCAAAGTAGCTGCCTGCTAAGCTGAAGTTCTTTTAATTAGGAGTCAGAATCTCCTAATAGTCGGCATATTCAGAAGTTAATAAAATCACTGAAGATAATCAACTAATATTAAACCTTGATGAACTGGATGGTAGAATTATTGGATGAGGGCTTTAAAGTAGCAATTACAAAGCTACTTTAATAAGTAAAATTGGAAAGTCTATTAAAGCAAATAGAAAGTCTTAGCAAAGAAAAATGAGTTATAAAAAAGATCTAGATATTTAGGGACATTGAGAAGGCATTGTTGGTAATGTCTATTTCTCATATTTCTGTTAAAGATTTAGAAACATTTTTTAATGTCTCTGTGTCTATAGGTGCACTTATATGTATGTGCCCTTGGAGGCCGGAAAAGGGTGTCAGAACCCCTGAAGCTACAGTTACAGGTGGTTTTAGACCATCTGACCTGGGTGTTGTGCATGTGGACACGCAGTTTTCCCAGCACCACTTGTTGAAGATGCTGTCTTTTCTCCAGTGTATGTTTTTGGAAACTTTGTCAAATAGCAGATGGTATAATTGTATGCATTCGTGTTTGAGTCTCCTATTTATTCCATTGACCTACATGTCTGCTTTTTTGAGCTAATACCATGCTGGTATTTTTAATTAAAATTTTTTTATTAAGAAAAATTTTTCATTAATTTTACACATCAATCAAAGATCCCCCTCTTCTCTCCTCCTGCCCCCAGGCTCCTCTCCCAACCCACCCCCACTCCCACCCACAAGAAGGCAAGGCCTCCCATGTGGAGGCACATTCAGTAGAGGCAAGTCCTTCCCCCTGCCTCAAGGCTACACGAGGTGTCCCATCATAGGTAGTAGGCTCCACAAAACCTGCTCATGCACCAGGGATAGATTCTGATCCTATAGCCAGAGGGCCTCCCAAGCAGATCAAGCTACACAATTATCTCACCATGCAAAGGGCCTAGTCCAGTCCCATGTAGACTCCACAGCCATTGATCCAACTTTCATGAGTTTTCTCTATTTTGGTTTGGTCGTCCCTGCATGTTTCCCCATCATGATCCTGATGCACTTGCTCATAGAATCCCTCTTCTCTCTCTTTGACTGGACTCTTGGAGCTCTGTCTATTGATTAGCTTTGGATCTCTGCATCTGCTTCCATCAGTCATTGGAGAAAAGCTCTGTGATGACAGCTAGGGTATTCACCAGTCTGATCTCTGGGGCAAGCCAGTTCATTTCAGGTACCCTCTTCACTATTGCTAGTAGCCCAGGCTAGGGTCAGCCTTGGGGACTCCTGGCAACTTCCCCAACACTGGGTTTCTCTCTATCCCCATGATGTCTCTCACTATCAGGGTATCTCTTTCATTGCATTCCCCATCTCTCCCTGTTCCAGTTCAACCATCCCATTCCCTTATGCTCTCACCCACTATCCCCTACCCTCCATTGCCCACCCCTCATGCCCAGTTTACTCATGGGGATCTCATCTATTTCCCTTTCCCAGGGTGGTCCATGTGTCCCTCTTTGGGTCTTCACTGTTAGTTACCTTCTCTGGAGTTGTGGGTTGTTGCCTGATTACCCTTTGCTTTATATCTAGTATCCACTTGTGAGTGGGTACATACCATGTTTGTCCTTTTGAGTCTTTGTTACCTCACTCAGGATGATATTTTCTAGTTCCATCCATTTGCCTGCAAATTTCATGATGTCATTGTTGACCATGCTGTTTTAATTACCATAGTTCTGTAATATAGCTGAAAATTGGCATGTTAACCTTTCCAGTATTGGTTTTGTTTTTATCAGATTGCTTTGGCTATTTTGAGTCTTTTGTACTTCCATATAAATTTTAAGTTTTTTTTTCATATTTCTGTGAAGATGTTACAAAATTGGGATTTTGATTGGTACTGCATTGAATCTGTAAATTGCTTTCGGTAGCCCGTTCATTTTCACAACAGTAATTCTAACCAGTCCACCAACATGGGGTGTCTTTTCATCTCCTAGTATCTTCTTCAATCTCTTCAGAGATGCAAAGTTTTTAACTGTGAAAGCCTTTCACCTCCTTGGTTAGGCCTATTCCTGAATATTTTTTTTGAGACCATTGTGAATTGGAATGTTTGCCTGATCTCTTTCTCATTATGGTTGTTATGGGTATATTGGAAGGCTACTAAGTTTTGTAAGTTGATTTGGTAGCCTGTCACATTGCTGAGTTCATTGTTTCTAAAAGTTTTCTGGTAGAACTTTTGGGATCTCTAGAGTCATGCCATTTGCAAAGAGGGATAGTTGACGTCTTTCCTGATTTCTATCCCTTTAATTTCTTTCTCTTGGCCTACTGCTGCAGCAAGTACTTTGAATACAATTGTATCCGGCTTTTTCTTTTTAGGCCACCAACCATCTCCCAAACTGTGACATGGAGATTTCTTATTAGTTATGAATACTTGACCTAGCTTAAGCTTGTTTCTGGCTAGCTCTTTTAACTTAAATTAACCCATTTCTCTCTATCTACCTTTTGCCTTGGGACTTTTTACTTTTTCTTTCCTTCTGTCTATCTTACTTCCGCTGCTTCTCACGTCTCTCTCTCTCTCTGTCTGGCAGCTGACTGGCTTCTTGCCCCTGTGTGTCCCTCTCTTTCTCCTCATTCTCTTCTCTCTTCTTCTTTTTCCTCCTATTTATTCTGTCTACCAGCCCTGCCTATCCTTTCTCCTGCCTAGTTATTGGCCATTCAGCTCTTTATTAGACCAATCAGGTGCCTTAGGCAGGCAAAGTAAAACAAATACAACACATCTTTACATAATTAAACAAATGCAGCATAAACAAAAGTAACACAATCTTTACATAGTTAAAATAATATTCTACAACATACAATATTGAAAAGGAGTGGGGATAGTGGACAGTCCTGTCTTGTTCCTGACTCATATCGGGGTTGCTTCAAGCTTTTCAACATTTAGGGTATGATGTTGGCTGTGGGGTTTTATATATACCCTTTATTATGTTGACATATATTCCCTCCAGTCATACTCTTTAGGAATTTTATCATAAAGGCATGTTGGATTTTGGAAAAAATCTTTTGTTCTGCATCTATTGAGATGGTCTTTAAGTCTATTTATATGATGTGTTATATTTTTTGACTTATGTATGTTGAACCATCCCTGTAACTTGACCGTGGTCAATGATTCATGCAAATTTTCTCAACTGCTTTTTTTTGACACAGGTGTAAAGAGGGATGTGAAGTTGATTTGACATCTGTCACACCATTGATCACCAGGCTTGATTCGGCTGATGTGGATGGCTAGGCAGGTGTCCACTTCCTCCCTCATTCCACCATCTGCATTCTTTCTGAAGCTGTGGGCTTGGTTGAAAAGAAACCCTCCCCTGAATTGAAGAAGACTGGTGTTTGGTTAAGGGTATACAAGAAGCTGAGCTCCCTGCTAGAACCTCTAAACAGGCTGTCAGTGGAGAAAGGATAGCCTTCAAAACAGTACAGAAGCAATTGTAAAACACCCAGATGCAAAACAAGTCAACTTTGATCATTTAACTTATTGAAACTTAACTCAGAACAGATAGCAGACATGACTGTGGATTCTACAATGTAGAACATTAAACTGTAAATATTTTTGAAAAAGCCATAGGTGAAAAATTAATGTTCTAGGGCTTAGAAAAGAGTTCTTAGGTTTAACATCATGCTCCAAAAATGAAAAAAAAAATTAAATTGGACTCCATCAAAAATTTAAAAAGATTCACAATATTAAAAGTCCTGTTATTTGAGTGAGTATGGTAGAGGTCAGGGAACTAGAAAGAGGAACAGAGAAGCTTTAAGGAAGGGGTTGGGAAGGGTAATAGCACATTTGTATGAAAGTGGAAAGGGAATACTGAGATCAAAAGGGTTCAAGCAGAGAGTAAGTACGGGTAAGGAGATGGGGGAGAGGAGTGAATGGGAGCGTCAGCTAAATCTAAGTAGGTATGAAAATACTACAAGAAAATCTGTTCCTTTGTATGCTGATAAAACATTAAATGCATTTTGTAAAGCATAAAGAGACAAACTGCAGACAGGCAAAAATATTTTCAAACCACACCCCCAGCAAAGGACTCAAGAATTCTCAAAACTCTATCCACTTAGGAACAGATAAAATGTATGAACAGCTATTTCTTCAAAGAAGATGTACAAACAGGAAATAACAAATGAATAGATTGTCAGATTCATTAGCTATCAAGGACTAAAAATATGCTGGGTGTGGTGGCTCATGCTTCTAATTCCAGCCTTGAGAGGCTAAGGCAGGAGGATTGATGTAAGTTTGAGAGAAGCCTGGGCTATGTAGATAAAGAGTAAGACCTTATCTTAGCAAAAGAAAACAAACATATTTAAAAGGTAAAATAAAATAGTGGCACTACCAAGTGTTGGCAAGGATACAAAGCAACTGGATAAATCATGCATTGTTGCTTTGCTTCAAGAGATTAATGATTAAACAAACTAATATATTCATGTCATGGAATGCTACTCAGCAATAAAAGGAAAAGGGGTATAGGCTCTCCTAATGATTTTCATGAATCTCTTAGGAATTTTGCTGTGTGAAAAAGCCAGTCTTAAAAGAGTATATATTTTGTATATATATATATATGAAGTTCTTGAATGCTTTAGAGGTGGGGAGAAGATTAGCTGGCATTAACCAGTGCATGGGGTAGATAGGAAGTTGGATAAGACTACAAAGGATAGCAAGAAGGATGTGGATGCATGTGATTGCTGAGCTCTCATTGTGTTAGTGAATACAGGAAACTACACGTAGACAATAAAGTTACATAGAGCTAAATATAGAGACGTACACAGAAATGATTAAAGAAGTAAAAAGATGAATGGGTTGTAGCAATGTCCTAGTTATTTCATTATAGTATGGATTTATATATTACGATCAATCCACATGAGTCTATTAAATGGATAACAGAATTTATTAAGATATAAATTGAGGAAATACACTCACAATTACAGAACAGAGTAGACAGCAGAAGTTGTCCTCTGATCTGACTGGGAGTGAATCCACCTCACAGGCAGGAGCAGGGTCATGTACAATGGCAGGAAGCATCACCTCCTTTGGGCAGTATAGCCCAAGGTCATGGGTGGAGCAAATACTGCTGCATCTATAAGCTGTTTTCACTGGGGGAAACTGAGGACAGGACACATAGGTATGACACTGCACCATTAATTGCTTATGATCTAAAGTTATTTCAAAGTTTTAAGACATATTTAGCTGGAAAGAAAGATAAAGACAAAATTTAGGTTTTTCACATCTTACTAGATACTGAGCTAATGGATCTGGCCTATAAGACAGGTAGAAAATTAAATTGGCCATCTACCTCCCAGATTGGATAGTTAAAAAAAAAACAGTGACTCCCCAAGCCTGGGTACACAACACCTTAGTGTGGCTCTGGTGACACAAAAATGCATTGTTCACTTTCTGGAAATTCTTGGCAAACTTGACTGAAAAACCCAAATATTTGCTATATAAATTTACATACCTAAGGGTAGACTTGGAGTTAAAAATAGGATATTGTAATCCTTCTTTTTCCCATCCCTTCTTTGCTTGTCCATTGGTCATGAGGTTAAGATCAAAAAAGCCTTCATGGACTTGTTAACTCTAAATGGTGAAAATATGTTGCCCTAACCCTGGGTCCTCAGGCAGCTGGCTCTTACCCCTGGAGAAAATAGGAGGGGAGCAGATTCTGTGGGTGACTGGCTACAGACACCACATGCCATTGCTGGGCCAAGGCCTTAGGACATGATTTCTACCCTCTTCAGATGGCTCCTTACTTCCCAGGAGCTTAGAGAGGTTTTTGTAAGATATTCTTCAAAACCCTTTCCATAGCTGTTCTTTAGAGAGGATGCATCTTGACTTGTAACTGTTTTTAGAAAGTTTGATTTTTTTTACAGCACTAAATGATATGGAAAGTGCTTTTCCCCAGCTTGATTTAAAGCATAAAGAAAAATTGACTGTTGGCATCTATTTCTATGAGCTTTAACATATAGGTGCACACTGTTAGCACCGCTTTAAGGTTACAGACCAGTTCCCTCATCTCCAAAACTTCCTCCCTCCACCTCCAAAATTTGGCAGCCACTGATGCACTGTTACTCATTATATACTCATTCCAGTCTTTCTGAGGCGGGCATAGAAACAACTCCACACAGCATGTGACTTCCTTCCTTCCTTCCTTCCTTTCTTTTCTTCTTCCTCCTCCTCTTCCTCTTCCTATTCTTTTGTTTTTTGAGATAGGGTTTCTTTGGGCAGGGCCTAGCTGTCCTGGAATTCAATCTGTAGACCAGGCTGGCCTTGAACTCATAGAGGTCTGCTTGTGCCTGCCTCTACGTGCACCATCACCACCCAGCTGGCATAGGCTTCTTTCATTCAGCACAGTGTCTGTGAGAATCATCATAGCCTTTCATCTGTGATGGTTTGTTGAAGCACAGTAACTACTTAAAAGTTGCTCCCCAGTTTTTCTGTGATGATAAGCAGGGCTTTTGATGGTATAACAACAGTATAATTTATGTGAAAAGAAATAACACTTGGTCAAATGACTATTGCTTACATTTTAAAATCGAAATCCTAATTTCATCTTCTACTAAAAATGAGACATGAAGTAGATAGTAATCCCTAAAACTGTTATTGCATTATAAAGTCAAAAAGCAGGACCTCTGCCTCCCTCAACTCTTTCACCACGTCTCTGCTCCCCGGGGAACCAAGTAGGACAGCTTCAGCCAGAGGTCTTGTGTACTCACGTGAGGCTCCTGCCAAAGGAGTCATCTATGGAATCGAGAGCCACTCCTACCTAGGGGTACAGGCACAGTGGCTGCAGGACGCAGTGCTTTAAGATATTCTTAAACTGCCCTTTTGAGGACCTCACAAGGTCTCTTCCTAAGGCTTAACAAGCCAGAACTTCTCACCATTCTCACATGTTTGGGCTAAGGGATTCCAGATCTCTTTGAACAATTCAGGGGTATCATTTCTGAAGGGTCCCATTCGAAAGCTGGGCCTTGGGAGATTAGGAAGACACATTTTGATTTGAGTTGTAGGAAAAAAATCTCAGCATGGTGTTCAGGACTAAGGAATGGGAACCCCAGCTGAATTATTAAGGTTGATTTGGGGAAACAGGCTTTATCTAGTGTCAGCTGGAGATACTGGGTGCTAGGAAAGTGGAATACAGTCAGAAAAAAAGTGACAAAATTTGAGTATGCTGAGAACAAATTTTGTCTATTTCATAAGTATGCCTAGGTTATATCCTAGAAGGCTCGAGTATGAAATTGTATAGCTACCTGCCACATTTGTTCTTATCTTGTTTTAATAGTTAACCTCAACTTTCAACTTGATGAGCTCTCCAATCCCCTGGGAGATGGGCCTCTGGGCATGCCTGTGGGGAATTCTCTTGATTTGATTAACTGAAGTCGGAAGAGTCAGTCACTGTGAGTGGTGCCATTCCCTTGACTAGGATCTTGAACTATACAGAAAGGAGAAAGTGGTCTAAGCATTCCTTGCCTTCTGTTTCTTGACTGTGGGTGCAGAGTGACCATCTATCCCAAGCTCCTGTGCCTGTGATTTCTCCAAAATGATGAACTATAACCTCCAACTTTGTGCCAAAACAAACCCTTCCTAAGATTTCTTTGTGCGTTTTTTTCTTTAAATCACAGAAATAGGAAGTAACTGTAATGCACTCATATTTCTATCAAATTCACACTAAGTAAAAGCCTTGAAATCCAGTTCAATAAAAAGACTGTTTATGAATTCACTGCACTTAGCTAAAACTAGGGATAAGGTCCTCTTCCATTGCCAGAGAGTTTTACCTTATTTAGTTTCCTCCCCTTTTATGTTAAAAGCCTTTTCCTTCTTTCCCTAGTAGCAAGCCATCCTTGAAGTCCTACTTGTAAAAGGAACTCGACTGCTAAGTGTTGGAGACTGCCATTTTATATAAGGGAAGGCATTTGCCTCCAAGCCTGACGACCTGAGTTTGATACTCAGACGCCACACAGTGGAAAGAGAAAGTTGACCTTTAAGTTGCCCTTTGACCTCCACATATGCACCATGAAGACACACACACACACACACACACACACACACTTAAAATTTTTGACGAGAAGGGATTTAGAGACTTAGTGACAGGATTTATCCTGGAACTGAGTGTGCCAGGGAATCCTCCTCGCATGCTGTGTGTAGGAATAGAGCACCCCTCTTGACTAGGGACAACCAGGGTCTTAGCCCTTTGCACTAGTAGTACTTTACAATTTTCCCCAACCTAAGTGCACGAAACTGGTGTCATTTGTGGTATCAGTGCTAGCGTAGCTGCCTTTCTGCCAATTAGCCAGGGCCCAGCACTTACTAGACTATGCTTTAGTTGATGCTTCTTCAATCGAATGGTTCAGGAAACAGATGGTTGCTTGTTTTTCTTCATATGTAACCGACCCTCCGAGCATCAAAAGGATAATTAAAACATCAAAAGAATAATCAAAAGCACAATTTCTTATTGTGGCTATCACCCCAAGCTGCATACTAACAGCAGCCCATGGTTAAATAAGAGCCAGCAACAGAGTGGCAGCAACAGCAGTACTGAGGCAGTCCCGTTCCCAAGGAGCTTGAGCCATGACAGGGGTGGATCCGGCAGATGTGCTTAGGTATGGTGCAGGAAGTGGGGGGGCTGAGAAACTAGAGTCCTAACCTCTTCAAATGAATAGTCATAAAGCAGGTAGTATTTGCTATAGAGTACAAATAAAGGACATGTAGGAAGCGAGTAAGGCATTTGGGAGACTCAAGTGAGAGCGGAAAAGAGGTGTATATTTAGAGCTAGTACATTCACAGCCTTTCCTGTTGAGGCACAAACACCTTTGAGTGGAACAGCAACTTCCTCTCCTTTTCCATTTCAGTTGGTGTCATTCTCATCCAGCCCCCTGTGGGGCTACACACTAATTATCTCATGGTGGCGAGGCCATCTGCTGAAAAAGCTGGCACCCAAGCGATCCCCAGATTCCAGAACTGTGGCCTGCATCTACCTGCCCTGGTACAAGGACCAGAAAGCAATGTGGCTTCCCGCGTGCCCTGCTCAAGGGACTGAATCAGCTTCGCAGGCTGAAACAGAAACCTAGAACTTAACCAATTATCCAGGGGGAAGCCTCAGTACTGGTTGTGAGACTCAGCTCATGTCTACACATTGCCTAGGTGGTAGACTAGATGCCATAGTCAGTTTAGTCAAAGTGGGTACTGAGATTGCCAGGCATATGAGGTCCATGGTCCCACATCTGAAGTGAAGAAACTAGATAATAACTTGGCTCACTGCATTTAGAGCAGTCACTTTCCACATGGACACTTATAAGAGCTTTTTGTTCACAGGAAGAGATTGTAGAGATCTTCTCCTCGCCCCTGGGAAAGGACAAGGGTTACTCATAGATCAGATGTACCAGCGTTTCATCAAAAGGGCAATGTGCTTTTCGTCACAGTCCTCTTGAATTATTTTTAACCTTTAGAATGATGCTAGGAACATCGATGTTGAATTGTTATTTAACAGCATGGAAGAAAATGGGCAGCCTAATATCCCCAGCGAAGCTCTGAAGTTTGGGGAGAAGAGTCGGTGTGTTGAGACAGTAGTTGAACACACTTTATTTTATATATACTGAAATATTCTTGGGGCTGGAGAGATGACTTGGCAGTTGAGCACATTTGCTGTCAGACTGGCAGGCAGTAGCCCCCGGAAATCCTCTTATCTCTGTCACAAGTGCTGGGGACTGTGCCCAGCTTTTATGTGGGTGCAAGAAAAAGCTAGTTCTAGGTTCAGGAGACCCTTTGTCTGAGAAGAACAAGATGGAAAGTGACAGAGGTGGACACCTGGTGCCTTCTATACATTCACACAACAACACTATACATATAATAAAATTCTTAATGTCAACTGGGGAGACAGTTACAACACGAAGAACTTCATCATCTCCTCTAAAGTAAGCAGGGTCGAGGAGTAGGAAAATAAGGCAGTCTGAGATTTCCCCATTTGCTCTCAGGACATGGCACCACTGCTACACAGCTAAGCACTGGCCTGAGGATCTAGAAATCAGTCATAGTTTCCCCCTCGACTCTCATTCCCTTACTCTTGCTGTGTTTTATAATTATCTGGAATTTTGGATTATTTCCTGTTTCCATGAGCTTATAAAAAGAATATGATCATCTTCAACTCAGTTGTCCCAAGGAGAGCAACTGACATAGCTAGAAAAAGTCTAGACGAGCCATAAATCAAAGAATCAGGCTGCTGCTATGGAAGAAGCTATAGACACCACAGAGGCCAGTCCCTTTATTTATTTATTTTCTCATAGAGCCAGCAGAGGCATAGAGAGGATTGCTACATTATAGTTCCCATTCCTCTCATTCCACCTGCCCCCCAGAATATGGTACATGACCTTGTCGCTACATGCCCTCCTTTCTAATTGTGATCTGTAAAGGTTATTCATCAGCATTCTAGGCACGTAGCCATTCAGGTGTTAAGGACAACGGATCCAGAGTCAAGCAAATGCTAGAGACAGCTCCACCCAGAATAAACTTTCATCCCGAGTGCTCAGATCTGGACTGCATTATTCCTTCCTGGGAAGTGTTGACATTTTCCTGGGTTCTGTCCTTACCCTTCCTAGCTCCTCTTAAGAGTAGCTCATGTTCATGGTCAGCTTATCTAGCAAATAAAAGAATGATGATGGAAAGTTTTCACTGCTGTTGTGATATTTTTCTGCTTGTCATGAGAATTAATGCCTTTCTTCCCAGTACAGTGCCAACTTCTCCACCTGTCCATTTGACATCATTCTTTGTGCTTCTGTTACACTGTCTACCATGCTTGTAACTTCAATAAAATCTCCGTGTCATTTAAATGAAAAACAAAACCTGTTTAAAAGCCTGGTGTATCCTCTTGATTAGCTCATCAGCTAGTATCTTGACAGAAGACCGTCTAGCGATGCCTCCAACATTGTTCTCCATTCTTTTTTTTTCTTTTTTTCTTTTTAGACAGGGTTTCTCTGTGTGGTCCTGGCTATCTTGGAACTCACAGAGATCCTCCTGCCTCTGCCTCCAAAGTGCTGGGATTAAAGGGGTGCGCCACCAACCCCCAGCTTGTTCTCTGTTCTTAAGATTGCTTTGGCTGCTTTATAGTCTCTTGCGGTTCTGTATGAATTTCAGGAATTTTCCCTATTTCCATAAGAAGTGCCACTGGGATATTTTTTTAGAGATTACATTTAATGTGTGAGTTGTTTGGCATAATATGGACATCTTAACAGCATTAATTTGCCCTGCCAATGAGCATAGGTTACATGTTTAAATTCAATTCACCAGTGTTTTGAGAATGTCTAGTGCCTTCTATCTGTTTGGTTAATTTTGAAGTAATTACTTCTTAATTTTCTTCTTGTTGTTAGTGTGTAAAAGTTTACTTATTTTTATGTTGGCTTTATTCCATATAACCATACATTCTAGCAGGGTTTTTTTTGTGGTGAATTTAAAGTTCTTTACGTAAAGATCATCAAACCTCCAAACAGATAGCTGTCCTTACTCCCCCTTTTTTGAACTACAGGTTCTCACAAATGCTAGCTAAGTGTTCCATCTACCGTTGTGGCACACACACCCAACCTTTCCCCTTCAGTTGTTAAGCTTTTCAATTTTCCTTACCACTTGAAATGTCTAGGACTTGTATTGCTGTGCTCAACAGCCATGGCAAGAGCTGATATTCCTCCCGTGCTCCGTGTCTTAGGGGAAGAGCTGTCAGTTTGTTCTTGTTAGCTGTGATGTTCGTAACAGGTTTTCACATATGACCTTTGTCCTGTGCAGCTCCTTCTCTACCTACCTTGGTGAGACATTTCCTTTCTTAAGGGATGTTAACTTTTTCAAATTCCTCTTCTCTACCTATTGAGATACCTGCACGGTTACGGTCTTCCATTCTTACTAATGCAATCTGTCATATTGATTTATTTTCCTCTGATGAAACAGTCTTTATATCTCAGAGATAGACCCCACTTGGCTGAGTTATTTGATCTTTTTAATGTGCTGGTGAATTCAGTTTGCTAGCACTTCACTGAGAGTTTTGAAAAGCATCCTTTGGTTAAACAGGAATATTGCTCTGCAGCTTTCTTGAATGATTTCTGGCCTTGGAACCACTCTGCTGCTGGCCCTGTAAAATAGCCTTTGAGAGTGTTCCATCCTCTATTTTTTGAAAAGGTGAAGAAAAATTGGTATTAGTTGTTTGACTGTTTTGCAACCCTCACCTGTGAAGCTGCCTGCTTCCGGGCTCTTCACTGGTGGAAGCATTTTGGTTAGTGATTCACTTGGTTTGTTACTGGCCTGTTGAAGGTCTCTGTTTCTTTCTCATTCAGTCTTAGTCAATTGTGTAGCCATCAATGCGTCTGTATCTTCAAGGTTACTCAACGTGTCAGTGTGCAGTTTATAGTCTTTTGCATTTTGTCATCCAATATAATGTCTTCAACATCTTTTCTGATTTTTGAGGTTTTTTTCCCCTTAGTTTTGCAAGGTTTGTTGATTTTTCCTATCATTTTTCTATTCTCTATTCTGCATACAATGTTTTCAACCTCATTTATTTTGGCACTGCTCTTTGGTACTCCCTTCCTCTAATAAATTTGGATTTACTTTATTCTTATTTTATTTTAATTTTTAGTTTTGCAAGTTGTGGTGTTAGCTTGTTTAGTTGAGATCTTTCTTCTTCTATCGATGTAGCTGTTTATCAGTCTAAGCTTCTCTCTCTCAGTATTACTCTTAATATGTTGCATGAGTTTTGCATGCAGTATATGTATGATTGTATATTCATGTGTGGGTGCAGGTACATGTCCATGTATGTGTACATGTTTGTGGAGGCCAGAGGTAGAACATAGATCCGCTCCACTATCACTCTCCGCCTTATCTTTTGAAATAGGGTCTCTCATTTATCTCAGCACTCACCAATTACCTGCACTGGCTGGCAGGTGAGCTCTAGGGATGCACCTATCTCCACTCCCTGGATACAAGGGTTACCAGTGCACACAACTATGCCTGGCTTTTATGTGGGTTCTGGGGATCTTAATTGGAGTCCTCATGTTTATGAAGCAAGGACTTTACAGATTGAGCCATCTCCCTGACCCCTCAAGATATTTTCCAGCACTAAGGAGGCAGAGGCAGGTGGATCTCTGAGTTAAAAAAAGAATGGTTAGTTCTCTATTTTGTAAAACCCCCCTTTTCTGCTGTTGACATTTAGTTTTTGTTGTGGTCTAAGAAGGCACTTTTATGATTTCAGTCTTCTTAGATTTGTAGTCTTTTTTTTATGACCTGGTATGCAGTCTGTGCTGGAAATTTTTCTGTGGATTCTTGAGAAGGATGCACATTCCGCTGCCATTGGATGTGGAACATTCAGCATGTGTCTTTTAAGCTCATTTCATTTATGCTCTTGTTTAAGTTAACTGTTTCCTCATTAATTTTCTGTATGGATGTTCTATTATTCACTGAAAGAGATGTATTGAAGTCAACTACTATTACTTTATTGTTGTCTTGTTCCCATTTCAGATGTTGCATACACAACACACAGTGTTCTGATGCTGGGTAGATAGATATTTCTAATTGCTGTATTTTTCTGTTGAATTTACCATTTTACCATTATATATTGACTTTTGTGTCTCCTTGCAGCTTCTGACTTTTGTCCATGTCTGTGTGTGTGTTGTTGTTGTTGTTGAGAATTGAACTAGGACAATGATGCTGGGACAATGTTGTGCCACTAAGCTAAATCTCCAGCTTTTGCATGTGTTCCTCTCTTACCAACTTTTGGATTTTTATTTTTGCTATTTTACAATTTAGTGATAGAAGCAAGTACTGAAACCTCCTCCTAAGTTGTCTTCTTATCTTTATGATTATCTTCCTTCCATAATCTTGAAAATTGACCAAAGCCTGTTCCATTATAAGGGTAATTTCAGGATCCTCCTGTAACCAGGGGTAGCTGCTGTGGAGTTTAATTTTCATCCCTGTGGTCTCTCTATCAGGTTTTATGTTCTTATGAAAACACAACTTCAACCCTGCTCTATCAGCCATACCTTTTCAACAGGTAAACATAGCCCTACAGGGCTGAAGAGATGGCTCAGCTGTTAAAGGCTGGGCTCACAACCAAAACCATAAACACAGTCCTACAATTTGCTTTTGTAAACTCCGTTAGGCAGGAAACTTCACTAAGTGTGTACAGGAGTCCTCCAACGGTAGTGGTGTAATTAAATGTCTGTCAGTTCAGATGACAGACTCTCTTGGTGTGAGAATATGGAACCATATGGGTTCCTCAGTCTGTATACAACTTTGGGATTGCTGTTTCCTTAGGGCTCATTCATATGAGAATAAACAGAGTGTCTATAGTTAGAGGTTAGAGTACTGTAGGTTTTTTTTCTTTTACTCTTTGCTCTTTGGAAAGTCTTGCCACCCAGCTCCCAAATAATCACACAGAGACTTATCCTTTTTTATGAATGCCCAGCCCTAGCCTAGCTTATTTCTAGCCAGTTTTTCTTAACTTAAATGATTCCATCTACCTTTTGCCTCTGGGCTTTTATCTTTCTCTATTCTATATACCTTTCTTTACCTCTTACTCCATGGTTTTCTGTGTAGATGGATGGATGGCCTCTGGTGTCCTCTCTCCAATTTTTTCCCCTTTTTCATTCCTCTTTTTCTCTTTTTCTCCTTCTGTTTATCCTCTCTGCCTGCCAGCCCCACCTATCCTTTTTCCTGCCTCACTATTGGCTGTTTAGCTCTTTAAAACATCAGAGTGTTTTAGACAGGCACAGTAACACAGCTTCACAGAGTTTTAAACAAATGCAACATAAAAGAATTAAACACATCTTTGCATCATTAAACAAATATTTCACAGCATAAACAAATGTGGCACATCTTAAATTAATATTCCACAGCAGAGTACTTTTATTTCACCAATAACCTGAATGCTAATGATTGTACCCTCTTAGGCATATGTAGACTTGGGTAGATTGATGAAAGCTTTTCTGCAGCTGTCTTAGAAGTGTGATTCATATCCGAGCCCTTTCAGAGGTGAACTACATGCTGTCGAAACATATTCCTTCTTGGGGCACTTTAGATAGTAGCTTCCTCTAGGATGTTAGCAAGTTTATGTATACATGCACATGTATAGGAGTGTGTAAGTATCTTTTACTGTCTGTGTTATTTGTTGGGTAAACTGTGGAACATCTGACACATCTATCTTACCATGTATATTTGTCAACTGTAGTGGGTAGCCATTGCAGCTTTGGTCTGGAAGTTCCAACCCCCATTGAGGCTTTGGTAACTGTCACGCCTACAAGGCAGGGCCAAGGGAGGGCCCTGAAGACCCAAGATTCAGATACCCCGTGCTCTCTCTGTTCCTGGACCCTGGACGCTGGAGGTTGACTGAACAGAGTTCTCCAGAGAACACCGCCAGACTGTGACACACCTTCCCCAGACCCTGCGACCTACCTATCCCTTCATTTGTAAGTTATGCCACTAATAAACCTCCCTTTTAACTACGTGGACTAGCCTTAATAATTTCACCAATAGTCTACATTGTTTCATGCATAAACATTCCTTCTCTCCCATAGGTCTCTATTGCCTACAAAATAAAATTTAAATGATTTAAAGTGATGTATGGAACTTCTCAGACCAGCCTCTTACCTCTTAGCTCTTTATACTGTAGTCAAGGATTACCAGACTACGTGTAGTTAGTTTCTACTGGTGATGCTGTTGTACTGCTCTGTGTGGAGCTTATACTTTGCCCCTGCCTGGGGCATCTTTCCTGCTTTTCTTCACCTGCCTCACTCTTACTCATCTTCTGAGACTCAAGTCTGGCATCAACATTTTCATAATGCCTTTCCTGTAATCTCTCCAAGTTAAGCTTGTTTATTGATTACTTGTATAGTGCTGCCTCTGTGCCAGAAACCACATCTTTATAATTTTACAAATTAGGTTCTGTTGTTGTCCCAATTTCCAGATGAGGAAGCAGAGGCATTAGAGTTTTAAGTCACTCATGTTCAAGTAACTTTCATGCAGCAAATGTTCACAGATTTAAATGGCAAATCCACACTTCAAACATGGGCCACGTGACTTTGGAGTCTATACCTACATAGTGTTTTGTTTGTTCTGGAGATAGGATTTTTCACTGTTTCCCAGGCTGGTTTAGAACCTGTGGGCACAAGTAATCCCCCTGCCTTAGTCTCTTGGTGTGTATCATCTTAATTCATATGCTACGGTGCTTCCCAATGTCCTTTCTATGCTCTCTCAAAGCACCTTAGGAACACATCTACCTTAGTGTTTAGTGCAATAGTTTGAAAACATCTTTTGTGTATATTTCTACTGCTCCACACAAGTCCCTCGAAGTCCATTAGCATCTGAGACAACATACTACATTGGTTAATAGTTAATATTATGAAATTTAGAAGCAGATAATACCTAGGGTTCAGTCCTGTCTCATTTACTAGCTATATAATCTTTTATGTGTTATACAACCCTTTTGTGGCTTATTTTGCTCATTTTTCAAGTAGGACTAAGAATACCGAGTATTTGAAAGAACAGAATCTTAAGGCTTATCAAAAATTTCTGTCAGAAAATATTGTATAGTAGGAAACTCTTATTAATGCATGACAATTGCAACTAGTTAACATCCCTGTACCTCCAGAAAACAGAGTGGTTTCTTAGAAATAGACACTTGAAAACTATTTGTTGAACCTGAATCATTACAGAAAATTTTAGGCCGATACAAATATGTGAAGTGTATCTTAATAGGTATGAGTTCAAAAGTAATGACCTGTAGTTAAATATAACATGCACTTGGCTAGTACACCTGTAGCAGTTGTACCCCAAATGTTAGTTAGCCATGTAATTCTGTACTTAGGCAACTAATACGCACTCTGATCCTTGCAGCCATAAGTTTTAATGCAGTGGAGACAAGCTGGGATAGATAGCACATCACTTGGAACTGAGTTTCTTTCTCCCATGTCATCTCATCACCCTTTAGGACGAAAAAGAATGCTGTTGCTGTTATTTCCTTTTCTTAGAACAAGGACTTCAGAATACCACAGTGCTGTCCATTTTTCTTTCTTCCAAAAATTCTGAGACATGGTCATTGATGGAAATGAGATTAACCTAGAGGTGCTGAAAGATTCTCAAGGCACAGAAAAACCAAGGGTCATTAGAGCATCCTCCTGAGTGGAGGTCAGTAGATTCAGAGAGTGCGGGCAGATGTGTTAGCTGAGGGGTTTCTGCTGCATGCTCACACCTAAATTCTGACTTAGGCCTTCCATTCGCCTAATATCCTCAGGAACTGTATTGTTCTCAGATATGACAAGTATATGTATTTTGAGATTTTTCTCTTGATCTTGGGTACAAGAAGATGGGTATTTAAGTTATACCTGAGATATTTTCCTTATTGTTATAATTTTCTTTATTCTTGTCTTTACATTCTATTTTTTATTAAGAAATTTTTTATTCATTTTGACATACCAACCACAGATGCCCCTCCCTTCCCTCCTCCTGCTCCCCTCCCCAACCCACCTCCCATTCCCTTCTCCAAAAATATAAAAATATAAGGCCTCCCATGTGGAGTCAGCAAAGCCTGGGAGGACCAAGCCAATTTTCTTTCACACAATGAAATTCTATGAAATATGATCATGTCTACCTCCTCATTTCCCTCCACCTTCCCCCAGTATCTCCCTCCTAACTTTATGTTTTCTTATTTGTTTCCTAACTAAGTCAATTAGTACTGCCCATATATGTGCATGGGTTGGGGGACATGCACTTGAGCATGAGAAACCTACCAGTGGGAATACCCTTTCCCCCAGCAGCTGTAAACTGCCAATAGCTCCTTGGGAAGGGGTGGGGCCTGGAAAGCACCTCCTTCAGCTATTTCATACTTTTGGCTGGCCTGATCTTGTGCACGTCTCGTGCTGGTAACCGCTACTGTTCTGAGTTCACTAGCTACATTATGTCCAGAAGACAGTATTTTGAGGCACTCCTCCCTATAATTAGTTCTTATGTTCTTCCAGCTTCCTTTTTCATCTGTACATGGGATATTTTCTCACTGCAGTATTCTCCGAAGTGACTGAGGTAAGTCTGAAAAGTACATTTTTCATCCTTTTGCCAAATGAAATTTATAGAAGTAATTGAACCAAGCATTGAGTAATCCCTGTCCTCACCTAAAATCTGACAATTTGGTTAAACTTCTCATGGTTAATGTTGCCATTTTCCCCACATAAGCTAGTGTATAAAAGTTTATTATCACAACCAAAAATAAGTCTAGAGAAAGGCTCTGGCTTCTTAGGTGCTGAGGGAGTTTAATTGTAGGGAATGCCATAGTGTGAATTTGGGCAGGAAAACTTGGAGAAGGTCTTTTAGCTGGGTGATGAAGGGTTGGCAGGGTGTACCACAATTGAGAGAGTGTGGCTAGACATAAACATGGACATGGTGAACTAAGGTAATGTCTCTGATTTTACGCTCAGGTTAAAGCTGTAATTGCCATCTGTCTTTCTCTCCAAATGGTAGAAACAAATGATGGTGGATTCAGGAAAAAAAATGTTCATCCCTAAAAAAAGATGACTGGCTAAAAGTAAAATGTATTTACTGAGCCAAGTTCTATGACTGACGGGTTCTATAATAGTGACCAGGTCTTCCAGACCATTTCCTCGTTAGCAAGATAGAGCTATCTGGGTAGCACTCAAAGCTGGGGGGAACATTTGGTGCACTAGATGTGTTACTGTTACTAAAATGTAGATGCCCAAAGAAGAAAGAGCACCCACAGCCTATCCAGGCCCTATCTTACCAGATAATAAATGTTAGCTGCTCACAGCCCCCAAGACACATGTGTTAGGTACAGAGAAGAGAAAGGGTGTTTCCTGTGGTGCTAGGAGTGGGACCCATGGCCAAACACATGCTAGGCAAGTACTCTACTCCTGATTTACAACCCCGATTAAGACAGGGCTGCATTTAAATGAAGAAAGCCCAGCTCAGCGGTCTTCAATCACTCATCAATGGTTGACAAGAAGTAGTGCCAAAGCTCAATGTGAATTACTTCATTGTTTTTCACAAAGGCCTTGGAAACCTCTTTGTATCCTTTTGGAAAATGTGAGTGACTACTGGTGATAGTTCCAAGAGTGTGAGAAAGCAGCTGATGGGAGTATTTTAGAGGCTGCCAGATGGTTTCTGATCCTAGTAGTTTAGTCTCTGTGCGTCTTAACCTACATTGACTTCTGAGTGACTTGATCGCTTTTTAAACTTCCAGTAGGTAAATGTTTTCGCTTTCCTGAAAATGTTTATTCTTCTACTGATACTGAATTCTAATAAAAACAATTCCCTTTTATGTACTTTTGCAAAATCTTGTAAATATTTGTTCTATTCTATGTGAGCTATATATCATTCTTTTGAGGATGTCCTAGAAGAGAGAGAGTTCATACCCTAATATGAAGACTATGTCAGATAATTAGGTAGCAACTATTTGTGTAGTGACAGAGAGAGAGAGAGAGAGAGAGAGAGAGAGAGAGAGAGAGAGAGAGAGAGAGAGAGCTGTTGTAAAGAACTGCAATTGGTAAGACCAGTGTTCTGAGTTTAAATTTAAAGGAGGGTCACGAGCATGGGCCTGGAATGGGGGAGGAGGATGGAGAGGTAGACAATAAGGAAAAAGGATGGAGACAGATGAATTGAGGGAGCACATTTGTGTAAGCCTGCTGCTCCTGGTACCTACTAACTAGATCGGAAATCCCCCAATGCTGATATCTGGTCATCAAGGCCATTCTAATCCTCTTCTTAGACTTTGTCAGTCACCACTGTCTTCAACTCTTGGACCAAAAGGAAGAGAAAGAAGTATTCAAATTCCTCTCTCTCAGGTGGCTTTACGGGTCTTCTAGACTCTGCCCCTGGGAAGGCACATTCTAATATTGCAGAATGTCTTCCTGCCACTCCACCAGTTTGTTGCTACTATTCATCCATCCTTTCCCAGTCTCATTAGCCAACACCTAACATGATCTTTGGAACAGTTTTCTTGATACCTTTTTCTAAAAATATATTTGACCAGCTTTGCCATGAGTTTTCAAATATTAAAGGCTAAAGAACCTTGAATTTAAGCATTCCAAACAGGAATTTAGCTCTTTTGTTTTCTTATATTGTTTTGTTTGGATTTGTGACAGCATCTCATGAACTTGCTATGTAGTTCAAGATGACCTTGCACTAACTATGTCTTTCATCCATCTCCTGAGTTCTGGGATAATGGACAGGCATGTACCAGCACTCCCAGCCTGCAGAGATTACAGCCTTCCTCCCTCAAAGGATGGGGGGTTTCATTACTTTGTTTTTATTTATTTATTTCCTGTGTCTGTGCGTGCCCATGTGTGTATGTGAATGCAAGCATGTGCACTTGCCATGACACTTGTGTGGACTCAGTCTCTCCTTCCATCTTGCTTTCAAGGCAGAATCTCTTTTGTTTCTGTCACACTGAGTGCTCCAGACTAGCTGTCCAGTGACCTTCAAGCTGATTCTCCTGCCTCTGTCTCCCAGATTCCTGTAGGAATGCTGTGATTACCGATGCTGGCTACCACAACCCATCTTTTTGTGTGGGCACTGAGGATCCAAACAGCATGTGAGGCTTGTGAAAGCATTTTCATCTGCTAACCCATGGGCCAGGACAGCATAATTTAGGTGACATTTTCTTTTTGAGTAAACTAGAAAAATCTTTCTTCCTGTAAGTTCTTAACCATATCCTGTATTTGGAAGAATTTTGAATACAGTTTCCTGTAAAACTGTTGCTTAAGGCCGTTCACTTAGCAAATGCTCACCTTTTATACCTTTGTCAAGTGAAGAAACTGAACTCAACTGTTGAATTGCAAATTTGTGTGTTACCGTATAATTTTAACAAGTGTCTGAAGATGGATCATTGAGGTGAACGGAGAAGCTTTAAAGTTCATCATAATCTTGCACTCCCCACCCAGTGTATTTTACATGAAATGACACCGATTTTCTTAATAACTTTAATGGTGTGCTATTATAATATAGCTGCAACATTAAACCAGAAGTATTATCAGTGCTAAGTACTCTCCAATTTAGAATACATGAATAAATTCTCTAAAATGCTTAAGAGCATCCATTTTCCTCAGCTAAATGAGCTGAAAGTTCAAAAGGTAAAAGGAACATTTCTTCTTATATGAAAAGTAGGAATTTATTATTATTATTATTTGTGTGTAGGGGGGAGGGGGCACTGGAGACTGGAACGAGAGCATCTCTGCCACTGAGCTACACAGTCTCCCCCAGCCTTTCCTTTTTATTTGGAGACAGAGTATCACTAACTCATGCCTGCCCGGCAGGCTCTAAATTCACTCAACCTCCTGAGTAGCTGGGAACACAGGCCTGGGCCAATAGCTTTGACTCAGCGTAGAGCTCTCTCCTCTCTCTTCTCCTTCCCTCTCCTCTTTCCTCCCTCTCTTCCTTCTCTTTTCTGGGTTCTTAGAGACAGATTTTCATGTACAACAGCATTTCTTGTCATTGTTTCTAGATCATAGTCCTGCTGACTGGGGTGAAATGGACTCTTAAAATATTTTTTTTAAGACAGAGTCTCATATATACCAGGTTGACCTAAAAGTTGCTTATAGCCAAGAGGACCTCAAACCCCTGCTCCTCCTTCCTTTCTCTCCCAACGGCTGGGCTTACAGGTCTGCACTATCATGTCTGACTTCAGAATACAGTCTGGATAATCACTTGTGAGCTCCTTGCTGGCACGTTTAAAATCTTCTGTGACATTTTCATGGCAACTATGAATGGTATGTCCCCTTTCAAGTGGGGGTCACAACAGTGTCTAGAGATTCACCTTGAGGTACTGGGTAGCTCTGTTACTCCCACATTCCACTACTACTCCACTGGTAAGAACTTGTTATAAGGTCACACGATATGTAAGAGAGACTGACAAATAACGTTTAAGATGATAAAAGGGCGATTAGGAGATTTGGGGATGGCTAAGTACCTTTGCTCCAACTAGGTTTTGCCAGCTATTAAGTTACTGTCTCCTTCCTAAACCTCCTCTTCTCTATCCCGCTTTGTATTAGCAATAGTACACAGCCAAGTGAATTCCTGCCTTGTCGACCGTCTCTGTTTAGGTTCTCCCACTGGGGATCACCAGAGAGGAGACTGAACAACTGAAGGACTTGTTCCTTCCTGTTTGCTGACTACGGGTTTCCTGTCTGCTCAGGCTTCCTGTGAGTATCACTTCAGCCTTGCTTCTTCACTCTGAAAATAGCAAATCTTCCTTCCCTAAAGTACCAACTGATCCACTTCTTAGCTTTTCAGTCCACTTGGAAGAACTAGCGTCATTCCACTTCCCTCCCAAACACTAACTGAGGGCTGTGCCCCTCCTTAGACCTCTCTGTCCTAAGATCACAGGCTGAGGAAAGTCCGCTGACATAAGATACTAACGAGGTTACATGGCTTACATGGGTTTTTATCAGTGTCAGCACACACACGTGCCATTTTTTAATGTCCTCATGATTATATTGCATTTTCCAGAAGGTACTGATTTCTGTAACCACCACTGCCACCACAACCAAGAGGAAGTTCCTCCGCGTCCTGTTATTTTCACTTTCGCTCTTCCCATCACCTCTTTTTTGACAGCTACTTAGATGTTCTCCATATCCCTGGCTTTTGATTTGGAGAATGTTGTATAAATACAAGCATATGATGTGCAACCTTTTTGGAATTGGCTATTTATTGAGCACAGTGTCCTTAAGAGTCATCCAAGTTGTTGGATATGTCAAGGGTTGGTTTATTTTGTTGTTAAGTAGCAATCCACGGTATAAATGTAGAATATGTTTAACCATTCACAAGATGAAGAATATGGCCGGGCGGTGGTGGCGCACGCCTTTAATCCCAGCACTCGGGAGGCAGAGGCAGGCGGATCTTTGTGAGTTCGAGGCCAGCCTGGGCTACCAAGTGAGTTCCAGGAAAAGGCGCAAAACTACACAGAGAAACCCTGTCTCGAAAAAAAAAAAAAAAAAAAAAAAAAAAAAAAAAAAAAAAAAAAACCAAACAAACAAACAAAAAAAAGATGAAGAATATTTAGTTTGCTTTTAATTTGGGGGTATTAAAAATGGCTGTGAACATTTGAGTAAGATTTCTTTTGTTTTTTTGCACAGGATCTCTCTCTGTGGCTCAGCCTAGCCTTGATCTTGTGTTATTACGAGGCCACATAGTATCTGTATGGTTAACTTTTTGAAAAATTACCAGAATTATTCCCAGAGTGGCTATACTAGTTTGCATTTCTGCTATCAGTGTGCATGAGGTCCCATTTCCTGTCATCATCAGCATTTGATTCATTTTCTGTGTTAGCTATTTGCATAGGTGCAGAGTAGCATTTCCCTGTGGTTTTAATTTGGATTTCTCCCTTGACTGGTGATGTTGAACATCTTTTGTGAATATATCATGTGTAACATCACTGATGGTGTGTTTGTTCAAGTCTTTTGACCATTTAAAAATTGGGTGGTTAGTTATCTAGTTTAAAGAATTTTTAAAAATACACGTTGGTAGTTTATAAATATGTTCTATCTGTGGGCTATTTTTAATCCTTTCCACATATTCAGAGAACAAAAATTACATGAACATTTCATTCGTGTTGATGTTTCCCTTTTTTGCATCATGCATTTGCCTCATGTTTACAGACCCTTCGCTAAACCTCAGTTCATGACACTTTCTCTTGTGTTCTCTTCTAAAAGTTCTATAACCACATAGACAATCTAATTTGAGTTAATCAGCAATCCAGTTTGAGTTAATTTCTTACATGAGATTTAGGCTTAGGTTTATCAGTATTGTCTTGCCCATAGATCTCTAATTTTGGCAGCACAATTGTTGACAGACAACAACAATTTCATGCTTCTAGGGGGTCTCATAATGATTTCTGGAAGTTGCAAGACTCGGTAGTAAGTTTACTTATTACAGCAGAGGAATCAGAGCGGGGTTAGGCACAGACTTCCCTCTTTCCTTCTCGGTGTGTTTGATGTGCCGAATTTCCACCACATATGGCCTTTAGGGATTTCCCATTTTGATATATTAGTTGTGCAAAGGGATTTAATTTCTACACATGCATATCCTGTGTTGTGATCACATGTGTACTCTACTGCTTTTCCGTATCCTCCGCCCCACCTCCTCCTTCCTCATCACTAGTAGTCTCTTTCAGTTTGTGTACTTCTTATTTTCTCCCTAACTTCCATCGATAAGAGATAAAGTATGCTACTTGTCCTTGTGAGTCTGGTTTATTTCCCTTAATATTGGCTATTCACATTGCCTTCTGCTCTGTGTGTCTGTACCTATAATCCTTTCCTATCTCTCCTATAATGGAGTATGGACATATCTTTATAAAATCATTGCTTAATCCTCTATACATGTAATATTTTCCATTCTTTTAATTTAGTAAATCTATGTATTCATATTTAATGTGAATTTATTGAAAAAACATATACTTTGGACCCTACTTTTTTCATATATACAAACAGATCCTTTCCTGGCCTCTGGCAGTTTCCTCCTATGTATGCACCAAGAGTTTTCTCTGAAATACTCAAGGGACCTTTGTAGCTCTAAGGAGTTCTCTTCCTGTGCAGTACTCTTGTTTATGCTATTTTGTCCTGCACAGTCTAGATGCTTTTAGCTTCCTGGACTCTCAGCATTGTCCTCTCAAGTCAGGGAGCCCTCCAGGTCCCAACTCTTCTTCCCTGTGCCACAGTCAAGAATCTCCTAATGATCTGGAGCAGTCCTAGAGCATGCCAGGGCCATTTCTCTTCTTTTAGGGATTACTATTGTCTGTTTACTAGTGCCTTGAAAAGTTTTCATGGAATTTGTCCAATATTCAGTTATTTTAAGTAGAAGTGTAAATCTAGGCTCTTAACCTATATGGACTAACATTAGGGCTGCTGAATATGAGTTTTAAAATATAAACTTATCAAGATGCTATAAAATTTAAAATCAAGTTCATTTTCCCTGGATGTAGCTCACATATTCAAAAGCTAGTAAACATTGTATTAGGAAGCATGGCTTCATCTGTACTGGTAAAAGTTTGCCTTTTATTCTTCTTATTGCTTATGCATACTAGTAATTATTGACATAAAATTTTCTTTCATGAAATAAGTAATGTAATTTATTTCTTTTGATTAGATCCTGGTTGGTCTAATTATTCAAATTGTTTAATTATCTAGACATTAAAGTGATAGGCCATAGAATCTCATGACATGGATACTGCTGTCATATACTAGCTGAACAAAGAAAATGACTGGATTGATAGCTTTAAACCTCAGGGTGTTTCCAGGTAAAATTGGGAATGTAATATATATAGCTACTTCCAGAGTTTGTTTTCAGGGTGTGGTTGAATGCTTGACAGAAAATAGGTATTTTTCTCTCTAATAGATGTTCTCTGTATGTGACATATGTTATATATTATATGTAACATCAAAACAAAACTGGACTCATATTTCTCATTCAGATTTTTTGACAAATTTGTGATAAATACCATGTGATACCCCTGGAGAGAAAAAGACATAGAGCTCCATAGTAGAGAGTAGACAGCCTGGAAATAAATTATCACATAATCACATATATAATTAATGATTTCTGACAAGGTACCAAGACCATTAAGTGGAGGAAAGGACAGTTTTTAAACAAATGTTCTCAAGAAACTGGATATCTAACTGCAAAGGAATGCAATTCAATCCATAGTCAGAGATGCTCTGTTGTGTTCATATGTGGCTATTATTACCTGTGAAACTCATTTGAGAAAGAGTTTAGTGGATGAAGAAGAAAAACATATTTGTTTAATGTAACAAGCAAGTTATTGAAAATTTGAATGAAAATTTATTTCCCTATACACTGGGAACATGTAGGGAAATGTTTTGAGAGTGTGTTCTATGTAACCATTTTGTCTTGTATTTCCATGATAATGAAAAGTATATAGAATGAATAGCCTTCCTGGCCTAATGATGCCTATATTTGAGAGAGGCTGAAGGTGTAGCTGATTGGCAGATAGCTTACCTAGCATTCATGAGGTCCTAGATTTGATGCCCAGCACTGAAAAACTATGCTCTCATTCTTTGAATTGATTTTAGAGTCAGGGGATTTCCACACTGGGGCTTGGAAACTAATTCTGTGGTCTCTCAAAAGTGGAGTTAACAGGGACCAGTGAGACTGCTAATCAGATAAAAGTACTTGTCACATAAGCCTGGTAACTTGAGTTTGACCCTTGGAGCCAACATAGAGGTAGAGTGAGAGAACCAACTCTACAAAGTTGTCCTCTCATCTCACACATGCACTGTGGCCTGTGCATCCATGCAGAAGCATCATGTACACATTCACAATAACAAAAAAAAAATCAAGTGAAGAGTTGTAGCTTTGAAAGGGAATACTCTAAAGAAGACTGGTCTAGGGGTGACTGATAACAGCTTTGGAAGCAGATGTGGTAGATCTGGGGCAGCACATTATACCATCTCTTTCCTTGTTCTGGGTCTTATCACAGGGTGTGGTGGTTTGAAAGAAAACGGCCTCCAAAGGGAGTGGCACTATTAGGAGGTGTGGCCTTGTTGGAGTAGGTGTGGCCTTATTGAAGGAAGTCTGTCATTGTGAAGGCAGGCTTTGAGATCTCTTTTGCTTAAGCTTCCCTCAATGTCACAGTCGATTTCCTGTTGCCTTCTGATCAAAATGTAGCCAGCACCAAATCTGCCTGCAGACCGCCATGCTCCCTACCATGATAATAATGGTCTGAACCTCCGAAATTGTAAGTGAGCCACCACAATTAAATGTTTTCCCTTATAAGAGTTGCCATGGTCATGGTGTCTCTTCACAGCAATAGAAACCCTAACTGAGACACAGAGACATAACTTTTACACAAAAGATTCGCTCCTGGTTACAAAGTGCTATCGGGTAGAAATGATATTAGCTTTTTTTCTATAGCTTCTTTAACTTCCTATCATAGTTATAAAAATATTTCATATGCTAAATAGGTAAAAATAAATGGAAGGGAGACAAGCAGAAAATGACTTTCCCTCCTAAGATCTCTGGGCCCCTGTTCTTTGAGTTCATTGGAGTCACCTCTAGACTGATTTGTAAAACAGATCATTTGTCTCCACTGTCATTTGCTTATAAGTTTTTCCTTTCTTTTAAATGTCCAATTTTGTCCTCCTACCCAAGGTCACAAATCTTAAACCCCCAAAATACATGTTCTTCCCAAATAGCATCTCACACCTGAGATACCCTCTGATCTAGACCATCTTGTCACGTGACCTCCTACTTGAGCTCTATAAACATTTCTACTGCCAGGTAGTGTTGGTGAATGCTTTTAATCCCAGCACTCGGGAGGCACAGGCAGGCAGATCTCTGAGTTTGAGGCCAGCTATGTCTACAAAATGTTTTCCATGACAGCTATGTCTACACAAAGAGACTCTGTCTCTAAAGACCAAAAAAGTTCTACAGAGTTAGGCTTGATATCCAAGGGGCAAGAATTACAGAAGTGAACTTAATGAACTCTTACTTGGGCAGAGCACTTCCCAGTTTTCAACCATTTCTCATCCTATCTATACATTTTGCTCCACCCATGCTGGATAGTACTTACCCACTTCTAGAGACCTAGTATTTTTATTAATTCTTAGAGAAATCCATGTAATATATGTTGATTATATTCATCACATCACTCAGCTTCTCACAAGCTCATTCCCATCTCCCTACCCATCCAAATTTATGTCCTAGTTTTAAAAACAGACTATAATTTGGGCTGTCCCAATATTCTTGAGTGTGGGGGCAACACCTGGAGCTTGTGTAGTCAGCCTTCCAGGGGCCACTTCAGTTTTGGGTTCTAGTTTCAATAACTAAGATGTAATTCTGCTCTGATGTTGAAAGAATTAAATGATTTGCAATGGTTTTCCATTGTCTCAAGATAATTTGGAGATTTTTATGGGTTAAATTGAATTAAATATTAAGGACATTATTATTTAATGATGCCACACTCTTCATTTTGGAAGGCAATGGCTTCTTCCACTATTGCATCACATTTTCATTGTGTAGAAAATATTCTTCAATTAAAATATTGGTTTTCTTTTTTAACTACAGTTTCCTTCTTTCAGAGTGGTTATAAAGGTGGCAGTTTATTTGCAATTGGTTATTTTGTATGATTCATGAAGAAACACTTTAAAAATAACTTTGTAATAACGACAGAAAACTGTTTCTTCGCAATTGTGATTCATCATAATTATTTTTGAACATTTGGTAAATCCTATTTCTGTGAACTTTTAAGAACTTTAAAAGCCTTTCTGCTCGCTGTTCAAGGCTGTCCTTAATGGATTCTCCAAAGGCTTAATTTTGTGAAGAAAATGGGTTTGTTAAGAGGGAAAGATGAGACATAAAATGTGCTGATAATTTATGTGTCCCAACATCATCCTCATCTTTTTATTTTCTCTTCTGATAAGTACAAATGAATCAGGGCATTAAATTGAGGAACTAAGAATGTGAAAAAGAACTACCCTAGACCCTTCCCAAATAGCCTATCCTATGCTTCTGGGCCCAAGAGGCAAGTGGGAAGTAGACTGAGTATTGAAGTCTTTCTGTGTCACAAGAAAATGTATGGTTATCATGCGGAGTTTTAAGAAGAAACCTGAAATGGAGCAATCATGTGTTTCCTTAAGAAGGGAAAAGAGACCATGTTAGTGGGATCAGGGACTACTGATGTTTGTTCCAAGTTTATTTAGTTGAACTGAATTTTCTGCTTAAAGTTTATAATGACTATTTTGTGAATGTTGAAGATACCACTCTGAATTCTACAGAATGAGCACACAGCTGTTACCTTCATTTCCCCCAAAGGCTATTGACAGTTTGTCCTAACGTGATGGATTTTATTCTACTGTGTGGATCATGAGCAATCATAAAGCATACCAATTTTATGAGGAAAATCTGCATTCTTGTCATGTATATAATTACCACATTTCCTTCATGTGAACAATGATGCCTAGGGTTTCCAAATTCAACTGGAAGCCATTCATGCTGGCCCATGCCTTCAGTCCTAGAATTCATGAGGCTGAAGGCTATGATGTTTGAGACCAGCCTGGGCTACATAATGAATTCCAGGAGAGCCTATGATAGAGTGAGACCTTGACAAACCAACCAACCAACAAACAAAAAGAAACTTACGTGGAATGTCATAAAGATTGTGCAAATAAAATTTCTCTGAACTATAACTACTGTAATGCCTATTATTTGCTTGGTATCAAGATTAAAAACTAAAAACTTTAATATGGGCTTTAGTGGGAAGTTAAATTATGTTCTTGCATAAGCACCCAAGACATCCTAGCCCCCATGAACCTCTTGCCTCCTCTGCTTTCCTTTGGGTCTCCTTGATCCAGGTACTTAAACTCACCATGCTACTTCAGGGTCTTCGGGGATGCCCCATTCTAACCTCTGCTCTCTAGACAAGTATACCCCTTCCCAGCTGCTATACCTCCTCTGTGCTCTCTCACTGGGAAATATTTGAGAGTGAACTTGCTTCTGAATGAAAAGAAATAGAACTTTCTCTAGACAGTTTAAGAATTGTCTATCAAAATTGAAAATTGCCATGCATTTGGAGTTGGTAAGAACCACAGATTTTCCTGATTTTCCCAGAAGGCCATTGTCTTCTAAAGATTAGGGTGTAATATAATAAGAACTACTGATTGCAAAGCAGTTGAAGTGGTTTCATTTGAAGAGCATTTATATATTAGCAGAAAGCTCCTGGAAATAATAACCCAAAGAAAGAGTTCTGTACTGGGTGACAGTTAATACTGACTCATAACTGGTCAGTGTGCTAAGAATAAGTGACTAAGACTCAGAGAGCATCACAAAAATGTAAGAATGATGTAAGCATGGGAAGGAGTGCTGTGAAATGCTATCTTCTGGACATGAGATGGCCTTACACCCATGAACTCACAACATCAGTATTACCTGCTCATATCTGCACAAGACTGGGCTCATCAACACTTCATCATGTTTACAGGAGGAACTCAGAAGGCTCCACCTCTCCCAGAAGAATAAAGAGCTAATGGTTGTACAACAGCGGTCCTCAACCTGTGGGTTGCAACCTCTGGCAAACCTCTGTCTCCAAAAATATATATTGTGATTCATAACAGTAGCAAAATTACACTTATGAAATAGCAACAAAAATAACTTTATGGTTTGGGGTCACCACAACATGAGGAACTGTATTAAGGTTTGCAGCATTAGGAAGGTTGAGGACCAATGCTGTAGGAGGAGGCAGTCATATTCCTCAGTGGTGTAGGTAGCACTGGTACATTGCTTCCACTTGAGCAAATAACAGCACCCAGGCTCATGCAGGCGACTCTAATGAAATATAATGAATCACCAGGTGTGGCGGTGTACACCTGCAATCCCAGAAGTCTGAAGGTAGAGGCAGGTAGATATGTATGAGTTCCCAGCCAGCCTGTTCTACATAGTGAGTTGCAGGCCAACCAAGGCTATGGAGTCGAGACCCTGTCTGAAAACAAAGAAATGTAATAGGTCACAAAAAATGACAGGAAAGTAGGGGGAGTTTTGGAAAGAAGAAAAGATTTGGTGGGATAGGAAAGAGAGAACAATTAGGGTGACTTTGATAAAAGAATATTTGTGTATTAAATTATGAAATAATTAGTCTAAAAATAAAAATTCATAAAAATAAAAAGCAGGCTCCAATGGGAGGCTATAACATATGGGAGGGGATTTCAGGATACCCCACCATATGGGCAACTACTTACCTTTGCTCCTGTGTTTAATAACGGTGACAAATAAATTTCCTCATTTTCATATTTTCAAAGTTATCATAGAAAATGATGGGCTTCATCATAGAATTTCCATACATACATTGGTGTTAGTATACTTGTTCCTATTCATCCTCCTCCTCCGTTGTTCTCCCCTAGTCCATCTTCCCACTCTTGCTCATTCCCCTCCTCACCATCAATAATCCTCCTATCTGATTTTGCATCATATGAAGTCCATTGCTCTCCCACTTAAAACCTCTTCCATTATGGTCCCTTTTCTACTTTCATAACGCGCGCGCGCGCACGCACGCGCATGTGTGTGTGTGTGTGTGTGTGTGTGTGTGTGTATGTGTACTTCAAGTATGAAAGAAGACATGCAAATGCCTGGCTTTCTTGGTTTGATTTACTAAATGTTCTATTCTATCATTTTGTGTCAGTTGTCATGATTTCAATTGTCTTTATGACTGAAAGGTTCCAGGTGTGTGTGTGTGTGTGTGTGTGTGTGTGTGTGTGTGTGTGTGTGTGTCCATCAGTTCCACAAGTGTTCAAGTATCTGGAGAGGACAGAAGAGAGTGCTAGATCCTCTGGAACTGGGGCTGTCAGCCACCATGTTGGTGCTGGGAATGAAACCCAAGTGCTGTAGACCAGCAGCCAGTGCTCTTAACTGCTGAACCATCTCTCCAGCCATCTCATCGGAATCTTCATAAGTGTGAAGTAGAAGTTTAGATTGCTTTGAGTAATATAGCCATGCTTTTTTTTTTATACCATATTCTTCCAATTCATGATCATGGAAGTCTGTCTGTCTTCTAGTGTCTTCTTCAATTTCTTTCTTCAGTGTCTCAGCTTTTATTATAAAAGATCTTTTACCTCCTTGGCTAAGTTTATTCCTAAATATTTTTTTTAAATTTTATGTTAAGCAGATGCAGAGACCCACAGCCAAACACTAGGGAGAGCCAGGGAAAGCCCCACCCCTGCCCCACAGAAGAGGGGAAGGAGGATTGTAGGGCCAGAGGAGAACTCCGCCCACAGAAGCAACTAAGCAGGGCTCCTCGTAGGGGCTCAGAGAGAGTGAAGTGACAAATATGGACCTTGCATAAAAAGGGCCTGCACTAGGTCCTCTGCATATACCTTATGGTCATGTTACTTGGTGTTCTCGTGGGACTCCTGACAGTGGGAGTGGGGGATGTCTCTGACTCTTTAGATTGTTTTAAATGTAGGACCATATCATCTGTAAACAGGGATAATGTGATGTAGCATGAATCTTAAAAGGTCTTATTAATAAAAACAAACCCGAAGCCAGGTATTGGGGTGAACGCTGAAAGATCAGAGAAGCAGAACAGGCCACAGCTAACCTCGTCTCACCAATTGCTCAGGTGTTCCTGTTTTCTCAGACTGGAAGTCTTTTAGTCCTCATCCGAATGAATCTCAGCTGAACTGTGCTGCTGAAAGCCTAAAAGCTTAACCAGCTCTAGTTCCTGGTTTTCACACCTTATATACCTTTTTGTTTCCTGCCATCACTTTCTGGGATTAAAGGCATGAGTCACCATGCCTGGCTGTTTCCAGTGTGGCTTTGAACTCACAGAGATCCGGATGGATCTCTGCTTCCAGAATGTTAGGATTAAAGGTGTGTGTGCGCCACTATTTTCTGGCCTCTGTGTTTATCTAGGGGCTGTTCTGTTCTCTGACCCCAGATAAGTTTATTAAGGTGCACAATATATTGGGGAACACAATGTAACTTCTTCCTTTCCTATTTATACCCCTTTTATTTCTTCCTTTTGTCATATTCCTCTTTCAAAGACTTCAAGCATTACATTGAATAAAAGGAATGAGAGTGAACACCTTTAACTCCTTCTTTATTGTAGAGAAAATACTTTCAGCTTTTCCTTTATTTTGTATAAAGCCTTCTATAGGTTTATTCTGTTCCTAGTTTCTTCAGGACTTTTAAATATTTTATTATTTTTTCATACAATATATTTTGACCATATAACTTTTCCTCTCCAAATCCTCCTCACCCTCATAATCACCCAACTTTATATTCTTTCTCTCAAAAATGGCTAAGAAAAACAACAACAATAACAGCAACAATAAAAAGAGAAACTCATAACAAACTAAAGAAAAAAACCAGTAAGACAAAAAAGGTACACACACACACACACACACACACACACACACACACACACACAACCATAGACTCCATTTTGTGTTAGCCAGCTGCTCCTGGGCATGTTACCCGCCCTGGAATGTGTTTGACATACAATTCAGGGATTAATGGATGGTGTGGAACTTGGTCAGTCCTTTCACTGTTTCTATTGAAGTGATCATGGGATTTCTGCCTTTAACTGGATTTTTGTGTCATTACATTAATTGGTTTGAACATGTTAAACTAAGCTTGCATCTTGGAGACAAAACCAAATTTGTTGAATTGTATGGTCATCTAAATGAGTCTCCTAAATTCAACTTGCAAGTATTTTATTGAGTTCTTTTGCATGTGTGTTCATCTGGGAAATTGGTCTGTAGTTTACCTTTTGTTGTGTCCTTATCTGGTTTTGTTATCAGGGTAATACTGGATTTATAGAATTAGTTACTAGTGAACCTTCACTTTCTATTTTGTGGAATAGTTTCAAGAGTGTTAACGTTAATTCTTCCTTAAAAGTTTGGTATAATTCAGCAGTAAATTGGTCAATCCTTGAACTTCTCTTTTTAGGTAGATTTTTTTTCTCCAGTCTCATTGCTTATTACAGATCTGATTTGTTTATATATTTTTCATTTAATTTTAGTAGGTTATATGTGTTTAGAAATTTATCATTCTGTATTTTTTAATTTCTTGAATACAAGTTTTCAAAGTATTTCCTAGTTTTCTGAATTTCATTCAAACCTGTTGTAGCATCCACTTTTCATTTTTTTATTTGGATTCTTTCTATCAGTTTGTTTGTCTAAGGAGTTACTAGTATTGTTAACCTTTTAAAAAATTTTTGTTGATTGATTCTATGTAGTTTTCTTTTATAAATATTTATTTAGTAAATTAATTTTAACAAAAGGAAGTATTTAATAATATACCCTTTTATTAGGCTACAGCAAATTGGCCTAGAGCAGATAAAAGTCCAGAATGTTCCCCTAGGTCATAGTATTTTAGTTACTATTCTATTGCTATGAAGAGACACCATGATCAAGAGAACTCTTATAGAAGCAAGCATTTAATTGAGGAATTGCTTTCAATTTTATAGGGCTAATCCATGATCATCAGGGCAGGAAGCAGATAGACATGGCACTATAGCAGTGAGATAAGAGCTTTATATCCTGATCCACAGACAGCAGGCAGAGAGACACTGGACCTGGTGTGATCTTTTGAAACCTCAACGCCCACCCCCAGTAACACACCTCCCCTAATAAGGCCACAGCCCCTAATCCTTCCCAAACAGCTCTACTCCCTGGTGACAAAGTATTCAAATACACAAGCATATGGGGGCCATTCTCATTCAAACAACCACACATACTGTATAAAGTGTCGTATTTTCAGGATTTCTAAGTAGCAGTTGGGTAGAGCAGAGCAGAGTAGACTTCTAGTCTTTGTCATTCCTTAGCATATCTACTGAGGGAGTGGTAGGAAAATGAGTTCTCACTTGCACTCACTTTTGGCCACTATCAAGTCCTAAATAAAGATCTAAGCTTCACAAACAGATTTAAGTTACTAAGTTACTTTATCTGAATACTGTTTCTTCATGTATACACACACACACACACACACACACACACACACACACACACACACCCTGAGCACTTTCAAGAAAATCCCAGTGACTGAGCTTTCAAGATCACTTATAATTGAAAAACTTGAGCAAAACTGCACAAGATCAAGCCAGTTGATTTTCCAGCATGGATGTGAGAGAGGCTAATGAACCCCTACTCCTAACAGAGGAGCTATTGACAGTTAATGGATGCAGAGCGAGAGAGAGGCCAGAGAGTTTTCTTTAAGGGCATGACACTTATTTGGTGGACCAAGCTCCAGTGGATAGTAGCACAAATTGAACTTAATGATAACTTTTAAAAAAGCAGACATAAAGTTTAGAGAGATGGGAAAGTGTGTGTGTTGGGGTGAGGTGTTTGCTGGATCTGGAAGAAACTTTCCTTTTTGCCTCAATTGAGACGATTATGTGATTTATCTCCTTAACTCTGTTTTGTGTAACATTACATTAATTGATTTAGGTAAATTCAACCAACTCTGCATCCCTGAAATGAAAATAATCTTTTCCTTCTTTTTTTATTTTTATTTTTATGCAGGACATATTTTTATTCTGTAAAACACAGAGAGTCCATGCTCATAGATTGGAAGTCTCTATACTACCAAGATTGTTTTCATTCTATTTATAAAGTCCATGTAATCCAAATCAAAATGTCAGCTACTATTTTGTGGACTTAGAAAAAGTAATGCTAAGTTCATATGGAAGGCCCAAAGAGGAAGAGACAGCAAGACATATAAGGAGGATAACAAATTGAAAGACTGAAATTATTAGATTTAAAGACTTACTTTAAAGCTACAGTGACTAAAACTTATGGTGTGTCAGTTAATTCAGTTTAGATGTGACAAAAAATTGAATTAAAAATTTTATGAAGAGGAATTACACATTTTAGTTCACAATTTTAAAGATGCAATCCAGACTGTGAATATAGAGGCTCTTAATATCATGGTGTCTTCCCTTGCTTGGGCATGCAGAGGAGGATGGTTTTATAATGGTAGGTAGGAATACTAAAGTATTGCTAAATGCACAGGTCAAGATATACCCTTCCAACACATACACTTTTGACCAATATCTTCCAGTTATGCCCTACCTGCCAATCTGATACCACTGTATTATGAGTACATGTTCAACAATAGGCCTGTTGCAGTCCATCCACATTTAGACTACCACACATGATATTGGTGATTGTACAAACTGTCCAATAAAATATAATAGGTCAACTAATATTTCAAAAGACAATAGAAGACATAGACAGTCACATATTAAGAAGTAAATGCAGACATAGAACATACACCCATTTCCAAAAAATACTCATTATGGATGACTAGACAAAAAAAGGAAATGCAAAACTATAAAAACGCTATAAGATTGCTTGAGAGGAAATAAATATATCTGGTTTAGTGGTGGAATTGTTAGATATAAAATCAAAATTTTATTCATGAAAGGAGTATTTGTAAGTGGGAACTTCCTTAAAATCACAAATTTCCTCTCTGTGAAAGACACTAAATGATAATGAAATAACAAGGCATATATTGAGAGAAAAGTAGTACTAAAAATATGGAAGTGGGTAACTTGTATAGTCAATAAACTCACAAAAATCAACCATAATAAATCAACCAACTCAATTAAAAATGTCATATACCTGAAATCCCATCTCACAAAGGATAGCATACACATGAAAATCAACTTACCAAAGTTAACATGAATGCCCACCTCATGCAAGATAATGTAAATGTCCATTTTACCAAAGACAAATACACTTGTTTTTTTCAAGAGTATTCAAACATTTTTATTTTTGAGACTATAACATAATTATAACATTTCTCCCTTCCCTTTCCTCCTCTATATCCTCCCATGTACAACCCCCCACTCTCCTTCAAATTCATGCCTCTTTTCCTTCTTCTTAGAATTTTATACCCAAGTCCTGTATTTATGTCACAGCCTGCTGAGTTTATTTAGTGTTGTCATGTGTATACTGTTTTAGGGCTGACCACTTGAGATTGGGTAATCTATAAGGGGGCTCATCCCTACTCATCCCTAGAGAAGATTGATTTCCTCTCTCAGTAGTCATTAATTTCCCACAGTTCTTTATTTAGAGGTAGGACCCTGTGCAGTTTCTCCCATTCATATTGGCATGTCAGTTGGTGGTGTTGTTACGCAGGCATTGCTTAGTTGTCTTAGTTTCTATTGCTGTGAAGAGACACCATGACCATGGCAACACTTATAAAGGAAAAACATTTAATTGGGGTGGCTTACATTTTCATAGGTTTAGTCCATTATCATCATGGTAGGACATGGTGGTGTGCAGGCAGACATGGTGCTGGAGAAGGAGCGGAAGGTCCTACATCTTGACTTGCAGGCAGCAGGAAGTGGTCTGAGATACTGAGTGGTATCTTGAGCATACAGGAGACCTCAAAGCCTGTCCCCACACTTCCTTCAACAAGATCATACCTACTCCAACAAGGCCAGATTTTTTAATAGCTCCACTCCATTTGGGGGCCATTTTCTTTCAAACCACCACATTAGGTGAACATATTTCAAAATTTAAAGTTGGTTAAAGCTAGATATAGAAAGTTAAACTTTTCTTGGGTTTTCTACAAATTAATAAATTCAATGCGAAGATAGATTTTAAAAATCCTGCCTATTTGGCATCAGTAACACATACAGAAGACATGAATAGTTTTTAATTTTATGCTTTTCTTAGGATATTTACCTGTATTTGTATTAATACTTAAAACCTAAAAAAATTACAAAATAAAACTCAGTTGTCAAAACCCCAGCAGAGATATAGAATGAGTAAAGGTGACCTGTCTTATAAAATATTCAGATAATTATTTTATCTATTGCTCTTTTTAAAATATAATATTTTTATTATTTTTTGAGAATTTCATATATGCACACAATACATTTTGGTCATATTTACCCCTCCCACTTTTCCTTTTATGTCTTCCCAAATCCATCCCACACTCCCTCACCCCTCTCAATTTTATGGCTTTTTAAAAATAAACCACCAAATCTAATTCGTGCTACCTATTGTACTTGTAGGTATAAGGCCAGCCACTAGGGTGTGGTTGATCTACCAAGGACCATACCCTTAATGAAAACTGACTCTCTTTCTCTCTTCCCCTGGAAGTCATCAGCTGTCACTAACTCTTAAGTTAGGGGTGAGGACAAATGTGCTGCCCCCAAATCCATGTTGTAATGGTAACTGGCTTGATCTTGTGCAGGTCACCAAAGCTCCTGACAGCTCATGAATGCAAGAGTCATATCATGTTCAGAAAACACTGTTTTATCCCATTTCTCCATGACCTCCTCTGGCTTTTACAATCTTTCTACTCCCTCTTCCATGATAATCCTTGAGCCATATGATTGGGAGATATTGCTGTTTCTTTATACCTAGTTTGATACCTATAAATAACTTCAAACCTAGTATAAAATAGTAACAGTATAATTTGCTTTGTTTTGGTTAAATACTGAAAAATTTCAGTTAAGATGTAAATTAAACAAAACATATACTAGTCTTACACAAACAAAATGGATTTCTCTCCTTTATTAAGTTCATGTTTTAGGACTTACCTATGCATATGCTTCATAACAGATATGCCATTAAAAATAAAAAAGATGAATGCTTACTTCTTCCTTCCAATATCCATAGTTATTCTCCATAGATTATCACAAGCAGTGAAAAAAAATTTAACCTACAGAGCACATCATCACATTTTATACTGGAATTTTTTTCTAACTAGTACTTTTATAAATAAAAGTTCCTACCTAAATCCAGGATTAGTAAATAGTTTATAAGTGATGAAGAATTTAAAACTCAAAGCAACTGTATGATTAATCTGACAAGTCTACTTGGTAGCTCAAACCTAGTACCAAAAAGTCTCAGTGAAAACTTCAAATTTGTATGGTAGAGGGTACATGTATACATGCATGCATACATACATTCATACTACATATGTATGTTATAAGGTAATGACTATTGCTTTTATTTGGGAGCAGTCATCTTTGCCAAAATAATTAAGAGAAAGAATAATAATTCATTTTTTAGTAACTGTGCATATCTTTAAAATGTAAACAGCATATTTCATTTACAGAGTGTTGCAATAAGTGCTCTATAAAACCGTTGGCCAAAGCCTAAGATCTATTTTGAGCACATTTATTATTGCTCCAAATAGTTCAAGAAGCATTGCTATTTATGATATATTTGCTTGGATTAGAGAAGATAACTTAAAAAATGTTCCACAAGAAGCGCTATTTTTTTTCTCCTCAGTATAAATGGACTTTTCATAATAGAATGCTATTTGTATTTTATATGATTAAGAATTTAGAGTTTACATCAAACAAAAATAAAAAGGTTTTTTGATCTTAAAACAATACTGCAATGAGATACATTTGTAAAATATCAAGCTAATCTTGAACATTGTCAATCTTTTGCCCCGTGGAAAGTATAGCTATTAATAGAATATTTCGCTGCCTCATAGCACAAGGGTATAGCATGTCTAACTACATTATCACTAAATGAAATGAAAATATCCCCTGCTTTCTAAGGTACTTGATTAGCTGCTGGGACTTATTTGTTGAAGTGCAGTAGGGTTTCAGAACATTTGCTGCAACTCAGAGAGAAACAGGCAAGTCTTTAGTCCAGAAGGTAGATCAACTAAAATATATCAGTCTTCACATCTAAAACCACTCAGAAATTGCTAATGTAGTATTTCTGCAGAGATGTTTTAGGCTGACATAAAATTTTCAGTGCTTTAGAGGCATAGGCAAACTCAGTTCGTTTTTGTTAACAATGTCTTGCCTCCACTACATGAAATCTGATCTCCAGTCCCATTAACCTGTCTTCTTCAGTGTCACACACACAGTAATGACATCATATAAAGGTCTCCAGATCACCCTGTTCAAATGTAACAGCTGTTTTCTGTGATGTTCCGGGAGCTAAGGAACGTTCTCTAACAATTCTCAAGTTGATAGATTTCATTTTACAAGTTCTGCAAAAGGACAGTGGGTAAGTTAAAAGATTAGGTCAGTCTGCTCAAGCATTTCCTCCATGGACAGTTGCTGGAGCTAAACTGTAAGTAATCTGTGAGGTGAAATAGCACACAGAAATCTAGGTGGGGGGAGTGGTGGACTTTTACTAAAGACAGCAGGTGAAAGCTCCCAATTTCTGCTTCATTTTAAGTTTTAGGTGCTGCAATAAAACCAAGCTTCACATTGTGCCAGACCTGCTATGGCTCCAGTTCATTTTCAGCTGGTCCCACATTCTGAAAATTGGGGTGGTCAAAAAGAACTTGTGACAGAATTCTCCTAGGTGACAAAGTCAACATTTTCATCCTTTAAATTTTCTCTCGCCTGATGGCATTGAAAGAACTGGATATCCTGTCTTCGTAGCTGTATCTGGCAGTTCCTTCAGTTTCTGTCATGATTGCTTTTCCTGTAATCTTTCATATGCTGAATAAGATGGTGTTCTTAGTAGCAGGAGGCATAACAAGCCCTGTGTTACCAAGTACTTAAATATGACTTCTCAGTGGACATATTTTTAGATCTGAAAAGTTCTCCACTTTGGCAATACACTAATATTGCATGAGCAGAATTTTGACAGTTCTTAGGCTGCAACAAGTAATGGATACATTACGTAGGGCCTGATACCATCATTGTCCAGTATGCCAAGCAGGTTATGACAACCTCTATGTTTAAATGAACTAGCTGAGCCCTAACATCTTACATCAGGGGGCAGGAGGGATATAATGACAACACATGATGTTGAGCTCACAAAGTCCTCTGGGCTGGTACTCTTAACAACAGACACTTTAAGTAGTACCATTTTGTCTCCATTTTATCAGTTCATGTCCAAATCTTCCTCATTTCTTTCCACCTACTACTCCTACTACTTTTAAGTTTGACTTTTTCTTGTTTTTCTAAGACTTTGAGGTACATGGTTAGGTTATTTTTCTGAGGTATCTATGGTATTTTGCATGTAGGCACTCACAGCTTGACTCTTAGAACTGCCTTAGCTCCAACTTAGCAGTTCTGATATATTGTGTTTTCATTTTCTTTTCTGGCAGCATTCTAAGTTCCTCCTTTAGTCCTTCAGTTACTGTGGTGGTTTGGATGAGAATGGCCCCCATAGACTCATATATTTTAATACACAGTCCCCAGTTGGTGGAACTCTGCTGCAGGTTGATCCTTTTGTACACTGTGAAGATTTGTCACTGTGATTGGTTTAATAAACAAGCTGTTGGGCCAATAGCCAGGCAGGATAAGCTTAGGAGGAAAAACCAAACTAAAGAGGGGAAGAAGGTCAGAGTCAGAGGGTCACCAGCCAGATGCAGAGAAAGCAAGCTGAGAATGCTGTACTGAGAAAAGGTACCAAGCCATGTGGCTAAACATAGATAAGAATTATGGGTTAATTTAAGTGTAAGAGCTAATTAGTAATAAGCCTGAGCTACCAGCTGAGCATTTATAATTAATATAAGCCTGTGAGTAATTATTTGGAAGTGGCTGTGGGATGGGGCAGGACAAAGAAAAGCCTCCATTTACAGAACTGTTTGGGAAGGATTAGGAGGTGTGGCCTTATTAGAGGAGTTGTGTCAATGGAGACGGACTTGGAGGTTTCAAAACCCCATGTCATTCCCAGTTAGCACTCTCTCTCTCTCTCTCCCTCTATCTCTATCTCTGCCTCATGCTTATGGATCAATGTAAGCTCTTAGCTACTACTCCAGTGCAATGCCTGCCTGCTGCTGTACTCCTTGCCTGATGGTTATGGACTCTCCTACCCTCTGGAACTGTGAGCCCCAAATTAAAAGCTCTATTTATAGGTTTTCTTGGTCATGGTATCTATTCACAACAATAGAACAGTAACCACGATAATGATCAACTGGTTATTTAAGAGTGTATATGGTTCAGTGCTGTGGAGATGGCTCAGTGGATAAAATCTTGTGCTGTGCAAGTGTGAGAACACATGTATATATTGAGTAGACATGATGACCTGTTTATAATTTCACCATGTGAAAGGTAGAGATTGGATCTCCACAGCAAGCTGACTAGCTAAAAAAGATGTATGGGCATCTTTGTCAAAAGTTGAATGACTGAAGTTGGGTGGACTTATATTTGGGTCTTATGGTCTATTCCATTGATCTACATGTCTACTTTTTGCAGGTAACATCATTTTTATTATCCTGGATCTATAATATGTCTTGAAATCATGCATTGACATTCCTTCAGTACTGTGGTTTTTTTCTGGGGGATATTACCTGGGGGTTTTGTGATTCCATATGAATTTTAAGATTTTTTTCCATTTCTATGAAAAAAATGGTGCTGGGATTTCATTGAATCTGTAGATTGCTTTTGAAAGAGGGGCCGTTTTCACAATATTTATTCTTCTGATCCATGAGCACAAGAAACCTTGCCAACTTCTATTGTCTTCCTTGAACTCTTTTTTTTTCAGTATTTTGAAGTTTCCATTGCAGAGGTCTTTCACTTTCTTGATTAAGTCTATTCCAAGGTCTTTTAAAGCTATTTTGAATGGGATTGTTTTCCTAACTTTTCTCAGTATGTTTATCATTGATATGTAAGAAAGCTACTAATTTTTGTGGGCTGAATTTGTGTTCTTCCACTTTGCTGAAAGTGTCTGTCAGCTCTGAGTGTTTTCTGGTAGAGCCTTCAGTATCTTTTATATAGAGAATCATGTTATCTTCAAATGGGGGATAGTTTGACTTCCTTCTTTCCTATTTACCTCCTATTTATTTCCTTCTCTTGTCTTATTCTAATTATGACTTCAAGAACAATACTTAAGAAGAGTGGAAAGAATAAACACCTTTATCTTGTTCCTTATTGTAGCGAAACTACTTTGGAATGTTTTCCCACTTACTACTCTATTGACTATTGGCTGGTCATACATAGGTTTTTATTATGTTGAGATAAGTTCCTTCCATCCCTAGTCTCTCAAGTTTTTATCATGAAAAGATATTGAATTTTGCTAAAAGCTTTCTCTACATTTATTCCTGTCTGAGACCACTTATGTAATGAATTACAGTTATTAGTTTACATATGTTGAACCACCCTGCACCTCCTAAATGAACCTAACTTGATCATGATGTACAATCTTTTTTATGTTTCTGAATTCAGATTACAAGTATTTTACTACAAATTTTTCAAGTATGCTAATCATTATCTACTGCAAATAGAAGCTTAGATGAAAGATGCATTGATTTCTGGTTATAACAATGTCGTTGGGGGTTGGTTTAGCACCATAAGTGTTTTTTAGCATAATAGTAGTAAAAGGTGTCTCCTCTAGGACCTATGGCCTGTCTATCCATAGTTTTTGGCCTAACAATGGTGCTAGGTATGGGTTTCTTCTCATGGAGTAAGACAAATCCAACGAGAAAGCATTTGGTTAGTCTCATGACATTCATGCCACTATTGTACTAATGGACATGTCTTGCCAGGCCAGTCATTTTTGTAGCTTGCAGAGTTCATCTTGGTATGATTGATGATTGCTTTTCTCCTCTGTTAGCATGCTTAAAACAGAGACATGCAGCTGTCTGAGATAACTGTGTTTGGTATATGTATGTTTAGAATTGTAATGTCCTCTTGATAGGTTGTTCCTTGAATCAGTATGAAATGACCTCTCCTGTCCCTTCTGACTAGTTTTAAAAATCTGTTTTAGCATATGCTTCAATATTGACTCATTATTTCCTGCTTCCATTTGCTTGTAATACCTTTGCCTATCCTTTAACCCTAAGGTAGTGGCTATCTTTAATGGTGAGCTGTGTTTGCTGAAGACAGCAAGAAGAAACATTTTGTTTTCTGATCCAATCTGTTAGTTTGTGTCTTTTGATCAGGATACTGAGAATATTGATATTCATAGATTCTTTTGAAAGGTATATTTTAATTTCTGTCATTTTATTGATTTTTGTTGCGTTTGGGGTTTTCTTAGTCCTTTTTTGTGTAACAGTTGTCATAGAATCGTCTCTTTTCCCCTGTAGCTTCTTGGATGGTCTCATTCTTCATTTCAGGCGCAGCATCCGCTGTAGAGCTGCCCTGATGGCTATAAAATGATGACACAAAGTTGGGAAGGGAGGAGTTGTGGGAGAAGTCAATATGATCAAAATAATTCTTATGAAATTCGCAAAGAGTTCATTAAAAAATAATCATCTTGTCTATTTTGTCATAGACAGATTTTATTTCTCTTTCTATTATAAGAGATAACTTTCTGGAAATGGTAGTCTGGTTGGTAGCTATGGCCTTTCAGAACTTGATGTACCTCTTTCCTAGATTTAGAGTTTCCATTGAAAACTTAGCTGTTATTCTGGTAAGCACTTTATGTGTGATTAACCCTTCTTTTTTAGTCTTCACATGTTTGTTTGGTTTTTGTTGCTGCTCTGTATACTTAGTGTCTAAGGTGTAAGGTGATAAGAGACATTTCTTTTCTGTTCTTGTCTATTTGATGTTCTGTATGCCTCTTATAACTAGATAGGCATCTTTCCTTCTAGATTTGGGGAAATTTCTCCTATGATTTTATTGAAAATATTCTATGTCTTTTGGCATGGGATTCTCTCTCTCTATTTATTTTTGTTTAAGAAATTCTTCCACTCATTCTACATATCAACCACAGATCCCCCCATCCCTCCTCCCTCTCCCTCCCCCACTTCCTCCCCAGCTACCCCCCCAACCAACCCTCCATCCCCTCCTCCAAAAGTGTGAGGGCTCCCATGGGGAGTCAGCAAAGCCTGGTACATTCAGTTGCGACAAGACCAAGCACCTCCCTCCCTACATCAAGGCTGAGCAAGGTGTCCTATGATAGGTAATGGGCTCCACAAAGCCAGCTCATGAGCAAGGGATAGATCCTGATTCCACTGCCAGGGGCCCCACAAACAGACCAAGCTACACAAGTGTCTCCTGTATGCAGAGGGCCTAGTCTAGTCCCATGCAGGTTCCACAGCTGTCTGTCAAAAGTTCATGAGTTCCTATGAGCTTGGTTCAGTTGTCTCTGTAGATTTTCCCCATCATGATCTTAACCCCACTTGCTCATATAATCCCTCTTCCCTCTCTTCGACTGGACTCCCAGAGCTTGGCCTGGTGCTTGGTTGTGGATCTCTGCATCTGCTTCCATCAGTGACTGGATGAAGGCTCTATGATGACAGTTAGGGCATTCACCAATCTGATTACAGGAGAAGGTCAGTTCAGGCACCATCTCCACTATAGCTTGGAGTCTTAGCTGCATTCATCCTTGTGGGTTCCTGGGAATTTCCCTAGTACCAGGTTTCTCCATAACTCGATAATGTCTCCCTCTATCAAGATATTTCTTTCATTGCTCTCCCACTCCATCACTCCCCAAGCTCAACCATCCCATTCCTTCATGTTCTCATCCCCCATCTCCTCCCCTCCACTTCCCCCCCACTCCCAGTTTACTCATAGAGATCTCATCTATTTCCCCTTCCCAGGGAGATAGGAATGGGATTCTTTTCCATATTCTAAGCCCATGATCCAGAGGTTTTTGTCTTTTCACAGTGTCTCAAAATCTCACATGTTCTGTTTATGCATTTTTAAAGTTACAATTTTCCTTGATTGAATAATATAATTTCTCTACATTTCTTCAAGACCTGTGTGGTAGTTTGAATGTAATTGACCCATAAGATCTTAGAGAGTGGCACTATTAGGAGGTGTGATTTTTGTTGGAGTATGTATGGCCTTGTTGGAGGAAGTGTGTCACTGTGGGGGTGGGCTTTGAGGTCCCATATATGTTTAAGCCATGCCCAGGGTCTCAGAGCACTTCCTGTTACCTGCACAGGATATAGAAATCTCAGTTACTTCTCCAGCATGATGTCTGCCTGCATGCTGCCATGTCCCACCATAATGATAATAGACTGAATCTCTGAACTGTAAGCTACCCCAATTAAATGTTTTCTTTTATAAGAGTTGCCGTGGTCATGGTGTAGAAACCCTAACTAAGACAAGCTGATATCCTGTCCCCTACATGATACATTCTGTTGGTGAGGCTTTCTACTGGGTACAAAGTTTTCATTTTTAGCTTCATTTTAGTTTGTTTTGTTCTTCAGTATTTCTCTTTATGAATTCTATTTTTGTGTCCTGAATTGATTTCCTCATTTCATTCAGCTGTTTGTTTATATTCCTTAGAATTCATTCAGTAGTTTATTCCTATCCTGTTCAAATTTATTCAGAAGTGTGCTCATGTCCTCTTTTGTTTCCTTGAACATATTTAAAAGTGTTCTTTTGAATTCTTTCTCTGGAATTTCTTCTAAGTGACTTTCATTAGGAATCATTACTAAGGAATTGGCAATTTTGTAGGGAGCTATATTTCTTTGTTATTTATTTTGCGTTGGAACATGCACATCTAGGATTAGGTTTTTGTTGTTGTTTGTTTGTTTGGGTGTAAGTGTTTAGCCGCCTGCGTTGAGTGAATGTTTGAATCTATGCTTGGGGTTCCTAAGGTTTATCTGGTTTTGGATCTGTTGATGATGCTTGGGATTCATTTGTGAAGAAGGTTGGTGCTGATTGTGGGTGGGAAAGCTGAACTGATCCTGGCTTGCTGAGCTAACTTGCATACAGAAGATATACAGGTTGTGATTGGAACCCAGAAAAAGGCCAAGGTCTGAGGTCACTGGTGACCTTGGACAGGTACCTTGGCTGTCTAAGTTCCTGACTGGTATGACAGAAGCCTGTACATTAGTGGAGGTTTTGGGTTGTGGGTATGTGACCGCGTACAGGTACCTTGAGGATCTCACCAGGAGCTTAGAGAAGGGAAGACCCTTGGGGTAATGTGTCTGCTAATTGTTAGGGCTAATGAAAATTCATGAAGGTCACAGTGGGAACTGAGGACAGGAAGAATCCTTGGGTCACTCTTCTATAACCACAGACAGTAATCAGGGTCAGTCTGAGTTTACACAGAAATATGGGGATGGGTAAGGATCTAGGGTCATAGCTTTTTTTTTTTTGAATCTCAGACAGGTGCTATGGCTGATTTGAGTTTGCATAGATCTCAAGAGGAACAGAACTGGAGGGAACCTGAGGTCACATGTCTGTGGCTGCACATAAGTACTGGTTTATGCAAGTTTGTGTGGTCCTGGGGGAAGCTAGGGACTGAAAAAAATCATAAATTCCAATGGTTGTCTGACAGAGCTATAGCAACAAAACAGCATGGCATAAAAACAGATGTGCAGATCACGGGAACAGACTAGAATATCCACAAAGATGCCCAAATGGAACAAATAATGCTGGAAAAGATAGCTATCTATGTGTGCAAGAATAAAGCTGGATCTTATCACTTGCCCCATACATAAATTAAGTCCAGGGGATGGTGAGATAGCTCAGTTGTTTAGAGCACTTTGTTGTTCTTGCAGAGGACCCATGTTCAATTCCCAGTACCCACATGATGTCTCATAAATGTTTGTGGCTCCAGGACCAGGGGATCCTCCATGGTCACTATGCACACACGTAATACATGGGCATACTTGAAAAAAAAAGCTACGAAACTAAACAAGTTCTTGAAGGAAGAAATAGAAATGACCAATAAGTTTTTTGAAGTGCTCAATATCATTTGTCATCAACAAAATTTAAATTAAAACTACTTTGAATTTTGAAGTTTCTTTTTTATATTATTAAGAAATTTTCTATTTATTTTATATACCAACTACAGATCCCTCCCTCTTCCCTCTTCCCACGCCCCAGCCTTCCCCCAGACCCACGCCCCCATCCCCACATTTTCCAAGTCAAGGCCTCCCATGGGAAGTCAGCAGAGCCTGGCACACTCAGTTGAGGCAGGTCCAAGCCCCTCCCCCCTGCACCAAGGCTATGCAAGGTGTCACACTCTAGGCACTGGGCTCCAAAAAGCCCACCCATGCACCAGGGACAGATCTCAGTCCCTCTTCCTGGGGTCTTTCCAAACAGTTCAAGCTAAACAACTGTCCCCTGTATCCAGAGGGCCTAGTCTAGTCCTGTGGGGGCTCCACAGGTATTAGTCCACAGTTCATGGGTTTCCACTAGTGTGGCTGGTCATCTCTTCATATCTTCCCATCATGATCTTGATGTCCTCTGCCCACAGATTCCCTCCTTTTTCTCATCCACTGGATTCCTGGAGCTTAGCCTGGTGCCTGGCCATGGATCTCTGCATCTGCTTCCATCAGTCACTGGATGAAGGCTCTATGGTGACAGTTAGGGTATTCACTAGAGTAGACCAGTCCAGGCACCCTCTTGACCATTGCCAGTAGTCCAAAGTGGGGTCATCCTTGTGGATTCCTGAGAACTTCCCCAGCACCCTGCTTCTTCTTATTCCCATGGGGTCTTCATTTATCATGGTATCTCTTTCCTTGCTCTCCCACTCTGTCCCTATTCTAGCTCGACCCTCTCATTTCCTTATGTTATCATCCCCCATTCTTTGCCTCCATTACCTCCCCCCCAACCCACACACTGAATTTTGAAGTTTCATGTTACCTTGGTTAGAATGGCCATTATCAAGAAACAAATGATAACAAGTTCTGGCAAGGTTCTGAGGAAAGGAGAACCCTTAGTCACTGTTGGTGAGAGTGTAAATTGCTGAGGCCACTATGGAAATAAGTATGTAAGTTCCTTCAGAAGCTATAAATAGAACTACCATTTGGCCCTGATTTACCACTCTCAGGCATGTATCTGAAAGATGCTGCATGCTACTCTCGATACTTGTATATCCATGTTTCTTGCTGCTCTAATAACACTAGTTAGGAAATTATATCAGCTTAGATAACGACCTATCCACAAATGGAAAATGAAAATGTGATAAATATACACAATAGAATTTTATTCAGATGTAAACAAAAACAGAAATTAAGAAGCTTGCAGGAAAGTGGATGGACCTGGAAAACATATTACATTGGTAACTCAGATTTAGACAAATACCACATGTTCTCTCTCTCTCTCTCATATGGAGATACTAGCTATGAGTGTATGTAGAGGCCAGGAAGTGGGAAAGGGACCATAAGAGGTTTGAAAAGAGACAGGCTGGAAAGGGCAGTAGAACATATATGTTATGAAAGTGGTAGGGGTTATGCTAGGAATGGAAAGGTTTAAATTGCTATGGAGGAGCAGGGAAATGGTAGGGAGCAGGGCCAACCAAACTAAGGATGTATGAAAAAGTCATAAGTAAATCTGTTACTTTGTAAACCTATTACAAAACAAACCAAGGAAGATCTTAAACAGATTCGCTTTGCCTGAAAAAGAAAACAGCACCTAAAAGTCATACGTTGGTAAATGAAAATCCCAGTGCTAGTGTTTGGCTATCTCTTTGTGAGTTGGTAGTCAATGAGGCTCCCAAGGCCCCAAAATCAACACAGGCTATTTCCACCGCTGTTGGTTGTTCAACGGAAATTGGTGGTAAGACTGTTTTGCTGAAGACACCACACACTTTGGTTGCATAGCTGCTAGGGGATAAAAGACATTACCAGTCTCAACCAACTGTGGATCCTGTGCTATAACACTGACCTGACAGGCAAGATGTGCCTATTGATGAGATAGTGGCATGACTGCCACTTTCTATGGATTTGAGACCTACTCCTCATAAGGGAATTCATTACTAATACTGTAAACCTGGTCAAAGCTAAGCCTGTAAGTCTGTAACTGAATAGGTCATAAATCCTAATGGGGAAGTGGCTACTGTTGTTGCACTAATTGTATATGTTATGTGCATAGATTAGTGCTGTTGTCACCTTTGGTCAGAGAAGCTTTTTTTCCCCTGTAGGAGTTACTTATTGTAGTGATTCATAACTGACCAAAGTGATGAGAATAAGTGACTAGTGAATGCTCAACCATAAACAGGCCATATATATCATCAACTATAAGGCTCAAGGAACATTGTGGATGAGGGGACGGAAAGACTGTAAGAGCAAAAGCAAGGTGAGGCATGTTGTGGATGCTGCCATTAATTACACTTGTGAACCTACAGCAGCTATGATTATCTGCAAAATGCCTGCACAATATGGGAACTTTCAGGGTTTCATCATGATTGAGAGAGGGGATCACAAGGTCTTATCCTTCCCTGAGGAGCTGTCAGCCATTAATGGAGAGGGAGAGAGAGAGAGAGAGAGAGAGAGAGAGAGAGAGAGAGAGAGAGAGAGAGATTGATTGATTTTCTTCAGTGGTGTAGCCACTGGAAAGTTGCTCACACTCATGGAAGCAACTCTAATTAAACCCAGTAGGTCACCAAGATAAAGAAATAAGTTAAAAGATGTGAAAGTAAAAAGGAGGACTATTTGTGAAGAGAATGGGATTCAGTGGGAGTGGGAAGGGGACAAAAGAAGGTAACAGTGAATGTGACCATATACTATAACCATTTGTGACAATGTCATAATGAAACCCATTGTTAAGCATAATTAATGTGATAATAAGAATTTAGATTAATTAAAAATCACTTCAGCAATGAAATTTGAAAGATTTTCCTAGATCCTATATATAGTTACCACCAGCACACTGGAAGTACAGCTCTTCTTTGGGGAGCCCATACCCACTCTTTTGTGTGTACTTTATTCTTTACCTATGCTCTTTTCCTTCTGATTTTTTTTCGAGACAGGGCTTCTTTGTGTAGCTTTGGAACCTGTCCTGGAACTCACTTTGTAGACCAAGCTGGCCTTGAACCCACAGAGATCCGCCTGCTTCTGCCTCCCGAGTGCTGGGATTAAAGGTGTATGTCACCACCGCCGGCTTCTTTCTGATTTTAATGACACAAAACTCTGTTTCAGGAAAAAATAAAAGAGAAGTATCACTTCTTGATTTCAAATTTTACCATAAAGCAATAGTAATAAAAATAGTGTGGCAAGGGCATAAGGATAGCTATATAACTCAATAAAACAGAATTAAGAATCTACATATATATGAGTAATTGTTGATAAGGGTATCAAGACCATTCACTGGGAAAAGAATAAATAAATCTGAAAAAATTGGATAGCCACATGCTAAAAGGAGCAAGTTGGACTGTGTCTTATACCACATATAAAAATGTGCTGGCTAATTATTGTCAACTTGACACAAGCTAGAGTTATCTGGGAACTATACTTGAAGAACTGCCTCCATAAGATTGGCCTGTAGGTAAGCCTGTGAGGCATTATCTTATTAGTGATTGATATGGGAAGAGGAGGGCACAGCCTACTGTTGGGGGTGCCACCCCTGGGAAGATGATCCTGGATGACATAAGTAAACAGGCTGAGCAAACCATGGAAAGCAAGCCACTAAGCAGTGTTCCACTGTGGTCTCTGTTTCAGTTCCTGCTTCCAGGCCGCTGCCTTGAGCTCCTACTTAATATTACATCATGATCAAAATGAAACCACAACTCATAGAATGGGAGAAAAATGTCAACTTATCATTAATGTAAGGGAGTGCTAACTATATAAAGGTCACTAAGGATTCAATAATAAAAATATCAAGTGGTCCAGGAATCTGAATAGACACTCCCTAAGGAAGATAGTTATACAGATAAACTATACAGTGTGGTAGTTGTGGTGATATTTTATTTGTGCTGAAATGTGATATTTTATTTGTATGCTAATAAATAAAGTTGCCTGGAGATCAGAGGTCAAATAGCCATAAAGAGAAGTCAGGCGGTGGTAGCCCATGCCCTTTAATCTGATTACATGGCAGCCAGAGTCTCCGTGTGGTCAAGGACACAGCCAAGCATGGTGATACGAGCCTTTAATCCCAGTACCAACTATAGAGACCTGGAGGTCTGTATAAATAGGCAGTGATGAGGAAGTCATGTGGCTGAACTTACAGCCAATGAGAAGGTAGAACAAGGAGGCAATAAAAGCACAGGTCAAGCAGGAAGAAGCTCTCTCTGTGGAAGCTACTGCTGGTGGTAAGCTAAGGCTAGTCATGGCTATTGCTCTGACCTCTTTGGCTATTACCTCTATTACCTCTGTATTTGGCTCTGTGATTATTTAATAAGACTGTTTAGAAATTTGTCTACAGGTAGTTTGAATGTAATTGGCCCCCATAGGTTCATAGGAAGTGGCTCTATTAGGAGGTGTGGCCTTGTTGGAGTAGGTGTGACATGGTTGGAGAAAGTGTGTCTAAGTTCACTTCCTGCTGCCTGAGGATCAAGATGTAGAACTCTGAGTTCCTTTTCCAGCACCATGTCTGACTGCATGCTGCCATGCTCCCCAAGCCATGATGATAATGGACTAAACATCTAAAACTAAACGTCTGTAAACCAACCCCAATTAAATGCTTTCCTTTATAAGAGTTGTTGTGGTCATGGTGTCTCTTTGCAGCAATAGAAACCCTAAGACAGACAGTGAGCATGTAAAAAGACTCAGCATCAACCTGAGCTGGTGGTTCAAGCTCATACTTGTAGCTACTTCAGAGGTTGAGGCTAAAGGATCCATGTTCACAGTCAGTCTGGGATAAACAGTGATTTTAAAAGCAGTCTGGGTCACTTACAAAAACTTTAAGAAGGAGGGGAGCTGGAGATATAACTAAGTAGTAGTCTGTTTGCCTAGAGGAATGAGGCCGTAGGTTCAAAGCTCTTTGCCAACAATAATAATCCAAAGGTAGAAACAACCTAAATATCCATCAGCTGATGAATGTATGAACAAATGATGCTTTATTCTTAGAGTGGAATATTATTTGACCATAAGAATGAATAAAGTAAGTACATGCCATAACATGGATAGACCTTGAAAATGTTATACCGAATATGAAGACCATGTACTTTATTATTCTACTTTTTTTAAGATTCCCAGGGGTGGAAAATCTGTAGAGACAGAAAGGATATGAGCAGTAGATTGGAGGTGCAAGCGTCTCCATAGTAGGATACAGAGTCCTTTGGGTATATGCCCGAGAGTGGTAGAGCTGGATCATGTGGTAGATCTATTTCTAGTTTTTTGAGGAACCTCCACACTGATTTCCATAGTGGCTGCACCAGTTTGTACTCCCACCAGCAGTGAGCAAGTGTTCCTCTTTCCCCACATCCATGGCAGCATTTGTCGTCATTTGTTTTTGGATCTCAGCCATTTTGACTTGGGTAAGATGAAATCTCAGAGTAGTTTTAATTTGCATTTCCCTGATTGCTAGAGATGTTGAACATTAAAAACAAAACAAAACAAAGCCATTTCTCAGCCATTTGTATTTTGTCTCTTAAAAACTCTATTTGGTTCCATTTTTAATTGGTTTTTTTTCTTGATATTTAGGGTCTTTTTTAGTTCTTTGTATATTCTAAATAGTAATGCTCTGTTAGATGTATAGCTAGTAAAGATTTTTTCCCATTCTGTAGGAAGCCTCTTCATTCAAATTATGGTGTCCTTTGCTATACAGAAGATTTTTGGTTTTATGGGGTTCTATTTATTAATTGTTGGTCTTAATGCCTGAACTATTGGGATCCTATTTCAGAAAGTGATTTTCTGAACCAATGAGTTGAGGCATATTCCCTTTCTATTCCATTGATGAATGGGTCTCTTTTTTATGTCAATAACATGCTGTTTTTATTACTCTAGTTCTGTAGTATAACTTGAAATCTGGGATGGTATCAACTGCTTTTTATGGTTTAGGATTAGTTTGGATATCCCAAGTCTTCTGTGTTTCCATATGAAATTTAAGATTATTTTTCAATTTCTGTGAAAAATTGTGTTGGAATTTTAATAGGGATGTATACTCTCATATCTGTAAATCATGATATTTTGACTTTCTCTTTTCCAATTTGTATCCCCTTGATTTCCTTTGGTTGTCTTATTGCTCTAGCTAAGACTTTAAGTACTACATTGACTAGGTATGAAGAAAGTGTACAACCTTGTATTGTTCCTGGTTTTAGTGGAATTCCTTTGAGTTTCTCTCCATTTAATTTGGTATTAGCTATAGGCTTTATGTATATCACCTTTATTATATTGAGGTGTTTTCACTTATATCCCTAGTCCCTCCAACACTTTGATCATGAAGGGGTGTTGGATTTTGTCAAAGGCCTTTTCTGCATCTAATGATGGTTTCTGTCCTTAAGTCTTTTTACAGGGTGGGTTATGTTTATTGACTTACATATGTTGAACCATCCTTGCATCTTTGGGATTAAGCTACTTTGATCACAGTGGAAGATATTTTTAATCAGAATATAATTGCAGCATTCCCCCTTCTATTTTCTTCCTCCAGCCCCTTCCATGTACTCCTTCACCCACGCTGTAATTCATAGCCTCTTTTTCTTTGTTATTGTGACATATATGTATAAATGTATAAATATTTAAATAAAATCGAATGAATCTGTTGATTGTATGTATATGATTTCAAGTTTGACTGCTTGGTACTTGATAGCAAGTTGGTGTGCTTTTCCCTGGGGAAGACTATTTTTTCCACTCTCAACATTCGTTAGTTGCCTGTAGTTCCTTGTGTAGGGGTGAAGTCCTGTGAGATTTCCATTTCCATGACAGCACACCTATTGGTGTTTTTTTGTTTGGTTCCTATTTAAGAGAGTTAGCTTTTTAGTCATACAATTATGTAATCTGTTTTTATCATGGAATGTCTTTATTCCTCCAGTTTTAATAGATAGCTTTGCTGGGGTTAATAGCCTGGTTTGACAGTTGTAGTCTTTTAGGGCTTGGAGTATGTCTTTTTAGGCCCTTCTGGCTTTAAAGATTTCTGTTGAATAATCAGGCATTATTCATAAATGACTGCACCTTTCTCCCATGCAGCTTTCAATGCCCTTTATTCTGTGTTTTTAATGTTTTATCTATGATATGTTGTGGAGAATTTCTTCTTTGACTTGTGTAACCACAGTTAAAATCATTCTTTCAAATTCTTTTAAGTTCTTTCAGATCATTTTCATTAAGGGGCCATTACTATGAGATTTGTGGATTTTTAGATGACGTTGGTTTGGTTTTTCATTTTTCCCCCTTGTACTGGGTTTTGTCATCTCGAGTTAGTTGGTTGGTTGAGTTTTTCCTCCTTCAGCAGAGGTATTTACAGTGCTCAGGATGGGGCTAATTCATACATTCATAGCAGGGTTGTGATCCCAATTCCTTCTGTTTGTCTAGTATTTGGGGATATAGCCTCTATTCAGTTCTGCTTCTCTGCTACAGTTGGATGCCTTCAGCAGTTTGATTAAGGAGCCTGGAGCCAGTTTCCCCTGGCAGTGTATACTCAAGGCCCTGTAGGATAGGGTAACTAGCGTGTCTCAGTCAGGAAAAGGCATTGTTCTGGGAGTCTGGGTAACATATGATGGCTGAAAGGTCCCTAGTGAACACCAGGAGTGGGATATGGTGAGTCCTAGAGGGAGTAGACAGGCTGAGATGAGGAAGCTATCCCTGCCAAGCAGCTGAGGAACTTGGGTGACCCAAATGGTGGGGAATCAAGAGGGAGAGCATGACTAGCATACTTGGGTCCTCATTATGAGTGGTGGCTACAAGGCCCAGAGTAACAAATGATGTGGGAATCAGATGAGTCCCAGAGGAAGGAAGATGGGTGGAGAGGGAGAGGATGTGACTATTCCTGGCAAGCATTCAAAGGACTTGGGCAACCTGAATGGAGCAGAGTGAGGAGAGGGTTCAGGTAACCTACTTGAGTCCACAACTCATGTGGTATCTATAGTTGAAAACTGTTGATTATTTTGTATCTGTTTATTATTTACTTATTTTGAGACAAAATGTCATATAGCTCAGGCTAGACTGAGAGTCACCATCCTCCTGCTTCAGTAGTGTCTTGAGAATTCTTGATTTGTGTCATTTCTCTTTATTTATTTTACTTGATTATTTGTTTTCATATAGGAATGTAAACCCATTCCCTGTTACTCCCTCTTAGCTAGAAGTAGAAATTTTCCTAATTTTTAAATAGAAGAAATTGAGACCAAAGGCAGCTAACTGGTTTATAGAAAAACCCACACAAGTTGCTGGCAAACTCAGGAAAGTAGCTGAAAATTGCACATTTCTAGTTTGAAATTGAAATAAGTGCTTTCTTTTTAAGAAGGAGAATAATTTATTACATTTCTTTGCATGTATGCTTATTCAGGCATACATATGTATGTGTGGGTACTCACATGCCAGTGCACACGTGTAGAAACAGATGACAACTTACAGGAGTCAGTTCTTTCCTCTCACTATGTGGGGCTCTAGGGGTTGAAGCTCAGGTCATCAGGGTTGGTGGCAAGTACCTTTACTGGCTAAGCCATCTCTCTGGCCCACAAGTTATGTCTTATCTGTCTAGCATCTTCTGGGGCAAATTGTTTGCAGAAAGGTAAGTCAACCATAATTATACAAAGTAAACATCTTTGACTTGTGAGTCCGTGAAAGGTTCCAATCAGTTCTCTTGTCATTTCAATCTGCTCATCTATGTGCCAGTGCCTTATTCCTGAGGATAAAGAATCAGTTGGTACCATCTATTTCTGGGGGTATCTTTCTGTATGCTGTGACTATGTTGCTCTGATTGATTGATTGATAAATAAAATACTGATTGACCAGTAGCCAGGCAGGAAGTATAGGTGGGATAAGCACAGAGGAGAATGCTGGGAATTGGAAGGCTGAGTGAGGAGACACTGTCAGCTGCCACTGCCATGAGAAGCAAGATATAAAGTACTGGTAAGTCACAAGCCACGTGGCAACTTATAGATTAATAGAAATGGGTTATTATAAGATATAAGAACTAGATAGCAAGAAGCTTGCCATACAGTTTATAAGTAATATAAGTCTCTGTGTGTTTACTTGGGTCTGAGTGGCTGCAGGCCCTAGCAGGACTGGAGAAAACTCCAGCTACAATCTATGACAACCAAGGCCTCGGAGTCTATTTGGAAGAAAAATGCATATGAAACCATATCTGTGGCTCAAATGACTCAAGCATATTTTCCTGTAATATCATGAGTCACTCAGCTGTGCAGCTAAGGGATTCAGAAGGGGTCATGGCATGCAAGCTTTTCTCAGGAAGGGCTCCTCAGAAGAGGAAGCAACTGGGGTTTGAAAGAAAAGCAGTGTTACTTAAGGGAGGAAGTAATGCAGGTCACCATATTTGCAGGCCCATAGTAAGGTACGCATAGGTCCTTGAAGGGTCTTTGGTTGTAGGGGAAGGATGGACATATTGTCCTGGATAAAAGGCAAACAGAGAATTCAGTGGGAGTTCTATGGTGATGAAAAGAGTGACAAATGGGGAACCTTCTTAACCTGTCACACAATCTTTGCAGGTCAGCAAAAGCTCCATTGTCCACTTGAAGCAGTGGGACAGACATTTCAGACACTAGCAATTCAATCATGTGGTGAAACACATATTGAGCACTTACTGTATTCCTGGAGTTTTCTATGGATCAAGAACCCACTGGTGCCTAAGACTTACTTCTTGTCTCAATGATGTGAACTAAGATGTGAACTAAGGGATACAATACCAGATTTCCCTAGGGAAGGGTATTCTTTCCCATTCCTCTCCCTTTACTATGCGTAGGAGTGGCCAAATGCAGACCTACCTTCAGATCAGGGTGGGGCAGGGGAGAGACCCCCCCCCTAGAACATACCACCTGAAGGACTTTACATATAGAGCCAGGAAAGATAGGGAACATTTCAAGCCTCTCTTTTATATCCTGCCTGAAAATGGACCATGTTTGGTAGACTTCTTTTCTGCATATGCTCACTCCTCCAAGTTATGTTGAACTAAGAAAGATGTGCTTAGGTCAATGTTCAGCTTTTCTTGGAAATCACAGCCTTTTGAAAGGTCATGCCAAAGATTTCATCATGGTTTTATCACCTGTGGCACCTGTCATGGTATTCTGCACAGGATGAGTATTTGAAAAATGTCCCTTTAACAAATCTGGGGCTTTGGAACCCCTATCACGCTTAGTGTTGTTTCTCTTCCACCTGTGCACACAGGCCTTCCTGCATCACTTCTATTTCTTTAGATACCTTCAGGGGCATCAAGTGAGATGACCACCATTGTGGCTAGGTGTGATTGCCCTGGGATGCTGAGACAAGGAGGATGTCATGCTTGATATGTGATCCTGCCTCTACTTCACACACATGGCAGAAAAAAATCCCTTGGCCTTTTGCTGACTTCCTAGTTACCATGCTGCAGGGAGAGGGTGTTGCTCAAAAAGAAACACCTATACAAGGGCACCTCCTCCATAGAAAGAGAGTAAAGAGCCCAGGGTTCTCAAACTGCCTCTCCTGCTGATCATGCAAATCTTGGAAGGGCAGCAGACCATAAGAAACACTGGCCTCTCACAAGACTCAACCTTGACTCTCATATTCGAAGGACATTCACCTTCACAGACTCTGCGACCTACGCAACTAAACTGCTGGGAATATAGTTGCATTCAACCGCTCTGCCCTTCCTGTTGAGTGGGAACTGCTACCCCAGCAGCTTGTAGCCCCATGTGTATTGTATCACCCAAATCTCCTTTTCACTCAGAGACTTTCCTAGCTTTGAAAGAATAATGCTGTCATCATCACCCTCTGCACGGGCAGTGCCTTGCCATTCACTCAGACACTGCTCCATCATCTTGATGCCTCGGGGTAGGTGCATTAGGTGGATGTTCTGTAAGCTGTAACTTCACCTCCCTGTTCATTTTTCTTCTCCCAGTGAATTTTCCATCCTCACCAAAATAAAATCTTCTTAATACAAGTGTCCCAGATAGAAACATACCTATGTATCTTGGTTGACAGTTTGGGTTTGATAACACCATGCTCAGCAATTCCAGGATGGGGACATATTCCCAAGTGAACAAACAGTAGAGTTTTGGAGAAAATCTCTATCAACTCCAAGGACATTAGATCAGAAAATTCATTTGCTGAGCATACTGTTAGGCGAGTGCTTACTTACTTTGAAAGCACATTTATTTTTAAGAGGTATTCATAAAGTTATTGAATTTGAGTACATTTTGTCTATTCTCCCTTGGTTTTCAGATAGGAATTTATAAGATAAATGTGACTAGCTGTATCTCACAGCTATTTGTGGCTGACATCGACTTTTTTAATATAAAATTCTCATTATCACTTCTTGGCCTTTTGGCTACAATCAAGTGATCTTTTGTGTTGGTATCTATTTATTGTACATAGTGATGGATTTCATAAAGACTTTTTCATACATCAAGTACTTTGATTATATTTTCCTCTCTCCCTTCCCTTTCCACTCTCCCTCCTATTATTCCTAGTCATTTCCTCTAAGCAGTCTCATTTCTGTTTTCAGGTTCTATATGCATGTGTGATATTAAAATCCAGAATATACAAATTGGTGAAAACATGTTTTCTGCAGTCAATTGCACTTAATACAATTATTTCCAGTTGCATCCATCTTCCTGCAGATGACGTTATTGCACTCTTTCTGAGCCTCCCTGGGATGAAAAGTTTCTCTTGTAGGCTTCTTACCCCCTTAACACTCTGTTGGATGGAAGGGAAGAGATCTGAAGGTTAAGGATTTAAAGCCTTAGTGCATTGATAACCAACTGAAAAATAATAGATCACTTCTGAAATGACTTACTATTGCATAGCAGCCACCAGGGAAACAGGGCTTGGAGACCTTAAAGGGATTTGTAAATGTAGATATAGAAACTTGTCTCCCAGCTTCATCTCATGAAGTGAGTGAGAGATGTCAGTGCGGAATGCCAGAGTCCTATATGACAGAAGGACCTTGTACAATCTGCTTAGCTGTCCTCCACCCCAACTGCTCAGCTTGAAGGAAACTGGGAACACCTAAGTGTCTAACCGGCAAAGTGTCAATCAAGGTCATCCATTCAGTCCCCACCTCTGCTCCCTTTTCTTGGTCTCTCAAATGCTGTGCTTCTTCCTTTTCTACATTCTAATCTCTCCACTGTGGTTATTTCCCTCTCTGTTCTAATCCCTCTCTGTCATTTACAAGATAAAGATTCCAACTCCTATAGCTGAATGTAGTAGCTCATGTAGGCTCTTGGGGGATTGCCATGAGTTGGAGGGCCAGCCTGAGCTACTGTTATGTTTTAAAGGAAAAGAAAAGATTCCAACCCCTTACTCTAGTCTAAAACACTTTTCATGACTGACAAGTGCTGCACTTTCTAGGTTCTCACACACCTCTCTTTGCTTAAATTTTAGACTGCAGTCAGAGCAAACTAATGGTTCTTTCCCAAGGCAGTCTCTTTGACCTCTAGCCTTTGTGCTAGTTTCTTGCTGTACCTAGAACACTCAGTCTTTCCAGCTTGCCCTTTCTTTCCCTTAGCTACTGAACTGTGCAGAATTCTGTGCCCTTATTATCTTCGCAGGAGGTCCTCCCCCAATCTGAACTGCTTTTCCTCTCTGCTTCCTCCTCTTCATGCTTCTGTCTTCTTAGCATTCATCAGCCTGATTGAAACTGCCCTTTTCCTGGTTCATTTCTCCCACTCAGTTCTGCCTGACTGTGTCTTAGTCGTGATCATATTCCCAGCAGAGCCTGTTGAATGAATGATACATGTTTAAATGTTTTGTGAAACTGCAACTTGCTATACTAGCATTAAGTGTTGCATAATATTACCGTGTTCAACTTGGCTATTTACTATTGTTGGATAACACTTTTTGATAGTAACTAATATCACATTTCAGTTATGTCATTATTGTTCTTTCTTAAAGCTGATTACTTAATAAGGCTTTCCAGTTAGTGAACATTTAAAGTGGACTCGACTGAGATAAGATATGATGTGATGATGTCACTTACTCATTATATCAATCTTATACACTAGGTTCTCCTATAAGAATCATCCTAATTTTTCAGAGTAAAAAAAAAGTAAGTCTACAAATATAGGTTTAAAAACATTGAGGATCTTACCCAGTGTCTCATAGCAAGTTTTTATTGTTGCTTTTTCGACAAGATCTGCCCTGCAGGCCAGACTGGCCTGGAACTTACTCTGAAACCAGGGTGGTTTTGAACTGGCAGTGGTCCTTGTGCCCAGTCTTACAGATTCTGATTACAAGCATGTTCCACCATGCCTAGCTTCACAGACAGATTTTGGATGTAGAGATTACAAGTTCAAAATCCTAGTCCTTACAAAGTTTTCAAATGAGGAAATTGCTGACAGAGTGAAAAGATGATTCACAAGATGAGAAAATCATCTGTCAATTGTGTGTTTGCTGAGTTACTGACAGGTCACAGAACTACTAGAACTCAGTGATTTCAAACAATTCCAACAGGATATTAAAAATGAATACAGAAACTTGAGTAGATATCTCTATAAAGAAGATATACAAGTGTCCAAAAAGCATATGGAAATATGTTGAACATCATTGATCACCACAAAATGCTAATTCAAACGACAATGAAATAATACTTCACACCCATTAGGGTGGCTTCTATTTTTAAAATGTGTTGACAAGGAAGTGGAGAAGTTAGAACCCTTGTGCATTGCTAGTGGGATGTAAAATGGCTCAGTTGTTGTGAAAAACAGTATGGAGATTCCTTTAAAAATAGAAGTACCCACCACATGATCCAGCAATTCCACCTCTAGGTATATACTTTATGGAGTTAATCACAGAATCTCAAAGGGACATTTGCTTACTGCAATTTACACATGTACTATATGCAATAGCTCAAAAGTGATGCAGTCTAAGTGTCCATTAATGGAGGAATAGATAAATGTGTAGACAGTCAATGGAATATCATTCATCCTTTTAATGTTAGGGTATCTTGATATATACCATGATATGGATAAAACAAAAAGACACAGTACTGAACTGAAATAATTCAGCCATAAAAAGAGAAAAATCATATGAATCCTCTTATTTGAGCTACTATCATAATGCAGTAGACACAGACAGATAGTAGATGGTGGTGCCAGCAGTGAGGGGATGGGGAATAGGGAGTTAGCTTTGAATGGTATGTGCAGTACTTTTCACAGTGGGAAAGAAAGAGCTCTAGCTATTGATAGTGGCCATGTTTTCTTAGCAGTGTGAATATACTTAATACCATGCCCTTCCAATGGTTAATGTTGATTTGAGTACAATTGGAAAAGCTAACCCCTAATTCTAACCATTTCCAAGTCTTGCCAATGTCAGAAAATTCACTCCTGATGAATCTTTTAATATGGATTTTATTTCTTCTCTCCTAAGGCCAGAATTCTCCCTGCCAGGGCCTCTAGACCTTCCACATCGGTCAGTGTTCCACTGTGTAAGGTGGGACCCAAACTTAGATGTCTAGTTCATTCTCCTAGGAAGAAGATGGTTACTCTGAAGGCGGCACACACACATTTTACTCATAACCATTGGCAGATGGCTGTGGATCCCTTCTGTTCCCAAGAGTGACATCAGGACTAGCTAGCTACACTGTGCCTTTTCCATCACTGGGAGCTAATCCTGACAGTGACGTTGGACATCATTATTAATAGGTCAAGAAGAGACATAAAGAGAAGACGAAAGTGGCTTGGGCTGAGTCACACAGTGAAGTTGAAACAGCATGCTCCCTGTAACAAACCTCACCCTGGCTTTCCGATGTGGCTGCCAGCTCCACAACCTTGTTCTCTTTTTTTTTGTACTTTGTACAACAGATTCACTGGCTATGGAAGCAGGTCTAAATTGTCTTGGTGATAAGTAAAGGAAACCTTCCTCAGTTTGGTATTTTATGATCTCGCTTTGTTTCCTGCTTGGCAGGAGGCCTCACCATTGAAAATCACTAGATCTTCAGGTTACCCTCCACTCAAATGTAGCAAAGAACTCTTGATATCCCTGGGATCCTTTGGGCATACTGAGGACGAAGTAGGGAAAGAAGGATCTGCTTCATCCTTTCCACAAGTGAATATCAGGCCAACTGGAGCATCACAGTCTCCTGGAGAACTTTTAAAACTAGAATGCTTGGGCTAGGAGTGCAGCGCAATGGGAGAGCACCTGCTGAGCATGTGTAAGGCTCTGGGTTCAGGCCCCAGCATCACAAAAAGATACCCTGGGGCTTGGCCAGCTCAGCTTGGAATGTTACCTACCCCCTGCTCTCCCCAGGGAGCCCAGCCCCAATATGGAGCCCCCTTGAGTTTAGAATCAGCTGTTGAAAGCCCCTGTCACTTAGCTGACAGGCACCTTCTTTGTGAGATGGGAAGTGCCACGGTCTGTTGTGTTTGAGCATTCCCATAAACTCATTGTTCCTCCAGTCTTGGCACGTATTACATACTGCCTGTTGTCTTTACTTAACTGCTTCACATCTCTGCTTTTCATATCCTCAAAAAGCTACTGGAAAGTAAGGAGTATGTACACTATATCCTATTATTATTGCTCCAAAATGCCAGTGTCATTAGCACACAGCGCATGTTTGGTGCACATGAGTTGAAATGATGGAAGTCTTGTAGATGGGAAAGCTGACATAATTTCTTACTTATTTGGACAGAAGCTCCATGTCCTTTGGAAGCAAAATGATCACATGGGAAAATTCTCATAGACAGAAGCCCTGGCTTCCAATCCTGGCTGTGTCCTAAACTCCCATTGTGACTTGTAGTAAGTCACTAGCTTTCTCTGGCATTTAATTTCCTCATATGTGAAGCCAGGGCTGATAAGTAAGCTTCATGTTAGCGCTGGGCTTGGGCTATTCTTCATAGCAATGGGCAGTCTTTTTCTCATGTGAAGGTGTGAATGTCTTTTAAAAGTGTAAATCGATTCCAGGTTCCGAAATGAGAAACTTGGGTAGAGATCAAAGTATGTGATTTGCCCTCGGTTCTATGCATTTTGTGTGTGTGGAGAGGAGAATGTCGCTCACTTCTCATCCATGTTCTTGGCTTTGACTGGACACTTCCATCCTAGGAATGTGAAATGTTCACTATCTTCATGCTTGTTCAGTCTTTTTATGAATGAGCTGGTGCAGAGGTTCATTCCAGCTGGATTTCTGCTTGTCCCTCTGCATATTTCTAGTCTGGACTAAAATGTTTGTTATTATATTTGATAAAACCTGTTCAAGTAATGTGTTCTAAGGAGGACAAGGATGACACAAGACACCAGTATTCTTTTCTTTCATGGAGCATCTGATTTACTCAGAAAGTTGGTACACAGACATGGGGATGTGCTATTGTCCATAAAGAACTACCTGGGAATTAAGGGTTGCTTACAGAAAGCTCCAGTACATAGAACAGAGTCTGCTACTACACAGGTGATACTCACTATACATATCTGAAAGTGAATGAAAATGTCCATGCCTCTCAAACCTTTTGTTTTAAAGAGACATCTTTAAGGCAATCGTGTCTTAAGCTCACTACATGAATGAGTTGGGTATGATACTGTCTTGATTGAGGAAAGCTAGGGACCAGTCCTGTTTGTTCACTACATGAATGAGTTGGATATGATACTGTCTTGATTGAGGAAAGCTAGGGAACAGTCCTATTTGCTCTCCCCTCGAGGTCCCAGGAAGGTTCCTTGGAGCCTAACTGGAAAACTTTTCTTGTATCCAGGAGAAATGAGAAATGTTTCAATTCTTGCTCTTTTCCCAATTCCTTTTGGCCACGTACAATCTTTTTTTTTTTTTTTTTTGGTTTTTCGAGACAGGGTTTCTCTGTGTAGCTTTGCGCCTTTTCCTGGAACTCACTTGGTAGCCCAGGCTGGCCTCGAACTCACAGAGATTCGCCTGCCTCTGCCTCCCGAGTGCTGGGATTAAAGGCGTGTGCCACCACCGCCCGGCTGGCCATGTACAATCTTAACAAAATAAATAGAATATGATCTTTCAGTGGGGACATGTGTATCTGAAAAGAAAATGCTGCCAACTCCCTCCACCCACCCTCACTCCAGGGATCCCCCAGTTATTACTAAGAGCATGGAAAGAGGTTGTTTTCAGTAGGAGATTTCCACCTTAATCCACAAATGTATATGAGATTAGTGTTTGTTTAACTTAAATAAGAAGGAAAGGAAAATAGTGTGGTAGTTTCTCCAGCATGCAGTAGAATGCTTGTTGGGTATAGTCAACTACAGTGGATCACAGTGTAAAAAGCTCCCCTGTGGAGTCTGCTATGGTCAGCAGCCAACTAGGTGCAGCTGCCTTTTACATCAGAGCACCCTACATTACCCTGACAATCAGAAATATTCCTAACCAAATTCACGGTCAGCGTTGTGTACATGCATGTGTCCAAGTCTTCCTAGAGAGCACATCTTTCTCCATGTTTGTAGGACTGTAACCCTCTACCCAGCCTGTCCAACATCCTTGTTTCCCCATCACCAACAGGTTAAGGAGAGATAATGTTAAGGAGCTTACTTGACAGAGTGGTCTGAGAAGCAAAGCACACCTCCCCACCCCCTTCATCTTTGGAAAACAATCTGGTGTAATGTTTTGGAGATGTCAAACAGATAATGCTTTTAAATTAAGAGGTTTCATTGTTACTGGTGTCATGGCCCTTTCATATGAATCTCTTCATGCCCTACAGATTGTCCTTCCTTATAAGAAAAACAGTTATACATATAACTTTCTTATATGCCAGAATCGGTAGGCATATAACTAGTTCTGGGAATTCCATTTGACAGTAAACTAAGGGATGAAAGGGATGTCCCAGTCCCAGAGAGCAAGCCACCAGAAGCTACAGCTTCTTCCCTTCTGATTTATCTCCATCTTCTCCATCTCCTGATGGGCTACCTATCTTCAATATCCAGCTCAGGCTGGACTCTGATAGAGGACAAGCATTTGCTACTGTTGAAGTTCCAAGCATCCCCTGCCCTCTGCCGCCATAGCATATGAAATAGTTATTTTGGATTCAGTAGTTAACAGCTGAAATCTGGTTTTAGGATCAAGAACACTCAAGATTAGGGCTGGAGGAAACCTTAGGACCCCAAGGATTTATTCAGGGTCTGTCTGACAGCAAATTATGACAGCTAAGACTAGACCAAGTTTTCCTACATGCTGCCTTCCTGGTTGGATCCTGAGCCTACTTTGATTTCTTGCCCCATTTTAGTCTATAAATTGCCTTCCTTCTCTTCTCTGTCCCATGCTTACTGTCCTGTCTGAGCAGAGAGAGGGGCTCTGGAGTGTGCTGCCCAGTATCTGTACTTATTCTCTAGGACCTTGGCGTTTGTTGGCTTAGGGCTGGATTAAGGACCTCAGTGCTGGGAGAGAGTCAGACATCCCAGCTCTGAAACAAGATTTCACCCCAGCTAAAACCACCCCAGACATTGGTTTGTTTAGAAGTGAAAATAACAGTTTTAGATGATATTGCCCAAAGTCCCCCAGTTAAGTGGCCACAGCAGGAGTCAACTTGGTGGCACTCTGCTGGGACTCTTACTTTGAGCACTGTCCAGGAGCTCTAGGCGCTGGAGGGGTAGGCCAACTGAGAGCAAGCCTGAACTCTGTCTTCCTTCTTGGAGCAGCACAACTGTCCCTGAAGTATAGCATTCCTTTATGCATGGAAACCTGTCTGTTCATTTTGTTCATGGCTCTTGTCTGAAATGCAGGGGCTGGCAGTAAACCTCTGTGCGGTCTGTAACCAGTCTGGCATTTTTTAAAACTTTGCCTGGTCGAGATCCTACCCCTGTCTGCCCAAGCCAGGCACTACTACTGGAGTCCAACCTAGCCCAAGGGGGCAACCCCTATGGTGAGGCACCACTGCCAGAAGTCAGCTCTTGTGAACCTGGAGGCTGTTAGGTAGCTGGGCTGTGTCTGCACCCTCGGACTTTCCTCTGGATTTGCTGTGCCTTGGGCTGGTATCCTCCGCCCGCTACTCTCTCACGCCCCCAGTGTCCACCAAACTCAATAAACTCAGCTCTCCAGGGTGTGCCCATCTGGTCTCTGGGTCCTGAAGCCCGTGAATCTCCAGCTGGGTGCCCACTGCTCGCTCCAGCACTGGTTCCGGAATTAGGAGAGAAAAAGAGGAGGGCCAGAGGGCACCTCTCTGGGGTCCGAGTCAGCAACCCGATCTTCGTGCTTCCCTTGCTGCCCAGCACCGGCTGCCCAACTTTTTTCATCCGTTAGACCCGCTGCTTGGGATTTGCAGTCTAAGTGGGAAACAAAGAGCTCTCCCGAAACTGCCCTAAGTCTCTTTGAGGGGATTCCCCCAGGAAACTCAGGAGCTTCAGTGGAGGCACTTAGGGCTCTTCTAGGGAACAAAGGGTGAGGACTTCTTGGGTGCCCCTCAGCTACCCACTCCATTTGCATACAGCAGCCATCACTCCCCCCCCGGACGAGAGCGAGCCTGGCATTCCAGCAGATCCTGTTCTTAGAGCCCATTGGGACTGGCTTCTCCGGGGCAGGGGACTCTAGCAAGCGGCAGGCAGAGCGGACCTGTTTGCTGGCTACTTTGGAGGTGGGATGGGATAGAGTTTAGAGATGGAAAAGCGTGGAAGAAGAGGTTGCGTTCCTCTCCCCGGTTCATAAATGATCCAAGTCGCGAGTGGGAAATAAAGAGTAAACACAAACAACCTCAAAAAAGAAGCCAAGAAACCCTAAGCCAAAAGAAGCAAGCACAACGCTGTTACAAAACTGTCTGGTTTTGTAACAATTTCCCCGCTGCCGGCCAATGAGCAGCGTGGTGGGGCGTCACGTGGTGACGTTTTATATAACACTTTGCTGAGACAAGACAGTTATTAGGCGGCGCGGGGCAGCGGGCATGGAGCTCCAGGAGGCGAGGCAGAGCCGGGCGCACTGCGATCCCGCGTTCATGGCAGCGCAGCTCGCTTCCAGCCGTCGCTCCTTCCTCTTAGTTTCCTGTTCCTAGACGCCTCCTCCCCCGCCCCAACCTCCGCAGGTCCCTCTCTCTATGGATTCATTTCAGACTGCACAGATGTTGAGCTTGCCCGCCGCCGAGCTCGGCAGCAACAACTTAGAACTGGCGGAGCTGGCGGAGCCGGAAGAGCGGGCGGCATCGGTGTCCGGAGGAGACTCGGAGGCCACCCAGACGAGTCTCCCGAGAGCTCCGAAGCTCCCCGGACCCAAGAGCTGGAGCAAACACAGCCGCCTCCGGGGACCTCGACGCCGTCAGAGTGCAAAGTCCTGCTCACGCAGGCAGATGCCTTGGCATCCGGGGGGCGCCTTCGGGAAGCCCTCGAGGTGTACCGACAGCTCTCCGAGAGGCAGCAGCTCGTGGCTGAGCAGCTGGAGCAGCTGGTGCGCTGTCTGGCTGAGAGCGTCCCGCAAAAGGAGCCGGTGGCGCCAGCTCCCTCGGACCAGAGCGGCACCTCGAGCTGCTGCAAGGTGGCCGTGCAAGAGGCAGGGGAGGCTGCAGCCGTGGCCCCCGAGGTATGGGATGGCTTTAAGTGCCGGAAGTGTCACGGATTTCTCTCAGACCCGGTGTCCTTGTGGTGCGGCCACACCTTTTGTAAACTGTGCCTGGAACGTGGGCGGGCCGCCGATCGGCGCTGTGCGCTGTGCGGGGTCAAGCTCTCGGCTCTCATGATGGCCAGTGGGAGGGCACGCGGGACGCGGCGGGCCGAGCAGCCGGCGCCACTGCAACTGCGAGTCAACGTGGTACTCAGCGGCCTCCTGGGCAAGTTGTTCCCGGGCCCGGCGCGGGCGTCGCAACTCCGGCACGAGGGCAACCGGCTGTATCGCGAGCGCCAGGTGGAGGCAGCTCTGCTCAAATACAACGAGGCAGTTCGGCTGGGTGAGTCCGCCAGCCGCTACCGGGCCGCGAGGGCTCGGTCACGACGCGAGGGGGCGGGAGAATGAGCCGGGCTGCGAGATGGGGGATGGACCAGGGCAGAGTTGGGTGCGCACGGGGGAGGGGCGGGGGAAGGGAATGGCCCGTGGCCCACGAGGTGGAGGAGGAGGAGGAGGGACATTTCGAGGAGTTTGTCTTCTCTACTTTAGCTGTGCCTCAGTCTCTCCGGTTCTGTTGCTTTTTTTTGGTCTTTCCCGTCTCTCCTGCTTGCGTTTGTGCTTCTACGCCCCCCGGTCCCAGTTTCGTTCTGTTCCCCTCTTTTTTGCGCGTTTCTTCTCATCTTTGTCACTGTTTCTGTCTTGCTGGGTGTCGGCGTCTCTATTTCTCTATTTTTCCTGGACACTCCAGAGCTTCCCTCGTCCACCTGCCGGCACCTTTGCTGCCGGGAGAGGAACTTGGCACTATTTCTCAAACTCCCGCGCGCTCCTCCTGGCTTTTGCCAGCCCGAGGTGGCCCGCCGCCGGCGCCCGCCGGCGTCTGCGGCTCCCGTCTCTGGGAGTTGCCCCTTCCGGGGCCGCGGCTCCCTGTGGGGTGGGTCCGGCCTGGAATTAGGTCAGGAGAGCACTGGTTGCATAAGGACCTCGAGCCGCCCGGGCCGGCGGCCCCTCCTCCGCGCGGGAGGGCGGGCGGGCGGGCAGGCGGGCAGGCGGGCAGGCGGGGATTGTGTAACGCTGAGGTAACCGAAGTGGGCCACGCTCGCCTCGGAAACCATCCCGCGAGCGTGTGCGGGGGGCGGAAGGGGGGGCTCGCTCCCCGCTGCCCTGTGACTCATTGTCACTGCTTCCTATCACACGATCCTTGGCTGAAATAGATGCACTTGCCCACCCCACCCCCCTCCACCCGCCGCCGGAGTCAGACAGCCTGTGCCCTGACATCGAACCCTTTGACCCCTCTAACCCAATGGGCGGCAGGACCAGGTAACTTCTCGGGATTCCCGAGGAAACAAGGGCCGGTCTACAAGCCGGGTATGCCTCTGTCTACCTTCTCCAAGAGTTGCCTGAAGAGGTAGGGTGGGCTTTGTAGCTTCAAGGGCAACCCGGGCAGTCCCACATCTCTCCTGGACTGGAGCACAGGAGTTCTCCCAGGGACCTGTTTGCTTCATCCGCCTCCTCCCACTCAGACCCAGGAAGTGGCCTTGGAACCACAAGCTGGTGCCAGGACCTCTGCAGGCAGGCAGGGCGCAGTGTCCAGAGAAGCTTGCTGGGGAGGAGGCAGTGAAGCTAAGCAGACAGGACTGTGGGATCCCAGGGTCTCCTAGGCAATCTCTGATGGATGGAGGAGGGATGGGATGGAGTCTCCACATGTTGAATCCCACTCAAGCCAGCAACAGGTAATGCTGGAGGGAAGAAAACCAGGGTTGACAGGAAGTGAGGACTGAGGGACACAAACCTACTCACAACACGTAAACTGTCGTGCCTATACAAGACAGACTGTGAGCTGCTGCTGTGTGTTTCAGCAACGTGGCAGAGAAGACTGTAAACTCTATGCTAAAGGCAAGAGCAAATAATGGGCACCCAGATCATCCCTGAGCCTACGTCTGAGGGATGGATTAGAGGCAGACGCCAAAGCCTGTTTCAAGCAATAGAAGCTGTAGCCCAGAACCTGAGGAAGAATGCAGCAATATGAATGAAATAGTTTCTGGCCACTTATGCATGGAATTCTAAGGGAGGCTGTATTCTTTTCATCCATTCCCCAAGTGCTGGGCAGGAAAGCCCCTTCCCATGCATTCCCCTTCTATCACTGCTACCACTTTACCCAGGAGGATCTTCCCTATGCCTTTGTTAATCTCCTCAGAGCAGGCAAAACTGTCAATACCACCTTCACCTTCCTAAGAGGAAAAGAGGCCTCTTCAACAGACTGTATTTATCCTGGGAATGGCTAGTGGTTTCTTTATTTCTTTCTTTTTTTTGGGGGGGAGGGGGCGTTTCGAGACAGGGTTTCTCTGCGTAGCTTTGTGCCTTTCCTGGAACTCACTTGGTAGCCCAGGCTGGCCTCGAACTCACAGAGATCCGCCTGCCTCTGCCTCCCAAGTGATGGGATTAAAGGCGTGTGCCACCACCGCCCGGCTCAGTGGTTTCTTATTCTAAATGTTGTGCCCACACTCAGAAGAAGGAACTTCCCTCTACCTAAGACTCAAAATGTTAACATCCACTAGCATTGGCCCTAACCAGCCATGTGACTTCTAGCCCTATCACTTCATCTCCTTGGCCTTGTTTTCCATATCTAAAGAGTGGGTGGTGAGAGTAAGACTCCTAAAAGCCTTGTCAAGGTACTTTCTCATTTGGCCATCGATAGGAGGATGGACCTTGTAAATGCATAGCTGCTTCTTCCAGGAAAGCTTCATATTCACTGGCCATTGGGAAGAGGGAGAGGTGGTATTAATACCACAGATAATCCTGCCTAGAATGCTAACATGGACTTGTCTTGTTGGGGGGTCCAAATAGGGGTCACATCTGGCTGCCTCTCTGTTCCCTGGCTTCATTCTTTTTTGATAGTGGCTCATTCAGACACCAGGTTGCTGGACACTAGCAATGTGCATCATCCATCTGGCAGTGCCGGGATTTCCTCTAAGTGAAAGTTTCTAATGCATTATGGACAGCACACCCCCTAGGACCCACTTGAAAAAGGAGGGCAGCATTACTCCTTTGCACGGAGAAGCTAGGGTGTTAAAGTCGGGACAATATTAAGACTGGAAATGACACTTAACCCTTTGGATCCAGTAGAAAGAGCTTAGGAAACTTTTCTTTCCTCAAGATCCATCCTCATACAGGACTTCTCACATGCTTGTGCTGGGGGCCATTAATGAGGGCTTTTTTTTTTCTCATTTTGGCAGCTCCAAATGATCATTTGCTTTATAGCAATCGGTCTCAAATTTATTTCACCTTGGAGTCTCATGAGGATGCACTGCATGATGCAGAAATAGCATGTAAACTTCGGCCAATGGGTTTTAAGGTGAGTGTGGGACAGGAGGGATGGGAAGGGGCTATACTGCAGACAGGGATTGGCAGGAAGGGCTGTCCCTATGGGGCAGGAGATGCTAGAACTTGGACAGAACAGGGAAAAGCTTTTCTAAATGATTGGACAGTGCAGGGCATCCCTTGGTCAAGGGAGGTCTAAGTCTGCAAGGGGTCTCAATAAATCTACCTTCAATTGGTGACCTTCAGGATAGCCTGGTCTTCATTTTTTTTTTTTCAAAATATGGAATCAGTAGCCAGACAGCCTGACTTCATGTCTCAGCTCTGTAACTTTTCTTAACTGTACGGTCTTGGGAAAATTACTTAATTTCTCTGTGTCTGATGTCCTCATCTATAACATTCTTATATTCGACGCAACTACTGAATAGGGTTGTTTGTGGGGATCCTACAAGATCATGTAGGGAAGATGCTTGGAGCAATGTGTGTAGCATTATGTGTTTGCTATCACTGCTGCCATCACCATCACTCATAATTTTCTAGGGACAATAGGCAGAGGAATCTGAGAAAGATATTGCTGCCCTGGTCCTTAAGAATGTCTACTGATAGCCAGGCTTCTTGAGAGCTTAAACAGTTTCTTTAAAGAGATCTTCCTATTCGCACAATGGTTGTGCCATTTTTGAATCATTAGTACAGTCATTTGACATGTCAGTATGTATACCCTCAAAAAATCTAGGTCACAAAGGAGAGGTGAGAAGGAAGACAGGGTAGACATCAAGCTAGAGGATACCTGAATACAAAGGACCACTTTCGGCAACCTTGCCTGACTTCAGGACCAGCCTCCTCCACATGTTTGTATTTTGTTTAGAAGATTAGAACTGGGTCTGGAGCTCAATGTTTGCAAAGTGTGACCATAGGAAAGTAGCTACACTCTGACACTCGAGTGCTCTTCTTTGTTAAATGGCATTATTGCTATCTGCCATGGTCGTTTCATGGGTGAGAATGGCTATAAATGTTACAAGATCTTGGTTTAAGGTCCTCTGTGTTCAGCCTGAGGGTGGGAAAAGCAGTGTCTCCAAGACTACGGTCACTGTGCCTATCTGAATCTCATGGGAACAGGCGTCCTCTGAATCCAGAATGTTCCTGGTGGTAGAAAGACCTTGGATTGGGCAGTACCTTCAGTAATCTCTAGACAGCCTCCCAGTCGGTCTAATTAAACACACTCTCTGCAGCAATTTACATGCAAAATAACACTGAATAGGATAAATACTACAAAACAGTTTACATCAGTTTAGTTCAGATGTTGCTGCCTAATGAATTTTGATGTTAATCCTATGAAAACATTGGATAATCAGAAGTTTTCACAGATCTAGAAACTTCAGATAAGATCTTGTGAAGCTGGGCATGGTGGCATGTATCTGTAATCGAAGCAGGATCATGAGTTTGAGGCCAGCCTGGAGTATTACAGTAAGCTTATAATATTCAAGTAAATCTTAGTGGTCTTTTATGAGAGAGTTTTCATGGACGGTGATGGATCAGTGTATTCTCTTTCCCAAGGAACACATTTACAGCTTAATACCAGTCACCAATGCCTTAAGTTGCCATGGGGACATGCTGTCTAACATGCAAGCCAGGGAGCTGCCTTGGGGTAAGAGGGGTTTCTCTTGCAGCCTTTTCCACTAAAAGTAAAACTGACTCTAGATACTGTGGTGGGAGGAGGACTGAGAAACAGGTTCTAGATGAGAAAAGGGGTCTCTACAGCGAAGGAAGAATTGGTGTGAGTACTTGGCAGGGGTCTCATTTCCACACAGTTGGGACAAAAGGGAAAGTTCAGAGAACTCTGTTGTCTTGGGGTTCGAAAGGATCTAATGCATATACCTCTACATTCTGATTCTTGTATTTCCCACTATTTCTGGGTGAAATGCCATAAGAGAGCGAGTCCAGTAGGCAGCCAAACTTCATCCATCTATCCCGGGCTTAATGTCACTCATCGCAGCTTGCTGGTAGCACAGCTGTCAGTGGGGTAAGCTGGCCACCGTGAGAAAGTGGGCTGTGTGAGTTGCTACTGAGTTGATTATTAGGAAGCCAGAGGCCTCTCCAGTTTTCCAGCACTTATCGCCCTAAAGCTGCTCTGCGCTGTCCTGCTAGCCTTTCTCCAGAAGGCTGCTCTTGGCAGGAGCAACAAGGGAATGTGGCAGCCAAGCTCAGGATCCAGAAAGAAGTGAGGGTGTGGATAGAGGTCCCCAAGAGGTTTGTGGCTGTGGCCACTGCTCCAGAAAGCAGCTCCTAGCCAGGCCCTGACAGCGTGCAGACACGTGTTAGAAGAGGAAGCAGGGGGAATGCCTGACAAGTGACATCTGGGCCTTTCCATTCATACTAGGTACAAAGAGAAAGCAGCCCTTTACTTTTTTCCCCCTTTCTTGCCCATTTCAGGATACTGCTCAGGCCCTTCTACAGAATTTAGTCCAGAGCACTTGGGGTTGAATCCTGGGCCATAAATCTTCCTTGTAACTGTAAAATGTGCAGCAACAGAGAAAAAGACAGCCAAGTTTCTAGAAGCAAAAGCATTGGCTCACTCACTGGTCAGACTTGTGGAAGGTGGTCTTCCTTTGAGGGGAAGAGTGCTCTGGAAGTCCTGAGGGCACAGTTCCAGTTCTAGATTGCTGCTAGGGACCTTTGAGATGTTGGAGGAGCCTCGGTCTTCCTCTGAGGCCTCTGTAAAAGTGATTGAGTGTCTTGCAGACCAGTTCAAAGAGAGGCAAGTCATCTCTGGATGAGCAGTGGAAACTGAACTGTTGTAGTCTGTGGTTAAATGGAGGCTCTGACGTGTTTGTGATCCTCAGCTGTGGGGTGGAGAGGAGGTAGTAAGCATAGAAGCTAAGAGTATGGGCTTTGTATATAGTCAGTCCCAGGTTTAAACTTGGACTCCACAGCTTTCCGGCTGTTGTACTTTGATCAAGTTATTTCTCTGGATCCCGCTTTTGTTGTCTTTAAAATGGGATTCAGACTAGTTAGCCATTGTTACTGGGATGAAAATCCAAATCTTTGGACAACACTCCACCCGAGAGTGACTGCTCAGGAAGCACTCAGCAATCACTGTTAGTAGTGGCTACATTAAGAAGATGAAGAAGATGTGACTGACTGTTAATGTTTTCTTCCAGGCACACTTCAGAAAAGCACAAGCGTTAGCCACCCTAGGCAAGGTGGAGGAAGCGCTCAGAGAATTTCTCTACTGTGTATCCCTTGACGGAAAAAACAAGAAAGCCAGAGCGGAAGCTCAAAGGGTGAGTTGAGTGTCGCAGGGTCAGCTACCTAGTGGACCCCCACCACTCTGTCTTCTCTAGGGAGAAGGATGAAGATGTGACCCTCCTCAATATTTGTGATGCTGAATGGGTGGTTCTCTGGGTTTAAGGGACATGAGAGAGATGCCAACTAATTGCCCAGAAGCCCCGCTGTTCTGGTATGTACTATCAAATTGGCAGGTCCTACTTTTTTTTGTAGGAACCAATGATGAATGCTTTGACTTGGAATCAGTGGGAGATAAACCAAACTAAACCAAGTAAGCTAACCTGGGCATGAAGGCTCACTGAGGACAGTCTGCTTGTTGATGAGAGATCAGGGGCCAGGGGTGGGGACTGCTTACCACTGTATAACTTTTCTTTGGCTGAATCGCACATTTCACCAGTCACACATGGAGGCTAGCTCCTGGGAAAGGATACTGATGGTCTCCATATTGCTTGCCACATACAGAACTCAAATCTTTACCTCTTCTGCTAGAAAACTAAACCCAGTATCTCCCAAATGCGAAGTCGGAGTTCATTATGAAACAATCTAATTAGTCCTTCCAACTCTTGGGTGCCAGGAGATTGTGGTTGTAAAACAAATATGAGAAATACCAAGATCTTGACTGAAGGCTCAAACATCCTGATTTGATGAGCTTTGTCATTTACTCTAATATATTCTTCTGGTGTCTGGAAGTTGGATGCTGACACTCAGTGATTGTACTTGGTTTCCTGTTCCCAAGCAACCATTTAACACCAGGCCACAAGCCCTCCTATCCATGTGTAATGGTTTGACAGGGACATGGAGGAAGAAAGCGAGACAGAACTGGTCCCTGAAGACTCTAGAATGGAATATTTAGCAAAACTGATAAAACTGGCAAAGGCTGGACTCTGGATTTTCTGACTCTGGCATGGAATTTCCTGTCTGGAAAAACATTTGACCTGGTTTGTGTATGTGGATAAGATTCTATTGAAAGGGGCATGACTCAGGCAGAATTATTAGCAATCTATGGACCTTTTCTAAAACTTAAGTGTAGTCAGCCCATGGTATAACATTACCTGAGCATTGCCTATGTGCCAGTCAGTTGCTTAGTACTTTCTGTAGAAGGTTCCATTTAGTCCCCATAACCTCACTTAATTTCTTGCCATGTTATAGATGAGATGAATAGACGAGGCATCTAAGGCTCAGTGACTTTCTTGAGGCCACATGCTTCTTTACCTTTCTTTCATTCCTCAGGTGGCCCAAGAAGTTCTGGTATCATCAGTTGAACTAACCTCTTTCTCCAGTTTGCTTTTAAGGATGGACTAATTATTATCCCTGCCTTGTTTCTTTTGATTCTAACCCTGGCCTCCTTTTCCTCATGCTACCTTCTGTCTTTCCAACCTTGTACCTGGCTCCTATATGGTCCCTCCAGGGAGACTGTCGCAGAAGTGGATATCCCCTCTGGGGTCCCTGAGTAGCATTTCTGAGAACCAACATTGACTCCCGGGGATGAGTGAGCTCTGAAAGATGATAATTATGACCCTGGGCATTGTGTGCCTTTCCCACCTTTGCCAACTGAAACCTGGAAAGCAGGGGCTTTAGCAATGCTAGGAAACCTAAACAGCTCTCTGAGGATTTGAGACACCTGAGTGCTAGATTTCTTCTTGATCCCCTCGATATATAAATGCCTTCAGCATTTCCATGAGTATGATGTATATTTATTAGGCATTTATCTCTGTCTGGAGAGGAAGACTTATTTTGTGACACAGTGCACAGTAAGATGGTGTCGTTTAAGGCTCAGTATCATGGTCTGTAGAGAACGTGAAGGGACAGGTGAGGTCAGGGAAATGGGAGTTTGGAGGTGAGGCAGCACTTGAGCCGAACTTTAAAGGCTGAGTAGGGCTTCTGTGCAGGGAAAGTGCTGACGCAGGAAGGGACATCATGAAGAAACTTCGGAGGACAAGCAAGAGAACAAACCTAATTTTGAGTTTAGCGTTCTTTCAAATTCTCTTGACAAATTAACACTCCCGACTATGTAGACTGAACAACACTGTCGGACATTCTATAGTGGGCTCCAAACATTTCACTGTGTTTTAGAAGCTGATTGATGATGCCCTCTCTCTTGGTGCCTCACACACGTATGCACGCACGCACATATGCACATGCACGCACGCAGATGGCTAGGTAGATGCATACTTACGTACAGTCCCTAACCCCTGATGGCATAGAGGAGAGCTGAAACAAGAACGTGGACAGCTAACGGTGCAGCCTGCACTCAGGTGCTTGTCTTTGACTCCTAGAGCATTTTCTTCTACTCCCTTCTCCCTTCTCCATTTATCCGATTGGAAGTGAACCTACCTGCCCCTAGGTACTTGAACTTAACCTGACGTTTTCTGTATTGATGACCAGGAAGAAGAAGAAGAGGCTGGAAGGGGAGAGGAAGTCTAAGCTCTGCTTTCTTAACATATAAGTACTCAGGTCCCCAGCTCCAAAGGGATTAAAATACAGGGGTGATGATGGTGTGTGGAGGGGGGGGAGCAAAACAGATAGGCAGAGAAAAGCAGCAGCAAGGAACTCAGTGGAGATTTGTGAGCTTCTCTGGCCATTGAGTTGTTGCAGATTTGACTCTGCATTCTTCAACGGAAGTGTCCTAGTTTGCCTCTCTGTTGCTGTGATGAACACCATGACCAAAAGCAGCTTAGGAAAGGGAGGGTTTGTTTTCCTTACACACCCCAGGGCACAGTCTTATCAGTGAGGGAAGTCAGGGCAGGAACTCAAGGCAGGGACTTGGAGATAGGAACTCAGGCAGAGGCTTACTAACTTGAGTCTGAGGGTCACAGTCAGCTACTTTTCTCATACAGACTTGGGAGCACCTGCCTGGGGTGGCCCCACCCACAGTGTGCTGGTCCCTCCTGCATCAATCATTAATCAAGAAAATACCCACACAAACTTGCCCACAGGCCAATCTGATAGAGGCATTGCCTCAGTTTGAGCACCCTCTTCTCAGGATGACCTAGTTTGTATCAACTTGACAAAAAAACTAAGCAGTGCAGGACGCATCTCTTCTGAGATGCCTTTGGTTCACATGGATTTTAAAGCCCCGTTGCAGGTATTTCTGCAGAGTGATGACACCGTAGAGGTGGCTCTTAACCTTGGCTAAGGAACAAAGGCATCTGTCATGTCTTCTCAAAACTTGGATTCCTGGGTCATACTTTCAGACCTGGGGAGATTGGAGTGGGACCGAGGAACTGACATTTTCATAAGCTCCTAGGTGACTCTTTTTTTTTTTTTTAAAAAAAAAAAGATGTATTTTATTTTTTTAATATGTGTGTGTGTTTGAATCTGTGTGGGGGTGTTCGCACATGAGTGCCTCTGGAGGTTAGAGGGGCCAGCTATCCCTGGAGCTGAAGTTACAAGGGGTTGTGAGCCACCTTACATGTGTGCTGGGAATTGGACAGTATGTGCTCTTAATAACTAAGCAATCTTTCTGCCCCCCCCCACTCCTAGATGGTTCTAATGTGTGTTGATGCAACAGCTTCTCCTTAGTGTGTCTAGGGACACTGCTCCAAGGCTTCCTCATTGGAGTTGTGCCTTGCAAGCTGTGTGCTCTCTGGTCCCCCCCACCCCCTTCACCTTAGTCTAGCACCTGTAGAAACTTGAGTAGTGAAGTCTTCTGTTTTATGTCACAGCTTCTCTTTAGTTTCTTTACACCATCAGTCCCGGGGGATTCTCAGGAACATTCTCCTGATATCCTGAAGTTGTTGGCACCTCACCCTAGATTAAAGGAACACGTAGAGTCAATGGCTACTGAAGGCACCAGCCATAATCTACCAAAGTTGTCACAGGTAAAACTCAACTCACCCAGCTCGCTCATGATGCTTCGTTTGGCTCTTTCGTGGGCACACGAGAAGAGAGCCCGACCTTTCCTACTTTGGTTCCTGAGGGAAAAAGAAAGATGGAGTTGATAATGGCTGTGTCCTTTGCTTAAAGCTACAACTGGGAATTTCAGGCATGGTCAAAAGTTTATTTAGTTATTAATGTGTTTGTACTCTTGGTCAGATCCAGAAAACTGAGAGATTTGATAGAAGTAGAAAGAGATTGACCCACTTCCCCTGAAGCCCTGTAATTGGGGTGTGCTTACTGGCTTCAGCTTTGGGGCAGATTCAAGCTGATGGCCTTTGAGCATCAGTGAGAACTTTGTGCAAGGGTAACTCCACTTGGGAAGCAAATGGAGGGGATTTCTTGTTCTTGTTTATACCTTCCACATAAGTAGGCTTCTCGTGTACATTTATAGCAAAGTAGGGGTACGAGAGTTAAGTTGAGAATGAAAACAAGTATTTGTGGTTTTCTTTGAAAACAAGGGAACAGAACACAGAGGGATGGGTTTCAGGAGCTGGTCTTTTTGCCACAGAGTAAGTGGGCAGAAGTTGGGGCTCAAAAGGACTAGATTTAAAGCGAGGTTTAACACTGAATTCCTGGGCACCTTTGGGAAGCAGTTTCTTCTCCATTTCTACCTGAAGTTACTCACTTGCATATAAGCCCTGAATGCTCACATCTTCCCAGTTTTTGTCCCTGTTCTAGAGAAGGAATAAGGAAAAGCAAGGCGGGTGATTTTTCTTGGTAAAGGCAGAACTTGGAGTATCTCCTGAAATCAGAGAGCCCCTAGTGGTTATTAGTACATGATTAAGACAGCTAACACTAGGAATGAGGACTTCTACTTGAAATTCAGTCTGAAATGAAGGAAACAGAAACTCTGGCGATCCGATGTAAGCCGACTGGGGATCCACGAGTGCATTTCCACCCACACTTTGTTTTGCAAGGCCTTGTGTTCTTATGTGGACAGTGCTCTGGGCTCATGACAAGGCAAGGCTGTAGGACTGTTTTATTTAGTCCTTGAACCCCCCTGAACATCCTGGGATATGGACTGCGAAAACCCACATCCTCCCTTCTCCTCTCCAGTTCATTGTGTCCTCTCGCCTGTGTCCACTAGAAGTTCTGGCAGGTGGAGAGGGAAACAATAATGGTGACCATTTTGCTGTCAAATATATAAGCCCACCTTCGGAATTATTTCTAGTGCCACTTTCCAATATCCTTCTCCTGGATGAAATTCTCTAAAAGGCTAAAGACAAGCTATTAAGCCAAATTATTTTTGTCTCCTTTTCAGACTTTTCACTCAAAATTGAGGAAAAGGAATGGATTGTCTCCTGTCCCTCTGATGGAAATAGCATGTAGCTGTGAAGCATAGGTTGCCTTGGCAGGCCTGTACAGAGCTGGCCCAAAGCCTTACCTAACGCCCTTTGAAAAGTGGCTATGAATGACAGGGGGGTGGGGAGGGAGGAAGTATCCAGTAACAGGATATCCCCTCCCAGACTGCTTTGATTTCCTCACAGACCACTGTGGAATGGTTTGGATAGGGGGGCAGAGTGATGCTTCCCCTGCAGTCCCTCCTTCCCCCCTGCCCAGGGAGCTTTTCCTCCCATGTGCCCTTTGTCCTTGCTTAGGGAAGTCCCCTAACTCTACTTAATCTAAGCATGTCTTTGACATAAATTAGATGTGAGCAATAAGCCTCATGACTGCCCCTCCATTGAGTTGTGTATCCATTGAGTGTTCAGGAGTGAAGATCCGGGCTATGTTACTTTCTCTTTGTCCCCTCAGGGTAAGACTACTGAAGGACAATATTGGTCTCAAGTAGATTTTGATGTCTGGCTTTTGCTTCATCTAGGAAAATCCAGAGCTTCCACATTGTTCTAGTCAGGAGGAAGCAGCAGCTGGGGGAGACAGCAGCAACATGGAGAATTCAGCTCAAGTAAAGGTGGGTGGTCAAGAAGACAGTGTGAAAGATCAGGAAGAAGACGAGCAGGATGCGGCCTCCATCAGGTCTGGCAAATGCCAGGGGAAAAAAAGGAACCATTGCCAAATTGATGAAAACCAAGAAGATACAGACGCGCCCAATAAAGTCTCCAAACAAGGTACTAATTCTACCCAGGGAGAAAGTAGCTTAATGCAGATGACTGGGCTCACTGACATATATACTTACTCTCTGTCTGGGGGCTCTTCTGGCTCTGAGTTTATGACCTAGCTCTGGCACTTTCCAGCTGTGAAACCCCAGGGGTTGCTATGAGGTTTTCATGAGAGTGTACAGGGTACCCATCACATATGATAATTAGCATTCATAGTCAAGACATTGGGGCAGGCATCCCATGCTTTTCATCATGTCACTTTCTTCCAGACCAACTATTTCCTGCCTTCATCCCTGTTCTGGGAATGTAGCATGGGAGAGGTACGGTCAGGTCTCACCCAGTTGTATTCAGAGAAGCAGTAGCTATGGCCTCCTATCTTTCCAAGAGAGATTGGCAGCACCAAGATTCAGTGTCAGCTCTGAAGGCCTGGCTCAGTCCTTGGAGTTGCCACTGCCGCTACTGCTGAGTGAGGTGCCTTCCGAATTTGAACGTCCCCCAGGAGCTCTAGCCTTGGACTGCTCTGTCTATGGGGGCTGCTAAAACAGCCCTGGGAGCCTACTTAGGGAATCCCATTGGCAATTGCTCAGGCAGCCACTAAACTAAACTCTGGGGGAAGTTTGAAATTGAAAATCTGAAAAACTTTTTTCCCTCAGAAGTACTGACTATAAAACCAAGTTGATCCAGCTCTGACTTAACTGTTTTCTAAATCACAGATCTTCCAGCTCATCAAGTGGCCAAACCAGATCTCAGTATTCCGCTTGCATCTTTTGATGCCTCTGACCTTGAATGCTCACTGTGTATGAGGTATGTGATATGGGCCATCACTTACTGCCTGGTACTTCCTTCTCTTTGGTATCTGGGCCTTTCTTCTAGTAACTACTGAATTAGTTAGTGTGTAAAATCATGGCACAGATGAAATGGAAACCACATTGGCATGAGACCTCTGGTGTCCCCAGCTTACAAATGATGTTCTTCACATCCTTAAATCCTGACTTAGAAAGACCTAGGGAGTGACAAGGCAACAAAGGTAAAAAACTGATGGACCACAAGTTGAACATGTCTATTTGGTCCTCATTAGATTTGATTTCGTTATATATGACTGCGCTGAAACAGGATATATGCTTTCCAGCCTGTCATGATCCTATTGACTTGTATCAGCCTGTCTCACATTATTGCTTGAGCCTTAGAGCTATTTGAACTTGTGACCCTGAATCTAAACTACTACTTTAAGAACTCAAGGCTCAAGGGTTAATATCAATGCCAAATAGTAGCCTAAATTGGGTTGTGTATGTTGTCTCTCCTTCTTCAAGAACAAATAGACAGATTCCGTGATTGTGGTCTGAAATTGAAGTTTCATTATTTCATTTCGTCGCTGTGATTTAGTGGCTGAGAGAAGGGGCTCTGAAGACAGTGTTTGAACCCTAGCTCTTTCCGCCCACAGACCCTGTCCTAGAGCAAGTGACATTTGCCACCACTATTTTTTCTTTAGTAAAGTAGAAACCAGTGGTGCGTACTCCATGGGTTGTGATGATTAATTAAGAAAAACCATTTAATGCCTAGAGTAATGCCTGGAAAACAGTAAGTACTCCAAAAAATTAATTCTCTTTTTACTTCTTACCCAGAAGTCTTTAATGTTAGATCCACAGTCTTCTGGGGAATCTCTATGTATGCATTCAAATAGATCCATGAATTCACTGAAGTAATATGTAAAAGTGTGTGTGTGTGTGTGTGTGTGTGTGTGTGTGTGTGTGTGTGTGTGTGTGTTTCTAAGATAGAAGCATACAGCTTTCATTAGATTCTCAAATGTGGTGACTTTCTTCAAAAGTACTAAGATGGAACTGAGACACTTGAACAAATGTTGGCCTGTCTTTTGCAAGCTCTTATTTCTCTCCTATTGGTCATGTGAGTTTATGTTCTGAGTGACTTTTTAATCATCTGAATAAGAATAAGGCAACTATTACCTGAAATATGAACTTTTCTTAGAGAAAATATACTTGGGTCTAGGGCAATGACTCAGTGGCAGAGCACTTGGCTACCATTCATGAGGTCCTGGATTCAATAATCAGTATCACAATAATAATAATAACAACAATAATAACAATAACAGTAACATAATAATACACAAAAATCTGTAGTAGCATAAGCAGGTGTCAGCCAGCTCAGTAGATACAGCACAGATGTCGTCAAACCAAGCTTCGAACACACTGTCAGGAGTCTGTTTAAGTGGTGTGGACCAGAGTGGGATGAACTGTAGAAACAGATCCTTTGCACCACTTCATCCAGCCCCTCCCAACAGAGGGCCAAGTGCAGCACGCTAAAGCCAAGATGTGAGATAGCAAACACCTGCTTTCACGCAGAGACTGGGCCCCATTGCCGCCACAGCAGTGCTGTGGCCCGAAAGCCCGTGATAGGCACTGTGAAGTCTATTTAATTTAGCTTACTCAGAAAGAGCAGCTCTTTGTTCTGCTTAACCCTCCTTAACACTCCTGCCAAAATCCAGGCGACCCAAAATCAAACATACAAACTCATCCTGTTTGTGTTTTCCCTGCGGAATAAAAATCCTGAGGTTGAAATTCCTTTGTTCCTCTTCCTTTTCTTTTCCTCTTTCATCTTCTTTGTCCCTAATCACAAGGGACTTTGTAGAAGAGTTAGGAATTTGGTCCAAGAAATAAACACACAGAGGATAAGCACCCCCTCTAGTTCACACCCCCTGAGCTTAAAAGCCATTGTGTCCCTCTTCCTGACCCCTTGTTCCATCTTTGCCCAGAGTAGCTGTTATGTAGGCTACTAAATTATAGCTAGCCTCTCACTGCCTTGCGGTGTAAGGAACCTGGCTAGCCTAAAGGGCTTTTTGATCTGAAGCCCTTAACACTTCAGCCCTTGGAAAGAAACATGTAGATTCCCTTCCAACAGGATTTGTCTGTAAGTTGCACATCAGATGCTGACCGAATTGGTTTTGTGTGGATGTCTTTGCCTGTATTTTTCTAGTCATGAAAAGTTCCTTTTCCCACGTGTAGCCATTGCTATTTTTGTCACGATTGTTGTTGGCTTTTGTTTGGGCCCTCGTGTGTCTTTGGAGGAGAGCCTTTGTATTTGGTTACTGTTCTTGTTGCTCTGACTAAATATTTGACCAGAAGCAGTTTGAGGGAGGAAGTGTTTATTCTGGCTTACCACTGACAGGGATCATTCTCTCCTGGCGAGGAAGGCCTAACAGCAGGTGGGCAAAGTGTGGCTGTAAGATCGGGAGTCCTGCTGCTTTCACAATACACAGGAAACAGACAGTGATGAGTGTAGTGCTTGACTCACTGGCTCCTGTGGAGTCAGTCTAAATCCTAGCCCATGGGATGGCGCTGCCCGCAGTTAAGATGGGTCTTTCCACCTCAGACTAATCTAGATAATCTCTCACAAGGGTCCTGGAGATTTGTCTCTTAGCTGAGTCTACATCCTGTCAAGTTGACAATTGGCATTAATCGTCACAGGTCTAAAATCACAGATAAGTTCAAGCTGCTTGGTCATGAATTAGATTCTAGACTGCATTCTAAACCTGTGGTGTTGCCCTGGCAGAGAAAAGTTAGACAAACCATGAATTTATACATTTTGATTTAAGAGAGAAAATTGTTCAGGCTTTAAGTTTCACAGGGAAAGGGCAGAAAGTGTGACTGGAAGCCAGGTGTAGTGGTACAGACACACACTGTAATCCCAGCACTTGGGACCTACATGTAGGAAGGGGAAGGGTTCAAAGGCATTTTTGGCTACACAGTGAGTTCAAGGCCATCCTGGGCTACATGAGGCCCTATTTTTTTTTTTTTTTTAATGAAAGAGTAATTAGAGAGTACATAAATGAAATCTTTATCAATCTCCAAGTCTCCATTGCTGAACTGGGGGAACTCCATTAAGGGAAGCCTCCCCCTAACCCCAACACCTCAGAACTCTGCCCTGCAATCATGAGAGGCATGAAATTCTCCTTGAGGTTTACCTGGCACATATCACCCTAGCCATTGGGGCTCATCTCTGGGCTGCTGTAAAGCGATACCTTAGGGATAATGCTATATTTTGAGATGTGAAGTGAGAATATTTGCTATCTGACTAGTTCTCCGGTGACCCAGTGGCACTGGTGATAAGCAAAAGGATAGCTTTATATATAATCTAGTTATAGCTCCCTAAGTCACTGAGTATTAAGGTAGTTTACTTTTCTTTCTTTCTCTCTCTCCCTCCCCCTTCTTTTTCTTTCTTTGCTGTAATCTGATAGCAAAAGAACACAGTGCAAGGCTGTCACTGGTGGGAAAAGATAGCTCTTTCCAGATAAGCCAGACATTTTATCTGGACGGACATCTAACGGAAGGCATTTTTTTCTTACTATTGTTTACCCCATCACTCCGATAATGTGAAATGCTTTCTTGTGAGACAAGCTGGCCCTGCTCTGATTTAAAACTGTCTCCCTGAAGTACTTTCAAAATCTTTCTGTTAAATGGAAAAAGGACAGACATCCTCATATATACCTCTGTCTTCTTAGGTAAGAATCTTTGTGTCTCTTTCTAGAGAGCAGAGGAAGGAGGGAGAGTGACTGAAAGCGAAGGAGAAAAGTGCTTGTGGAAGGGTGTATGTATGCAGATGGATCGCTGGCTGGCTGGCTGGCTGACTGGGATGTATATAATGTATTGATGCATGCAGTCCTGGCTATCTTGTAGACTGAAGGAGGAAGATTAGTTGTGGAGTCAAATTTGATTATACATTCCAAGCTTTCTGTCTACCAGCTAGCTGTATAATCTTCTGCACGTTATTCCGTCTGTTTGAATTTTCATTTCCTCAGCAATAAAATAGAGTTAATCATAATTACCACTTATTAATATGTAGTTAATTTTAATGGAAAAACAGTGTTGCACACAGCCAGAAATATAGCAAGAAAATATATTTATATTCTTAAAAGGGCAGTAGTCTCAATCATAAAGTTCTCAGGAAAAAAGTTGTGCATATTAGTAGTAGATAGGATTCATCAGTCATCCTCATATGTATAATCAAATGATATATAAAAGTATTCAGATATGCTGAGTATGGTGGTATGTACCTGTAATACCAATAGTCAGAAGTTTGGTGTAGGTAAATTAGGAGTTACAGGCCAGCCTGAGCTACAGAGTAAGAACCTACCCCTGAAAAACACCAAGGAATCTAGGGGAGGGAACACATAATTCTAATCCCAGCAATTGAGAAACTGAGGCAAGAGGATTGCCAGGGGTCTAAGGCAAACCAGGACTATATAACAAGGCCTTATCTTAAAAACAAACAATAAACAAAGAATGGGTAGTAGTAGTGTACACCTTTAATTCTAGCACTCAGGAGGCAGAGGCAGGTGGATTTCTGTGAGTTTGAGGGCAGCCTGGTCTACAAAGTGAGTTCCAGGACAGCCAGGGCTACATAGAAAAATCCTGTCTCAAAAAATTAAAAAAATGCAAACAAACAAACAAACAAAAAACCCAAACAAAGATTTGGAGATATAATTCAGTGATAGAACACTTTCCTCACACATATAAGGCCTTAAGTTTTATTTACACACACACACACACACACACACACACACACACACACACACACACCACAAAACAGTCAGATGCACAGACTTCACCTCAGCAGTTCCTGAACCTGCCCTGAAATCATACTTCAGAAACCCATCTTGTATTGTAAAACATATATGTTCTGAAGAAAACATTGTAACTCATGTAACCCCTTGGTTTAATAATTAAGACATCAGCAAGATCCCAGAAAATGTCCATATGCCTTTTCTCAATCAGGACCATACTTAAGCACAACTCCTGTGTGGTTTGAATGAGATGATCCCCATAGCCTCATGCATTTGAATGGTCTACAGTTGGTGGCACTGTTTGGAGAGTCTTAAGAGGTGTGGACTTGCTGGAGCAGGTGCGTCCCTGGGGGCAGGCTTTGAGCTTTCCAAACCTTCTGCTATCCCCAGATTACTCTCTCTGTTGCCTGCTTGAGGTTTGAGGGGTGAGCTCTCAGCTTCCAGCTCCAGCCACTTTGTCTGTCACATGCTGTCCTTGCAGACCCTAACCTCCGGAACCATAAGCCTCATGTAAACTCTGTCTTTTCTAAAGATTGCTTGGTCATGGTGTTCTCTCACAACAATATAAAAGTAACTAACCCAACCCCCAAGCTAGTATCCTGAGTTCTATTCTGTTTCTCCTTATAATTTTACTATATATATGCAGCTGTAAATGGTATCATCTAGTTTGGCCTAAATCTTAAAACTTTAAATTCTAATGTATTTCATCAACTGGGTTGCTTCTTTTGAACTCAGTATCAACATGTAAGTGAAATTTGTTCGTTTTCATTAGCACATAGCATCTTGTTGTGTGTGTGTGCCACAGTCTCTTTATTCTATTCTAGATGGATGCTCGGGTTGGCTCTAGTTAGGAAATATCATGAATGGTCACTGTTTTTGCGTGTGCCAGTGTTTGCCCATTTTTCTACTAGATTATTTCTTTTTCCTACTGCTTTAGGTGTGTTTTTCTTACAAGCTGTAGGTGAATTTAGATACAAGCTTTTTCTTACCTGTGCATTTCAAGAACTCTCTCCTACTATGTATTTTGTCTGCCCGATAGTCATGCTTTTAAATGAACCTAAAAAGTCTTAATCTTAGCACCGTCAAAATTAGCAATCTTTTCGTTTATATTTAGTGTCTCTGAATTTTCTTGATTTTTTTAAATCTCTGTGTCATAAAAGATGTTCTCCTGTTTTATATGCTCCGAAAACTGTATTGTTTTCCTTTTCAGATCACCTGGAATTGATTTTTGTGTATGATGTAGAGAGTCCACTTTCATTTCCCCATATAGACAGCCATTATAGCATTTATAGGGAATGCTATTTGTGCATTAAAAGTCCTCGTGTGGCCCTGTTTAAAAATGTTCCATTTGCCATACGTCAGGAATCCATGCCTGGGTCTATTCCTGAGCTTTCTATTCTGTTCCATGAGTCTATTTGTCCTTGTGCTAGTACACACTGTTTTAATCACCATGGCTTTATAATAAGTTCTGATGCTTGGTTGAGCAAGTCCTCCCACATCCTTGTTCTTCAGATGTGTCTTGGCTCTCAGCCCTTTCCATTTCCTTATTGCATTTAGAAAGCAACTTGCCAAGTTTTCTCTCAAACAAATCAACCAATAAAGTAACTCATTGGGATGTATTGAGACTCACCAAATGTTTATAGTTCTTTTTTAATTAATGTTTTTGAGAATGTCATATCTGAGTATTGTATTTACATCATTTTCACCTCTCCCTTCCCCCCTCCAACTTGTCCTGTGTCCCCTCCTCCTCCTTCTCAAATCATTGACCTCTTCTTCTATTGGCCTCTAATTAAGTATGTGTGATACCATATAATATGAGGCTGACAACCTCTTGCTCTAAATTGAACACTCTTGGGAAGTCAAAAGAAGCTGATCAAGATTTGTCTTCCTTCTTTCTGTGCTCATCATCTTGTTAAATGTGAACCACACTTCTTAATAGTCACCACCAGCTGACCCTAACTCCTGGTCCTGCTTCAGGTGAATCTCTCTTTACACAAAGTGAATCTATGCATCTCTGAATGTACAGAACACTTTTTATTAAGGGTCCCCAGATTGATTTAAAAACATCCTCCCTTCCGAAAGCAATTAAAATAAGATCTACTGGAAATATGGTACATGTGAACATATTTTTATATGTGAGTATATAGATAGATATATGCACATATTATATGTATATGTTAATAGGAGTAAGTGCAGTAACAATATTACTTACTACTGCTAGGAGAATTATCTATCCACACAAAAGACAGGCACATGTTTGTCACAGTTGTAAGAGCCTTCAGGCACCAAACATTACTTAAATGAAGAAAAGACTGAATGTTAGCAAACAAATTGAGTTTTTCCCTGTAGTAATATGATGAACAGGGTCTTTGTGTGTGTCTGCATGTGTGTATCTCTCTGTGTGTATCTGTGTGCTTACAATATACTCAGGTAAACAGGTTGGCTAAATACTTTTTAATAATGGAATCTCTTCAGACACTCTGAGCTCTAATCTGATTTTTTTTCTTGGACCAAACAGGAAAAGGCTAGAACCGCTGTTACAAAATGATTTAGTTATGCCCTAAATATGAACCTATGCATCTTTCTATATATCATTCAGAAATGGAAAAGAAAATACTTTCCTTAGGTGTAACAGTACCAGTGATGAAACATGAAAAGAGTACCCCTCCCACAGGTTTTGACGAACCGTTCTATGAAACCTTAACCATGAATCCCCCTATCTTTTAAAAATCTTTTTACAATTTTCTCCTATTTCATTTCCTAAATTTCAGATTATTCTATGAGCCAGTCACAACACCTTGTGGGCACACCTTTTGCTTGAAATGTCTTGAGCGATGCCTAGATCATAATGCAAAGTGTCCACTGTGCAAAGACGTTCTTTTACAGGTAAACCACTCTTTCTTCCTTGGTTGCATTAACTCATTTTGTACTAACTCAGTGCCCAAGTGGGTCCTAAACCACTGTACTGTGCTTGACCAAAATATCCCCCCGCCCCCGGCATCTGTTTGTTTCTGCTGTCTCCTAGACATCCTTTCTCTCTCCACAAAGTCCTTCAGGAAAATGAGGCAACATGTAGCTTTTCAATAACTGTCAGTAATGAAGTTCATTTAGGTTAGAGGCAAAAACACGAAATAGATAATAAACACAAATCTTGGTTCTGGTCCCATTGTGGTACCTCATAAACAATTATCTTGAGTGAATTTTGTTTCCACTATCCTTGAACTAGATAGCTCTGATTTCTGCATACAATGATGTTTATTTGTGCTTAAAAAGGTCAGCTGCTTAAGGCTCCAGCCACCACCCCACCAAAGAACCCTCTCAGATTGTTAATGTGGTCTTTCTACAACTCCTCAGGAGCCACTGTTCTATTAGCAGATACTTGGCTGCTTGTAAAGCTCTGAAGACTTCAGATTCTTTAAAATTAACTACCTAAGCTTACATCTTCAAGTGGGTCTTATGGGCTTTCCTGTGGCAAAATAAAGGAATATGTCTTGCTTTCCTTCCTTCAGACTTGGGTATCTCAGCTTACAAACAATATTAATATTGCTTCCCCCTTATCATCCTTGAAGAAAGGTTTCAGGTTCTGGGTTATCTCTAGAGAATGGTAATGCATGCTGGTAGTTCCAGGATTTGGGAAGCTGAGACAGGAGCATTGTGAGTTCAATGTCTACCTGAGACAGTAAGATCTTGTCTCTCAGGAATAAAAGGGACTATTTATATGCTCCTGTAGGTCCAGAGAAGTGTATGCCGAGCCTCCCTTAACTCTGACTTTGACAATAAGGAGCTAGAGTGAACCCATCATCCAGAGTAGCCTTGAGAATGAGAATGGGAAAGTGCTAAAGTAATGGCTTCCCTTAGATAAAGAGGTGGGATTTGCAACCTGATTGTTGATAAGATTTCCGTGGTCCTTCTATTTAAACAAGACATCCATGCTGTGTTAACTACAGAGTTCACACCAACAGAAGGAAGAAAGTCTATCATATGCTCAGCCTCTAGAGAAAAGCACCGTTACCATTTTAGGGTGTCTGCTGCTTGGAGTTTTGTTTTAGCATCAGCAGAGGATCACTTTCCCACTTAGACTGTCTATCTCTTGAGTCACTGCTTTTCCCTAAAGCCCTTCACTGGACATTATGGGTTTTTTTTTTCCTGTTGCCAGGCAATGGCAGTAGCTGATAAGGCATCCAGTAGGCAGAAGCTGTGGGATCTCAGACTCAGAGGCTAGAAGATATTCTCATCTATCTCTGTATTCATACAAGGCCATACTTCTACCATTTAACAAAGTGATACATATTCCAATCATGTTCGTGGCAGAATAGAGACTCCTGGGGAAGAAACAAAATTGTCTGAAGCCAGCAGTTTGATACTCAGGAGCTCCCTCTGCTTTTTTATTTATTATTATTTGAGAATTTCATACGTGTGCTGTGTTTACTTGCTTTTTCCCTCTCACTTTCCACACACCCCTGCCTGTGTTTTCCCCAGTCCCTCTCCATTTTGTGATCTCCTATTCTCTAACTATTGCTTCATATATGCGGGCATATAAATATATAAATACTACTTCCCAAGTCCGTTTAGTGTTGCTCATATGCATCTGCTCTTAGGGCTGGCCACTGATACTGGATAACCAATTAGGGGCTTCTCCCTGGGGAAGACTGATTCTTCCTCTCCCAGCAGCTGTTAATTGCCTGTAGCTCTTCATCTAGGCGTAGGGCTTCATGGAATTTCCTCCTCCCACACTGACAAGTTTTCAGGTGTTGTCCTTTGTTCAGGTCTTGTTTAAAGAACTGTGTTGTTCAGATTTCATGGAGGTACATGTTTTCTATCATATAGAGAAGGAAGCACACATCCTGGTCCTCTGGCTCTTACAATCTTTCTGCCCTCTCTTCTGTGATGTCCCGAGTCTTACATGCAGGGGTTGTGTTGTAGTATCAACTGGGGATGAGCACCCCACAGCGGATTGTTAATGTACGTTTTGACCAGTTATAGCTTTCTGTAGTGGTCTCTGCTACAAAGAGAAGCTTCTTTGGTGAGGGCTGAAAGCTACACTTATCTGTGAGTATAAGGATAAGTATTTAGAATGCAATTACAAATACATTATATTGCTTCAGGAAAGTGGAGGTAATAGGTTCTCCTCTAGGTTCCATTGCTTCATGAGCATATATTTTAACATTCATTGTTTGGTCCATATTATTAAATACACACTACTTATAGATCTCTACATATACATATGGTATGGATGTTTGGGAAGGACAAACTAGTGACATTTTAACCTAAGTCTGTTTCTGAATTTCAGTGATACCTAGATGGTGTCATAAACTGGCAAGTAGACAGTCACCTGTATTTGGCTGTTAGTGTATGTGTGGTTTTTATTTTAACTAAAGTTAAGACATAGAGACTTGGCAATATCTAGGAGCCAGACATTCAATTGGAGTGGAGGTAGGGCAGGGCAGGATACATGAACATAGCCTTTTGATTCTCTGAATCCTTTGACCAGATTCTTTCAGCACTTCCCAGATAGGGCTTGTAAGCACAGCAATAAACTGCAAAGGAAGTATGATTCACTCCTCTTTAGTTCAGTCATGAACATCTCAAATCTAAAGCTTTAGGTTGACTGCAAGATTTTCAAAAGTTTAATGCAATGTTTCTTTGTTAAAATATTTTTAATTATAAATGTTCAATTGCATGTTTTTAAAGAAAATCAAAACTCTAACATCCAAAAGATACATATATTGTGGATGTATTAGCTTCCAAATTATGGGTCCAAATTACAACAAATGAGTAATTTCACTATTATCTGGACTACATCAGACTCTGGGCTATACAATTCTCTGTATTTTTCTGTGGACTGTACAATATTCCATTACCGTGTTCCTTTTCTAGTGCTTGCCATCAAGAAAGTATAGCAAAAATGTAATAATGGAAGAACTAATAGCTAAATTCCTGCCAGAAGAACTCAAGGAACGAAGGAGGCTTTACGAAGAGGAAATGGAAGAACTCTCTAAGTATGTACATGCATGTTTTTGTTTTCCATTTCATGCACTTCAGCTCACGGAAACCGACACACTTCTTACCAGCTCCTTGTTCAGTGATATCATGTTCCTAGTTTGAAATGGCCATGGTGAGGTTATTTTCATCATGGAAGTCAACAAAGCCCCCTCCCATCCCTCTCAGAAGCAGTTGTTAAACATTTACCGGCAGGTCTGTGAAGAGTACACCAGCCAAACCACAGAGCCACGTGACGTGTCTCAGCACTAGTAAGTGCATGTTATGGGAAGGAGTGGATTAAGGAATAGCTTAATTAGGAGACCTCAAGAGACAACTGGAAGATGCCTTTAAGTGGCTTAAACAGTGGTGTGAACCATACCTGGGGTTAAGACCCAGTTCTATCACTGAGTATGTTTCGTGATCATGGGCATGCCATTTCACCTTTCTGGGGGTCAGTTTCCTTGCCAGTGACTTGAAGATGACAGCTCTTACATTATGGACTTGTTCTGGAGACCCCAATGAGTTGGTGCACAGCAAGCAATTAATGAATGGCCATGGTGCCTATACTTGGTGTGTATTTCCTCTGCCACACACAGTGTGAGAGGTGAAGGGGCAGGATGGAGACATAATTGGATCTTCAAGGGCTCTCACTGTTCTGCACTTAGCAGAAAAAGCAGGACATAATAATGAAGTCCTGTGCCTCTGACTGCTACCCTCCTCCCTGCCCTCCCAAAGAGTTCCCACGGCATTCTGCAGGCTTCCTGAGGGGAAAATCGCTTCAGTTTATATGCCCTCTGGGGAGAGACCATTTCTGAACTTCGCATCCGTCGGTTTGGATGTGCCTTCACTTGGCATGTTTTTCTCAGAGACTAGAATTCTTTGGTTCTCATTGACTTTTACATCGAAATTACTCTGTACAGTTTTATCTCTTTCCTGCTTCTTCACTTAGTCTTTAACCCAGTGGTCCTCAACTTTCCTAATGCTGCGACCCTTTGATACAGCTCCTATTGTCATGGTGACCCCCAACCATAAAATTATTTTCATTGCTACTTCATAACTATAATTTTGCTACTGTTATGAATCAAAATGTAAATATCTGATATGCAGGATATCTGATATGCAACCCCTGTGAAAGGGTTGTTTGGCCCCCAAAGGGGTCATGACCCACGTGTTGAGAATGGCTGCACCTCTGAGTCCTTTTCTCACTATCACTTTAGATTGTATTTATCAATAGTACATACTGAGGGGCTTTCTATTTAAAGGCATCTCAGGCCTGACCCCTTTTAAGATTTAGACAGATGGCCTTACATTTCTTGGCCCATTTAGGTGCTTTGTTCCTTCACTGGCTTTACTAGATGATTCAGATGACCGGGGTCTATGATGAGTTGGCCCAGTTGGGGGTTTCCCATAGGGTCATGTCCCTGAGTTTTCAAGGGTATTCATTGAAAAGCAGATTCCTGCATTGCAACTCCAGAGTGAATGCATCAGTATCTCTGAAGGTGTATTGGCTGAGTCTCTAGATTTGAGGGTCCCCCATTATTCTCATGTCCATGAGCATTTGAATATCACTGGGACACATTTGTCTTGTTGGCCTCTTGCTGACTGCTCCTCCTAGCTGGGTCTACTCTGAATAGTCTCTGAGAGGCTTGGCAAATTTGAAATGCATGTAAGGACATTGCAGGCAGGTTTTTACTGCCCCTCTGGAAAGCTGGGTGCATTTATACCATCAGTGCCACTCTTCATGCCTCAAGAAAAGTACCCAAAGTGGTCCATTTGGGCAGAGAAAGGGAGGAAGAAAGGGAGGAAGGGAGGGAAGAAAGGAAGGAGCAGCATGGCTGTCACCCACTGTTCATGGTAATAGAGATCTAATCAATAAACTTAGAATGTGTGCAATGCCAGTTTAGGCTTTCAGACTTGGCTAGTCTCCACATTGGCTCATGGAACTTGGCCTACAGCATCAAGTGCACCTCAGTGTTTTTCTATCATCCATTAAACTTTGATGACTCCAAGGGACATCATATTGTGACATTTGATCAACCGATCTGTGCTCTACCCCATTGGTTTGAGATCCACCTCGTATTCTCTTCCCAACAGCTTAAATAAGAACGTGCCTATTTTTGTGTGTACCATGGCCTATCCCACCGTTCCTTGTCCCCTGCACATCTTTGAGCCTTGTTACCGACTGATGATTCGGAGATGTATTGAGACAGGCACGAAACAGTTTGGCATGTGCCTTGGAGATCCTGTCAAAGGGTAAGTGAGGAGATGTAGGGAATAGGGAAGTTAGGCAGAGAGGGATTTCTTTTTTACTTTGGAGGGGTTCTAGAGGTGCGTTCAACATAGTTCATGAGGTTAGCCAGCTCAGAACACCAAAACATCTGTGAAGATCACAGTCCTTCTGGGGCCTGATTTACAGTGGGAAAGGCTCCTCCCTATTTAAAATAACCCTGGAAGCAATATTTCATTAAGCAGGGGGCATACATTATAAAACTTGTCTTGTGGGCTAGGGTTGCAGCTCAGCCTGCCTACCAGTCACAAAGCCTTGGAATCGATCCTCAGCACTATATAAACCTGGAGTGGTGTTGCACACCTACAATCCCAAAAGTGGAGAGTTGAAGGCCAGAGAATATAAAGTGTAAGGTCATCCTTGACTACATATGAAGTCCAAGGACAGCCTGAAAAACGTGAGAGCCTGTCTTAAAAACAAAAGTCAGAAACAAACAAACAAAATTGTTTTGTTAAGTGTGTTAGCCCTAGAGCTAAACTACCCACTTTTATATTTGAGTGCTGACCTTGGAGCACCTTTGATGTTGGGCAAATCATATAGCCTTTTTGTCCCCAATTTCTTCGTCTGTTAAGTAGACATGATGGTATGCCTACCTCACTGGTCTTCCTTATTGGGAGAACTTATGAGTTATTGGTGTACTCCAAGCACTAAACACAGTCCCTGTCTAAATGCATCCATTTGGGATACTGTAACATAATGCTGTATAGTAAGTAATTTATAAGCAATAGATTTGTATTTGAGACAGTGCTTCATTCTGTAGCCTAAGTTGACCTAGAACTCACTGTATAGCCCATACTGACCTCAAACTCATGGCAGTCCTGCTTCAACCTCCCCAGTATTAGAATTACAGGTGTGAACTACCACAGGCACTAGCAATTTATGCCTACTGTGAAGTCTACAGCCAATGTGCCATAATAGTCATTTTTTGGCTTTTTTTCTGAATCCAGAGCCTGTATATGCTAGGCAGGTATTTTAGTTGGGGTTTCTATTGCTATGAAGAGACACTATGACCAAGGCAACATTTATAAAGGAAAACATTTAATTGGGGTCACTCGCTTACAGTTTCGGGGGGTTTAGTTCATCATGGTCATGGCAGGACATGGCAGCATACAGGCAGACATCTTGATCATAAGGCAACAGGAAGTGGACTGAGATACTGGGTGTGGCTTGAGCATATATGAGACCTCAAAGGCCACCTCCACAGTGACACACTTCCTCTAAAAGGGCCATACCTTCTCCAGCAAAGCCACACCTCCCAATAGTGCCCCTCCCTATGAACTTATAGGGGCCAACACTTTCAAACTACCACAGAAGGTATTCTACCATTGAACTATATCCTAAGCCTGTTTTGTTTTATTTTGAGACCAGGTGGGACTAAGTTACCCAAGCAAGCCTCAAATTTGTGATTCACCTGTTAACAGCCTCCTTTATAGCTAGGACTATCATTGTATGCTATCATGTTCAGGATGTGATAAGGCCTTGTTGTGTTATAACATGGTGGAAAGGCAAAGAGGAAGTGAGAGAAGGGAAGTCCCACCTTCCTCTTAATAATGAACACACTCATGTAGTAATCAGTTCTTCATGGCTTGATCACTTCTTAAAGGTCCTGCCTCCTAACAGTGTTAAAATGACAATAAATTTCAACACACGCTTTGAGAGGGACAAACATTTAAACTATAGCACTGCACATAATATGTGCTCAACAAATGGTAGCAGGTGTACCATTATGTTCAGATCTCTTTTTTTGTTTTCATAGATGCTGCCTGTTGTATAGCTGCAGTTGTAGATCAGGGCACAAAAGTCCTCTAGCAAACAGCACAAGGTGCTAGGAATGGCTGGGGTCTAGGCTGTGAACAATAGAACTCATCACCAATCTACTCTCTTGACTTGATTCTCAACAAACAGGTTTGCAGAATATGGCTGCATCTTAGAGATCAGAAATGTCCAATTCTTTGCTGATGGCCGATCGGTGGTTGACAGCATAGGCAAGAGGCGCTTCAAGGTGCTCCATCAGGGCCAGCGGGATGGCTACAACACAGCTGATATTGAATATATCGAAGATCAAAAGGTGAGGGTGGCCAGTGCCAACAAACCTAACAGCCAAATTATCACGGTAGTTTGATATACAAAGATGATTGCAAAGGGGTTTCTCAGATTTGTCTTGGGGCCTTGGCATTTCTCACCCAATTGCTACTGGATGAATGCTATTGGGACTGCTGCCCCTTCCCTCTCCCCCTCCCAAGGGGGCTTGATTTAGAATGGGGTGTACATATAAGTATTTTAACTATGGATTGATTTATATTTTCCAATGCATTTCTCTTGAGATTATGGTAGGTTTAAATATAAATTTGCATTTTAAAAATGTGCAACTTGCCCCAGAACACTATTCCTAAATCAGAGTCATTCACCATCCCCAAAAGTTAAAAAAAATGTCACATGTCCAATTAATCCTTGGTGTTTCTGAGCTAATGGGGAGATGAAGAGGTCAGTAATCCCATGCTCATTTATATTATTTATGTAGTAGATTAATACATGATTAATGGATAAAACAATTTGACCTTGAAGATGCACTGAGGCACAGATATATTCACACCTACCTTCCCAGTGAGTAGGAAAGAAAAAGATGTAAAGATAAAAAGAGAAGAGGCATAAGCCAGCACAATGCACTTTACTCATATGCCTTCACCTGAGCTAGCTCAAGCTTCTGGCTGTCTCTCTGCTTGCTGTTTCAGGCATTTTTCTCAGTTAAACCTTTTGTCTTCCTGCTCTCTCTGCCACATTTGTACTCCACCCAGCACCTGGCTGCTGGGTATTCCATATCTTACACGGGAGAAAGCCAGATGGGTGAAGGAAAGGCAGGTCAGATTCTCAAAAGAAGGTCAGGTGTCAAAAACAACTCTGATGTGGATGGAGAAGGTAGAGAGTGCTTCACTTTCATTTTGACATTTTCAGGTTCAGGGAGAAGATTGTGCTGAACTCATGGGCTTACATAACTGTGTGTATGAGCAAGCATCCTCATGGTTTCATTCGCTCAAAATATCTCTGAAGAATCGGATACTAAATCATTTCGGTCCAATGCCAGAGAAAGATGAAGATCCCCAGGTATGCAAGAATATCCGTGCAGAATAGTTGGCCCCAGCAGGTGCGAGTGTCCAGGCTTTGTGATTAGGTGGGTGTGTGGCTGTCATCCATCAAGTCAGTGCAGAGAAGAGGACAGATCCAATACAGGATTGTGTAGCTAGCCAGTGAGCGGCATGAGTAAGACCAACAGGATCCCAAGTCAGAATTGGGTTAACTGTAGTCCAAGCAGGGACTTGGAACTAAGACAAATACTGAGAAATAAGTGAGGTGCGAGGAAGACAGCAACAGCAGCGACCGAAGAACCTCCAGGGGGAGCCCAGACCTGCGCCGTGGTAATGCTAGGGCGACAGGAAACATACAAAGGCCAGGGAGTAAGAGACACGCTAACTAAGGCTGCTACTTCCGGCCAGCTTCATGTCCCCTTCTCCAGTCCTGCAGGAGCTGGGAGGTAGGATCACCTACACGACAAGAGTCCAGCTGCAGAAACCTTCAAATCCAGCCCATCTACGCATAGCCCTGCAAGTCTAGACCCTCACCATTGTTCCTAGCTTGAGCAGGTCCCGAGAAAACTGGCCCCCAGGACATGGTTCATTAGGTCCTACTGGATTGTTCTTCTCCCTTGAGGAACAGGTCTCTGTGAGCTCAGGCTGCAGATCCAGAGTCCACTAGGCAGTGGGGAGAGTTTGCTTTCACCACACTTTGCCTGCCTTGTTTCAATCAGGCAGTGTTCGTGGGGAATTCCAGTTTGGAGAACAGAAGGCCGGGGCAGCTCTATTCTCTTAATGCTACCTTTCCCCATATTCTAAGCTGGCTGTCCCACAGAATCACTCCTGGAACTTCTTTGATTTCTTTTTTAGTTTCTGCTTCCTGATTTTATCACAATAGAAAAATCTGAATATATATATATATATATATATATATATATATATACATATACATATACATATTCTGACCTATCTGCCTAAAGACGGCAGTGTGACCTTGGGTAAATCCCTTCCCCCTCTCAATTTTTCTCTAAAATCAGACAGGATCATTAGGAGTCTAAAGTTCCTCCTCCTCCTCCATTCTGAGGTTTCAAAACACCTTTCAGTTTCCAAATGGGCTGAAGAGTCTTGCTTCCTCCAGCCCACAGAGTGGCTCTTCTCCCTCCATACAAAGGCAGGACTCACATGTTCTAAGGAAGGCAAAGCCAGCAAGTGCTTCCTGGTGACCCAGCTCTTGGCTATGGTGATTCAAGAAGACAGCATAACTCAGAACAAGGTCATGTTCAAGCTTAATGTTCCCCTTCACATGCCGGGGAACATTCTCTTCCAGTCAGGCAAACAGACAGAGATCAACAGTGCTAACCACATCTTCCACAGGAGAAAACCCAGGTGGCTCAGTGTGATTCATAGGGCCTTAATGACATAGCAAGCCCAAATCATTTCCCTTCTTATTAGTTTTGTTATCATGTTGCCTTGGTCATGGCAGCAGCAGCAAAAACTCATCCAGTTTGCTGTGTCTAATTTTGCAGCCCCAAGTAGTAGTTCCACGAATAAGAGTATCATAACTTGGGTGGGAGGTTTCTTAGAAACAGCCACAGTATTAACATCATCAGTTTAAGTATCTGCTGGCGATCTTGGGAAAGAAAGTTCAGAATAGCAACCTGGTATCCAGAAGTGATTGTAAGAGAAAATACCTTGCACACTACAGTGAGGGAGAGAGAGGGGGGTGGGCAGGGGTGTCCAGATGAAGCCAGAGGCACAGAAAAACCAAGCGTCATTCAGGAACATTCAGGGAGAAACACACAAATCAGTTTCGAGTCAAATAATCTCAGACCAGCATGGGCTTCTCTACAAGTGGAAAGCTGACTCCTTTTGAAAGTTGTGGGAAGAAAACTCATTTGAGGATTAGTAATACATGTCTAAAATGTGTGCTCAGGAAGCTGATGACAAAGAGAATTTCAGTGAAGGACTGGTAAGGGATGAGAAGTGTCAAAAAGAAAACCTGAGGGTTAACAGGAATGTGTTTTCTAATTGGAATGTTTGGTTGCTGTTCTTTGAAACAGGAAATCATAGCTCTTGGCTTCAGAGGAGATGATAACTATGGCTCTGTTTGTGACATGGTATATTTAGACTACAGCCTTCCACCAAAGTAAGAAAATGGTGGGCGTGAAAAGGCATGCCAAGCCCAAAGAGTCATAGGATTTAAGGCCTGGATTTGAAATGGATCAGTCCAAAGAACCTGACCAGAACCTTAGAAGTAGAAGAGACAAAAGAGTGAATACTCCAGCTTGTAAAAGCACACTGCCTAGGGAGCACAGTGTTTGTGTTAAGATGTTGGTTTGCTTGGTTTAACAAGTAGTAAAGATGATTGCGAGTCAACAGAGAGAAGACCCCAGGCCTGGAGGACTAAGGCAGTTCTCTTCCAAGAGAGCATCCAGCAACCCAGGTTCTTCCATCACAGAGCTCAGCCGTCTTTAGAGAGTTCGTTTTTCTTGACTGAAGAAGACTGAGCCTCACCATGACTTCAATCTTGTTAGAGAAAGGAGGAGAGGCTGGAGAGATGGCTCAGAGGTTAAGAGCACTGGCTGCTCTTCCAGGAGTCCTGAGTTCAATTCCTAGCACCCACGTGGGGACTCATAACCACCAGTTCAAGGGAATTAGATACTCACTTCTGGCCTCTGTGGCACACAGACATACATGCAGACAAAAACACCATACACATAAAATAATAAAAACTACAAAAGAAAAGAAATGGGTGGAAAAAGGAAGGCAGAGGCTGCATACTCTTTTCCCAGAACTTACACATATCACTTCTCTTTATGTCTTTTTAGCCAACATTTTGTCTATGGCCTCACCTAGCTGCAAGGGACACTGGGAAATAATAATGTCCCCTACCCCCTACCACCATGTGGCTGTATGCTCAGCTGAAACAAAAGAGGAGAAAAAATGATGGAGACTCTCAGCAGTCTCTGCCACACACAGAAGCTGTTCCACATGGGGTGTTTATTCGATGCATGTGAACATCTGTACATGGACCGCATGGGAATAGGATTGATGACCTGTGTTTCTCTGTTGCAGGTTAATCCAAATGGTCCAGCCTGGTGCTGGTGGACATTAGCGGTTCTTCCCCTGGAAAGCAGAGCTCAGCTCCCCTTCCTAGCAATGAGGTCCTTAAAGGATAGACTCAACGGTATTCGGAGAATCCTGGCCTTCATATCCAGAAACCAAAATTAGTGGGAAGCAGATTGCAGAAGAGGCATTTCCACCCTCTCTACTGCCCTGGGGCGATGTTCTTGTAAATATATCTAATTGCAATAACACCTTAACAGAAGAGAGTATCCTAGAGAGATGTTACTCTGCTTTTTGACCACACAGAAATTGAGTAGGAAGACCGAAAGAATGTCACCTGTTTGACTTTCTGTCTTCAGATGCTTTTTGACACAAACAACCAGAGGTGTGGAAGAGCCCAGAAAAAGTTGTTTAGCACCAATTTTTCTGAAAGTCGAATGTGACCTGTCTTTCATAACTGAGTGACTGTGTGGTTGAAATGTGAAGCAGAGATGCTAACATCACTGCATTCTTTCACTGACTTGAGGTCTCGTTTCAAATGGTTCAGGTTTTATAGAGAATTGTGTAAAATAATGTTCATACTTCTTTCTGTTTTAATAATTTATTTTTTGCACTACTGTATCCTTTTTCTACATGTACGTTTGTAACTATTTAAGTGTACATTACTGAAAAGTCCGTTGCTTTATTTATTGATGTGGTTGACTATGTATGTAGGGGGAATAACAGTACTAAACATGTGCAATGTTCTTTACTTTTTTTTTTTCTGAATTGATCCCAATTCTTGGGCCATTCTTATATAGTTCATGTCTATCCTAGTGGACTAAGTTTCAAGGAATTTTGGAAGGCTTCTAAGGTAATTTGTCTTCACAGATTCCACTCTTTCAGTTTGACTTAAGTGATAGAAAATACTTAATTGATTTGGCATAAGTTGTGGTGTGTGCAAGAGTAAAGTGAACTAATCCATTTTCTGTGTGTAATACAGAATAAGGCTGAACAAATTCTTTAGGAATGGAGAGATGAATTAGAAGTGTCTTTTATTACAATCTATTAGAGGTATTTGTTTCAGGCAATCTAGTTAGAAGTGTATTAATTTCTCTCTAGTGCAGTTAAGGATAAGATTAATAGTTATCTGGTTTTTCAGAGAGAATGGCATCAAGACCTGTACCAGCATCTGCTGAAATACTTGAGGGACTATTCCTTCTTAAAAGTGTAAAGAAATCAGAAAGGTTAGAATCCCTTTAAATCTCTATAAAAGAACCAGAGACTGCATCCATGATTTCATGTAAACACTACCTTCCCTCCTGCTAACAATGGGCCAAAGATTCCAGTGCAGGGGGAGAAAGGAAAGAGAAGGGGGGGCAGCAGTGGCTGCTTAGCTTGCTTAGCACTTGTCTGAGGCCTTTGGCATCAGAGAAAGCTGAAAAATAGATCGTGGGAGTGTTATAATGGCAGAGGAAAATTAGAGCCGGGAAAAGTGAATGGTCGCATTTGTCTCTTACTCAAACTACTCCCAGGTGGTTTTGGACAGCTAAGGTGTGTTAGTCACGTGTAGCCTCTCCACTCTGTTAACGAGAGAGAGAGAGAGAGAGAGAGAGAGAGAGAGAGAGAGAGAGAGAGAGAGAGAGAGAGAGAGAGAGAGAGAGATTGATTCAAGGTTTAGTCTGGGTTCTTCTGTAACCACAAGAAACATGAAGGAGGTGGGGTTTTTGTGTTAGACAGAGGTGGTCTCCAGATGCTGTAAAAGAGACTCATGTAAGCAGAAAGTAAATGATCATCTGCACTTGCTTATGTAGGCTGTGTTGTCAGAGCATTACCAGCTTTGAAGTTTGGAATAATCTGGGCAGGTGAAGAATGCAAGTGTATGGAATGGAAATACAGGATGGAGTGCTATCTGAGTTAAGTCTAGAGGGCTCAGAGAGCAGGAAATGAAGATGCTTTCCTCTCACACCTGACACCCGACCATACGATCATGGCAAAGTGTTCGACTATGATTGTTTCCTAATTCTATAGTACAAACCCAACAGAGAAAAGAGTCGAAAGCTTCTCCACTTATTACATGTCTTACTTTGGCATTAATTGAACTTGCGTTGAGGTCCAGTTTCTTCATGTATGAAATGGTAGTGGTGCTCATATACTAAAACTGGAATGACACAGAGAAGATTAGCACAGCCTCTTTGCAAGGATGGGATGCAAATTTGGATAGCATTCTAGATTTTTATTAAAAGATGGAATAGTGGTGGTATTAATAGCATATAGGCTTCCTAGGAATGTTAAATGGGACATGTCAGAAATTACTTAGTGCAGTACCTTGATGATGGGAGATATAAACTGTAACTATTATCAGCCACGTTGTAGAACATTATCCATGGCCTACAGTTACATGAAGCGCTGCCTTTACTTACAATACTCATTTGTAGCCACTTTAAGCTTGGTTGGGAAAATCGAAACCACTGATTCTTGGATCACAACTTGATGGTTTGCAAGTAACTCCTATTGTGGTTAAAACTAGGAAAGCAGGCCTGGGGATACAGCTCAGTTGCTAATGTTTGCCTCCCATGCATGGGTCACTGGGTTCTAGCTCCAGGACTGTAAGAATATGAGAAAATGAAAGGACGGGAGAGCAAATGAATGTTAGAAGTAGGGACTGATTCCTATGCCAAGAAAATAATTTCCATTTTAATAGGGGCTAAAAAGTAATGCTGTATTTGGGGGCATCTAGAATTCCTGAAAGAATGGAAGCCTTAAGTTTTAGCTTCCATGAGCATAACCAAACCATCCCTCCCTATTCTTCAAAATGTGTTGAAAATTTCAACTATACCAGAATAATTAGATCTCACCATCTATGAGTTTTGCACATAGCTAATGTTATTTCTTTATGCTGCCCCAAATAACAGGCTCTACAATGATGTGTTGAGAACATACCATGTACCAGGTACTAAACTGAGTGATATCATTTACCTGAACAAATGAAATAACCTTTTAGACAGCATTGCTAACCCCACATATGGATAAGAAAACAGAGGCTAGCCGGGCGGTGGTGGCGCACGCCTTTAATCCCAGCACTCGGGAGGCAGAGCCAGGCGGATCTTTGTGAGTTTGAGGCCAGCCTGGTCTACAGAGAGAGATCCAGGAAAGGCGCAAAGCTACACAGAGAAACCCTGTCTCGAAAAAACAAAAAAAAGAAAAAGAAAAAAAGAAAAAAGAAAAAGAAAACAGAGGTTCAGCAATTTTAAAGAATATGCCTATGTAACATTTTTCATCCAATGAGTGGCCAAGCTTGGTTCTTTACCTTTCATGTAGCAGATCTTTCAACATTTTGAATAGTTTGTTATACATGTTTTATTCAACAGATATGGCAGCCAAATCACAAAATACCCTAAGAACTCAAAATGAGAAGTTCCAAGTGAAGCTGCCTAAAACATCTCCCTTTAATCTAAGAGAAAGAGGAAGTTCGGCTTCTTAATAAAATCTCATTGATAAGAGGGTACCCAATCTGATCACATGGAAATCTTGGCTGGCCTAAATAGTGTGTTCCTCTGAGCAGCCTGAATCCATGTTGGGGTTGTTCTTCAGCCGGCTTTTGTTTCAGTGATGACAAGAAGTGGGAAAGTAGGCGTTAACTTTCTTCAGGATGTACATGAGTGGGATAATCAGTTGAACTTGACCATTTTAGCACTTGCAAATTGATTGGTTCTGCTTCCAAGCACAGTGAGGATGAGTATAGAGAAGAAAGCTAAGTCTCAACTGGAAGGACAAGATTCCCCCTTGTAGACAGTGCCACTTTCTTGGGTTAGTCTTCCTTTCTACCGTGACTTCATAGCTGACCCAGTCCTTTCCTTGTAGATTATTTTCTCTGTGTGTATGTGTCTATGTGTGTGTGTGTGTGTGGTGTGTGTGTGTGTGTGTGTGCGTGCACACATACATGCACTAGGTAGCAAGCAGACCTTATGCCTTTCTGCTTTGTACCGTCTACTGCTGCTAGCTAAAAACCAGCAAAATGTAGAAAGTGAAAAATGAAGAAACTACTTTTCAGCGGATAATTTGAGAAAAGGGTGTTTGCTCCTCACTTTGAGGAGCAGAGAACTATTCCAATAGCTTGCCTTTCTGGAGGCCAACTGCTTCAAGTTCAGTACTGCCTCAGTAGCAGAGTTGAGTTCTGGCACGTGTGGTGCTGCCATCTCTGCCTGTGGAGTTGACTTGGGTTCAGATAACCCCCTGTGATTAGCCACAGAAGCCTCAGAACTCCCATGGCTGGGCCACTGAACCCAGAGGTCTCTTACTGCCAACAGGTTGTGTCCTGTTGATGGACTGCAACCCACTGGGGCCTGAATGCCCTGTGCCAACTCCATTCCCAGCATTTTAGCCCTAGATTCATTCCTTGGGTTCCCCGCGTGTTGACTGTGTGTCCATTTCTACTCATCCAGGTAGAAACGGGCAGGCTCTAAGTTCATTCTTAGGCCTAAAGAATGAGGTTTTGATTCTGGATGGAAGACAGCTCTTAAAAGCTTTGCTTTCTGGCATTTCTAATATACAGAGAGCAGGAAGGGAAAGGAGCCATGCACAGTGTACACATCCAATTCCTTTTAGAATGGCAGACCCCACCCACTCCACTGCTTAACTACTTAATACTCTGGGGTTTACACATCCACAGGTGAAATGAAGAACTTTTCACCTAGAAGTGGGTGTTTCCAAACATGTTAAGTTAGCCTCCAGAGAGAAGTGCCTGGAACCACTGTTCCTGGTGTCACTTTAAAGCTTTGGCTTCATGACTTTGTAGCATTTAAAAACCTTTTGCAGCCACAAATGTGATTAACAGAAGTTTACAAAGCAACGCTGTACCTTGTGCATTATCTTAAAAGTCCACTGGCATTCATCTACTGTTCAGGTGACGAGGACAACTGATGAGATAAAAAGAAGAGCAAATAGTTCATCGTGGCACCATTGGCTGATGTTAGATAAATGACTCTCATTATTGTATGCAGTTCTCTGTAACGCCAGGATTAAAACATCAAGCAGCCACTTAAACAGTGGCCGGTGTGTATATGTGTTGGCTTTCCATTTGTTTGTTAAGCAGCCATTTTACTTTTGCACAGTCATGAGTTGAAGGGAAATTAAGATGCCGCTCCCTCCCCACCAATGCTACTCAACTACCTCTATATGCCTGGTTTCTTTGTAGGGGTTCCCTTCTTCTAAATCTGCACAAAATAGTTTCAGCTCATCTACGTTGTAATCGCAATGTGATATAGACAGTCTCTGTGAAAATTGTTTGTTCATTAAACAAAGGTTTCCTGTTGTCTCTGTATCTACCAAAGTGTATTCTATCCTAGAAAAGTAATTAACTGGCCAGGATGAGCCTGGTGGTACAGGGCTACAGTCACAGCTACATGGGAAGCTGAGGCCCGGGGATCACAAGTTCATCACCAACCTAGGGAATATAGACCCTGTCTCAAAACCTAAAAGCTGGGCTTAGTTGCGCAGGCCTGTAATCCCAGCTACTTTGGAGGCTGGAGCAGAAGGGTTGCAAGTTCAAGGCCTGTGTGGGTTTCAGAGTGAGTTCAAGGCCAACCTTGACAATGCTGTGAGATCTTGTTTCAAAAATAAATAAGTAAGTAAATAAATAAACACCATTAAAAAGGGTTGGTGATACAGCTCAGGCAGAACACTTGCCTAGCATACATAAGGCCCTGGCTTCCATTCAAATTACACAGAAAGATCAAAGAAAAAGAAGTAACCAGCTGGTTTCAGCAGCACTGTAGCATATCATGATGACAGACCCTCTAAAGAACTGAGTATGCGCCTCAGCAGTAGAACACTTGCCTAGCATGAGTCAGGTCCGTAATTCAACCCACATCCCTATAAAGTCAATGCAAAGTCAAACAACTCTTTATGGAACCAGGTCTGCACCCCAGTAGCAAACATGTATGGCAATGAGGCAGGTGTGAATGGATTAACATGACTAATACGTTCTGACACATTGGCTATAAATTGAGTGTTTTTTTTTTTAAACAAAACAAAATAACAACAACAACCAAAACCCACTGGAAAGGTTTACTTATATTTAAGGACTTATTTTTAAGCATTTTTCTTTCTTCTTTTCCAGCTATCCACTTGTGCATTTACCGTGGCTTTTGTTTTAAGCATTTCTTTTACTCTTCAGTAAGTCCATAGACGAATCCACTGTGTTTTGACCCTCTCCGTCCCCTACACCCTATCCCTCCTCCAACTCTTCCCGGGCCACCCCTGGTACGTTTCCTTTCCAATGTCAAACCTTACCTCTTTTTCCTCTCTCTCTAACCCACTGAGTGCAATTCGGACTGCCTGTGTGTGTGTGGATGTGGGGCCATCCACTGAGGGATGGGAAACCTACCAGAGGCCACACCCCCAAAGGAAGATGATTCTTCCTCCTCCAGTAGTCAGTAGCCTCTCAGCTCAGGGTTGAAGCGTTTTTCCAATTATCAGTCTAATTTCTCTGTAAACACAACAGTCTTGTGTTGTGGCTGACTCAAGCAGATCACCTGCCGCTGTTTCATCACTGTCGTTGTCACGAAAGAAAGCTAGACTTGCTGTTACCTTCTCATGCCGTGGCTAACGTTTTTGATGAACTTTTTTATCTTCTTCATTTTTTTTAAATGTAAACATTTTTATTTTCATTGAATGGTTTATCAAGAAGAGCTTAAAGGGAGCTGAGGAGATGGCTGAGGGGGCAAAAGCACTTGCTGCCAAGCTGGATGACCTGAGTTCAGTCCCTGGAACACACACGCAAAACACACACACACACACACACACACACACACACACACACACACTAACTAACTAACTAAACAGATATAAACAAAATGATTTTTAAAAAAGAATAGCTTAAGCCAGGAAGTAGAGGTACCCACCTTACCCACCTTTAATCCCAGCACTCGGGAGGCAGAGGCAGGCGCATCTCTGTGAGTTTGAGGCCGGCCTGGTCTACAGAGCGAGATCCAGCTTGGCTTAAAGGTGAAGCCAAATCATGAACCAGTGTTATGGCACTGAGGATAGGACCTAGGATCTCACAAGTCCCACAAGTACTCTACCGCTGAGCTACATCCTCAGCCCAGCACGAACTGAATGATGGGAAAACGGATAAAAAGTCACTGGGCCAATGTGTTATATTAACCAAACTGGCCCCAGCAAGAGCGCTTCAGTAACGTGTCCCATCTTCTCTGCAGTGCTGATTTTTGTGGTGTGCAATTAATGGCGGTTATACAACTTTTTTTCTACCACTGAAAAAAGGACACAAGAATGAAACGATGAAAAAAATAAGCTGAAGCTGGGGATGTAACACACTTGGTAGAGTGCTTGCCTAACATACAAGACGCCCTGGGTTTGGTCATCAAAACTACATAAAGTTGGCATGGTGCACCTGGGAGTTGGAGGGGATCAGAAGTTTAGGGTCATTTCCATTACATAACAGGTTCAAGAGTAGCCTGGGATTCTTGAGACTTTTTTTTAAAAAGAAAAAAAAGAAAAGGAAGGAAGGAACGAAAAATTGAATTGAAAGACTGGGATATAGCTCAGTGATAGATTGTTTGCTTAGTGTATGCAAGGCCATGGGTTCAATTCCCAGTAAAGAAAAAAGAACTGATAGTCCAGGTTCACTGTCACACAGCTGTAATGCCCACTAGAGAGGTCCAGAAAGGATTATTTTGAGTTCAAGACCACTTTGGACAATATAATGAGAACCCCTCTTTCAAAACAATAAAAGGGAAGTAGAGAATAGCATAAAATAAAAAACCAAGCATGTTGTTACCCACCTATGATATTGGTTACTCAGGATGACTGAAGTATGGAGATCATGAGTTCAAGGATAGCCTGGGAAACATGGATTCAGTCTTAAAAACAACAAAATAAAATGATGGGAAAACTCTGTCAACTTGGGCCCAATCCTGTTTGTTCTAACATGACTTAAAGAGTAATCGAGAAAAATCAGAATTCTTGACCAATTAAGGCCCAGCGGGGATGGTTGCTTGTGTCCAGTCTGACTGTCTCTATTCACAGGAGACACACTACACTTAAGCCAAAGGCGCAAGCTCCCTTTCTAAGGGAGAGAATGGCCGCGTAGCTTTCTCTCTAAAGAACTGGATTGGGCCATCTGTAAAGAAAGCCAGTCCTATTTGTTGTTGTTCCAGAAGCTTCAAGTATATCCAAAGCTGTCAGTTTCTGCTGCCTCCCCTCTGGGATCCATTCTGGCTCCTTTGAGTTTTCCAGGGCCAAATATGGTTCCCTAGAAAGTTCTCCCAGTGACAAAATGAAGGTCCAGGACATGGAGGAAAGTGCCTTAAGCTCATGGGCTCCCCAAAGCCACAAGACCACCTTCTAACAGTTTGATTTCTTCATCCCCAGGAAAGGTTGAGGGAGGGTGGGAAAGGAGGAGACTCATCTGCGGTCATCTCAAGGTGGATATGTAGCCTAGTCAAGAAGCCTTAGCATCTCCACACCTCCTACCACTCTCCAGATTTTTGCTTACTTACCATTTTTCCCCGCTCTGACCTACAGTCACACTGACTGGCCACCTTTGTTTCCTTTCCACTTTTACACATATATGTACTAGCACATACCACTGGTGCATTGACAAGCACTGAAAATTTTTTCCTACATCTATTGAAGCGCAGTGCCACCAAAATCGTACCTCATTGCAAATACTACCCACCTTCTTGGGAGTAAGTATCAACAATGTCTAAATGCTTAACGTTCAGCAAAATTAAGTCCTCAAAATAGCTCATTTGCTCTAAATCCAATGATTCTACAAATATCTGGCTTCTTAGGGATGCTAAAGGTTTAGTATAGTTCTAGTTAATAATCACAGGAAGAGGTAGGATAACTGCCCCTTTGGGCTACCGGGATGTCTATTGACACCTTGAGTATGTGAGGCAGGATAGACAGAGAAGATAATCTAGATTTAATATTTAATATTTATGTATATATACAGATATACCTATATGACATGAAAGTAGGAAAACTATGAGAAGGGAAGAAGAGGTATAAAAGGGGGTGGTGAATGAGAGAGTGTAATGGTAGATGTGTTGGCTAGTTAGTTTTATGTCAACTTGACACAAACTAGAGTCATCAGAGAGGAAGGAGCCTCAATTGAGAAAATACCTCCATAAGATCAGGCTGCAGGCAGGCCTGTAGGGCATTTTCTTAATTAGTGCTTGATGTAGAGGGTCCCAGACTATTATGGGTTTTATAAGAAAAGGTAGGCTGAACAAACCAGGGGAAGCAAGCCAGTAAGCAGCACTCCTCCATGGCCTCTGCATCAGCTCCTGCCTCCAGGTTCCTGCCCTGCTTGAGTTCCTGTCTTTGCTGATTTTGATGATGATGGTGATGTGAAACTGTGAGTGAAATAAACCCCTTTCTCCCCAGGTTGGCCATGGTGTTTCATCACTGAGATAGTAGGGGAGAAATAAATATCACATTTTACTGATATGTGGAATCAATCTTTGGCACAAAAGAAGACTATTTGGGGGAGCCAAGGGGACTGGTGGGTGGGGGTAGAATGGCTAGAGATGGTAATGAGTGAATATGAGCTAGGAACAATAGTACATCTGATAATATATTAATAAAGTCCACTATTAAAGTGTTAATCACAAAAATCAATTTAAAATGTAAAAAGGGAAAAAAGGAGGAGGCTTAAGGAGACACCCCTCCCCTTTGGAATCTAGGTTGTGTTTCTTGCTGAGTTTCAACACAACTGACCAAATTAAGACTCCTGAAAAGACTGCCTGCAGACACGATACTCTTTTTTCTGGACCTTATCACAAACAAGAGTATCGAAACATTGAGTAAGCCATTCCGAAGCAAAACAAATGTGACCTTTGAGTTTCGACCTTATCAGCACTCCTCTATCCTCTATAAATCTTAATAATGTAACTGTACCTCATAAACCAACTCATGATTTCATCTACAAAAGGAAATTTTTATAGATGAAATAAACAAGCTAATACTTTTTATTTAATTTTAAAAATTTGCCTAATGTTTAAGCTTTCTTTTAGTCTTTGAGCCTGGTTATAATTGCATCCTTTGACCAATGTAACTTCAACAACCAAAACCTAAACCCTGTATAGCTATTGTTAAAGCCAGTTAGGCATGACCATCTGGCTCTGCTAAGAAGCCTGCATGGGTATGTACTAACTCATCTTTACTCAGTGGACCCTGACTTTCTTCACACTGACTCATCCTGATTTTTTTCTGCCACATCAACCAAGGTCCCCGCCTTATCTGAATGGAGGTTCCTAGGAGTCGAACCACCTGGACTACTTAAAGTTGAATCCCAGAGGCAGATCACTTGCCTAGCGTGTGCAAAATCCTGGGTTCCATTTCTACTGTACAAAACAAAACAAAATAAAACAAACAAGACCCCGGCCCCAATCCAAAATCCTTCCAGGAGATGGCAGTGTGTTTTTAAGGGCTTTTTTTTTTTTGTTATCTTAGCAAATGGTTTGACTTTCTCCCATCATCCTGTACTATTTGTACCTAAGAAGATATTACCACACATGTGGAACACATGTATCTTTTCTATTAAACACACACACACACACACACACACACACACACACACACACACTCATACGCTCACACATGAGACTTCACGTGTACCTTACCTGCAGTTTATCAATGATCCCATTTATATACTCTATTTAAGCCTCTCTGCACACTAAAGTCTATAGTCAATTGTTTGAGACAGTTCAGGTTGTATTAACCTGAGATCACTATAATATTTCAGAGATTTTCTGGAGGTCCAGCATATCAAGATTGCACACTACATCTGGGTGTGTCTTTAAATGATTGCCTATTCTAGTCTGACGAGTTTGAGGACTGACCCCACTTTTCTGGTTTAGTCTACCAAGTATGCTGGCTATTTGGTGACATGGTAGAATCCTAGCAACAATCAAATATAAAATATTCATTGACTCTTTCAGGGGCCATTCTGTATAAACAACATCGATGTAGGTTGTTCTGCCTTAGAGAAACAAAGCCATAGACATGAGCAGCTATATTGGAATGTCCTTCTAGTCCCTGCCATACATTTCACTCAGCAACCTGCTTCATTTGCTCTCTGGCTTCTGATCTGTGCCCCTTGGGGAAGTCTTTCTCTCCTTCTCTAGAACCTAGAATAAAGTGATTGGATATTCCCTCCCTATCACTTTTTTTTTGTCTAGAGTTTACTGTTTTGGGCTCTCCACAGTTGGACTCACCCATTTGGGTCCAGTCATAAGACTACTTTTGCCCACTTCCTTCTTCCACATCACACTGCTTTGCCTCTGTCTTCAGTTCATTCACCCACAGACAATCTCTGAGTGTTACACATGCCCATGTACTCCCTGACTGTCCCCGCTGATGGCTCCTTACATCGCCCTTGAATGGGCTTTGTCATCTAATCCTAAGGTTTCCTATGATATCACAGTGTACATTTGCATTACCTACCTGATCCTTGAAGATTTATGCTCTGTAAAACCACTCCAAATAAAAGAAACTCTAAAAAACACTCCCACAAACTCAGAAAAAAATATGTGTTACAAATCTAGTTGTAATGTCTGCTATCCTCCAGTGGCTCCCTTCTTCAAAAGTAGGACTGTATCTCTTCCCTACTCCTCAGTCCCTTAGCTGCAGGGCTAATTGGAGAATAATCTATTTAGCTAAGGAAAAGAATGAATACGGATATATATATATACACAAAACCATCTCAATAGATTGTTAAGAGAGGCCCACTTCTACCAATGGCCATCTATTGAAAAAAATTAATATCAATTACCAAAAAAGGTTTAGGAAATTTGCAAAATAAGAACTGTTTGGTTAACACTCCTCACTGACCTAGAAGGATATTGAAAAATGCATTTCTGATCATTAAAACATGGCTCCTACATGTAGCTTGGCCTTTTTAGAACAACAGTGCCGCATACCCACTGTGAACTTCTCAAAGGCAGTTCAATGGGACCGCATTCTGGATCATTTCATCCAAAGCTTATCCTGAGAAACATGATAGTCAGCTGGTTCTTGGGTCTTGAGTTGACACTTATGCAGGAAAGAAATGTCATTTGATGGATCAATTTGAAGTCCAGAAGATCATCACAAAAGTTGTCACATCTAGATGTTTAAGAACTCTAGATGTTTTAATCTGGTTAAATACTGCCACATAGTAGTCTAGGTAAATGTAACTGGCAATGGATAAGATGTAGGAGAGTGGGTAGCCTGGTTTGCCTTTGGCAGATATGGAGAGAATGAAGCAGTGAGCCATTTCAAACTGGTAGTGCCCAAGGCAGGGCAGCAATCACAAGGAACTAAATTTTGGTCCTTGTTATAGGCTGAATTGTGTCACCAACCTCAGATCCAGTGTTGAAGTCAATAACTCCTAGGACCTTAGAAGGTGACTGTTTGAAGATAAATCCTTAGAAGATATTAGGTTTAAACGAAGCCATTAGGGTGGGTCTTAATTCAATCCAACTGGTGTCCCTATGTGAACCTAGGGGGAAACATAAGTACACAGTGAACGAGAGAGAGAGAGAGAGAGAGAGAGAGAGAGAGACAGAGAGAGACAGAGAGAGAGAGACAGAGACAGAGACAGAGACAGACAGAGAGAGAGACTCCAAGGAGAACCCAAACCTGGCATCTTTATCTTGTACTTCTAACTTTCAGAACTGTGAGAAAATAAATAAGTTTTTGTTGTTAAGCCCATTCAGTCTGCAGCATTTTGTTATGACAAAGCTAGCATAATGATATACTTCCCTGAACCTGAAGCCTCTTTCAGAGTTTGGGGAAGTCTCCACAGATGCATAATTGTGGAAAGCAGAGACTCTCTAGCAGCAGCAGCAGCAGCAGCAGCAGATATGTCAAGAGGCAGTTTCCGGCTCAACACCGAGAGTCATGACAGGGGCTCCCATGGGTGACGCCCAGTGGTGGACACTGCAGTAGTGTCATGAATGGATTAGGGTTCAGTTACCTTTTCACCTTGCTGGCAAAGGGGCTCACAGAAAGAGCTTATTGAAGGAAGGGTGTATTCTGCCTCATGGTTTCAGAGGGGTCAGTCCATCCGACTGGGGAAGGCATGGACAAGCACTTCAGTTTGTATCATGGTGAGTCAGGAGGCAAATAAATAGGAATGCCCTTCCCCTTTTAGGCCTTTATGCCATCCAGGTCCCCAGGCCATAGGATAGTGCCACCAGCCATATTCACAGTGTACTAAACCTCCTCACTTAATCCTTGATGGCAACCTTAAAAACATACATAGTGGTTCCTTAGTCTCCCAGGTGATTGTAAAATGAGGCAAGCTGGCGATGAAGACAGGGGACACAGGCAGCTTTTTTTTTGTAGTGGGTTGGTCATTTTTCTTGCATGAGTTTCATCTTGGTTTCCAAGTTCTCCTAGGGACTCTGTGAGCTACTGAGAACCTTGAAATGGATTCCTTTTCTCCCTAACTCCATGAGTGATGGGGTCCAGCCTCAACTGCTTTGCTGCAGATCTACATCCACATCTTGGCAGTCATCACATTAAAAACACAAGTCGGGGCATCCAGAGTAGGGGTGGATGATGACCTCAGGGTTCCCAGTACTCAAGGTACTCTGAGCAGTGCTACATGCATCGGAGATGCTGGCAGTGTTGACAGCTGAACCAGGCTGATGTATTTTTTTTTTTTAATTTTTACTTCCCACCTTCCTTTTGTTCTCTTTTTTCCTCCCCCTTGGCTAATGTTTTGACTAGGCCAAAGGTGACGTATTATTTGGATTTACATGGGGCCCTTAGAACTAAGAAAGCTGTGATCCGTGCTTGGTGTGAACTCTTTTGGGAATGAAAGCTATTTAAAATGAGTCCAAAACGGGTCCCTCTTGACCCATCTCAGCCACCTTAGTCTCACATTTAGCCACAAAGAACAGAAGATAATAACTCCACTTTATTTCTTTGTAAACTATGATTTTCCATTACTTGAACTGAAAGGCCAGCTTGAGACACAGTGAAAGCTCTAGAATATACAGGAAAAATATTGAGAGTAGTAAAGGGGTGCATGATTATCAGTGAGAAGTGGAGAGATTGTTGAAGAGGGGGCACTGATGTGGTCAGGGGACTATCTTGAAGCTGAGTTTGCACAATGAATACATTATTTCTTTTTAGATGATATGTAATAGAGGAACAGAAATAAAAATCTGTGCTACATCATTTGTTTGCCCTTTACCTGATAAAACACATGCTGTCCTCGTGAAGAAGCTGTGTGTTGGGAGAGGGACTGGAGATTGAACCTAGGGTCTCCTGCATGCTGGGCAAGCATTTCTACCACTAAGTTATGTGCCTAGCCCTCTTTTTTACTTCATTTTGTTGTTTTGACACAAGGACTCACTAAGTAATCCAGAGTAGCATTGAACTGACTTTGTAGCCTAGACAGGCTTTGAACTTGTGATCTTATCTTAACTTCCTGAACTGCTGGCATTAAACATCTGTGCCATTAAACCTGGCCAAAAAAAAAAAAATCTTTATTGTTTTTTATTTACAGATTATGTTCAGAGACTTAGGGAAATAAAAATGTCTATGTATTCCCCCAAACAACTTCTCAATACTACCACACCTGGGGTTGTTTCCCAATCTCATCTCAGAAGAGATTTATGCTGTTCCTCAGTTACTTGCTTGGGTCTTACTTTCAGTTGCCTAGCAACCTTGTGCAGGCTTTTTGAGTCCTCATCTCTTGGGCCTGGACTCTAGCTAGCTCTTAACTGATTTGTTTCTATGCATGTATGTATGCATGTATGTTTGTATTTTGGTTTTGTTTGCTTCTCTGTTTTTAGGTAAGGTCTCCTCTTGTAGCACTTGCAGGCATTGGACTTGTGATTGTACGGCCTCTCAACCTACAGAGGGCTGGGATTACAGGCATGCTCCATACCCAGCAGTTATTCTTGTTAAAATGTGACTTCAGACCTGCCAAGTTCCAGCTCTCCTCTGCATGTACTACTGTCAATTGTTTTTGTTGGCTTTTTTGTAGGTTGTAAAATGTAGGCATGACAATGGAGATAGCCTTTTAGTGGTGACATATACAAATGGGAGAATTCCCAGGTTTTTTATTTTTCCTTTTGGAGAACTCAATTAGAATATTTGGCTGGAAGTGTAAAAATACAAAACATAACAAAAAGCCCAAGGAAACAAACTGAATTGGAAGTATAGGCTTTCAAGCACTCCCCAGAGTGAAAAAGAACATTACACTTAAAATATGTCCAATTCCTTGTTGAATTGCTGGTTAAGTTTTATATATATATATATATATATATATATGTATGATATATAGTGTGTGTGTGTGTGTGTGTGTGTGTGTGTGTGTGTGTGTAAAACTTTTCATTACGGGGGTAAAAGGGTCAGTAGAGCAAAGGGTTCCATAGCAACCTACCAGCCACACCTCTTGTAACCTATGAAATCATTGAAGTTGAGAGGCACAACTAGGTCAGAGAAGAGCTTGATGGGAGCTGGCTGACCAACGGTTACGTAATCAAGCCAAGTGAAGGTCACACAGCCCACTCCTCCAGGAAGAAGCAAGTAGGATTGGCAAAGGGCCAAGGCTGCATCATGTTGCCCTACTGTCAGGAGGACCTTCACCTCAGTGTTCCCAGGATGAGGGCCAGTGGGATGCCCCAAGAAGTCAAAGGAAACAACAGGAGAAAACAGAAAGGAATATTTGCATATTTGAGCTAGAAAATGGTGGTGCTACCCAGACCCAGTGACCCCCCTGCTGATCTGCTACCTTGGTAAGACATAAGCCTCTTTGTTGGGGAATGGAGGAGTCCATTCTTGTTCTTTCAAACCCAACTACATTTGGGGAGTAAGTGATATATGAGAATAAAACAAACCTGCAGGTAAACCAAGAGAGGCATAGTAGCTGAGACAAAAATGCCATGCTTGTGTTACAGTCTAAAGGTAGAATGTCCCCACAAGCTCATGTGTTTGACTGTCTGGTCTCGAGCTGGGGGTGCTGTTTAGGGAGACAGTGGGACCTCTGAGGAGGGGTCATGGAGGGTGGAGGTGGATCACCAAAGACAGGTCTTCGAGGGTTGTGGCCCAGTCCCACTTCTGTCCAGGTTTCTCTGCTTCTTGCTCTACCAAGACATAAACAAGCTGAGTCCAAAATTCACGTTGTGCTAGGTATGGTGGCTCACGTCTTTAATCCCAGCACTTGGGAGGCAGAGGCAGGCAGATCTCTGTGAGTTTGAGTTCCAGTCCAGACAGGGCTACATAGTGAGACCTCGACTCAACAAACCAAAACAAAAACAAATCCTGTTTCCCTGGAGCCACACCCAGCTGTTTCCTGGCCTGGATGAAATATTCCTGACTCTATGGTTCAAAGGAAATCCTCCTTCCCTTAAGTTGTTTGTGTTGGGTATTCTGCCTAAGTGACGAGGAAAGTTATTAACACAGTTTAGGGAACTGAAGGTTTACCCAGATTAAGAGACTAACCCTCTGCGATCAGGAGATACATCCCTTTGGGTCCTCATTCTTCCCATCCTGTAACCCATTGCAGCAACTAGACATTCTCATTATGCCTACAAGTAGAAAATTGGTGGCTTTACTTTGCCAGTACCTCTGCCAACCAAATGCAAATAGATTAATCAGTCCAGTTGCCCCCACTATGGGAATTTCAGAGCATGATATAAAGCAACTATTTTATTTTGTGCCTTCTGAGGAGAGCAGCATTTGACTCAGGAAACTTTGTTTTCGGGATGGATCATACAGTAGAGGAGAGACAGAGATGTAGTCTGTTTTCTCAGAATCGAATGGGAGGGAAGTCAGTCTTCAACCCTGTCACAGAGACTAGAATCCCTACCCCCATAAATTACGCAAATGCTGTGAGGCAGGTCTAGGATGATGCTCAATTCTTGGATGCTGGAAATGACGCATTTGGTAAACTCTTTGCTGTCTTTCCTCCCCCCTCTCCAAACAGCCCACCTTGCTTGCCACCTTTGATCACATATGGGAGAGGGAGTAGGCGTGAAGGACTGAAGACTGTGGCTTTCGGGGACTGGTGAGGAAGGGGTCAGCTGGGGGCAGCAGCCAAGCTGCAGTGCTCATTCACTAGCTCTAATACGAAAGTTCAGAGTGATTCTGTCTCGCTGGGTGACCTTCAGTGCTCCATGAGTCACAGCTTCAGCTGAGTCACAGGCAGTAGAAGAGGCTGTTTTCTACTCGTGGGACTCCTTCCCATATTCTTCCTAGTTAATTGAGGAAGGAACTAGATTTCTATTATTATTAGTGCCTTCTATGGATTTAGAGTCACGGCTTTGCCATTTACCATATGTAGATTGCTTCTGTCTAAGGCTTAATTCCTCACCTACAAATGAGGTAAAATAATACTGCACAGTACATCACAAAAAGCATTGTGGCATTTGAATGGAATAAGTCATATAAACATTTTGTGCAGGCTGGAAGATGGTTCAGTGGGCAAGCACTTGCTTGTGTAAGTTTGAAGATCTGAGTTCAGATCTCCATCACCTGCACAAATGCCAGGTTGATGTGGTGTCCCACCTGTAAATCAAGTGCTCTGTAGGCAGAGACTAGGCAGTCCTGGGACAAGATTCCTAGACAGACCATCCAATTCAGTGAGCTCTGGGTCAAAGTGAGAGACCCTGACTCAATATATAAAGTGGAGAACAACTGAGAAAGACATGCAACATCAATCTTTGGCACATGCGCTCGTACACACACACACACACACACACACACACACACACACACACACACACTTTTACACATACTCATAATGTGTGCCCACACACATGAACATGCATATGTACTCCACACACTTACATACAAGTGCAAAGGAAAGAATATCTGAGTTGCTATCATATAAGAAAAACTCAGAGAATATGAATCATTACTAAATTATTACAGAAATTTAATTGGTTGGTGAAATCTCAACATCTAGAAATAATTACTGTATAGAAATCAGTGGAAGATTATCCTCCATTATAAATTACTAACTTAGACTTCAGGACTTAAAAATTCATTTACCAGAAGTTTGGTTAATGAGGATCTTTATTCCCAGACCTCATCACCCTACAGGAAGAGGCAGATCTTGAGCTAGTTTCTGAATTCTCAAAGGTAAAGGCAAAGGACTCAGCACCTATGGAAGTACATGTCCTCACAGGCTCTGTGGGAGACAGTAGATGGACTTCTCAAGATCCCTTGCTGGTGGTGGGTAGAACCTAGATGATGGATCCATGAACGTTTCAGCTTGCTGGGCTTCTGTTAGGGGCTGGAGGGATTTTGGGCTTCCTGTATTACTGCTGGTGGAATGGCTTGTTCAGCCGATGTAAAAAGATGAAGTTGCTTCTCATTGCCAGTAGAACCTGACCTTTGGACACTGAATGTCTCCTGGGTGCCTGACATACTTTATCCTGTAGCTCTCAAAATAAAGACTAATTTGCTATCTTCTTTTTCTCTAGGAACAGCACATTCATCAAGTTTTCTCTATTGCTTTATGATTAATTTCTTTCTTTTTCCTCCTAAGAAAGCAACGTCTCTAGTGAGCTTCTATGCCGTGTTCCAAAGTTTCCCACAATAGACTCAGAGAACTGCCTTTAGCACGGCGTGTGCTTTCAATATCTCTGGAAGTTGATAAGGGCCGCTTTGCCACAGTCATTCCTTTCCAGATTGTAGTTAGAGAAAATGAGAAGGCTGCCAGACTCCAGAGCATGTGCATGTATGCATGCATGCATGAATGTGTGCGCTCGCACGCGCACACACACACACACACACACACACACACACACACACACACCAGTAGAATCAAAGCTTTGGTAGTGGTTTGTATGCACAAAGCCAAAGGCAAGATCAGTGCAAATGTCATAATTTTTCTAGACAAAGAGCCATCATGTAGGTGCCGAGTAGAGGCTGGTAAACACCATCTAGGGTAGGGTGTGGGTTCAGTGGGCCCCATGGAGCTCACTGATGACATACTCGGGTCTGTGACATCTTTACCCACAGGTTTGTGCAGAATTTCTGCTGTTCTACATGCCAACAACAGATTACAGATGTGCATTACAGTTGAGAAGTCTGCCTGTTCTATCACCTAAGTTATTGAATTCGTGAAATCCAGTGAACACATTTTTTTTCCTTGCCTTAAAAGTAGACTTTTCTGCAATAAGGGATTTACAGAATGGTTTGGGGGTAATATTTAAACTTGGAAGGGCTCTAGAAACTCCTCAGTCCAATATTTTCATTTTACATACAAGAATAAACAGGCTCAGAGAGATTCTGTTGTCTATTTAGTGCCCCAAACCTGAAGTAGAATCTAAGAGTCCCGACACCAATTTCCTGGCATCTTCAAGGACAGCATGCTACTTTCCACTGTAATGACATTTATTTTATCTTAAATAATGACATCTTATAATGCTTAGTGATCACTTCCTCTACACTGAGCAATTAAACACATTACCATACCTGCTCCCCAAGACAAGGCTACGTGGTAGCAAATTTTATTTTCTCTGCTTAGACATGATGAGGTGGAACTGAACTTGGTCAAGTAACTGAACCAAGGTCATACATTGCGCCACAGAACTCATTCAGATTTAGTTGATCTAACTAATTCGATCCAGGAGGAAAACTGTTTAGACTAAGTGAGATATTTATATACAGCAGAGTGTACAAAGCCGAACACCAGAATGTACATTTGTTTATTTTTGTCCCGAAAAGATAATTGCATTAGCACTTACAGGTCTATTTCTGGGAGACTCTTCCAGTTTCTGAATGCTCTCATCGATATTTGCCACTATGTTTAGGAGCGGTAATGAATGTGTATAGGTCGGAATAAAGAATGGCTTTACAGGAACTGGAGACTAAAATAGTAATAGACAAAAACCTCTAGTCTCATAGAAGTTCAGGGCAGAGTGAGCGCTTGAGAGTGGGAGAAGCATAGGAATCATGCCCCGCATACTCTTCAAATCAGAGTTAGCAGGTCTTCACACACGTGTGTTGGTTCTATGTGCTTCTCAGCATAGGAAAATTTATAATGAAGCCACTGCAGTTGGCTGCTTGGCAATATTTTCATCAGGGGAGCTGAGGTTGCAGTCAAACGTGACTGGCTGAAGCACCATTTGGGGGAAACACCCTTGTGTGGCTCTAGAGGTCTCGAAATTAACAATCCTAATTCACTTCTAATGAAAGACAAATTACACTCTGAAATGCTGTTAGGGCAGAGGAAACATCTTTGCCCTAAATTTTATTTAATTCTACCCTTCTTTCTCCACAAAGCTTTCCTGGTCTCACCTGGTCAACAGGGAACTCTTCCTGTGAGAACGCCTCCACCTCCTGGATTTAGGGGTCAGGTGGCCTGTCAAAGGACCATGGAATTTAGCCTGTTCTTCTGGGGTTGGGTTCTTGCTCTATGCGTTAGCAATCTGCTGCTTCTCTATCAGGGCAGTCACTTCTTGACAATAAGGCTTTCTGCACCTAAATGAGTGTTCCAACATACAGCTGAGAATGGGCTGAAGAAAGATGACATAAAATCCACATCCTTATCAAGCATTTAAGAAACTGCCAGGAGTAAGGGGTGGCAAAACAGATAAGTGGCTATAGGGGATTGCTGCCAATACTGAGGACTGGAGCTTGATCCCTGGCACCCATACAGTGGAAAGAGAGAACCAGCTCTGCAGATTGTCCTATGACCTCCGCACAGGCACTGTAGCATATACCCACAAACATTTACAGAAAGAAAGAAAGAGATGTTAAACCTGACAGATGAAAAAAGAAATAACGAATCAGCCAGAAGGGAGTTCCTTTCATGAACGTCAGCTGTGATTTTTCTGCAGGCGCTAAGACCATAAGTAAATTACCCTGAGCTCCATATTTAACCAGACTACAATCTGGACATTTTCTCCTGGGCCCTTTGCCATAGTCACAGAGAAAACCCAGCCTTGGATGAATGTCTGCTGGGAGGTGGAAAGACGCGTCCCTAGTGTTGGTGTGGGAACAGCAGTGGAGGACAGCTGAGTCATCTCCCTCACTGGAGGGTGACCAGGAAAGTAGGAAATTACTATGCACAGTGGATTGTGGGATTGTGCTTTGTTGGCAGCTGGTGAGTGGCAGAGCTGGAATAAGAACCCAGGCAGCTGGCTCTACAAGCTGTGTTCTCAACTCCCAGACTAGACAACCTCTCAGAAGAGCGCAGGGACTCTCTGTCTCTGTGCCTGTCTGTCTTTGTTTCATTCCCTGTTTCTCACAGACAATAACTGTTCTTTAAAAAAAAAAAGTGTGCAAAGAAATCCTTCTTCTGTCCCTACAGTGCCCTGTGATTGCCTCTGTCATTTCTGGGAATTTTTCAAATGAACCTGTGCAAGAGGATTGTCTCTGTAGCCCTCGGTCATGTGGTGTATTCCATCAGAGTGAGTTTCTTGCTGATTGCAGTGAGGGAGGACAAACAACATGAACGGTGAGGCAGCTCCACCCCAGGATACCGTGGGATCTGGACTTTGGTTGGGTGCTTTGGAGGAAGGGGCTGAGGTTTGCTCTAGATTGGCCCTGTCAGAAGGCACAGCCGTTCTGCAGTGGAGTATCTGGGAGACTGGATTGGGGCTAAAGGTCTAGTTGGACAAGACCCAGCAGGCACTCACGGTAGCTGGGTGAGGGATTTTTTTTTTTTTTGTCACTGCTGTGGTTTGGGCTGTGTTCACAGTCTGTCTGAATTCAGACATTACAGAGTGATCTTGCTTTTGTCTGGATCCATCATAGCCACAGAGCTGCCTTGTCTGGTGCTGGCATCCTGTGTCATTATGTTCAGCAGAACACCAAGACCTACTTTAGTGTTGCAACCATTGCCAGACCAGCTCCTAGCAACCCCATGGCCTCGCTGATAGCTCTGCTTCCACTCCTGAATGGTAAAAAAAAAAAATTGCTTTTCTCTTACTCAGGTCACCATTTTCCCAGAAGGCCATGTGCAGGGGACTTTAAGTGTGCTGTTTAAGTAGGTTCCTGGTTGCTCTCACCACATAGGTATGTCTACCTCCAAGCCTTTGTTCTCTTGTCCTGACCAAATCGATGTATCACCATCTACCCAGCCTCTGGAAATTTCTGAGCTAACACCCTATCCTGGTTCATGTTCCTGTTGCTGTAATACACACCACGACCCAAGTCACTTGGGGAAAGGGTACATTTCGGTTTACAGATTACAGCCCATCATCAAGGGAAGCCTGAGCGGAAGGTCAAGGCAGGAACATGGGGGCAGGAACTGAAGCAGAGTCTATGGAGGAACACTGCTTACTAGCTTGCTCCCAAACTCATGTCCAGCTACCTGTCTCATAACAATATATATGCACCCTCGTTTAAATCCCAGAAGGCTTCGTAGGTCAGTGGTGTGATGAGCCAGTATTTGGCTAAGCAGTACCAAATGGCCTTTTGAAGGTGAATTAGCCCAGAGCATTGGCCAGTGGGCTGCACAGCAAAGCAAGTTGTTTGATTGCTGGCACAGGGTTTCCTGAGCTAGTTAGACATGTGACAGTCATTTACTTTAGCTAGAGTCATTTGACTCTTTCAATGGTCCACTCAAGGGAGTCAGGAGCCCCTCCTGGCCAGGCTTGGGGATGCATACCTGCTCTCCCCACGCTAGGGAGACTGAGGCAGGAAGATGATGAGTTTGAGGCAATTCTGAGTTAGATAATGAGACTTCAAAAAATAAAAAGATAAACTTGGAATGCCGGCACTCAGGAAGCAGAAGCAGGCAGATCTCTGTGAGTTGAAGGCCATCCTGGTTTGTATAGAGAGTGTTAGGCAAGCTACGGAAATCCTGTCTCAAAATGAAAATAAATATTCAAATTAAAATAAGCTAATAGAATAAAATAAAGATAGCCCCTTCTGGTAGTCATTGGAAACGAGAGAGAAGGAAAATCTGATTGCTCTCTCTCTGTCTCTCTCTCTCTCTCTCTCTCTCTCTCTGTCTCTCTGTCTCTCTCTGTCTCTCTGTCTCTCTCTGTCTCTCTCTGTCTCTCTGTCTCTCTCTCTCTCTCTCTCTCTCTCTCCCCTGACCTGAATTTTGTTCTCATTTATGTGAGCTGGGATTGATGATATATAGCCCTGCCTTGTTCTTTTCCAGTCTTTCTCTGCTTGCTTCTTGGTCCTGTGTGGATTTGAGAGGCACCAATGCACTGAGAGTTTCTGAAGACTTAGCAGGCTGATTGGCTCCCAAACACTGCAAGCTAGTGGAGGCCCTTGAAAACTCATTTTCCTAGTTCTTTGTACTGCTTCTCTTATACCGTCCCCCTCAGCTCTACTCAGGCTTGTGAGTGATGCATAGCATAAGGCAGAGCGTCTGTGCATGTGGGTCTTCCCCAAATGGTATCTGAGCATAGTTCCCTTTATATAACACATTTCTGAAAATAGGTAATCTTGTGACGATGTTTGCTTGAAGGAAGCAGCTTCCATTTCAGTGTGGATTGGAGTAGAATGTTGTGAGACTATAAGAAGACACTACATACCAAATCAGATCAGTAAAATGTGCTGTGTCATTTTTTTCAGCACCCTCCCAATGGTGCTACCCTTGTCCTCATTTACATGTAAGAAAACTGAGGAAGTATAATTACCAGAAAAAGCAGAAGAAGAAAGGATAGAATGGTAAAAGACAAGAGGGAAAGGTCAGGGAAGTATTGAGCAGGAACTAAGAGGGTCTGGTGGAGCTTGGTGGAGTTAGGTTAGGAGGCGGGGAAAATTTCAAAACAGATGCACTTTTGTTATGAACCCAGGAGAAGAAAAATAAACGAAGACTTTCCTGGAGGAGCTGCTCAGGTCCCCATCTTGAAATGGGAGGATTTGGTCAGCATAGTCAAGAAAAACAACACACAGACACACAGACACAGACACACACAGACACACACACACACAGACACACACAGACACACACACAGACACAGACAACACACAGACACACACACACACACACACACACACACACACACTCACACTCCTTTCATTTTTCTTTTCTGTTGAAGCAAAGCCAGACATCTATCTATTCTGATATAGGGCCATAGTGCTCCATCTAGTGGCAATCTTTAGAAAGTTCACTAAGAATGTGCTACAGCCTGTACTGAATGGGAAGCTTGAAATACAGCGGCATTATGTTATTTTTTAAAGGACAGTGAGGTCCTGATGTGCTGCTACATTAAAAAATGTTTAATAATCTTGTATAATACCTATGACATGGAGACTTTGTGATGCCAGTCACTAATGCAGAGTGCCCCTGGACAAGTCAGGAACTTCAACCCACCTTTGCTCAGGAGGGCTATTCTTTGTCTCAGTGATCACTTCATGTTTGTAGATTAGGTGCTTGGGACACAGTGATGCACAATATGAACAAGGTCCTGTTGTAATGGACCTTCCTGTGAGAACTAAAGAATAGTCAATGTCATCCTTTGCAAAATATGTTAAAGAGACCTCAAAATTTATATGGAAACACAATTATCCAAAGGCAATCATAAGCAAAAATGATTCTCACTACAGGTATCACAATACTTGATTTCAAGGTATACTACAGAGCCATAGTAACAAAACAACGTGGCACTGATGGAAAATCAGACAGAGCAGAGGACCCAGACATAATCCCATGCAACCCTAGTCATTTGCTTTTTGACAAACAAAGATGTAAGAAGTATATGTGGGAGGAAGAAAAGCCTTTTAAACAAGTGATGTTGTGAAATCCGGATATCTCCATGTACAAGAATGAAACCAGATCTGTATCCCTTACCCTGTACGAAACTGAAATCTAAATGCACTTTAGTATAAAAGACCCAAAACTTTGAAACTGCTAGAGGAAAAAGAAAAATGTCCAAGATAAAGGCATTGGCATGGAGTTTTGAAATAGGACTCCAATCACTAAAATGTATATGTCTAGTAGTGTATGTGTGTGTGTAAAATAACAATTAAAAAGAGGTCATGAATTTGAGAGAGAGAACAAGGGGACACATGGAGGGATTTTAAGGGAGGAAAGGGAAGGGAAGAATGATAAAATTATGTTTGAATTTCAAAAATAAAAATATAAATTAAAATAACAGTGAAATGAAGAATATATATGGCCATTTTTTTAACTGATCAATGTCCTTATCCTTCAAGAAAATGTAAATGAAAACTACTCCGAGGTCCCATGTCACACCTGTCAGAATAGCAGTCATTAAGAAAACAAATAACGAATGTTGCTAAGGATGGAGACAAAAGAGAATCTGTGTACACTGTTTTGAGGATGTAAACTAGTCCAGAAACTATGGAAATCAGTATCACGGTTTCTAAAAACAATACAGATCTATTGTTTGACCCAGCTATCCCATTCTTGGGTATTTACCCAAAGGCTCTGAGTCAACATATTAGAGAGATACACACTAATGTTTATTTCAGCACCTTTAACAATAGTTGAGTTGTGGGACCAACCTAAGGGCCCCATGACAGAGGAAATTTGAAAGAAAATGTGGTTTGCCTATAGAAAGATTTTTTTATCCATAAAGAAGATAAGTAGTGCCATTTACAGGAAAATGGATGCAACTGGAGATAGTCATGTTAAGTTAATTAAGTCAGTCTCAGAAAGACAAATACATATTTTCTATCATATATTGTTGCTAAAATTCCTTCCCAAAGGGAGGTGTGAGTAAGGTTTATTCCTTCTCCTAGTGTCTCGACCACAAACTGAAGTGTGATTCCAACAAAATTCTCTCTGGAGAATCAATGAGTTTATCGGGGTTCCCTACAGAGCATAGTTAAGGGGTTACTTACAAGGATGTGGGCATGTCATCCCTATCTGACACTGCCTTGAAAGGCTAACCCAGCAGGAATGAGGGATATACATACATACATACATACATACATACATACATACATACATGTATGTATACATATATATTCTATAGACTACAAATGCAACCTAGTCCCTCCCCTAGGCCATGTACAGAGTTGCCATTTGGTAAAGGGCAGTTGGATACTCCAGGAGTGGTTGTAAACTGTCAACAAGGCTAGCTGGGATAACCTTTCACAAGAAGGGCATAGCTGAATGTTCCAAGAAAGCAGTTGCTTGGCTCAGAGGACAATCACTCACTCACAACACACTCTATCTCTTCTTCCAGCTCTTACATTCTTTCCATTTCCTTCTTTTCCAAGGGTCCCTGAGCCATGGAGGGAATGTGTGGCTATATTTGATGTGTGATTATATTTCTTGTGCTCCAAGGGGAACTGTGTCTCCCTCCATTCCTTTCTAGTCATTCCTCTGTCTCCAAGACATAGTGGTTGGAGCCACTATTGTATGAGTTGGTGCCTCTTTCCCGGTTCTTCTATCACAGATCATGTAGGTATCACATGCAGATGTCATGCAGATGTGGTGGCACATGCTCTTTTAATCCCAGCACTCCGAAAGCAGCACCAGGGGGATCTCTGTGAGTTCAAGGCCAGCCTAGTCTACAGAGTAAGTTCTAGGACTACATAGAGAGACCTTGTCTGAAAAAGAAAAAGAAGCATGAAGGATCAATGGTTAGTGGGATTCTGAGGCTTAATTCTCTCCAGCATCCTTAGTAGCAACTTCCCTTAGTGCTCACAGGGACAGGGCACTTCAGGCTCAGTTCTAGCTTTATTTCTTAAAGTGTACAGCAGCCAAAGCACGCAGCCTCTTCAGCAATAGGGTCTTACCATTTGGTTCTGAACCCCCAACCAACAACAGTGGCAATAGCCTTTATTGTTACTGGGGCCTCTGGGGCCAACAATTGCTAAGGAAGTAACCCACTTTGAGGGCTGAGATTTCCAATTAAGCACCCACAGCTTCTAGGAGCAGCCGTGCATACCTTGTAGCTACACTTCAACATTTACAGGCCCGGGCTATTGTAAACTTTCCCCAATCGCTTTGTGGTTGGTTATCACTTGAGTCTTACTCAGTCGTAACACTTGCAGAAATTCCAGGGCAACACCTGCCCTTTGCACCTTTGTGAGCTATTCCCCTGTGCTTGCTTCTTTAGGTACACTCTCGAGTATCTTAAATGAGTCTCTAAAACTGCAAAACACTCGGGGTTAGAGTTATGGTATGCATATGTAACAATGCCTTTATACAGAGAATAGACGAATTCTCTGTATAGTGATGCAAAAATAGCGATGCAAAACCCTGAGCCACCATCCCACAATGAGTGGTGGAGTTGTAGAGATAACCTTGGTAAAGCACTTTGAAAGTCCGTAGTCACAGAAGGCCACAACTCAGGAGATACTGAAGTCAAACATAAGCAAGGTCTAACACAACAAGAGAAGAGTCGAGCCATTAGTATCAATTGTTCCCTCCACAGAGCCACGTTGGGTACAGGAGCATAAGAGGCACTGAGTTAGCTCTTCACAACCGTCAGTCATCCTGAGCCACTCCATCCATACCCTGGAGATCTTCCATGGAGCCTCCCTGCATCTCCCCAGTCCTGATGGGCTTGCTGAGGCTGCCTCACGTGGCTCAGGCTTGCTCGGGGCTAGTGATGAGTGAGGTCCTGTTCTCCCACTGCTGCTTGTACTGCTCAGGCTGGTTCCCTGGGTCGGAAAGGCTCTGGGCTAACACTGTGGCTGTAGCTGCAGCTTCAGCCTCTCCAGCCACCACACCTGGCTTCTGGGAGAGGCCTATGCTGGGCAAACCGTGTCCACCCCTAGTATACACTTGGGCAACATTCAAGAGGGTAAGATACTCCACTTAGTCTGGAGGAATAACTGCCCACCCCCTGTACAAGCTTGACCTTCGACACCTATGTTAGTTCTTTTTCTTCTTCTTTCTAATCATGAAGGCCTTCTGAAAACTGCTTCTAGGGCTTTAAAGCCTTCCAGAAGTTCTTTTTTTTTCTTCATTTTTCTTTATCAATAAATTTTCTACTCACTCCACATACCACCCACAGATCCCCCCTCCTCCCACCCCCCATTCACTCATAAGTGGATACTAGATGTGAGGGGAAGGGATGGTCAGACTGCAACCCACAGCTCCAGAGAGGCTATACCTAACAGGAAAAGACCCTAGGAGGGACACATGGATGATCCTGTGAAGGAGAAGTGGATGAGATCTATATGAGTGGACTGGGTGTGGGGGTGTGGCAGAGGGCGAGGAGTGGGGAATGAGAACATAGGGAAATGGGAGGGTCAAGCTGGAACAGGGACAGAGTGGGAGGGCAGGGAGGGAGATACCATGATAGATGAGGACATCATGGGAATAGGAAGAGGCAGGGTGCTGGGGAGGCTCTCAGGAATCCACAAGGATGACCCCACCTTGGTCTGCTGGCGGTGGTCCGGAGGGTACCTGGACTGGTCTACTCTGATGACTGGTCTAGAAAATACCCTAACTGTCATCATAGAGCCTTTGTCCAGTGACTGATGGAGGCAGATGCAGAGATCCATGGCCAGGCACCAGGCTGAGCTCTGGGAATCCAATTGATTAGAAGTTCTTTAGCTCCAAATTTGGCTTACTGTCATCTCCCTCTCCTTAGGAATTTGGGCCCAACACAAATCTTGCCACATTTGCCTTCCAGTAACCCAGACAGATCTCTTTATCAAATTTAACTTTTTCTTACTCTCGGCTGCTCTTCCACATTATGGATACTTTTGCTTGCTGGTCTAAGCCATTTAGATCCTCCAGAGCTGTTCGTAAAGATCCTGCCCCACCATAGGGCTCAGCAAAACTGCTAAAGCTCTATGGCATGTCTGGGTTCTCTTTGAATCCATTTCTTTTTTTTTTAATTTTACAATACTATTCAGTTCTACATAATAGCCACAGATTCCCTTGTTCTCTCCCTTCCTGCCCCCCTCCCCTTCCCTCCAGCCTACCCCCATTCCCACCTCCTCCAGATCAAGGTCTCCCCCGAGGACTGGGATCGACCTGATAGACTCAGTCCAGGCAGGTCCAGTCCCCTCCTCCCAGACTGAGCCAAGCGTCCCTGCATAAGTCCCAGGTTTCAAACATCCAACTCATGCAACGAGCCCAGGACCTGGTACCACTGCCTAGATGCCTCCCAAACAGATCAAGCCAATCGACTGTCTCACCTATTCAGAGGGCCTGATCCAGTTGGGGGCCCCTCAGCCTTTGGTTTCTCTTCAGATCGTATAAATCTTTCTCCTTGAATCCATTTCTGATGGCTTGTATGAGCTAGTGCATCAAGGGCTGATCCCCTTGTACTGCCTCAGGCTCTGCAGATTGTGTCTCAAGGAGGGATGTGTAGTTATATTGCTCAGTTTCTCTGCTGTCACAATACTCACCCTGATTGCATCTGTTCTGTACCCCATAGCTTCACAAACAGGCTATGAGAGATTATTGCATTGTTTGTTTAAAACTTTCCCATAATTCCAGAAGTTTGTGTTGAGTATGATTTGATGACTGTGGTCCCTCACGCAGGACCATTGTTAAGACCCCTGCTTGCCTCCTGGGTTTTCCCTTTCTCTGTATCAAAGGTCAGACTTGAGGGGTATCTTTTGTTGCTTGGAGGTAAGTCCCTCTTTGCTACCCAGCCCCCCCCACCATGGGTTCTAGGTTTGGGGTTCCAGGAGGGGCTTTGTATTACTGGTTTAATATGGGCCCTTTTCCCATTTTGGCCACCTAGCCATAAAAAATAGCAGGCCAGTACCTCCATTTCTCCATCTCTTTTATCCAATTTACCCACTAATTAAGAAGCCAATGCAAAAGTCCCCAGCCTCACATCTCTTTCTGACTACAATCCCCCTCTTACTCCTGCAGTCTTCCTCAAGGCTGTCTCTTCCACCTTGGATAGAGGAGAGATCTCTTCTTTGCCATATTAGCGGCCAGGGTACCTCTGTAGCTGCTTGCTGACACCTCCACCCATGATGTGTTATACCCAGGACTTACAATGTCTACTGTAGACCTTTGGCAGTTCTCAAAATATCGCCATACTCCCAGAGCAGACCACACCTGTCAAGCGGCATATCATTTCATAATATCTGAAGGAAGATGCCTTCCTGGGATTTCCCCCACTGACAGCTCCTGCCCTAGTGGGTGCAACTTACTCACATGCCTCACTGCTCTCTGCACTTTCCATGGCCTGGGCACTATGCTACAAACCCTATAGATACAAACCATAATTCAAAGTTTATTCTAGGGAACCAGTGAGATGATTAAGCTTCCTCACAGAGCCTAGATGAAAAGCCCTACCCAGACGGGATAAGGACTTCCCAGTAACCACATGGATGGAATCCCCCACTTTAGCCCTCTCCACCATGCACAATATGCATGTGTGGGCACACACACACATGCAGGCATGAGCGCATGCACCCACATGTCCCTCTCTTAGGCCATGAGTAGGCCTGTTGGTAGGGAGCAGTTGGGGGTTGTATAATGTCAACAAGCCCAGCTAGGATAATACTTCCCAGGAGGGACACAGATAAATGCCCCAAGATGACAGTTACTTGGCTTCAAGGGCAGTCACTCACAATATATTCATTTCTTTGATTTTTATACAGAGGTGTAAAACTGTATGTATGACAAACATGCGGCATGAGAGTAGAAATGAAACTGTGTAGGGGAGCAAAGAGGATTGACAGCAGGGAGGGGATGAGGAACAGAAGTACAGAATGGTCTGAAGGGAGTATTTACTCTCTCTCTCTCTCTCTCTCTCTCTCTCTCTCTCTCTCTCCTCTCTCTCTCTCTCTCTCTCTCTCTCTCTCTCTCTCTCTCTCTCTCTTAGATAGGCTTTCTCTGTGTAATGGTCCTGGCTGGATTAGAACTTGTTTTGTAGCCTAGGCTGGTCACAAACTCATGGAGATCACCTGACTCTGCCTCCCGAGAGCTAATGTTAAGATTAAAAGCATGCACCACCACTGCCTGACTGAAGGGAGTATTCTTTTTTTTTTTTTTTTTTTTTTTTTTTTGGTTTTTCGAGACAGGGTTTCTCTGTGTAGCTTTGTGCCTTTCCTGGAACTCACTTGGTAGCCCAGGCTGGCCTCGAACTCACAGAGATCCGCCTGGCTCTGCCTCCCGAGTGCTGGGATTAAAGGCGTGCGCCACCGCCGCCCAGCGGGAGTATTCTTTAGATATAATAAATAATTGTGTGTCCTTTAACAGAGGACCATGTAAAACAACACATTCAGTGAAAGGAATCATCTCCTGGATACAGCAGGGCAGCTGCATACAAAACTCACAGTGGTTGTGACAATGTGCACAGAACCTACTCAAACCCAGGCCAGACCAATTTCCAGCACAAGAGTGAAATTGAGCAAACAGTTCTACCATTAGTCATGGAGAGTTTGGAAATGGCTAGCTGCTGGGTAAGGAAGAGACAGTTTTCTCTAACAATATATGTAGACCCTGGTAAGCCGACCAGTGGAAGATCACACATCCAAGAACATTTGGGCAACACAAGTGGGTCTTGAAGGGTTTAAAAAAATAAAAGGACACTGGTGTGGGATGGTCTGTATGTCAAATCTGTTGCTCTGATTGGTCAATAAATAAAACACTGATCGGCCAGTGGCCAGGCAGGAAGTATAGGCAGGACTAACAGAGAGGAGAATTGAGAGAACAGGAAGGCGGAAGGAGACACTGCAAGCCACCGCATGACAAGCAGCATGTGAAGATGCCAGTAAGCCATGAGCCATGTGGCAAGGTATAGATTTATAAAAATGGATTAATTTAAGATGTAAGAACTAGATAGATAGAAGCCTGAGCCATTAGGCCAAACAGTTTAAATAATATAAACATCTGTGTGTTTATTTTATAAGTGGGCTTCAGGACTGGTGGAACTTGGCAGGAGCTGGAGAGAATTCTCCAGCTACAGGACACCAAGGTAGGTGGGCAAGAAAAGGGGGTAGATTTGAATGTATTGGGGGAGGGTGAATATGATCAAAACATATTGTATGAAACTTGAAATTCTCAAAGAGCTAATAAAAATTGAAAAAAAAAATAATTAAGGATGTACAAATACCATAAGGAGGTATTTTATTTTTAGTTAAAATTATATATAATATATGCATATATGTAGTTTATACGACACTTATACATATATATCATCAATATCATATATATGTAGTTTAATTGAAGTTACACCAGTTGGGGTGACAATCTCTCCTCAAAAATCCCTAAATTATCCAACAAAAATCTCAGTGCCATGCATGGCAAACCTCCTTTAGAGTTGCTGGTCAGTGCAGTCCAAGAGACTCCTAAAATATAGGCTATTGCCCTTGCCCTTAATGTCTTCAAAAAAAAGAAGACAAGGCCCTGTTGCTGAAAATACAACACATTTTGAATACAGGATTTGAAAGAATCAATATAGATCCGTGCAAGCTGCTAAGGGCAAAAAGCTATCAATAGTCCTATTCATCTGTATTGTCTATGAACTACAAAAATAAACAGCATGGCAAGATATTCTGAAAGGTGCAATAGTGGCACTTATATCCTACCTAATTAGACTTCAGACCCACTCAATGGGAAGGAATTCATGTCTGGCACTCAATATTAGTTATCTGGTGAGGCCATGAAACTGAGAGGAGAACCTACTACTGTCATTTTCCTAAACCAGTGTAATCTGCAACTGGATACAAGTACTCATCCTCATGTCCACAGATAAATGTAGCTTTCATTCCCCCATCCAAAAAAGCTTTCTTGTTTTTCAGCAGATGGCGATCATTATGTAAAGTCACAACCAGTAAAAATGCAGAGAGCAACTGACCATGGAGTGTCTGCTCCCAATGAATACATTTACAACACAGCCCCTACACTTAAGGCTCAGGGAGTATCTAAGAAGGGTGTAGTTGGAGTTTTCCATTCCTGCCCTCCTATACCCAAATAACTGACAGAGACTATTAATTGTAAATGTTTGGTGAGTAGCTCAGGCTTGTTACTAACTAGCTCTTACAACTTAAATTAACCCATTTCTATTCATCTATGTGCTGCCACATGGCTCATGGCTTTACCTGTCCTCCAGAATGTCTTGCTCTCTCTGCATCTCCTGGTGACTCTTCAGACTCTGCCCTTCTTCCTCCCCACATTTTCAGTTTGGCTCTCTGGCTTAACCTTATCCTGTTCAGCTATTGGCCAGTCATCAGTTTCTTTATTAAGCTAATCACAGTGATATATATTCACACAGTATAAAGGAATATTCCACAGCAAAAGGGGAGATGGACACAAATGTTGTAAGACTCATGACCAAGACAGTCTTAAAAAAAAAGGATGAAAGTAGGGTGGGGGTAGGGATTAGGGGTGGCTGGGAAGAGTAGGGAGGGGAGTGTGGGATGAGTATGATCAAGATATGCTGTATGAACTTCCCAAATAATTAATAAAAATATTATGTAATATTTTTAAAAGTACAGAAAAACTAATCACCAATTTAATTATTGAGTGACAAATAATTTGTATGGGAATTCAAATAGGCCTTAATTTATGTTTTAACACATACTTTGAGATAAAGTCGGATTTGCAAAACTCTGTTTTTCAACTCCAACTTTAAAAACTATAAAATTAAGATTTTATTCATACTAGAAATAAATGTACAAAAATATCAAAACCACAAAAGCTGTCAGAAATATATGTGAGATCATGGAGAGGAATGAAGACATGGAGAGGAATACTACATTCTTGGAACATAAAAGCCAATATTTCAAAGATGTTTGTAAAGTGAATTTATTGTTTTTTAAAAAAAATAATATTTTATAGTTGGGTAGTGGTGGTGCACACATTTAATCCAGGTACTCAGGAGGCAGAAGCAAGTGAATCTCTGTGAGTTCAAGGCCAGCCTAGTCTACAGAGTGAATTCTAGGACAGCCAGGACTATGCAGAGAAACTCTGTCTGGAAAAACAAAACAATAATATTATATTATTATATTGTAATAATTATATAATATAATAATGATAATATTATCACCATTACATGTGTGGGTGGTTTGTCTGCATGTATATCTGTGCACCACATACATACAGTGCCCATGAAGGCCAGAAAAGGGCTCAGATCCTCTGGGACTAGAGATACTGACAGTTGTGAACTGCCATGTGGGTGCTGGGAATTGATCCAGAGTCCTCAGAAGAGCAGCCAAGTTCTCTTAACCACTGAGCTACCTGTCCAGCCCCTGAATTTGTAATCTTGATAAAATATTCTAATTTTTAAAAAGTTATAGAAAACTCTTTACAAATCAACAGAGGAACATTTACAACCAATTTTGACGAAGGAGAACACTAAAATTGATCCCCATTTACAATCAATTTTAATGAAGGAGAACACTAAAATTGATCCCCATTTACAATCAATTTTAATGAAGGAGAACACTAAAATTGATCCCCATTTAGGCAACATTGGCCTCCCAAAAGTTCAGTGCTTGTCCTCCATAGGCCTTAACTCCTTTTTCAATAAGTGTACTTATTGTGCTTAGTGTAAAGTGTTTGTGGAAATTTGTTTTCTTTCCTTTCAGGTAAATACATAATATGGATTTTAGCTTTCTCTGGGAACTTCGAGCCTAAATTATGCTACACTTTACAGAAGAAGTTTCCCTTTCTTAGGATCCTTCATATAGGACAACTATATTTTCACTGATAACCATCGAAATAGAGTTGAAGTAGGAGAGAGAGCTCAGAGGCTAAGACACTTGCTTCTCTTCCAGAGGACCCGAGTTCTGTTCCCAGCACTGATGTCCCTGCTCATAACTGCAGTTAATGCCAGTTCTAGGGGAATCCCATGCCCTCTTTTAACCCCTTTAGGTTCCAGCCTTCACTTGGCATAAACTAGCACAGACACCTTTAAAAGAGGAGGGGAGAGGACTGATTTTAACATAGAGAGAGTCCTGTTTTTCTAAGGACCCAAAGGATGGTATTTTTTTTTCTAGAAATAGGTTTTCAGTCATTGGATGATGGCCACGTCAATCTTCTCTGATTAACAAATCAGCTTAAAGCTGGCTATGTGGTGACAAAAACCATTGTATAACCTTCATAAGCCCCGCCCCCATCTGTGACACAAGTATTTCCCATCTAGTCCCCGGATATTGCAAGAGACGCGGGGGTTGGCCTCCTCTGCTCACACACCCCTGCTTACATCCATGGGACCACCTCAGGCACAATCATAGACTTTTGCCCTTTCACCTGCTGTCTCTTCGGAAACCCCTTCTCCTCCTCTAAGGCCCCTGCTGACTGTCTTTAGGGGCCAGTAACTTCTTAATCACAATTTATCCTGTCATCGTCGTCATCGTCAGTAGTCATCGTCCTGGCGGTTAATCCAGCTCAATCAAGGCCTTGGTGAGGTACCTAATAGTGTCATGTCTACCACAGGGAATCGAGATCCAACCAAAGAGAGCCGAGATAACCCACTAACCCTTGAGGGAAAGTGGGTACAGGAAGCTGCGGAGGGCTGCAGGATAGGCCACGAGTCCGGCCTAGATGGGGCCTCTGCCACACCTGCAGTTGAAATAATGGCTGTTTGTCCTAGGGAGGTGGAGAATGTTGGGCTTGAAAGAAACCCAGAGGAAGAGGATGACAGGGAAGAGAGTGTGGCTGCTGAGGAAGACTCAGATATTGATCCTGTTGAGGAGGAGGCGCGAGAACGGGGGGAGGAAAATGTGGAAAATCAAGACGTGGTGAACACCCATCAGTTCCCAATGGCTGGCTTCCGATTTATGTTTCTGGATCTGATCCACGCCATTCTCAATCGTGTCTATTACAACAACCATGTCATGATTAGGCGTCCTCGTGAAAACCAAGTGAGGGAAACACCTGGCCCTTCTGCATCTGGCCACACAACTGAGGTCCAAGTACCACCCGGGCCCATTCCATCAACGGTGAGGGCCACAGAGTGTGAGCGCCGCGCCCCAGGCCTGGCCCGAAGCCTGCCAGAAGTCATCTCCACATTTCCGGAGCTGGAGGAGCCTATAGACTCCGAGGAAGAAGATTATTACCTGCCGGAGCAAGATCTTTGCGTGCAGGAGCCAGCAGTTAGGGTAGTAGCCGAGGAACCAGCCGAGCAAGCAATAGAGGTGGCAGCAGTGGCGACAGCGGAAGATCCAGCAAAGGAAGTCATGGAGCAAATCATGGCCTCCGAGGGTAAGGAAACAAGGGCCTAGATGAAGCGACCGGTGGTGGGCAGTGGTGGGGAGGCAGGAAATAAGGACAAAGATTGGCCCAGGCTGAGGCTGCTGCTTCACGGGACCCAATGATTGACTCTGCTCAGTGCTGGCCTCTAGTGGGGAAAGTTATGATTGGACACGTCGCGCCTCTAAGGTCCAAAGGGTCTGGTTAAAAAACCTATTCTGTCCAGAGAGGATGGTGGCAAAAGCCTTTAATCCCAGCACTCAGGAGGCAGAGGCAGGGGGATCTCTATGAATGAGGCCAGCCTAGTTCCCAGACAGCCAGGGTTACACAGAGAAACCCCGTCTCAAAAAAACAGAAAAAAAAAATAAAACTCACAACAAAAAACTGGTTCGTTTGTTATTGTTTTTACTTTTGTTCTTTTGTCTTGAGACAGGGTCTCATTATCTCTGGGCTGTCCTGGAATTTACAATGTAGCACAGGTTGACTTTTACTCACAATCCCCTGCCTCTGCTGGCCACTGAGTGCTGAGATTATAGGTCTGAATCACCAGGCCAGTTCTATGACAACTTTTACAATTTGGTTTTGGTGGTGGTGTTTGTTTGTTTGTTTGGTTGGTTGTTGTTTTTTTAAGACAGAATCTCATGTAGCCTAGATTGGCCTTGAGCTCACGATGTAGCCAAGGTGTCCAAAAGAGAGCTTGGAGCCAATAGAAGGGAAATCTGCCAGTCAGCAAAAGAACAAGCAAATGATGTTCCTCGTTTTGTTTATAGCTTTTAAAAATGTAAAGGTTCTTACAAATTTGATTCTCTGCACTGATAAACAAGTTTGGAAGCACTTCCTAGGAAAGGGAGTGTTAGTATTCATGGCTTGAAAAAACAAATTCACCCCAGAATTTGTACTTGAGGCAAACAAGATTCTGCTCAAGGCATATGAATGCAGGGTGACCAACGCCTCAGATGTCTTTTTCAAAGGAGAAGAAATGAAACTCACGGCTTGGGATATTTGCGGGGGAAAGGGTGAGAAATGTCACTGTGGAAACGATGAGGTGGCAGAGTACGGAGGTGAGGGAAGGGGAGCAGGAACAGAAAGAAGGTCCCAACTGCTTGTGTAGTTACTCATGTGCCCTGTTTCTTCTGAGAGTAGATGTGGATAGTACTACTGGTTGGGAATTAGGCTATTTTTGTCTGTTTTTAATGATCTCTACTAAATAAATAGATGAATGCCATTGTGATATCTGGAATGAGGAGGAAAACATCTTTGAAGAGGAGGAGGAGGAAAAAGGAGAAGAAAAGAAAAACCAAGGAGCACTTGAAGGGAACTCAGATCCAGCAGGCTCCAGTACCAACAAATCCAGGTTTCTGTGCACCATCCCCATAGTTAGCTACTTTTCAGTTGAGCGTTCTCATTTTAAATTCTAATTTATTAAGTGAGGAAAACTTGATTTTGAATTCAAACAAAATTCAATTTAACTTTCTTAGAATGTGACTAAAGTAATCATGTGCTTACTAATCTAAATGTAGTGTGTTCTTTGCGGCAATTCCTTGGTTATTCTGAGGTCTTTTGTCCACCAATGTAAGACTAATAACAAGTGGCAAACCTATTAGACTTAATACCGGTATCAGATCTAGACCAATACCTGTTTAGAGAACAATTGTCAGGAGTAACAGTGGTGAAGGCTGGGCTGGGCACTAGCCGAGTCCTTAGTGCTTGGCCACAATTATGCAGTCACCTATCCTACGTAGGAAACAATGCCTTTTAAACTACTACACACAAATAGTAAAAAGTTAAACACTTCAAGTAGGATCATCTTTAATGGTTAATACCTAAATATTCATTTAGCTATAGATTTTTACATTTTATACCAGTCAAAAGAAATTTAGTCCTAATATGATCATTCAGCATCAAATTGATAATTAAAATTTAAGGAATATCTTTTCTTTCAGTATCTTTAAGTGATTCACATTTTCTTCTCTTTCCTCTTTCCTTCTGCATTTTCACAGCTGAGTGCTCCATAAAATATGTGGAAGCCAAATGTCTGGGAGGCTAGGAAGCACTGGCTTTTAGAGCTTGAGAGACTTCTTCACATGCCAGTGAACCTTCCAAGCAGAATAAAGAATAAACAAACACATACAAGACTGAAGCTGTGGCTCGTGGGGTTGGCATGTGCAGGGCTCTGAGTTCAATTCAGAGCTGAACACACACACACACACACACACACACACACACACACACACACACACCAATAGCCAAAAAGGTGGTGTAATCACATGATTTGTTGCATAAGCACTCCCATAACCATGGGTTTGATTTATAAGAGGAAAGCATGTTGATTTTCTGTAATTGTTGAGACAGAGAACAAAAGGAACAGGCATGCATCAAGGGCTGATCATTTTCTTAAATACAGGAAGCAGATTAATCTTGTATCATTGGTAATTTTCTCTCATTTTTACCCTTAGTTAAGAAGAATAGGAAGAAAAGGATGAAGAAAGAAGGCTTTCTGAACTTAACTAAATTTAGGTTTTCCACTTCTGAGAAGCCAACAAGGTTTCATCACCAATGACATCGTCATCCAAAAGTTCATCGTCCAGTAGTGATAGTCCTCCTTAGGAATTTAACATCGTTCACTCAAGTCCCAAACAAAACCGTGTCGTGGTAAAATAAAACATAGGCATGATTTGGAGGCACCACTGTCATCCTGTTTCACTTCTTTCATGTTCATTTGACAGGGATAACTTTCCACCATTTCGTACTTGTTTTTAATTATTTTATTGCAGCTAAGTAATTAAAATAATAAGAAGCTTAAAACAATTTTATAGACAGGAAGATGAAGTTTAGGCTTTAGTTAAAACTCCACAATACTATCCAGTCACATGTGCATTTTTCTTATCTGTTACAGATAGGTTTGACAATATTTGATAAAGAAAAAAAATAAGATTTAAAAAAAATGAGCAGAAATATTGGTAGCTTTTATTAGATAAATACTTCTCACTCATTTCTCCTTTTATTTCTTTGGCCACCTTACTTTCAGTGAAAGGCAATCCTGTTTTAGTTATTTTATTGTGGTCCAAATGAAATTCAATGGTGATTCTAAAACAATTTTTATATGTGGGCAGCAAGCCTTTAAAACTGTGTTCGCGCTCCTACATGAGTTAGTACTCTCAGTACGGCTAATCTGATTTGACACATGCCGTGTGAAAAACAGTGGACAATATCTCATTGACTATGTTCCTAAATGACAACCGATTGGGTTAGTCAAAACAGAATCAAAATTACTCTCCCATGTTCAGTTTTAAAAGATTTTATTTTACCTTTTTGATTATATTTTTCCTTTTCAAAGTGACAATTTTATCAATTATTTGAGAATTTCAAGAGGCTTTTCAAAAGATTTCTTTTTACTTTTATTTATGTGTGTATCTCAGTGTGTGAGTAGGGACCCATACAGACCGGAAGAAGACACTGGATCCCTTGGACCTGAAGTTACAAGGAGGTTCAGAGACACCCAACATAGGTGCTGGAAACTGAACTCTGGTCCTCTGAAAGAGCAAGTGCTCTTAACTACTGAGCTAACTCTTCAGGCCCTGTAATGCCTTCTTGATTATTGCTCCCTTTATATGAACGCCTTCTTTATCTCATCCTAGTCGTCTGAATTCAGATACTATTTTGTCAGATATTGAGATAGCTGTGCCTGCTTTTTTCCTGGTCCCATTTGCTTGGAATACTTTTCTCTATCCTTTCACTGACCTTAAAGCTAAGATGAACTACTTGGAGCTAACAAAAAAATGGGTTTTGTTTCTTAATTCATTGAAGTAACCTGTGTTTTTTTTTTTTTGTTGTTGTTGTTGAATAAAATAATTATTGGAAAGTGTGAGCTGATTGTTATCATCTTTTCTGTTTGTGTTCAAAGTCCTATTTTGTGTTTCAGGAATTACAGCTTCATTTGTGTCTAGCCTATGGCCTCTTGGCTACACTTAGTATTCTTTTCAGTCTGAAGTCTTGCTTCCAGTGTTCTCTGCCGGACCAGTTGGTAGACGCGAATTCTTTAAGCTGCTTTGTCCTGTGGAAAATTCTTCTTCCTTCTTCAACTCTGGAAGATAGTTTTGCTTGGCCAAGTGAGCTTGCTTGGCTTCCATGGTCTCAGAGTAGATTGAGATAAAGAAGGCCTTCATATAAAGGGAGCGACTCATCAAGAAGGCGCTACAGGTCACACCACTTTAGGCTTTTCTGACTTCTAAAGTTTCCACTGAGAAGTCAGCTGTTATTGTGATGTTTTTCTTTATGAGACCAGTGTTTTTTTGTACTCTTTTTTTAAGGAAATTTTTTATTCATTTACATACTAATCACAGGTCCCCCTCTTCCCTCCTCCTGCCCCTCCAGCCTTCCCCCGTCAAACCCCCCCCCATTTCCTCCTCCAACAAGGTAAGGCTTCCCAATGGGAGTCTTTAGAGCCTGGTACACTCAGTTGAGCAGGTCCAAGCCCCTCCCCCTGCCTCAAGGCTGTGCAAGGTGTCCCACCATTGGTGGTGGGCTCCAAAAAGCCATTTCATGCACCAGGGATGGATCCTGATCCTACTGCCAGGGGGCCCCTTAAACAGATCAAGCTACACAATTGTCTCACTACGCAGAGGGCCTAGTCCACTCCCATGCAAGCTCCACAGCTGTTGGTCTAAACTAGTTTAGTTTGGTTGTCTCTGTAGATTTCCCCATCATGATCCTGATGCACTTGCTCATAAAATCCATGTTCTCTCTCTTCAACTGGACTCCTAGAGCTTGGCCTGGTGCTTGGCTGTGGATCTCTGTATCTGCTTCCATCAGTTACTGTAGAAAGGATCTATGATGACAGGATATTCACCAATCTGATTACTCGGGTAAGCCATTTCAGGCACCCTCTCCACTACTGCTAGTAGTCTAAGCTGGGAAACCAGTGGTTTTTAAATTCATTATTTTTGTTTGTTTATTTTTTAAGATTTATTTATTTATTTTAAATGCTCTATCTGCATGTACAACTTTATGCCAGAAGAGAACATCAGAGATCTCATTACAGATGGTTGTGAGCCACCATGTGGTTGCTGGGAATTGAACTCAGGACTTCTGGATGAGCAGCCAGTGCTCTTAACCTCTGAGCCCTGTCTCCAGCTCCTTCATTATTATTTTTAATTAAAATATAATTATATCATTTCCCCCTCCCTTCCCCCCATTTGAACCCTCCCATTTACCCCAATTTCTTTCAAATTCATGTCCACTTTTCTTAATTGTTGTTATATGTGTGTATGTGTGTGTATGTGTGTGTGTGTGTGTGTGTGTGTGTGTGTGTGTGTGTGTGTGTATTATACACACACACAAAACCTGCTTGGTCCTTATATTGTTTGTATGATTATGAGTTCAAGGCTGACCAATTGGTACTGGGAGAGGGGGGCTTTTCCCTGAAAAAGATTATTTCTCTTGCTCTCTGTGTTTATTACTTGCCTGTAGTTCTTTGTCTAGAGTTGGGACCCCATGAGATTTTCCCCCTTCCATGTTAACATTTCTTTCTTTCTTTTTTCTTTTTTATTTTTTAGAGACAGGGTTTCTCTGTGTAGTTTTAGTGCCTGTCCTGGATCTCACTCTGTAGACCAGGCTGGCCTCGAACTCACAGAGAACCACCTGGCTCTGCCTCCAGAGTACTGGGATTAAAGATGTATGCCACCACCACCCAGTCATATTAACATTTCTTGATTATTTCAGTATCCTCTCTTCATTCTGTATATTTAGTGGTTCAACCATAAAGAGAGTTTCTTTTCTGGAACTGATGTTCTGTGTGCTTGTCTGTCTATCTGTCTGTCTTTCTGTCTGTCTGTCTGTCTGTCTGTCTCTCTCTCTCTCTCTCTCTCTCTCTCTGTGTGTGTGTGTGTGTGTGTGTGTGTGTGTGTATGATTGTACATATATCTTATTCCATATGGTCCCCAAATTTTTAGCAGGAGAAATAAAAGGAATACAAATATTTGATGATAACACAATTCTATAGTTAAAGAATCTCAAATGCTAAATATTCCTCTAGAAAATTCTTACATCTCATATACACTTTTAGCAAAGGAACGGGCTACAAAATCAACACACCCAAATCAGTAGTTTCTTCATTACTAACAATGAAATTGTCAGGAAAGATATTGGGGCATACTGTAGGCAGAGTTTTACTGTACCACAGCTGCTCTCAAATATTCTCTCAGAGGCTTAATATTAATTACAAATGCTTGGCCAATAGCTCAGGCTTATTATTAACTAGCTCTTACATTTTAAGTTAATCCTTATTTACACTCTACCATGTGGAGGTATCTTTATTAGCATGGCATGTTCATTTCCTGATCCCTCTGCGTCTGGATCAGGACTCCAGACTCTGACCTTCTTCTTCCTAGCATTTTCAGTTTCACTTTCCTGCCTAACTTTATCCTGTTCAGCTATTGGTCAAACAGCTTCTTTACTAAACCAACCACAGCAAAAAAATCTTCACAGTGTACAAAAGGATTATTCTACAGTAGTATACATCACATTCACAAAACCTTTCAGATAATGAGGAAAGAAACTGAAGAAGACAATAGAAAAAAACTTAGGCAGAATGAGAGTCCTCTGATATTCCTTCCCTATTGATCACTAACGAAAGTGCTGAACAGAAGAATAAGTATACTAGGCACGCTTGAACTTATCACTAAAGTTGCAATCTCAATGGAATTCAGTTAATATCATGCCATTGATCTCCAAAATTCAGTACTGGATTTGTCTGGTATACATTTCTGTTAGATATCATTTCTGTAGAACCTTTGGGGATAGATGTACACTCTTAGGATGCTGTTTTTTGAACTTCTGTTATATTTAATATTATTTACTCGATATTAACTCAACTTCTGTTAGGATCACCGTATTGACAATTGATAGACATGCCCACGGGTCTTCCCAGTATTTCTCCCGCGTATAGCGCATCATCGTTCTACGCTCAATTTTCTGTTTTTTACTTTTAAGCCCCCTCCTCATCCCTTCTTTCTGCCAGTGAAGTGACTATATACCGCCTCATCGCCTTAAACCCCCTATTCAGCCCTCACCTCCATCGCGAGGCGATGTAAAGAGGCACCTTCTCCCCATACGGTCGTTCTTCTGTATACAATCTCCTATCCAAAAACACCTAAGTTTGCTAGGTATGTACTCCTAGCCAGTTTGTCTAAGCTTCTAGTTCCCCTTACCTCCCAGTAGTTACTCGTGAGCATCTGATAGTTTGTTCCTGCATGAATTGCCTCACAGGCCTTCTACATTAACCAGCCGAACTCAATGCCATCCATGAGCTCACATGACTCAGTCTCTATCTGCCTAGGTTGCCGTCCCAAATCGAACTGATCCTCAAGTCCAATCATACGCGCTCTCTGCACCTATTCAGAGCGCTGATCCAGCGGGCGGGCCCCTCAGCGTTTAGGTTTCATATTCCCGTGTCCTCATTCTAGTATGGCTATTTCCAAAAAATAACAATGATTATATTAATACACCAAGAGAAATATATTAAACGCACAAAGTTCGTCACATAGTGGACCTCCACAATTACATCAAGTAAACAAATAGACCGTCCATCACGCTCTATGAACCAGTTAAGTACTGTACTAGCCACCCTCTAGGATGAAGAGGCGAGGGAACACGCATTAGAAAATTTCTCTTTCAATTTAAAATAAATCGAACATTCCGCGAGGGCTCTGGGTTATTGGTCCATTGCTGTCACGAATCTGAGTAGAAGACACAGCGAGCACAACGATATCCGACACCCTATTAGAATCCCATTCCATCTTACATTACATATTTTATTATCCTTGAGTTATTCATATTTTCTGGTTCGTACGCCTCTTTTGTTTCTCCCGTTAACCTACTGACAATTTCTCACTGGGAATTCTCTCTAGGAAATCCTTTGTCACTTCCGTCCGTTACTATTTCTGTTTGGTGATTCTGTAGGTTTTTCCCCGTTACAGCCTCAAACAGTTTCATATTCCTGTATTTGTGTGATTCATATTGGTCTGGGGGTGCTGGTCTGCGCCTCCAAGAACTCGTCTTGCACCTGGGTCCCTACGTGCCCTGATTACAACTCATCGCGTGCAAGTCCCGCCAGCTTCTCCTCACGTCCTATCAGAATTTGTTTACCCGAACTCTACAAAAGCCACATGGCGCTATTCCTCCTCCGACCAGTTGCAGCACCATCGCCAAAGACAAGAAGTCCCATGTCTCTACGTGCCTCGGTCTCTAAACGGTCCTTCAATATATCAGGTCTAATCTCTTTATATTGCTTTCAGCACCACCCCATAACCCACGCCCGACGCAATCCCTCGGTTTGAGTCCCTAAAAGCGCTATAGGGACCATGGTCTCAATCTGCATATGCTTTTAATAAGGCATATAGACGGCTGTAGGTCACCGATGACGTGTGGCGTGTAGTTCGGCAGATGGTGGCTTGAGTGGGCGTGCTAGCATCGCGAGACTTCCCACGACACCAGCGAGGAAGGCTCAATCTCTGCTTATCTCCCTGGTGAACACATCATAGATGTGGACTTAGTTTAGATTGACCCAGGAGTGGCTGACCCATGGTGTGGCAGTAGCCACACTCCAATTTTAGTCTTCAGGCCTTGTCTAAGGTCTTCCTAGTTCGGTCTTGTCTGATGGCTTTCTCTGACCACCTCGACCTAAACGCTTCTGAATTTCTATAGCTTACTCCGTGGAGCAAGGCCAGACATTTCACCCAAACCCCATAATATTGTAAAAGGGAGACACCGATGGATACCATCCATCAACACGAGACTAGTGCATCGTTTTACCATTAATGAACTCCTGTTTTGCTATATCATAGAACCCAACTTAGTCCCAATGGACAGTGTCAACATACGACCCAATGCTATCCAAAGTCGACTAGTACCCTAATCACCCTGACGGCTCTATGAGGCTTATACCCCTCTAGCGTAGTGCGCATAGTGTTCAATGGATTTCTGTCATTAGTTTCCCACCTCATGCCTGCCACACTATATCTAGCTTTCAACGCCAGTACCCACACTGATCATGTTATTCTCACGCCACTGAAAGTCTAGCTACTGCCCTCGAGTTGACACTGCATACTGACAACACCAAGCCTCCAAAGTTTTTTTTTCAGATCCCTAGTCATCCAACTATCGATCACGTCCAAACCATCGCATCTAGGTCTACTTTCCAGGGTTGAACAATCGAAGTAGCCCACAAATAAAAAGCTACAGCTTCAGCTGCCTCATGTGCCATGCACTATAGGCCACCAGTGAAGCCACCTTAGAGTATCTATTATGAGTCGACACATTGCTCAGCATCCCCTACTTGCAGAGGCACCTAAAGTTACCCTCTATGTATGCTAATCGTCAGCCCCACCTCAAGAATCTGGAGGCTAGGCCTGTTTGCGGCGACAGCGGCCGTTCCGTGGTACTTTTCGACTCTATGCTTACAGGTGTCCAGGCCACCACCCCAGGCATCCTATATAGCCTTCTCGCCAATCGTCGCCATGGACATCAACACCACATCCTGGCCGGCCTAAACCTGGCACTCCAGACAAGCCTAACACAGTCCAGGCCCTGAGTGTCACCAATGGCCCAGTGCACACAGGCCGACTCGATTGGCATGGCCTGCAGCAAAGTGGCCCTTAGACACCAATATCGCCTGCCTTCTAGTAGTGGCTAGAGACCACACTCAAGCATGCCCCTTAATCGGTACCAACACTACAACATCAACACAGACCTGCTCAGAAGCCTGTGTACCCACTGTGCCTCGGCACACCCACCCCTAGTCCAATATACCTATTCTTGGACCCCAGGGACGATGATACAATCTGGCCACTCACATTGCTTCTGTGGTGGCACAGTCACCTCTAACACCAATACAGGTCCATCATGCTGATCTCCCATATCTCATTCGACTATGCTGTGGCAATATGCTTGTGCTAGAAAATCAAACCAGAAATAGATCTTACTGCAGCATTGTGAGCAACACACCATGGACCCAGACATGTCCTTGGCAGCAGCCCAGCCATCACTATTAATCACAGGTCGGCAGCCCCAGCCGATTCAATATTGGCTTGGCCACTCCCCCTTGCACATCATGGGCCCTGTGATACTCCACAAAAGATTAACCCGGTGGGACGCCAAGAACTATAGTGGCCTCTTTCATAGCTTCTGCAGACCCACTGATCATTGAGCACACCAGCATCTCTTTCGTCCAACCTCTCAAGAGCATTGGATCCAACACCCTGCTCCTCTCTGGCCAATAGCCCAGTCCAGACCATCACCGCTTAAACTCCATTGTGGAGCTAACAGGCCATCTTGCAGTCCTACTACTCCTGCTCCTCTACTAGCTTGTCACCTTCTTCTCAGATTCTGCCTTCCTTCTTCCCATGCCCCTTAGCATGAACCCATTCTACTCTCTTTCACATTACATTTTCCCCACTCTGCACTCCCGCTCACCTCTAATGATGCCCCATTAAGGAAAAGAAACACAACTACTTGCGATAAGAAGTATAGAGGTCAACCAATCAGGAAAAATTGAGTACCTGTATTTAAACCAAGACCTCAGGCATGAAGAGGAGCCTATTCTTTTCTCCTCTACATGTGCTGGACTAAGAGAACCGTGAATGCAGGTTGGTATCGATGAAGCTGTAAAGTTGGATGGCACGAGCCTTCGAGTTTGATTCGCTATTACTCTCATGATGCATAAGATGTTGAGCGATGTTCTTTAAGGGTCTTGTCAGCCTAACTTCTGATGTCTTAGATCTTGTGAATTCTCGCTTTACCCTCTCTAGACCCATTCCCTTAAATTGAGCACTGAGTCAGATACTCTGCATGTACTGTATTCTCGAGTATCTTTTATATACTGTAGAGGATCAATCCTCATGTCAGAGTGTGGGCTTGTGTGAAGGATCTATTTTCCCATTCTGGCTGTCCTTTTATGTCTTATTGCCTAGGTCTTTTCCTGCAAAGCTTCTCAATTTGAACGAGTTCTCCAGTTGTATTAATTGTGTGACGTCTAGCGTGGCTCTGATGTCTGTGGGTCGTTTTTGAAATTTAGCGTATGATTAGTCGTTCATTGCTTAGGGCCATTAGATGCGTAATCAATGAGTGCTCCTACTCTCAATTTATGTAATTTGATTAGCACTAGTAGCCATGTCTAGGAGATATCAGGTCTTTAGAGTCTATTAGGACTTGGAGATTTTGGGTGTGACATCAGGGGAGAATTGTAGGGCAGAATATGTAATATCGAGAATTGTAAAATCTGGTTTACATATTGTGACATACCATCCTATAGCTCCAGCAACCATATGCTTTGAACTCAAGGACTACTTTATTCTTTTACTGTATAATATCCACTTGTATATAGTTTTATGGCCTCACATTGTGTCAAAACCAGGTTACCTTCTATATGTTGCAAAGAAAACTTCAGCATCTTCCAATCGATTTCGCGTATCAAACTTCCATACTGAATCGTCTTGTGATAGCCTAGTACCATAGCTGATTTAATTGTACGTAAGGCTACTTTATAGATATAGATTTAGAGGAGTCAGGGGAAAGGTATCCGACACTGCCAACCAAGGTGCCTTTATTCGACCCTTCAGCGTAACTCTATACTAAGCGTATCCTGGGTCTTTTGTTTTTACAATAGTAGAGATAATAGTTCGTCTGAGGTATTTTTTCTTCCCAGAGTCAATGTTGAAGAGATTGCTTGGATCTTTGATCTGCCTAGTCCAAACTGTAATCTGGCTAGATTGCTTGTATATACTTCAACGATTCCGCTAATTTCTACTATGTTCAGAATCCTCATCCCATCCTATGAGCATGTAGTCCTTCCATTTCCCTAGATCATCTCCTTACAAATTTCTTTCTTAAGATTAACAACTCTTATCAAAAGTCTTTCACTAGTTTAGATTACTAATATCTCCCCAAGTACTTTTAATTATTTTTGCTTATGTGTAAATGGTGATTTTACTCTTACTCTCTACCAGCTCCATTTATACATTTGCTGCTATATGTAGGCTATCTGTTGAATTTTTTGAGTATCTGTATCTCCACTTATCGTGAAGAGATGCATTTATCAAAGCTGTCGAGTTCCCTGTCAGACTCTTTTTGGTGTCATTATGAGTAACATATCTAATATGCATCTGCACATAGATATGAAAGTTTGTGACTTCTTATCTTTCCCTTTATTAATGAATAACCTTATATTAGTCTGCCATTTGCTTGTACTGCTATGTCTTACGTATGGCTAGTAATTCTGATTCCTCAGATATATGTACCTCTATTGAATATATGAATTTAGGTGGTAGAGTTAGACGTGCGACAGCCTTTTGTGTCTTCTGCATCCTGACTATATATATAGGTGTTATTTTAGTCAGCTTTGCCTTTCTCTCTCTTTTAATTTCTGATGTTTGCGTCCAGAACTTAGCTATAAGTTGCCTTATAGTCTATCTACGGTATGAGAAAGGATTCCTTTGCACTTCCTGATTCTTCCTAAAGATACTTTATCATGGAAGTGCGAGTGTTTAGTTTTTTGTCAAAACAGCTATTTACAATCCTAGCATACAGCTCAACGGTACGATCATCATGTGGTCTTATTCTAATTCACGCACTTCGAATCATGTTAACCTAGTCACATTGACCCTATTTCCATCTTTTGGATACCATCCTTGCGCGCATCGCGGACTGACATTCATACGTAACCGATGATGGATAATTTTTGCAGAGATCTCGAGTGTTGGTTTGCGGTCAAAATCTAATGTGTTAGCAATATGTATTTGCCGTACAATGAGCGCCGGAGCCCGTCATGAGTCAAATCAATCTCTCTCAGCATGCTTGTCTGTGATTATGACATCAGGGTAATGAGCCCACCCACACGATGTTCGGTACGCAGCCCCTGTCTCTTATTACTATATGCTGTGAGACACTGCAGAATCTGGTATTGTATTCAAATCTTTCTACAAAGTGTGATAGAACTTCTCGCCGAAACCATCTGTCCTGAGCTTGTTTTTGTTGCGGAGATTTGATGATTTCTTCTATTCTTTAGGTTATGTGTCTATTTAAGAACTACCTTACTGGGCTTACACACTATAGACTTCACGAGTAGTTCGCCACATATCCCACGACAGAATGGCGACAGAGTCTATGCCTGCGTGTGTCACACTATTTCGACACAGGTAGGCCGCGGGGTGGCTGACAGAGGTAAGAGCCGCGTGATTTCTCGACTGACTAGAATCGTGGAAGAGTCCATCTGGGCACCATGTCACTTGTGATGGCATGGTTATGTCACTCCGCCAGGCTTTATGGCCATTCTTCATCTGATTTTGCATACAGTCTCGGCAAATGCATACCATCCTCTTAGTGCGGCCTAATTATGGTAATACCAGTGAAGACACCAGTCGTATGTGACTTCGCGTTCTAAGATCTTGCTGTATGTGTACAAAGAACAACCAACACTCTTAGTCTTATCAATTTAAGTTTGTATTTCTCCTAGCTATGTGTCCAACATTCTTCTTTGTCGAACATTCCAGCGCCGGTAAGAACATGATTTTCCATGGATTAGATTACCCTCGTCGACCGAATGCGTAAACATTCTCCTCTGAGACAGCATGTCTTTGTTTCTTGTGTGCCTATTTCTCACACAGCGGCTCCAGGCTGCTTGCTGTAATATCCTGTTGCTAATAGCGCGACATTAGCTCTCTTTTCCTTATGTGTGTGCTATGTGTGTAGAAGACTCATTAGCACATCCGCCTTCATCTGAAATCCATCCTCCTAAGACAAACGTGACCTTTTCACAATGTATCCCCTAACGATGAGTTTATGGTACTGTTTAATTTCATATGTGGGATTCTCAGAGAAATCTTTAGTTCAATTCTGTATTCTCCTTGACCATGAGTATCACAAGCTGCGCAGTTTGTTACACGCTTCATGGAGTTAATGCATCAGTATTCTGACTAAATTTTTTGTTCTTGTTCGACAGGTCTCCACTCCATAAGCGAGCACGGTGCTCTCATCAAGTATGGCATAGGTATATGTACCAAATCGTCCATGCTATCTGTGAGATAAATCATTTCTTGTCTTGTGCCGCCATAGCATGTCTGTCGCAGTTTTATAAGAATGGTCTCCCGCTGCGCAATGGTTGACGCAGACAGAAGGCTAATAATTCTTTTTTTTAGGTAATGGAGAACGCTATACTGGTAGAATGCTAGAAATCACATTTTATCTCATAACACTCTCTATTCGTGGGACCACTCATTTCCTTAGTTGAAGATTTCTGATCTGAAAGATCTGTCTTATTGAGTACGAAGAGAGCACGCTCAGTACACAAAAAGTCTACCCACCCCTTAACAATCTAGTAGCCAGTTGATGCACATATTGATAAAAAGTTTATAGTAGACAGAGCCTAGATGGTCTAATCTATTTAATGAAATTAGAGCGAGTGCTGTTGTCTTTAGAACGCATAAAATGACAGTTAGAATGCCAAGACTTCACTTGTGATATGTGTTCCCCACTAATATAACTAATGCCCATCCCGTATCTCTTTTATGTACTGATTCCCAGTTCTTGAAAGTCTAATTTGTAATTAGATAATTCGATAGCATCACAACTCACAGCTATAATCTTGTAGAACGGTGCATAATGCTATCGATATAAACCTTAAATACCCAGCCTTAGCTTGAAAAGATGATAAATGGCCCTGTGAGTGTACAATTATTTATGAAGTAAAGATGTGATTTCTCCACTTATGACAGAGCAGATGATGAATTGTCCATGATATAATTCTCCTTATTCCATACATAGCCTGTGTCTATTATATAATGGAGTGAGTGAGACCATTGATATTGATTCACATTAATACGAGTCAGTGTTAAGTCCTGTAATTATTGGATGTTAGTTGTGTTAGTCACCTTCTCCTGTAAATTAGGTAAGAATTATCGTATTGCTAATTTGTTATCAAAATAGGAATCGTGTTTAGGCCCTTACTATTATGGTAGGATTTTCCTCGCCAGTGCTTTCTTTAGGGCTGGGATTGTGGAAATGTAGTGAATTAAATCTAGATTAAACTGATCCCCCTGGGTAATTAAAAGTGTTTGTTATACTTGCGCAACCAGAATAATTAAAGTGAATTGATGAAGCTTTTAGACTGAGAATTATGAGAGTAGATCGATGGCAATAAAAGTTGGCATGACCGAATGTCTTCTTAGTGTCGCATAAAATTGTCCGAATGACATACTTACTAACTTCGCTAGTACTCATGATGAGAATGTTCTGTGTTATTCGGATATCGATTTGCACTGTAATGAAAATAACAATTTCTACCTTGGTACATTTTTGATTGGCTCTGGACTAAAAATTTAATTTCCTGTAAGATCATTATAATTATTCCTATCTGTTCTGATTGTGCGTAGAGGAATGACTGTGTATTAAGTAGTTCAGTAATAAGTCCATGTACATTATGTGGCGAAGCCGACTAAAATCATTGTTTGAGATCACCAGATATCATGTTAGGCATGATTCAGTAAGCTTCTGAGTATCTTCATAAGGTATTATACTCTTGTCTTTAGACAGTTATAGAGAAAGTTTCTTCTATGATTTTGTTGAATATATTTTCTGTGCTTTTGAGTTGGTATTCTTCTCCTTCTTCTATCCCTATTATTCTTAGGTTTGGTCTTTTCATGGTGTCCCAAATTTCCTGGACATTTTGTGTTACGACTTTTTTGTCTTTAGCGTTTTCTTTGACTGACGAATCTATTTTCTCTATTGTGTCTTCAGTGTCAGAGATTCTCTGTTCCATCTCTTGTAATCGGTTAGTTATGCTTGTTTCTGTAGTTCCTGTTCGTTTAGTCAGGATTTCTATTTCCAGCATTCCCTCAGCATGTGTTTTCATTATTGTCTCAAATTCATTTTTCAGATCTTGGAATGTTTCTTTCATCTGTTTAATTGCTTTTTCATGACTTTCTTTTATTTCTTCCCATTTTTTGTTCATTTTTTTCTTCCATTCCTTTAAGGGAGTTTTTTATTTCCTCTTTAATGCAGTTTTTCATTTCTTCTTTAAGGGAAGTTTTTATTTGCTCTTTAAGGGAGTTTTTCATTTCCTCTTTAAGGGAATTTTTTATTTCCTCTTTAAGGGAATGTTTTATTTCTTCTTTAAGGGCCTCTATCATCTTCTTAAGGTCATTTTTAGGGTTGATTTCTTCTGTTTCTGATGTCTTGGTATGTTCAGGTCTTGCAGGTGTAGAATCACTACGTTCTGATGTTGCCATATAGGTCTTTATGTTGTTGCCTGTATTTTTGCACTGGTGTCTACTCATCTCTTCCTCTGCTCGGTGCAGGTGGTGTCTGTGTCTGAGAGTGCCTCTCTTGTTCTAAATTTTAGTCTTGGTTCAGTAGGAATTCTTGGTTAAATTGGTGCTATTGGGCTGTTTCTTCAGGGGCAGCTGATTTCAGTTGGTGAAGTATCTACTTATGATTCTGGTGATCTGGTTTGGTGGCTGTGCAGTATCTTCTTCTGTGTTCCCAGGTCACGGTTTGTTCGTCAACTCCTCAGCTGATCTTATTTCTTCAAACTTCAAACTGTAGGGATCTGAATCCTCTTCTGGATGGATTTCAGCTGAGCGGGGTAGTCTCACCAACACCTCCAAGTTGTTGGGTTTTGAAGGATCAGCAGCTGGGCCCTGGGTTGGCCTCAGACAGAGTGTTCAGATTCATTCTAGTTCCATCCCATGGAGATAGCTTCTTCCCCGGGTGTTGGAATTGGAGTTGTCCCTGTGCCAAGCTTTTGATTAAGAGTTTGTTTTCACTAGCTCTTCAACGGGTAATAGCTCTGTTTCTGGTCTTTATTGCGACTGTGTTTTGGCCGCTGCCTGCTGTGCCTGCCTGCTGTGCCTGCCTGCCTCCACTCTGGGCCTGCCTACCTCTGCCGGGTCAGTCTACCTCTGTCAGCCACCCCACGGGCCTACCTGTGTCCGCTTGTCTCCGCCGCTGGGCCTGTCTACCTCTGCCGGCCACCACTGGGCCTGTATGTCTCTGCCGGCTGCCGCCGGGCCTGTATGTCTCTGCCGGCTGCCGCCGGGCCTGTATGTCTCTGCCAGCTGCTGCCGGGCCTGTATGTCCCTGCCGGCTGGCGCTGGGCCTGTATGTCTCTGTGGGTTGCTGCCGGGACTGTATGTCCCTGTTGGCCACCACTGCTGAACCTGTCTATGTCTGCGGGCCACCGCCAGGCCTGTATGTCTCGTGGGCTGCTGCCGCAGGCCTGTCTTAGGATTTTTATGTGGTAACTAATGAATCTATATAGCCAAAGCAATCCTACACAGAAAGAAGACTATCAGATCTCAAATTCTGCTACAGCCTCAAAGCAACAAAAACTATATTGTATGAGCACAAAAGTAGATATCTCCACAAATGGAATATATTAGAGGACTCAGAAATAAACTCACATAGCTACAGCAATCCAATTTTCAATAAAGGTACTCAAACATCCTTATCTTACAGGGAAAACTGCTTTGAGATTCCATCTCATCCCAGTCAGAATGACAAAATGGCTATGATTTTTTAAAAAACCAACAAATAATAGCAGACCTTGGTCTTTTCCAGGCTATTGGTGGAGGACACAGAGGGCTGTGTAGCTGGAGTTTTCTCCAGTCTCGATGGAGCCTGCAGCTACTCAGACCCAAGTAAACACACAGAGACTTATATTACTGATAAACTGTATGATTGTGGCAGGCTTCTTGCTATCTAGTTCTTATATCTTAAATTAACCCATTCTATTAACCTATAAGTTGCCAAATGGCTTGTGGCTTACCAGTACTTTACATCTTACTTCTCAGTAAGTAAGCTGGCAGCATCTCCTGACTCAGCCTTCCACTCCCCAGAATTCTCCTCTCTGCTTATCCCTCCTATCCTATACTTCCTGCCTGGCTACTGGCCAATCATCATTTTATTTATCAATCAATCAGAGCAACACATTCATGCCATACAGAAAGACATCCCCAGCATGGTTGCCCCCCAGACTCCTTGGTCTGGTGTGGGTTGTGCACACAATTAACCAGGAGCCCACCTCTTGTGTCAGGCAGTCAGGCACCATCATACCAAGTGCCATCCACGGTCTCTAGTCCCAGGCACATGAGAGGAGAAAAGAAATAGCTCCTCTCCATGCCTTGAGGCTGGAATGACAGGACTCAAACACTTATGCCACCTGTGACCCAACCAAGAGCTCTGGCCCCTCCAAATGGGCATCATTAGAGTGAGCGAGTGCAGAGTGGGAAATGTAAGTGAAAGAGAGCTAGAATGGTTCATGGGCTGGGAAGAGAGGCAGATCTGGAGAGGTGAGGGTAGTGAGGAGCAGGCTGAAATGAATGGCCTGTTAGCCACCTGAGTCAAAGGTGATGTCTGGCCTGGGCTATTGCCAAGGGCCAGGTCTTGGTCCAATGCTCTGAAGTGACAAAGGATGCCTGTGTTAATGTCTGTGGCTCTGAAGGCTATGAAGAGGCCTATAGTTTTGGCTACCACCTGGGGTCATTTTGGTATCCAATGGCCATGCTGCTGCAAGGGCCAAACCAATCTGAATCGTCTGTGCTGCCACCTGTGCCTATAGTGATGGCCTGGGCTGCTGCCAAGGACCATGTCTGGGTCCATGGTCCTACCACAACCAGTGTCTCTGTTGATGTCCCTACCCCATGTTGCCACCAGATGCCCAAGATCTGGGGCATAGCATGTGACCATGTTGGTATTCAAGGACTGTGCCACCACCAGGGCCAAGCCAATGTGAGTGGCCAGTGCTATCACCTGGGGCCATGGTATCATCTGGACTAGGGCTGTGGCCGAGGCCCATGTCTGGGTACACAGGCCTTCTGAAGCCAGGGTCTGTGTTGATGTCTGTAGTTCCTGAGACCATTGAAGGCCATGCTGATGCTGGGGGTCTGGACTGCCACTGAAGGCAGGCCATATTGGTGTCTAAGGGCCACTTTGCTGCAGGGCCATGCCAATCTGAGTGGCCTGTGTTGCCACCTGGGACCATGGTGACACCCAGGCCTGGACTGCTACCTAGGACCATGTCTGAGTCCAAGGTTCTAACACAGCCAGGGTTTGTGTTGATGTCCATGGCCCACATTGCCACCAAAGACTATATAGATGCCTGGGGTCTGGCCTGCAACCTGTAGTCATAAGGGTATCCAAGAGCTGTGCCACCACCAGGGCCATGCTGATCCGAGTGGCCTGCATTGTCACCCAGGGCCATAGTGTCCTCTGGGCCAGGTCTGCTGCTGAGGGCCATATCTGGGTCTGTGGCCCTACAGCAGCCAGGGTCTGAGTTGATTCTGTGGCTCTTATTACCACTGAAGGCCATGTGGATGACCTGTGTCTGGTCAGCCACCTGAGGCCGTGTCTGTGCTCCAGGGCCATGCTGCTGGTGGGGCCATACTGATCTGGGTAACTGGCGCTGCCATTTGGGCCAAGGTGATGTCCAGACCTGAGCTGCTGCCAAAGGTCATGTCTGGGTCCATGGTCCTGCTGTAGCTGGGGTCTTTGGTGATGTCCATGGCCTATGTTAGCACAGGGAGTCATTGGAACCATGCTGTGATGAGCCAGCTCCTCTTTTCATTGGCTCTGGGATAGCTGGCCCTGCTCCTCACTGAATGCTGAAGCAGGAGAGCTGGCCCTGAGCCCCTCAAGATAGAGCTCATGCCCCACTAATAAAAGATGGCCTCACCCCTCACCACAGGAGTGCCCTCACCTGGGCAACACACTAGAGCTGACCCTGTGGTCAGGAACACAGGTGAGCCTACCCTGAGGTCGTGAGAGCAGGAGAGCTGACCACCACCCCACCCCACCCCTACCATCTGTCATATGCCCCCTACAGCAATCAGCAGAGGGGTCCCTGCATCTTGCTTGGGCAAAACAGTAGAGCTGGCCCGGGTGGTGTGAGTATGGATGACCTGAATCTGAGGACCTAAGAGCCAGAGAACTGGCCCCTGCTCCTTGATGTAGGCTGCACTGGGTGAGATAGCCAAGGCAGTGCTGGAGAGCTTGCCTGGGTAACAATGATGAGGGAGAGCTGGCAGGCTGACCAACCCAGTTACCACCCAGGCCTAGAACCAGGGCTACGAGTTGGCCCACCCCAATATCCACAGAATCTATGAACTGTTTGAGCTTGTAAAGGGGAAAAACCTACAGATCCACAACAGCAGCATGACATAGGATGACAACAGGATCTCCAAGAGGATCCCCAGTGAGATCCCATTGTCAGTGGTATAGCAGAAACCAGAGGCCTCGAACCAGATCAGTCACTCATGGCAATAAACACTTGTAAGTAAAGATGAATGGACTAAAGGGTCAACTGTGCGTCTCAATGGGCCACACCACAGCTTCCTTGACAAGATTCTGCTCCTTTTGGGGGTTTGTTTTGTTTTGTGTCTTTGTTTTGTTTGGTTTTTGGTTTTTCTTTGAAATTTGGTTTTGTTTAGGGGGAGGTTGCAAGGGCAGAGGGCAGATGCGAGGGGACAGGGAGATGAGTGGAATCGGAATGTATGGTGTGAAATCCACAAACAATCAATAAAAGTTAAAAAAAGTAAACAAATGACAATGATGTTGATGGAGATATAGAAAAAGACGAAGTCTTACACACTGCTGAGGGTGATGTAAACTGGTATAGTCACTGTGGAGAAAAGAATGAATGGTTCTTAAAAAGTAAAAAACGAAAATTGGAGCTAACACATGATGCAGCTATACCTAATACTGTAGAAGGATTCTCATCAACGTGTCACAGAGATCCATACACATACATTTCATTCCTGCACTACTCAAATTAGCTAAGAAATGTAACCAGCACAGCTTTTTAAAACATGGACACATTAACACAGTGCACATAGTCACTGAGACATTTTCACTTTATTAAAAAATACAGAGGCACCTGCTAGCAGGCCTGAGGACCTGAGTTTGATCCCTGAGGCTCACATAATAGAAGGGAGACAAATGACTCCTGAAAGCTGTCCCCTGGCTTTCACACACAGGCCATAGCATCCACCTCCCACCCCACCCCATACACATTCATGCCCACACTTGTGCATGTACAAAATAATAAAATATAATCAAACATTTAAAATTGAAATTGTAACATTAGCAGGAAAATGGAAGGAACTGGACATTATCATGTTAAACAAAATTTAGAAAAACTAATACCACATTTTATCTTATACTCATAATTTAGATTCAAGTATGTGTGTGTGTGTGTGTGTGTGTGTGTGTGTGTGTGTGTGTACACACTTGTGCAGGCCATGAAATCAGAAAAGAGGAGTTGAAAGAAAGAGATCTTGTGGGAGGTGGGAGAGGAGAAAAGAAAAATATGACATGAAAGGTGAAATTTTAATCTCCCACTATAAATCAGAGTAAAATGTAAGCATTCAGTAGGCAAACAAAACCTTGGTGGTACACACATTTAATCCCAGCACTTGGGAGGCAGAGCCAGGCAGATCTCTGTGAGTTTGAGACCAGCCTGGTCTACAGAGCGAGTTCCAGGACAGGTTCCAAAGCTACACAGAGAAACCCTGTCTCAAAAAAGCAAAACAAAACAAAAGGCCATCAAAAGGAACATGCAATAAAATTTCTCTGGATGAGAAAATAATTTCAAGCTCAGCATAAAGCTAATTTTCATTGCCATGAAAAAGGCAATGTTGTTTGATTTTTGAAACATAAAAATGAAAAACTACATAATTACAAACATTAACCAACTTACAAAATCAAATCAAAATAAATAGTATTTCCAATAAATTCTTAAATGTATCTACTTCTATCTGTCTGTCTGACTGAAAATGGTTTATAAAATTGTACCAGGAAGGGAACATCTAGTTTCATATGACTGGGAAATCCTGAGGTCTGACTATGCCCCTTTCAGCTCTGTCCTTAAGTAAGAGTGTATGTGCAGGTACACGCATGTGGAGGGAGTCCCCTGGAACACCTCTGGTCCCCTAGTTCTGTCATTACAAACACATGCCACCACCTAGTTGGTGCTTCCGTACAAACTCTGGTCCACATGTTTGAACAGCAAGAATTTCACTTAGTGAATCATCTCCCCAGAACCTTTTAAAAATAAATTTAGCCTCTTCAAATCAGTTAAATTCTCAATATTCCTGAGAGGTTTTTTTTTTTTTTTTTTTTTTTTTTTTTTTTTTTTTTTTTACTATTGCTGAAATTTGAGTGGCATTCTTTGCACTTTTAAGACTATTCTGCTTGCCGCAAGCAATACCGGGTGGAAACTGACGAACATACACCCTTTAAACCTGTCTCAGGATCAAGTCTATATTGGCTCCCTATACTATCAGGGATACATATAAAATCAAAATGTCGGTATGCGTTTGAACTTAAAAGGTCGCCTGGGTAACAGAATCTTCGGGAAAAGTGAGCGGTTCTTATTATTTAAACGATGGGCGGGAAAATCATTCATTGGATGATGCACAGATCACTCGAATTTTCAGCAAACCAGTGTGGAGGTTGTTAGGCACAGGGCGGGGAAAGTGGCTCTGGGTAGCACTGCCCCCTATTGTCTGCCACGGGCTTATCCTTCTCGTCTGCTCCGACTTGCGGAAAGAAGTCCGGCTTTTCGGTTCCTGAGATTGTCCACCCATCTTCCCGTGGAGCTTCTCAGGTGACATTAAATTAGAATCTTAACCTACAGCTTCTCTCCTCAGCACTAACTTTTCCCCCTCGGCTCTCGCCATCACCTTAGCCCTTACTTCCTACCTCAACCCCTACCCTCTCGCCCTTCAGGCCCCATCCGCCCTTAGGCCCCATCATTACTTCAGCTTTTCAACCCTCCCTCCCCTTGGGCCCCTCTCCCCTTAGCCCCTACTTCTCATTCTACCTCTCAATTCAGCCCTTACCCCTCGTCAATTTTCACCGCTCTTTCCAGTACTTTTCATTTCAGCTACCCCCTCACCTCGGCCCCCAGATTTTGCTTTGCCCCTCCCTCTCACTTCAGACCTAGCCTTAGCCCTCTCTTCAGCCCCTTCACCTCGGCTCTCCCTACTCACCTTGACCCCTACACTTCATTTCAGCCCCACCACCTCAGTACCCCAGGCACCTTCACATCAGGCACCCCTTACCTCAGTCCCACTCCCACACCTCTGTCCCTAGCTCTTGCATTACTCAGCACCTCTCATGCCAGCTTCCACCCCTCCTCACCTCAGCTTCCACCCCTCCTCACCTCAGCTTCCACCCCTCCTCACCTCAGCTTCCACCCCTCCTCACCTCAGCTTCCACCCCTCCTCACCTCAGCTTCCACCCCTCCTCACCTCAGCTTCCACCCCTCCTCACCTCAGCTTCCACCCCTCACCTCAGCTTCCCAGGAACCTCAGCCCTCAGCCCTCACCCCAGTCTCCTCCCACTTTTTCCAACCACTCCTTGCCACACAGCCCCACCTGCTGTGGATATCACTCTATATAAATAAAACACTGATGGTCAGTGACCAGGCAGGAAGTATAGGCAGGACAAGGAGAAAGGAGAATTGGGGAAACAGGAAGAAGGAGGGGGAGACAATGCAGCCACAGCCAGGACAAGCAACATGTAAAGACGCTGGTAAGCCACGAGCCACGTGGCAAGGTATAGATTTATAGAAATGGGTTAATTTAAGATAAAAGAACAGTTAGCAAGAAGCCTGCCACGGCCATACAGTTTATAAGTAATATAAGCATCTGAGTGATTATTTTATACGTAGATTGTGGGACTGTGGGGCTTGGGGAACCTGGAGAGAAGCCCTCCAGCAACAAATGGCGCCCAATGGCTCGAGTTTCCACCTTAAACCTAAAAATATTTAAAAACCAATTCTAAAGAGCCAAAACTAGATTCCTACTTCATGTCTCATAAGGGTTAAAACAGGTTGATTATAAATGTGATCTCTTTCTAAAAAAGAAAAGGGGATATGATATAGATATATAGGAGGATATAGAGATGATAAGATAAAAGGGTAGATTAATGAACCTACTTTTAAAGAACAACTTGTTTAAAATGTTTTACATTGGTATAGATTTTAGTTTATGTTTAAAATGTTTTACATTGGTATAAATTTTAGTTTATTGATACAAACTTGAAGTTAATTTTGTTATACTATATATATATATATATATATATATATATATATTTCTATTCTTGTTTGAGGTATTGTGTTTATGTAACTCATTTAAAATTGTAATGGATAATTAAAAATAGATTAATAATTAATAATCTATGATAATCGTATTTGTAGCCATGTTAGTTAAGTCTTCTAGGTATACATAGATATATTTCACATAGATAGGTAATCTTCAAACACTTCATAGACCCAGAGAATATGGCATTTAAATAACTTAAAATTCTGTTGATGTGAGACACAATTGCTCCTGGCTGCACCAATTGATCCCAAGAGAATGTTGGGCTTCTAAGACATTTCCATTTGGAAGTTTGTCCTTTTGGCACAAAATGGCCTACTGGGCGAAGAACTGCCCTTGCCTTTGCCTTGATGGCTGACAGTACAAGTGCAATGCTGTCCTTTCTGGACAATCAGGACACAAGAAAAGTGACCACTGTACTCTGCCAAGACAGAGTAAGATGGTCTTTCAGAATTCCTATTTCTGAAAATGGTCTGTCAGATACTCTAGGCCTGTAGCCAATTTGAATGCACCAACAATGCTGAGAAACATTAGGTGACTGTCCAGGCTGCCAGCTGTCTTGGTCTACTCTTGCAAGATTACCGAAAGTTGCTAGCATCCATCTTCCATTTCTCAGGTACCATTATGTTCCTTCTCAGGTCTTTGATGTGGTTAAAGACTAGATAGTTATAATTTCCTCAGTTATAATAAAAGATAAGTTAGATATAAAACCTTAAACTCACAAATATAAGATAGATAGGACATCTTCTTTAATATTGTAACTGCAATTCTTGCTCAATAATTGTTTTGTTATATGTAATTATACTATGTTAAAGTTAAAACCTTACTTTTTAAAAAAAAGAAGAAAAGGAAAAGTGCTGTGGACATCACTCTATATAAATAAAACACTCATGGCCAGTGACCAGGCAGGAAGTATAGGTAGGACAAAGAGAGAGGAGAATTGGGGAAACAGGAAGAAGGGGGGAGAGACACTGCAGCCACCGCCAGGAGAAGCAGCATGTAAAGATGCCGGTAAGCCACCAGCCACGTGGCAAGGTATAGATTTATAAAAATGGGTTAATTTAAGATAAAAGAACAGTTAGCAAGAAGCCTGCCACGGCCATACAGTTTATAAGTGATATAAGCGTCTGAGTGATTATTTTATAAGTGGATTGTGGAACTGCGGGGCTTGGGGAACCTGGAGAGAAGCCCTCCAGCAACACCCACCTTCACCTCCTTCCTCAGGTCTCCACTTCGCTCTCCCCCACTCCTCAGACTTCGTCTCACTTTAGCTACCCCTTCACCTCAGCTTCTCTCCCTTCATCACACTTTCTCATTCAGCCTCGCCCTTTGCTTCAGCTCCCTTTCACTCAGCCCCTACTCCTCTTCTCCACCCACACCCTTTCACCTCAGCCTCTAGCCTTCACTTCAGCTTACCTGCTCATCTCAGCTACCACCCCTCTTTTCAGTCCTCTTCTTACCTCAGCTCCCACTTCTCACACCACCCATGGTCTCGCCTCACCTGCAGCCAGCTTGGCAGGCACCACCTTCCCGAGAGTAATGTTTTTTTTTTTTTTTTTTAATTACGGTCTTGGTGGTTCCAACCTCATTGTAGCAGTTACCTGTTGGTGTCATACCTGCCCCAGGGGGTGGAAACTGGACCTGATGGGGTAAAAATGATCAGATGAGTTGGTGAGTGTTGAAGTGTAATTAGAGACGGTAGTGAGATAGGCCCAGGCAGGACTTGGGCCACATGGCATTGGTAGTCTGGGAAGTCAAGTTGCAGACTAAGTAAGAGAAGTTCATGGGTCTGAGAAAGGCCCGGAGAAAGAATGAGGTGGAGGTACAGATCAAGGGGTTAATTTGGAGGAAGACTGGACTATTACACCTCAAAAAAGGAGGCAACACGGTATCAAGATAGAACATGACTGTAAACAACTTTCAGTTCCTCATGGTTGACTTTCTTTTCATATTTTTGGATATTTCTACTCCATTCTGCACCTTGTCTACTACATCACATATTTATTCATTTATTTATTTATTCCAGGTGTCCTGGAGGCTAAAAAATAATGGTTGCCTTCTGCAATGGTGAAGGCCAAGGTCTAAGCATAATCCTGGGTCTGATCTGGGTCTTAAGCCTGTCTTTTAGCATGGAACTTACTCATGGGACTGTTCTTGTACATCTGTCTGGGACTAGGTCTGCCCAAAGAGGCTCCCGAAGTCACAGAACACAAGGAGTTAAACAAAGACAAGGAGTTAAAATGGATGAAGCCTTCACCACCAAGGTGTCTGTGGAGCCAGCAACAAAGGAGAATGGAAAGGAGGAACTGGGAGAAGATGAAATGTGCATACTGATTACAGATGTACAGGGTAAGGAACCAAGGGTCAGGGTTACTGGCAAGACATTAACAGGTGGACAAGGGTAGGGAAGCAGGAAGGCGTACATGAGAGAGTGTCAGAGAGGCATCCGGGCTACAGACTCTGCTTAAGGAGCCTTAGTGCAGATCCTATCTGCTGGCCCTGTTCAGCTCTGGCCTAGGACTGGGGAAGTACTAGATATTTCTTTCCTCTAAACCTGGAGCTACATGGGTCAGAGTAAAAGCCAGGTTCTAGAAGGACCCTTAAAGTTCCAAGAGAACATCTGCCCTCCAAAAACTTGTGTTTAACAAGAGAACTGAAGCTCTAAACTTGTGAGCCCACAGTTTACTGTTTATGGGACAGAGGTGTGTGTGGGTGCTTGGTAGAAAGTGTGAAGAAAAAGAACCCGTTGATATGTTTTTCATTTTGAGCGCATGGCTTTTTTAAATTTTCATTTTTAGTTTAAAAAGTTTAAGTTAAAATACAATTGTATCATTTCCCCATTTCTTTTCCCCTCTCCAACCCCTTCCGTTTTATTTTTGAGAATTCCATATATGAGTATTTACATAATTTTACCCTCTCCTCCAATGCCGCCCATGACCATCACTCCTCCACCTGCTTCCTCTCAAATTCATGTTCTCTTCTCCTTTGTTAGTCTCCTCTCTCTCTCTCTCTCTCTCTCTCTCTCTCTCTCTCTCTCTCTCTCTCTCTCTCTCTCGTGTGTGTGTGTGTGTGTGTGTGTGTGTGTGTGTATGTATGAGTATGTGCATGCATGCAAGCAAATGAACTGTTGAGTCCTATAGTGTTGCTCATATATGTATGTTTTTAGGATTGACTACTTGGTATTGGATAACAAATTAGACCTGTAAAGAGGGGCTGGAGAAACGAGTCAGTGGTTAAAAGCACTTGTTGCTCTTGCAGAGGACCATGGTTTGGTTTCCAGCTCTCACATGGTGCTTTAAAACCATCTGTAACTCTAGTTTCCAGGGAACCCAAGGCCCTCTTCTGACCTCTGTGTGGAGAGATTCTTGGAGATTTGGTCCCTCAATGTGATTAACTGGCTAAGGGTCACTTTGTGGAAAGGAAATCCACAGGGAGGTGAGGAAACAATCAGCTTTGCCATACAGTTTGTTGTTTGTGCTGAAATGTGGTGATATTGTATTTGTGCTGAAATGTGGTGATATTTTATTTGTGCAGAAATGTGGCGATATTTTATTTATGCAGAAATGTGGTGATATTTTATTTGTGCTTTAATAAATAAAGCTTGCCTAGAGATCAGAGGAAATAGCAAGCCATTTTACGTAAACAAAGAAGTCAGGCAATGGTTGCACACGCCCTTAATTCTATCACTTGGCAGGCAAGATCTCTGTGTGTTCAAGACCACACTGGAAACAGAGCCAGGTATTGTGGCACATGCCTTAAATTCCCAAACTAGTTAGCCATGGAGGTCTGTACAGACAGACAGGAAGTGACAGAGCTGTGTAGGAAGAGAAGTGATGTAGCTGGGCAGAGAGAGCAAATCAGATGGCAGGGGATATAGCGTAGGTAGACAGGAAGTAACTCGCCTTTTGGAAGCTGCAGAGTTGGTGAGGTAAGGTTGGCTGGTGGCTTTCCTTATTTCCCTGATCTCTCTAAGGCTTTCACCCCAATATTTGACTCTGTGTTTTTTATTTAATAAGACCATTTAGAAATTCATCTATTTTACCAGCATATCTGTCCCCATAGCATAACAGAATGCAAGTAGACCCCATGACTCTGGTCTCTTCCTTTCTTCACGAAGTAATCAGTAACATGGGTTGATTAGGTTACTGGGCAAAGGAAAGAAATATAGCCATGGAAATGATCAAATGTCTGAAATGTGAGAGCCAGGGAAGGTGTTCAGCTACTCTTTTCCTAATTGCTTCTATCCCCAGCTTTTCCCCAAGGATGCTGCTACTATTTATGGCGAGTTATTTTTCCATATCTCTTCTCACACTGTTATTCTTCACTCTAGCCATAAGTCAGTATGAGTTTGATCACTTCAAAGAAATCTACCAAGACTTTGGAAGCAATGAAAACACCAGACAAAAGGAAAATGACTCAGAAGAAGCTATCCAGGACCCTGGTCCAACACGAGACTGTCCCAGCACCTCCAGGTATCCTGCACAACTTGGACTGTTACTCCCCACCCCTGCATTTATCATAACTTCATATTTTTAATTCTTCTAAAGTAGCTGAGAAAAATATATAAATTTAGATAGACATTCAATCAATACTTTTTGAAATGTTAAATTATTAAAGTTCCTAGTAATTTTGTAAATACAGTTTGTTTCCAAATATATAGTATAGCTCTTCAGTACCTCTTTTTAAAGACTATTAACAAGTGGTTATTACATCACACTTAGTAGCTGTGTTCTATGTGGGCCAATATCTGTTTAGTGAACAGTTACCAGAAGCAGCTTGGGCCAGGCACTGGCTGGGCCCTCATTATATAGCCAATTATACAGTCTCCTATAATGACTAGAAGATAATACCTTTTAGACTGTTATTGCTGGCAAGCAGAAAAAGCTATTGATCACAGACAGGACCATGCTGCATGGCTAATAAGTAAATATTAACTGATGAATTTTATATTTTTTGCCATTGAAAGTATAAGTTAACCTTAATATTATCACTAAAGTGATAATTAAGGCTTACTTTCTGTCATGTTTTTAATTATACTTAAGTGATCAGGAAATTTTTTATACTCTTTTCTATTTTGTTTTTATAAGATATCTGTGACAGAGTCTTGCTATTTAGGCCAGGCTGGCCTGAAATTCACTATATAGACCATGCTGGTATCACATTTACAAAAGTATTCCCATCTTAGACTCTGAAGTGCTGGCATTACAAGTGCAAACACCCATGCCCAGCTTCATTTTTAAATTTTGATTTTCCCTGCCCTCGTGTTTTCAGTTGCATAATTCCCAATACTCTCTTTCCCTCTTCTCCTCCTCCTCCTCCCAGATTCCCCTCTCCCTACATTCCTCCTCACCTTCATGTCTTCCTCCTATTTTTTTTTAAATCGGGACCTTAAAGGTTGGGGGATTTCTTTACATCTCCAAATGCTCTCTCGAGTGAAAAACCTGGTGTTAGGAAAGGAGAAAAGGCCATTGGCATCATATGGTTGAAGCTACCAGTTGGTAAACAGCTTAACTTTGCAGTGCACACGCCACAGCAGGGAGACGTGTCCTCTGTTGGTTACGATCTGGCACACCGACGGAGAAGGTCTGTGGAGCTGTCTCCTTTTTCGGTTTGCAGAGGCGTTGTGGCTGCTTGATGTTTCTTTACTCACTGCTCTTTCCTCTAATTCCACAGTTAAGAGACAGGAAAGGAAAGAGGAATGAGAAGAAAGCCTGCTTGCTCTTCGCTGTCTTTAGGATTTTCAGCTTTCAGAAGGCCCCAGAAGTTTTGAGATTGATGTCATTCTGTCTGTCATCGCTTAAAGGTGACTTTCAATGGCATGTGCCCTTCCTCCTTCCTGTTGGAAATATATCTCACAATGTTTGGTAATGTTAAGAATAAATTTTAAAAATAGAAATACTGTCATGTTTTATTTACATACTCTTGACTAAAATCTGTGTTTTTCTTCTTTGGATACTTTTAACTTCATTGAAAAGTGAACTTGTTTTCAATTACTTTATATAACCCAAGGTAAATGAAAATGTCATGCCTAAAACAGTTTTTGTCTTTTTTTTTTTTTTTTTTTTTTTTTTTTTTTGAGACAGGGTTTCTCTGTGTAGCTTTGCGCCTTTCCTGGAACTCACTTGGTAGCCCAGGCTGGTCTCGAACTCACAGAGATCCGCCTGGCTCTGCCTCCCGAGTGCTGGGATTAAAGGCGTGCGCCGCCGCCTCCGCCGCCGCCGCCGCCGCCGCCGCCGCCGCCGCCGCCACCACCACCACCACCGCCCGGCTTCAGTTTTTGTGAAGGGGGGGATGGAGGCGTGCCTTCTGAGCTGTGCTGTTCACTCCATTCATCAGTAAGTGCATGTGACAACTGAGTGCTTACTTGAATGGCACGACTTGGATTTTAGATGTGCTCTTTGGAAGAGAGTGTAATTTTTAAATTAGCAGGTTAAGTTACCATACAAAATTTCATTGCGGCTTTTTCGTGTGTATGTGATTTTCTTTGTTTTTCTTCATCCCTTTCCAGTTAGGCTGCCTTAGCTCTCCTGCCCTACTCCTGGTAGACATCTTCCTCCCCTTAAAAGGCTTCCCTTCGGCTTTCCCATTATGTGTATTCCATTTTCTTCTCTTTTTCTCCCCTCTCATCTCTCTTGAGTCTCTTCCTCTCCTTTCAGGGTCCCCATTCTATTTCCATGAGACACAGACAGACACACACACAGACAGACAGACAGACAGACAGACAGACAGACACACACACACACACACACACACACACACGAGAGAGAGAGAGAGAGAGAGAGAGAGAGAGAGAGAGACAGAGAGACAGAGACAGAGAGAGAGACAGAGAGACAGAGAGAGAGAGAGAGACAGAGAGAGATAGACAGACAGACACAGAGAAAAATCTAAATTCCACATATAGGACAAAATGCTTTTCTGGGTGTGGCTTATTTTGCATAGCTTAATTGTCTTCAATTTCATTCATTTTTCTGGAAATCTCGTGATTTCATTTCTTAATGCAAATGGAGAAAAACGTTCCGTTTTGTATATGCTCCATATTTTCTTGGTAAGTTCGTCTTTTGAACAGCTGCTTCTGTTTTTTAGCTATTTTGAATAGTGCAGCAGTAAATATGGATGTGCGTACAATTTTGTGGTCTTTGACTTTAAGTATGTATCTGGGATTGGTACAATAGATTATTTGGTATTTCTATTTTTTTATTTTTTGGATGAACCTCCACATTAATTTTTCTATCAGCCACATTCCCCTCAGTAGCCGGGCAGTGGTGGTGAACATCTTTAATCACAGCAATCAGGAGGCAGAGCCAGGTGGATCTCTGTGAGTTTGAGGCCAGCCTGGTCTACAGAGCAAGATCCAGGACAGGCACCAAAACTACATGAAGAAGCCCTGTCTCAGAAAAACAAAAGCAAAGAAAAAAATTCCCCTGAGCAGTGTATAAAAGCTCCTTGCCGGGTGGTGGTGGTACATGCCTTTAATCCCAGCACTTGGGAGGCAGAGGCAGGCGGATCTCTGTGAGTTTGAAGCCAGCCTGGGCTACCAAGTGAGTTCCAGGAAAGGCACAAAGCTACACAGAGAAACCCTGTCTCGAAAAAACCAAAAAAAAAAAATGCTCCTATTTCCCCATTTCCTTGCCAGTATTTAGTATTATTATTTTCTTTCTTCTTAATAGTCATTCAGACTAGGGTGAGGGGAAATCTCAAAACTACCTTTCCTGTTGGGTATAGAATATTGATCACTATTTTCAAATATTTATAGACCATTTGTATTTCTTCTTTTGAGAAATGCTTATTCATTACAATAGCCCATTTATTGATAAGACAGGTTTTGGTAGTTAAATCATTCTGATCCTTCATATATTCTATATATTAATCTGACTGATGTGTAGGTGAAAAATTTTCTCATTCTTTAGATTGTCTCTTCACCCTAGTGATTATTGCCTTTGTGATTAAAAATAATTTTGAATTTGATGCAAACCATTTGTCATTTGGAGGATTATTTCCTGTAGCTAGAGTTTTCCTGCCTTGCCCACAGTCAGGACAAATCTCTCTCTCCTGCCAGTCCCACAGCCGCTCAGACCCAACCAAGTAAACACAGAAAAACTTATTTTGCTTACAAACTGTATGGCCGTGGCAGGCTTCTTGCTAACTGTTCTTATATCTTAAATTAATTCATTTCCATAAATCTATACCTTGCCATGTGGCTCGTGGCTTACCGGCATCTTTACATGCTGCTTGTCCTGGCGGGCGGCTGGCAGTGACTCCTTCTGCCTTCCTGTTCTTTCTTTTTTCCTCTCTGTTAGTCCCGCCTATACTTCCTGCCTAGCCACGGGCCAATCAATTTATTGACCAATCAGAGCAACTTGACATACAGACCATCCCCCAGCACAACCAAGTGCAGACCATCTCAGACACCTGCACTCAGGCCCGTGGTCCTAATCATCCTCTATGCGGACCTGCTGGGTAAAGCCACGAGGAACCCGAGAACTGGCTCCCACAGGACATACAGAACATCCCACAGCAATTTCCTGTGCTATTAGAGTCCCTTTCAGAAATTCCTTGCCTCTGCCTATAATGTGAATGCTTTACCTAGGTGTTCCCCTGGCAGTTTCCAAGTTTTAGGTCCTAAGCTAAGGTCTTTCGTATATCTTGGGTTGATTTTCATTCAGGATGATAGGTAGGGGTCTAGCTTTATTCTTGTGCATGTGGATTCCAGTGTGAGGTCCTGTTATTTCTTTAATTCTTTGGAGACTGTGTTTCACTATGTAGCCCTAGCTGTCCTGGAGCTCATCATGGCCTTGAACTCAGAGATTCTCTTGCCTCTACCTCCCCAGTGATGGGATTAAAGGCATGTAGCACAAGGCCTAGCCTTTTCTTACTTCTTGAATGTAAGGGATGTACATATTGCTGGAGATCACTTCCTGTGAGCATGTCTAAGTTGAGGGCCATGAATACTAGTCTGTGACTGGTGTAAAAAACCTCGGGGTGGGCTAACTATGTCCTAGTGTCTTTTAGCTAGTCTGGTACAGCCATTTTCATTTTACACATACTGGACTTTTCCTATGACTTAAACAAATGACCCAAAAACCATGTCCCTTTTGTGTCATTGATAGTCAGGCTTTGATCAAGTTATTCTTACTCCAGTATAAGTAATCAGGCTTGCCTGTAAGCATATCTTGCAGTCTTGACCTAAGTTGAGGAGATCATAGCTGGCATTTACTTAAGCCAGCATGTTGATAAATAGCCTTTCCCACATAAAGGGCTTCTCTATGGTCAGTTCCCATATTATTTATCCTCACTCCCAAGGCACACTATGGCCTTAGCTCCTTGTTCCTCTATTGGACCTTTATTCCAGACCCCTTTTGTTAGGAAGTCCATGGATGACCAGTGTTTAAAAGATAAGACCGATAGATTTCCTCCCAGTAGTTCTTTTGTCCTTGGCTACTCATCCATAGGCTGTCACTAGCTGGGGTCCTAGCCAAAGGGACCACAGTGTATTTTACTGGTGTGGGCAGATCCATCACAGCATACTAGGTCTTAGAGGTGATCCATGGCTGTCTATTCCCAAGTAGCATCACCTGGAGGAGATAGTGCAGATCCCCTCCTGGGGAACAGTAAGTTATATTGATGGGTGTCCAGGAATTGGAATTTCTTTGGAACAAGATTGCACTCCATACTAATTTATGTGACAGAGTCAGAGAGCTTGAGTGGGGACTGGCTCAGATGCACATCCACAGGATCAGAAAGGACAGCAGGAGGCAGAGGAAGAGCTGAGCCATTGTCCCCGTTTCTAGGTTGTTTTGAGATTATCAGTGTCAGTGGCTAGTCTGAGTTGGCTCTCATGGCCCACCCCTGGCTTGGGTCCACAGCAGCTTTGGTGTGAGTGTGGTGTATCCATGGCTTGACACCTGCAAGTTTAAGAGCTGAGGGAGTGGTGAGGATTGGGCATTTGGGGTACAGTGTCAGCTAAGTCTTTTAGGAACCTCTAGAGGTAGTTATGTCCATACTCCCAGAGGTCACCTTGAGTCCTTTCAGAGGAGTGGAGGTGGCTGGCAAACCCAACCTCAGAAGAACAGTAACCATATTTACAGGATGTGTAATGCATCCTAAACACTGTGTGGCAGAATTAAAGTCCTGTTTACTTTCTCAACCAGGCCTGAAGGTTTGTGGTGGTACTGTGTGTACAAGTTTCAAGTTAATTCTCTGTGCAGGTAGAATAAGCTACCCAGCCTGAGGAGTACACACCATAACCAGCATGTATTGTTAGCTTCTGCTGGGTTGAGTGTCAGGAAAGTCCATTCATATATGTTTAAATAGGTAGGACCCCTGTTTTGTGTCAACATGGATGCCTTGGGTCCCTGCTTGAGATTTTTCCAGGAACACACTGACAGGCTTTGCTAGCTCTCAGTGTTGGCAACCTTGGCGCTACCAAATATCTTTGCAATAATTCTTGTAGGGCAATTTTATATCCAGATGGGTTGCTTCATTAGCTTTCAGGATTACACTGGGAGCTGTCATCCCGGGAATGATTTTCCTATCTGTCACAATCAGCCAGTCCTTCTGATTTTTAGCAGCTCCTTCATCAGTTGTTAAGGGATAATAAGAGGAGACTGGGGGACTTTGTCTTCATGGAGGCCAGCCTGTTTGGCCGCCTGGTCTGCCAGTTGGTTTCCCTGACTCACTTGACGGTGACCCTGTGTGAGTCTAGCAGTGTACCACTGCCATAGCCAGCCAGCTTCTAGGAGATGGAGGATTTGTTCTCTTTTTAAATTTCTTTACCCCCTAAGGTAAGCATTTCTCTTTCTCTGTATATTGCTATGTTGAGTATCTTTTTTACTTTCTTTTTATTTATTCTGTGTATCTTTCACATCATGTATCTCAATCCCATTCATTCCCTGTCCCTTCTCATCTGCCCTCCATCACTGCAACCCCCCCCCAAATAAAACAAAATTTAAAAGGAAGAAAAGGAAAAAATTAAAATCTCATCGTGGAAGCTGTAGTGTGACACAGTGAGTAAATAGCTTTTTGTCCATTTATCTTTAATTGCAAGTGTTCATTGCAAAGAGTCATTGGTCTGGTACGAGGCCTCTGGCTTCTGCTGCACTCTCGATGCTGGGCCCTCACTGGGACTCCTCTTGGATATCCTGTCCTTGCCCTGTGTCGTGGAGATCCTGCAGCTTTGGGTCTGCAGGTCTGGCCCTTTCACGGGCTCCAGCAGTTCACAGATGAGGTGGATGTTGGGGCAGGCGAAGTCATAACCCTGGTTCTGGGCCTGGGCAGCTGCAGGGTTGTTCAGCCCATCAGTTCTTCCCTGCCCTCACCACCAGGGTGAGCTCTCCATCACTGCTGCAGCTGATTCACCCATTGCAGCAATGAGTGAGGGGTGGGACCAGTTCTCTTGGCTTCATGCCCTCAGGGTCGGCTCTCCCACACCTACACCATCAGGGCCAGCTCTACTCTGTTGCCCAGGTGAGGTGTAGGGCCACTGTCCCGAGTGCTGCAGCTGGTGAGGGGCCAGGACAGCCCTCTTCCTCCCATGACCCCAGAGCCATCTCTTCCACCTGTCCCAGGTGTCAGTGGGCAGGGGAGCACCTCTCCTCAACCCATGCCACCACGTGTCAGATGAGTAATGGGGACAGTCCTCCTCCTGCTCACGACATTGGAGCTGGGTCATCCACACCTCCTCCGACAACAGGGCCAGCTCTGCTATGCTGCCTAGGCCAGGAGCAGGGCCCACTTTCCTTAGTGCTGCACCTGGTAATGGGAAGAGTCAGCTCCATCATCTGTTGCAGGGGGGTAAGGAACGAGGGGTAAGGAGGGGCATCTCTCCTCCACCCACGCTGCTGTATGACAGATGAGTAGTAGGGACAGCTCTCCCATGCTTACAGCTTCAGGGCTGGTTTACCCACACCTCCTCCAACTGAGTGTTGCAGCTGGTAGGAGGCAGGGATGGCTCTCTCACTCTTGTGGCACAGGGCCAGCTTGCCCACCTGCCTCAGGTATTGATGGGTGTGGTGGGGAGAAGAGCATCTTTCCCCTCCCTGTGCCACCACAAGACAGATGAGAAATGGGACGAGCTCTACCATGTTGAGCATCTTGATGTGAGGGTCCATCCCCTTTTTGCAGGCTTCAGCTCCCATCAGTAAAAGGTTCCATATCTGAACTGGTGAGTGGTCCGTCCTTTTAAGTCCGGCCATGAGGAGAAAACTTCTTTTGTCCTTTCTCTGAAATCATGGCGGGACTTTCTCCCCTTTTCAGGCAAGCATGTGACTGGATAACATACCTGTCATCTTGTTTAATGAGGAAAAGATCTGGATTTTCCCTTAGTGGACATACTGGAACCCACTCATCCCTGGAATGCAGCCTTCTGGAATCCAGTGAGCATCCCCATGTAGTCGTTGAGACTGACGGTTGGCTGGCAGGACAAGTTGGTGTGCATTGTGCCAGACAGATGCCAATGGAAGGATGGAATCAACTGACTCTGCAGTGTGAGGTGTTGGCAGTTGGAGCCAGTAGAGGACAGCATCATGGGCAAAATTTTATCCTCTAGGGAAGTTAATAGCAGTGCTTCCTTGGTGTCTTCAGCCTTAACAATTGTTGCAGGACTGTGTGGGTCTCACATTGGGACTGTTGATCCCATGACCAGAGATCTCTAACCAGGAGTTGGGGGGTTTATATGTGCCTAGCCCTGTGAGATGGGGAAGATCACCTTCTCCCTCAAGAGGCTGACTGCCTGATTGGTTGCCTCACAGTGACTTAGAGGTCTTTCCTATACTTTACATGTATAGGCCCAGGCTCAGTCACCTCCTTATATGGGAGGTGAATGCCCATTCAATTGAAACAAACTCAGCAGAACCTCAGGTTGAGCCCCAATCAGACCCAGTAGCCACAGCACTGTGGAACCATTACAAACATTCACACAACTCATTCACTATCCATTCAGAAGTCCCATTTTAAATTCCCAGTCTATCTATTTCTCTGAAGATCAATATCAGTGCCTTGGTATCCCTTTGATACCCTGGAGACCACTACCTCCTTAGTATCCTACTGAGGCTTCAGATGCAATCGCCTGTTGGGTGATTAAGCCCATCTGGCTTTCCTGCCTATCTCCCCAGGTGTCCTTACCTGGTCTGAATTCCAGTCTAGTCTTATTTTTTTCCACTCTTGGGTCTCACATTCAGTTTCCTTGGCCACTGGAATGAGATCCCAGAATCCAGTTAAGGGTGTATACTTCTATATTCCAAAGACCTTCAGTGAGCTGAGAGGCCTGGAAACAGCAACATTTTTCTATCAACTGGGGTCCTGGTGAAGGAGATCTCACTGGGACCTCCAGAAATGTTACAGGACTCTTTCTGGAATAAGCACTTCAATACCAATAAAAGCAGAAGAGAGGACATGTCACTAGTAGACTGAAGCCAAGATAGCTCCTGAAAGGCCTTAGTCCAGGGTCCAGTTTACAGTCTCGTTTTATACTCTAAAACCATAAGGTGGGGTGGGCAAGCAAGAGAGATTTTTATATAAGGTATGTAGCAGTCAGCAGGTTGTTAAGAGCAACAACCTGTTATTTTAGCTATTCCTCCAGGTCATTCTGTTCCAGGCAGCAAGTGAAATCATGCTTGGCAAACAGGCAGTACAATCAGTGCTCTAAATAAATCACTAAATCAGTGTCTGATAATTGATCCCTTTTTTCAGCAATACGTGAGAAACTTGTTTATTTTTCTTTATGATTTCATCATAAAAGAGAAATTTGGCACTTCCCCCAATAAGGAATGTAATTAAAGTAGATAGAGAGTAATGAATAATTGTTTAAAAAGATGGTAGTGTCACTATTTTATTTCCTTTTGTTCAAAATACATTCTTTTATCACATAATATATCCTGATTATTTCTACCCCCCTACTCCTTCCAGTTCCTTCTCACCTTCTCTCTGACCTGGATCTACTCTATTTCTGTCTCTATTAAAAAAGAAGTCTCCTAAGAGATAATAATAACATATAACAAAATAAAATATCATAAGATAAAATAAAATCTATCACACTGAAGTTAAGCAAGATAAACCAACCAAAGGAAAGGAGCCCAAAGGAAAGCACAAGAATCAGAGATCCACTTGTTCATACACTCAAGAATCACACAAACACTAAACTGAAAGCAATAATATATATGCAGAGGACCTGGTATAGATCTGCGCAGGCCCTATGCACGCTGCTTCAGTCTTAACCTTGTTCTATTTTACATATTTATATCATTTTATGTTGATCTCATTATTACGGTTTTAACTAAAAGTTTGAGCACTATATGAAACAAGAATGTTGTGAATGGGTACTGTGGAGGTTTGAATAAGAATGGCCCCCATAGGCTCCTGTATTTGAGTGCTTAATCTTTGGGGAGTGGCACTACTTGAGAAGGACTAAGAGGTGCGGCCTTGTTGGGGTAGATGTGGCTTTGTTGAAGGAAGTGTGTCACTTGGGGTAGGCTTTGAGGTTTCAAAACCCCAAACCAATCCCAGCATGTCTCCCTTCTCACTGCCTGTGTATCCAAATGTAGAACTCTCAGCTTTTTCTCCAGCACCATGTCTGCCTGCAGGCCACCATACTCCTGCCACTATGATAATGGACTAAACTTCTGAAACTGCAAGCAAGCTCCAATTAAATGTTTTCTTTTATAAGAGTTGCTGGAATCATGGTGTCTCTTCACAGCAATAGAACACTGACTAAGACATGCACTCTTGTCATTATTCCTGATTTTAGAAAAACAATTTCATTTTTATTCCACATTTAGCATAATGTTTATTATAGGTTTATCATGTCACCTTTATTATGTTGAGATATTTTCCTTCTACTCTTTTCTTCAGACTCTGTATCATAATGGGATATTCAACTTTGGAAAAGGCTTTTTCTGTGATGATTGTGTGACTTCTGTCCTTAAGTGTATCTATGCTATCAATACACACACACACACACACACACACACACACACACACACACACACACAAAATGTTGTGCCAATCCTGTAACTATGGAAGGAAACCAACTTGGTTGACTTGATGTACAATCTTCTTAATGTATTCTATAACTAGTAACGATGTAAAAATATATTTCTTTAATTTTTTGAGATTATAATTATATCACTCCCCCCTTTCATTTCCTGCATCCAAATCCTTTCATATACTCCTCCTTATCCCCTTTCAAATCTATTTCCTCTTTACTTCGAAAGATTTTTTTTTTTTTGGTTTCTCTGTGTAGCTTTGTGCCTTTCCTGGAAATCACTTGGTAGCCCAGGCTGGCCTCGAACTCACAGAGATCCACCTGGCTCTGCCTCCCGAGTGCTGGGATTAAAGGCGTGCGCCACCACCGCCCGGCGAGAAAGAATTTTTTAAAAGAAATTTTGCACTTATGACCATCAGGGAAAGTGGTCTACAGTTTTCTTTTTGGTTTTCACACCAGTGTAATACTGGCTTCATACAGCATGTTAGTGGGTATCTTTTTCTTTTCAACTTGTGGGAAAGTTTGAGAAGCATTGATATTAGCTCTTCAAAAAGTCACTATACTTTGGCAGTGAATACATCTGATTGTGGGTTTCCTTGTGGGGAGTCTTAATCACAGCTTTAATCTCATTGAACATTACGGGTCTATTAAATGGTTTTATTTATCTTACCCTCCCAAAGCTCTAGGCATTGATTTTTACATTAAATAGATACTGTCTTAGTACCCATTATGGTGAAGTAGACTTGACTATTCTATAATCCATCTTATTAACATCAATATTGATGTTTAAAATGTCCATCATATTGTATTATTTATGGCTAGAACTCCATAATGAAGCAGAAGCACAGAAACTCTTGTCCCTATTACTTAAACTGAAAGGGCAAAGTGGGCCAATATATGGGTATTCACAAAGTGTAGTTTGGTGCACCAAGCTGGTTAGGATTTGTTATTATTTATGTTGTATGAGCTGTTAAAATAACATTGCTCTTAGATCTAATTATAAAGGATGCATTTCCTGACCTCCATATTTCTTAAGTCACACCTTGGCCATCTTACTGTCTTGTTCCTCTATAGAGGGCCAGAAACTTATGAAAGCAAGATCTCCTAATCCTGCTAGAATATGCCCCATGTAGTTAATATCTCTGACTATTTTCCAGTCTGCTTCTAGCAGTGGCACTCTGCCCTTGGGATGGGCCAGCCTTGGTAAATCTGACTGTCCTATCAAGGTATAGGCTCCCAGAGCTAGCATAGGACCTGGGGCTTGGTCTAGGGGATAGGCCAGGGCCTAGAGGGGGAACAGGAGTAGGAAGTAAGGGCCACAACATTGGTTAGGTCTTTAGTAGTTTGAATGTTCTCAAATCCATTCTAGTCTCTCTAGTCATTATTAACATACATGAAAAAAGATAAACCATCATATAAAACATGTTTTATTGGTTGTCTCAAATGTGGATTTCTCCAACTGAGCTCCCATTCTGAAACTCAGCTAATGGTCTCGCTAGCCAGACTAAATAAATAGTTGATGTTGTAACTCCTTTTCCTCCTTTATTGTGCACCACACAGTTTTGCATGCGCTCAGTGGCTCCATGATTTTGAAAATGACTGGTTTGTAAGCTTATCTTTGTGTACGATTTAGATGCAGTCCTCAAGCTGCCTGGACACCATGGGCCGTGTCCCTTCTGCCGCCCCACCAAGGCCCACTTGGAGACCATCGGCTTGGTCGGACACATCAGTGTGGAGACTACTTCTACACAAGGCAACCTCTTAAAATAGTTTGGTCCATTGAAAATCTTCAGTCTCTGTTGTCAGTATTCTATTGCCCTTCCTTCCTTATTCCCCAGACAGAAATGGACTACAGAACAAGCTTTATTGAATTTATTTGCTTTGAATTAATAAAAAAAGAAAGAAAGCTAAAAGAAACAAGTAAACTTATCAGAATACATTTCTAGGCACTGAAAAACTTAAGCTCATGATTAAAAACTGAGGTCTGTTAGTACTTGGGGAGATATCATTAAAGGGGACTTCTCATAGTGAGGATGATGTAATGAAGGCATAGGCAAAATGGGGAAGGGAAGTGTTAGAGTTAATATACCAGGACTACCTATGTTAAAGGCATTGGTTTAAATAAACTATTCACTATAGGAATATAAATGAAATGAAATCCAGTCAATCAAAAACTTAACATTATCAAAAGAGCAAAACTAGAGAATCAAAATAAGGAGATGTCTTATAAATTAAATGAAAAATCCAGCATGATGTTGTAGAGCATGTCATTTTACCATCATCAGCAAAACCCAGCACCAATTATTTAAGTTAGCTATAGAATCTCATTGCCTCTCTAAACTTGGTTTTGAATGGGGAAGCATCCAACATAGATGGTCAAAGCTGCATGTCTGTTTAAGCAAAGTAAGCACAATGTGACAAAAGTAGATGTCCTTTGGAATTAGGATGTCCTTTGGAGCTAGGTTTACTGTTAAGGCATCTAAACGTAGATCTCTCATAATGTTTGCTAAACTTGAGAGATAGAATAAATGTGGAGAAACTGAACATGAAAAAGTTAATTAGGTGGGGAAAACCCACCTGCCATACGTGACACCATTCCATAGGCTTTGGATCCTGGAATATATATACATTCCAGAAAGTGAATTGAACACAGTAATTCACTACTTTCCATATCTTGACTGGAAAGCAATGTGACCAACTTCCTCAAGTTCCTGCTGCTGAGAATTCCCTGCTACAATGGGCTGCACACTCGAACTCTAAGCCAAAATAAGCCCTTTCTCCTTTAGCTAGATCTTATCAGAGAATTTATTACAGCAATAGGAAAAGTAACTAAGATGCTGAGTTACACAGAGTTCTTTGCCTTAAGCCTGGAGCCGGAGAGGCAGGACACTCTCCAGAGGACCCAGACACAGTCTAACTAGTGGGCTTGCCATCTTCTTGGTTGAAAGTACATCCATTCCCTGGGCTAAATTACCTGAATCTTTCCACTGAAATTATTTGGTTGAAAGAAATAGCAATCTTTTAGCTGCTGGAGCAAAATGCAGCTGTTTTCTTTCTTCTAAGGTACAATGTTTTGCAATTCTATAGCATAACTTTTCTGGAGAACATGCTGGATTTGGGGATATTGGTAGTGACTTACTGAGGGTTAGACATTAGTAGCATTTATTTCACTCAATTAAAATGTTAATTTCTATTTCTAATGTTATTTTTCTTAATAAAAACTAGCCCTAGTAAAAATGTTATATGAAATTACCACAGCTACTGGCAATTATTACTGAAAATGCTGATGCTCTGTCCAGGAGCTATTTATTTCATGATCTCTGACATTTGGCTCCATGCTTGAGATTTCTTCTTGGCCATTGCGAACCACACAGGCTCCTCAGGTGGTGAAAATTTGGGTGGCAGACTTGAAGAGCGTCTGGTTTCTCTTTCACTGATATATGGATGAGGCAAGTTCTGATCATCAAATGCAACTGGAATCACAACAAACAACATACAAATAGTCAGAAATCCCAGAGACACTGGAATATATTTAAAGATGAAGTGAAATGCACCATCCTTGCACGTTTTCTATGATCACCCAGTTCTTAGTACTTTCCAACCATTGTTCTCTTGGAAGTTAGACTTCTAAAATCAGAGCTTGGGTGAATGGTGCAGTAGTTATGTATGTCCAGGGGGGCAGCATCAAGTTGGAAATGGCTATAGGATTATAGCCATGGCAAGGCATGTGAGGTGATTCTTGCAGCCAATCTTTTGACATTTACTATTTGACTCTGTTATACTTTTGAACTCACACCCAAAGGGAAACATATTATACCTATTCCTTTTTTTAAAATTTCAGATCTCTTTTCACTAGTCACTAACATTGTGAAATTAAATAACTGATGGATCAATAGATCTATGTAATAAGAGCCAGAGAAATAATACTCTGCCAACTACTGTGGCCAGACAGACTGCTCTGTTTCCCAACTCCACTCCCTCCCTTGTCCTGCTCTACAGCTTAAAAGCTTCAACTAAACAAGTGGTTCTCAATTCTAACTACACATTGGAATCATCTAGGAATGTTTTTTAAATGCCAGAGTATCTGGGTGTGATAGGACATGCCTGTAATCCCAGCATTTGGGAGGCTGAGTCAGGAAGACTAGGAGTTTGATGCTCTAGCTTGGGCTATATCACTGAAATCAAATGACAACCACAATAACAGAAAACAAAAACAAAAACAAAACAAACAAAAAACAAAAAAGAGAACACAAAAACTGTCAGTGTCCATGCAATTTCTTGAACCAACTGAATCAGTAGGGAAGCAGTTAGGACTATCTATCATTTAACAAGCTTCCTGGTGGATCTACTCTTCAGGGGAGCTGAGAACCACATTTCAGGAATATACAGCTCATAAGACATGCATCAATCTGATGACTGCTATTTTCACAGTGAAATAATGGGTTCCTGAGTTGAATGTAAGTCCATCCTCCTCTCCAGTTTCAGTAAGAGTCCAGGGATGATGGTGTACCAGAGGCCAGAGGCCTTGAACCAGACCAATGATTCGTTGCAATGAACATTTGCAGATGAGGTTGATTGGACAAAAGGGTATATATACTGTGTGACACACTGCAGCTCTCAATGTCACTAAAATGAATGAAGAGGTGTTGGAGAGGTGGTAACGACAGAGGAGTGAAGTGTGGTTCTTTGCTTTTTTTTTGTTTTTAATTAAATTTTGGGGGGGTGTTCTTTGGGTGGATGCTGCAGGGCTGAGGGGAGGATGTGGAGGGACTTGGAGGTGAGTGGGATTGGGGTGTGTGATGTGAAATTCCTAAAGAATCAAAAAAGATTTATGTTACTTTAAAAATATCCATCCTCCTCTCCTCCAGCTCCTGCTGAGGAAATCCCTCTGGTACATAACTCTCACTGATGAGGTCACAGTCTATCATTTCCTGTCACATTTATCTGCAGCATTCAACATATCCCCATGTCTCACACCGCTAGTCAGAATATAGAGTGTATGAAGTGAGCCTTTTCAATGAATCAGTGCTACTGGGCCTTTACAGTGGATTATCAACAGTTTCATTGAGGTTAGAACAGGTGAAGAAACATTGCTTTGCTACACCTAGAAAATGACTTGGTGCTTTCCTCTCCTACCTAGCACAAGAACGTTTTGTGCCTTGCCTTGCCAGCTTCTTCAGTGAGGTGAGAGACTAGAAAGGGCTATGGAAATTGTACACTGCACTCAGATATAACAATTGGACTTTCTTAAAGTAAATCTGTTGCATTCCATGGAAGAGACAAGAAAGAATCATGAAGCTGATTTGATTAATAAGAGAAATACATTGAGTGAACTTGAAATTGCAAAACATTTCACCACATTCCTCCATGGCTAGTTTTGACAGATCAGAATGTGTGCTTTCACCTGTTTTTGTAGACTTATACAGCTTTGACATCTCCTGTCTGGGAACAGTGGAGGAAAAAGTCATTCTTGACGGGCTATCAGCTATGGGTTCATGTTCCTGTAATACCAAAATGAAAACAAAACCTTTGTAAGTCCTGACAATAACGACAGCAAACTACTCAGAGGATCACATGGTGTGTTAGGATCCTGCCCTCACTCCTACACATGTGCAGCTCAGGGTCTTGTGTCTTATGTCATCAGGGGGTGCTCGCCACTATGTACGATACAGCATGGTCACACAATCTGATGCTTAAAAACCTGATGCTGACCCTCTCTCTCTGCTCTCTGCTCTGCTCTGGTCCCTCCCCTCCCCCCACCATCTTTCTCTCTCTCCAGGCCTGGCTCCCCTCTTCCCCCCTTCCCCGCTTCCCTCCTAAAAAGCTCTGAAAACTAACATTGGGTTCTGTCGTGACCATGACCTTTCCATGTGGTAACCAGCACCACACGCCACAACCAGTGCTGCCACCAGCGCCGATTATCATCCTTTCAGTAAGCCCTGTCGGGGTGCTATAAGTTCAACAATAATCAGAAAAAAAGAGATAGAGGATAGAGATATTGATTCGGAAGTATACATCTAGATAGAAATATATAACTATAGAAATTGATTATATACATCAATAACAAAAGATAGCACAAAGCTCCTTGGGCTTAGAATAAATAAATACCTACATACATACATACATACATATTTAATGATTTATTTGGAATATGTATTACTTAATGATGTATTGGTTTCTATTTTGTGTGTTCAAGTATTCTGCTGCATATATGTGTGTACACCACAGGCACTGCCCCTGAGGCCAGAAGAGAATATTGCATCCCTGGAACTGGAGGTATGGATGGTCATGAGCCGCTATGAGGGTGCTGGGAACTGAACCCATGTCCTCTGTAAGAGCACTAAATCCTCATAGCCACTGAGTAATCTCTCCAGTCCCAGAACTTAAATTATTAACAAATACCCAAGCTGACTCAAGTTTGCTGCCTTTCAGATCAGGAATAAAAGCTATCTAGTCACACAAATAGTGTGAACAGACTGATAGGAGAATAACTTCTCTCTTATCTATGTCCATAACTGTGCCCAATCTCCACTGCTTTCAGAAGCTAAGTAGTGCAAGACCTGGTTATTACTTGGATGGGAGAACAACCTTCTCTATAGCATGTACCACCTCTTAGCTGTGAGCTAACAGAATGTGATGGTTACAAACAAATCTGCTCAGTTGGTTTCAGTGAGCACTATACAATTTTCTACCTTCCCAGACTAGTTGGTATATGACTAGAAGTGTTTTTTCCACTAGGGAATGGTGTAACTGTATTGATTAGGCCTTTAAAGTTGATCTCTACACAACTGTTCTGAATCAATGTGTTTACACATGCTAGGATCTGATTTTGAAATTGGGAGGAATGCTAGCTTTGAGCTCAAATTTTTAAAGTTAATAGTCACAACGTGTAAGTAATGAGTTAAAATGAAAAGGGCATTCACTTACAGGGCTCTTTACTATGTGCAGCTCCAGGCATCCACAGAGACTCTTATAATGTATTCTCTGTGGGGAAAGGGGCCTACTGTGTTTATAGTTTGATTCTCATTTATGAAAATCATATGCATGTACTTAAAGGTGTAATATATAGTTGCTCAGTTTTTACCCTATTGGTTATCTCTGTTTTATTGTTGTTTGTAGTGATAGGGCTGTTGTTGTTTTAACTACTTTTTTATGCAACCAATTTCATGGAAACCTGCTTTAGAATATTTAGGGCAAGGCTTGATTTATAGACTATCTTCATATTCAATACTTTTCATAAATGCTTCAAGAGCACCAAGGCTGTCATATTTGTGTGAATACAAATAAAGACTCTTAAAAAGAACTGTTCTTGATTAATGCTCCCAATAAGAGATGGTCACTGCATGTCTGACATAATTCCCAGTGCAAGCTTAGTCGGTGGCTCCACTAACCTTTACTGGAACTTCCAAGTCTGACTCATAATTTGACTCATATCTTGGTTCCTTGGTCTCACCCCTATTTTCAACTCTGGTCTTTGTTTTTTTGAGAAAGTGTGATACAAAGCCCTTTTGCCTCTGTTTTGCCACATTGATCCAAGCTGGTTCTGTAGTGTAATCTGCCTTCCAATTAGAGGTCTTTCCTGAAAAAGAAATGAAAAGAATTAGAACAGAAGCTAGGCAGAGGGTCATCAGTCTGGGCGAGGTTGCCCACAATAGTGTTCCAAGTGGGATCCTTTCTGGTTGTCAAACAAAAATAGATAGGATGCAGAGAAGGGCCATTCTCTTTTGTACCCTTCCTAAAAACTGGGAAGGCAAGATTAAATAGTTAAATAGTTGTGGATCCCTTACTGGACCCTTTCTTTCCTTTAGCTATCCCTCTTCACAATCCCAAATCAGGGCAAGACAATGGTTGACAGGTAGGCTGAGAAAATTCTCAAGATGCCAGAGACTCAGACCATTGATATAATCCCCCAAACTCTAAGAAACATCTTCTTATAGTCTGTCACTTCTTTGTCCCTTGTGCCATGGTGAAATAGCTGTGACCAGAGGCAGAGACAAGACTAGGCACAGGTGATACCGAGGGCACAACGTTTTTGGAAAAAAGTAGGACTCAGAAGGTCACCTTGATCTGGATTAAATTAAGATGATTTCAGGGTAAGAGTGTAAACATATTGCTCTCAATGAACTGAGTTTTGGAGATCTGTTTAGCAGATTAAAGTGACATGGTGTATTAAAGTTATTATTATTATTTTTTAGAAACTCATAGGAGTCTGCCCAAAGAATACTATACATGAGTTAGATGGAGAAGGAAGAAGAGGTGATTATGAGTATATTAATGAAATGTGCATGGATGTTGGAACTGCTGCATCCTTGGAAGACTACAAAGAAGTTCCTTCTGAATCTATTCATCCAGGATGGGGCACTGCCCTACCTCTAAACCCACAACTAGTCCTGTCAAAGCAACAGTACAGTACGAAGCCTAGAGGCTAGAGAGTTCACAGTCCATCCATCCAAGGCTTTGCCTTGCAGGTCTTTCCTCTACCTGGAAAGACAAAACTCTCACCTGGAGGCCTGTAAACTGCTGGCTTCTTGAAAGGGCCTTCATATCTGGGCCTGCTCCCTCGTTTTTCTGCAAAGCTAAGTATTGGGCTGAAATTCCCTAGGCTTCCACTGAAGCCCTGGGGAGCTCCTTTGTCCATCCATTCTTTGCTTGCTGGGACAACCGGTGTGCAAGGATCTAGATTCTCAGTCCCACTCTTCTGTGAAATTCTTCGAAGTCGCACTCCAAAAACATTTTCGACATCAGCCTTGCTGGTGGATACGATCGGAGGGCTCTCGTTTCCATCAGGACCCTGAGGAACTTCCTCCTTGGAGTAAGTGCCTGTGCAAACAAATGCTTTCTGGGCAGGACCAGTAGTGAGCTTTCCAGGTTTGGTAACAGAAGTTGGGGTGCTTTGAATGAGGTCCCCATAGCCTTGTGTGTATTTCGTGGTTTTCTTTGGAGAATCTGGGCAAGACCAGCTGCCAGTATTTTGAGAAATGGTCCCTTCGGCAGCAGCATTAGCAGAGCTTAAATAAACTTGTTGCTGATAGTCAGTGATCAAGAAAGCCTGAGTAGGCTGACCGGGAGCCCACTGCCCCTCGGGATAGCTCCAGTCCACAGGAACATTTGCAGAGCCTGTTGATAAAACCGGTGGCTGCAGCCCAGCTGCATTGAAGGCCTGAGAAGGCTGTGTGGAAGGCAGCTGTTCTTCAGACCTCACCCACTCTTTGGGAAAAGTGACAGAAACTGAGAGTTTCTGGCCATACTCAAGCTTTCCGAGGGGCTGAGAGACATCCACCGCAGAACCGCTCCACTTCGGAGGGGCACCCTCAGAATATGACAGGATTTCCTGTGACTCTTCAGGCCTTCCGAGTGACTGTGAAGGCGGCTTCACGGGCAGAGCCTTCAAAGCGGGGTCTTCCTTGGGTTCATCATCCCACTTGTATAAGAAAGTTTGCTCCTCGAGTTTAGGCTTCAATAAGGATCTGGAAGGGCGGCTTCGGCTCTGCAGCATAGGCTTCGTATAAATGTCCGCCTCACTAGCAGAGCTCCCTGAAAAGATTTGCTCTGCCATAAACTTCACAAATGACTGGGAAGAAGAACTGCTATCCTGTGCTTTCTTAGAGCTGTCTTGAGTAGTAACACTCTCTAGGCTGGAGGACATTTCCTGAATTTTCGGTCTCATTAAGAATGGGGTGGGACCTTTGAGAGGCAGTGACTTCCAAGGAACGCCTCCCTCAGCCGAGGTACTCTCAAAACTTGAGGGTGTTTTCGGGACTTGCTGTTTGATGAGGACTTGGGAAGGATTTCTGGAAAGCCATGCCTCCTTGGAAACCTCCTCCTCTTTGGCAAAACCTTCTAGATTTGAGGTTTGTTGCTCAAATGCAGGGCCCAGCCATGGCTGAGTAGCAAATTTGGAAGGCATTGGCTTGATAGGAATGCCCCATTCTCCAGAAGTTCTGACTGAATCTGGGGAAATTTCTTCCTTGGATCCTGTGCTTATTGGGGGCTGAGAATGACGTCTTCTAGGCCTCATCATTACAGAAACTCCCTCCTCTGCTGTATAACTCTCTGGATCTACTCTTGGCTGGAAAGGGAATCTAGAAGGAATTAGCTCCATGGAGCTGCTCTGTGGTGCAGAAATGCTCACTAACTCAGTGGAGACTGGTTGTTTGACCACTGACCCCATCAAGGGCTGAGAAAGCATTCTGGTAGCTGGTGGATCAACAGGAATGCTCCAGGCTGCCACTGGAGCACTGTCTGAGGGCACAGTGACTTGTTCAAATGGAGAAGTCGGCCATGGCTGCAAAGGGTGTCTAGAAGACATTGGCTCTACAGTGATGATCTGTTGTACAGATGGGTTCATGGATCCTGGGGAAACTGGTTGTTGGACTACTGACCCCATCAAGGGCTGAGAAGGCATTCTGGGAGCTGTTGGATAACTATGAGTGGACCATGCAGAAGGAACATTGCCAGGGGATACAGACATTTGCTCAAAGCTAGGAGTCAACCATGACTGGGAAGGGCATCTGGGGGAACCTGGCTGCACAGAGATGCTCCCTTGGGCTTCAGGGCTATCTAGACCTGTAGGCACTTGCTTAAATTTAGGGCTAGCCTGTGTTTGGAAGATACGTTGAACAGATACTGGCTCCATAGGGCTGCCCCATTGAGTGGAAGCGCTCACTGGATCTCGGGTCATCTGTGGCTGGAATTTGGGCTTTACTGAAGGCTGAGGAGGCAGTAGCTCCACCAAAGTGGCACCTTCTACAGAGGTACTTTCTGAGGCTGGATGACTTTGAGGATTTGGTGAAGACGGAGCAGAATATTTGGTGTGCAGTGGGCCCATTGAAATTATCTTTGCACCAACAGCTTCAGATTCTAAAGGCACATTTTGATAAGGCTGCTGCACAGGCTGGGCAAGGGTAGGACGCCCATGCTCCGTAGAAGGGTTCCCTTCAAAAGCTGTGCTCTCTGGAGTTGAAAATGATCGCTTCCCTTGAAACTTTGTCCATGGCTGGAAAGGGTGTGCCCGAAGCCTTGGATCCATAGAAACACCTCTTTCAAAAGCAGAAGCCTGGTGCTTGATGAAGGGTTTCAACAGGGGCTGAGAATGATGCTGAGGAGGCGGGGGCTCCATAAAACGGCTTCCCTCAAATGCAGCACTTTCTGCACCCAGTGGTATTTCCTTCTTGATGTTTGATCTCACCAAGGGCTGGGAAGAGTATCTGAGAGGCTGTGAAGCAATACGATCTTTAAAAACAGCAAGCTCTGGGCCTGCAGAAACATTTTTCTCAAGTACTTGTCTGATTGGGGCCTGAGAATGGTGTCTGAGAACCAGGGCCTCCATAGGAGCCACCTCTCCCATGGTCGAAATGTCTGTACTCGAGGGTACATTTTGCTCAACATTGTACCCCATTGGGTGCATCAAAGCCTTTCTAGGGGACGGTGACTGCATATATTTGTCCCAGTCAGCAGCAATGCCCTCTGGACCTGCAAACATTTGATGCTCAGACTGAGGGCTCACCCACGGCTTGACAGTGTGGCTGAGAGGCAGCGGTGCCACAGATCTGTTCTGTCCTACAGAAATGTTCATTGAAATGGGGGTTTGCTGCTGAATAATAGGGCTCACAATGGGTAGAGATGTGTGCATGAGGCGCAGTGGCTTAGCAGAAACACTCAACTCTTTTGGAGCACTCTTTGAAACTGGAGGCACTTCTTGCTGGTCTCTGAACTGACCCCGGGTCTGTTTAGAACATTCGGGAGGCTGCTCTTCCTCCGTGCTGCTACTAAGATCCTCAGAACTGTGGTACTTCTCAACGTAACTACTTGACTCTGTGGAGACTTCCTTTTCTTCAGACCCCTGCAAGGCCTGGGAATGTCTCCTGGGAGCTAACTGCTCTTGAGAGATTGAATCTATGATAAAACTTCTTGATTCTGAGCATTCTTCAAACTCCCCCAAGGACTGGGAAGAGTGGGCAGATGTCATCTCCTCACAGCTTCTCTGATCTTCTGAACTGTCTAGGTCTAAGGAGACTTCTCTAGCTTTGGGGTTTCCAAATGACTGGGAGCAATAGCCTAGAGGGGGCTGCCGCTCCACCTTGCTCAGTTCTGCACCTACATTTTCTGATTTGAGGAAGACATCGTCATCATCTTGAGGGTTCCATGCAAGCTGAAAAGAATGTGTGGGACCCGGTTGCACTTCAGAGCTACTCTCATACTCTGAAGAACTCTTCGTATCAGAGGAGATTTCCCTTTCAGTTGGCCACCTTCTGAAAGGAAGAGGCAATCTCTGCATAGGAACAGTATCTTCTGCCTTAGCGCTTGAAAAAGCCTGAAGAGAACTTCTGGCATGCCTCTCTCTGTGGTAAGCTATGCTCTCCATTTTGGGTTGAAACTTTTGCAAACCAAGGCTGGATACTTCTTCCTTTTCTCCACGGACTTGAGAATGATGTACACATGCCTGGACCTCTATTGTCCTCGAGGCAGTGGCCTCTTCTTGGCTTGTGGAAGATTTGTTTAGCCGTGAAAACAAAACAGCTCTATCCCTTTTCTGCCTGCCTTCAGAAGAGTCGTCTTCACGGCTGAGTGGCAGACCGCCAGCCATGGACTCTGCCACATTTGTAGGTGTAGGTTGTCGTGCTGCTGTTCTCTGGACTTCAACTTTCATGGCAGCCATTTCCCCCTTCACATTCCTTCTATCTACAGACATCTCCTGAGGAGTAGTGACTTGCATTTCTGCAGTTGTAGTATGCTCTTTGCCTTGCTTCTCCAGGAAGAGCTTCAAGAAAGCGTGGTCCCTGCTGACCAACTCTTCGTTAGGTGAGGAATCAGCTCTGCTGCTCGCGTCACCGTCTTGAGTGCACTGTGCAAGGCTTCTTTCGATGATCCCCCACTCACTTTTGGCCCTTCTTCTACGTCTTCTTGGTTGGGATCCTGAAGTCGAGTATCCTGTGCTTGAGGCACCATCGGTACTTGGAGCCTGCTCTCTTGTCTTATCCTGAGTTTCGGTTCTGTAGCTCTGCTCCTGGCTTGTGGGCCCTGTACCAAATGTAAAAAGGAAAGGAGAGATGTGTGTGCTTTCAACTTCCTAAAAGAATACTACTCCTCCCTGCCTATGTTTACTACTAAATCCCCTGATATGAAGATGTAACTATGCAGAAGACATTCTCCTGTTCACGATTAGCTTTAAGTTATGGGAAATGTTTATATCAAAGGGAAATTTCAATCCTATGAGGAGATAGCACTTCATCAGTAGTCTGATTGTCCATTAGGTGTGAGATTCAAAAAGAGGCAAATTGTATTTTTTGTAACACTGTTTACATTTGAGAAATATGACTGGAGCAGGAGCAAGGAGAATTCTTTTAAAATGACTTTCGTATTATTATTTTATGTATGTGGATGTTTTGCCTGCATGTATGTCTGTGCACCACATATGTGCCTGGTGTCTGGAGAGGCCAAAAGAGGGCCTCAGATCCACTGGAACTAGAGTTACAGATGTTGGTGAGCCTCCAAGTAGGGAAACGAACCTGGGTCCTCTGAAAGGGCAGCAATTGCTCTTAACATCTGATCTGTCTCTCCAGCCCAGCAAGGGGAAATTTTTACTTTCTGATTAATATTCTTATTTTCTATATAGTACTTATTCAAACTTCTTGAAATTCTGTATTATATGGATTCATGGATTTTTTTTCAGAAAAATGTCAAAGGAATTATTTGAGAGGTTAAGATGATGGCCCCCTTTTCTTCTGTTTTCTACCTCCTTGCCTTAAGACAGTCCTGTGTAACACACGTGTAAAGCAGTTCTTTGAATACCCTCAACGCAGAACTCCCCACACCTCAGCAATTGCATCTGTGTAAGTGCTCTGATATAGATATGATAAGATGAAAGGGTAGATTATTTAATCAACTTTTAAAGAGCAACAACTTGTTTTAAGTATTTTACATTGCTATGGATTTTAGTTTATTGATACAAATTTAAAGTTAATTTTGTTATACTATATATATTTCTGCTCTTGTTTCAGGTATTATGTTCATGCAACTCATTTAAAATTGTAATGTATAATTAAGAAATACTGATTAATAACTAGTTAGCTATGACAATCAAACTTATAGTCACATTAGTTAAGTTTTTAGGTATATAAAGATATATTTCAATTAGGTAGGTAATCTTCAAACACTTACAGAATATGGCATTTAAAATGTTTTAAAAAACTTAGACTTTTCTGAACAATGAGACACGTCTGCTCCTGGCAGCACCAATTACTTCAAGGAAGATGATGGGCATCAAAGACACTCCATATGGAGTTTATCTTCTTCTTGGCAAAAATAGCCATTAGGCAAGAGGCTGCTCTTGCCTGGACTGCTGATAATATGTTGTATAAACTGGACATACAGGACCCATAGGAAAATGACCACTGAATTTGCCAAAACAAGGTAAAATGGTTCTTTAGGTTCCTGCTTTGCAGAGGAGACTGCCAAACATTCTACAGGACACAGGAAAAATGACTGAGAGACTAGGCCTGTAGGCTGAAGATGGATGAACCAACGTTGCAGAGGAACTTTGAGGGACTGTCCAGGTAGCCAGCTGTCTCCATAATTCTAGACTTTTGGAAGTTGCTTACAATGCCCTTCCTGTTTACTTAGGTAATATTATATCTTTCTAGGGTCTTTGATGTAGTTGAAGACGAGATAGTTATAATTATAATTTTCCTTGGTTATGATAAAAGATAAATTAGATATAAAACTTTAGACTCGCAAAATAGGATAGATGGCAGAATATTTTCTTTAAATTTGCCAAATACAAATAGACTAGATACTGTAATTGTAATTCTTGCTTGATAACTGTTTTGTTATATGTAATTTTACTATAATAAATTTAAACCCTTCCTTTTTGATTAGACAGAAAAGGGGAAATGCTGTAAGATAATACTCTTGTACATTGGTTTAATAAAATGCTGATTGGCCAGTAACCAGGCAGGAAGTATATGTAGGACAAGCAGAAGAGGAGAATGCTGGGAACAGGAAGGGCAGAGGAGGAGTCACCAGCCAGACACAGAAAAAGCAAGATGACAAGGCAGAATTGAGAAAAGGTAACAAGCCATGTGACTAAATATAGATAAGAATTATGGGCTAATTTAAGTGTGAGAGCTAGTCAGTAATAAGTTTCAGCTAATGGCCTCTGCGTGGTTATTTTATAAGCAGCTGCAGGTCCAAGGGGGCCAGGTGGGACCTGAGAAACCTTCTGAATACAAGTGCTTTTTTCAGGATTTTTTTCTGTGCAGTTTGATCTAGGTGGTAAAGGACCCAGTTGTGGGTCCTCCTTCTTCACAGACATTGAGTCTGTCGTGACACCTAGTAGTTGCATATGCAGCATACAGCACAAAGAAGAGCTTCTGCTCTTTCTGGATTAGGTCTTTCCTGTGCAACAGCAACCAAGGTAGACCAGGGATATTGACTCAGATCTACCTCCATGGGTGAAAAATGAGATTACGCTCTTAATCCATGTCCCTTTCTTCCTCCCTCTTGTCCTTCTTTGAAAGACTTTTTTAGTGTTTTGTTTGTCTGGGACACGCCTTAAGCCCTATCTTTGAAACCACTTGTGAAGTCACTTATAGAAAACCCTGACAACCATTCAATTTAAGTGATGGAACTGAAATTTAATTTTGTCAAACACTGCACAAAATTAGCTTGCCATCTAGCTAAAGCTAAACTCCATCCATGTACACATGCAAACACACATGCACAGAGTTTTCACTGGGGTGGTATTCGTTTGGAAATTGATCAGGTGATGGCTGCCAAGGAAAATTGGCTGCAACTGCAGACGAGCTCTAGTAGCCATGGATATGTGAAGCCATTGTGCACAGCAAACCTTCTCCTCTATACTGGAAGAGAAAGGTGATTCCTAGGAGAATGATTTGGGAGAGCCAGTTCAGTTCAGTTGTCCCTATCTTCTTATGTTGTTGGGGAAGAATACTGAAGAGGCCGTCACGAGCTCTACTCACTCAGCAAGCATATTCACTTGAAAGAATTGACCACATTTACAAAGAACGTGCCTCTCCAGTTGGAAATTCACTTAGATCGGATAGAAAACCATGTGCAATCCTTTCCACAAAGCCTGTACAAACATCGTTTTTGCCAGTTTAGCTGGAGAATCTTGGACTGTGCTTGCATGAACCTCTTTTTTAATTAAAAGCTTCGTGTATGGGTATCTACCTCAGAAAAGGTCCTCAGCTCTTTTCACTAGTAACCTAGGCAGAAAGCAGAAGGACAGAGAATCACACAAAAAGTGTCCCACAGTGGAGATCCTGCTTCCCTGGTTGTGGTGGGTGTCTTGGGGCCTAATGCATGCATAAGCTTTCATTATTTTTTTAATTAAGTCTATGGGTATGTGCAAGTAGGTGCCCACAGAAGTCACACTGTCAGATTCCCCTGGGGCTGGAGTTACACACAGTTGTGAGCTGCCTTTTTTGAGTGCTGAGAACCAAACTGAGGTCCTCTGAAAGGGCAGAATATGCTCTTAGCTGCAGAACCCTCTCTCCAGCTCACTTGTGTACACAGGACATTGAAAATCCCAAGAGGACCCAGGGTAACATTTTTGTTTATAGCTCCCACCACACTGTACTGTGCATCAAAGCCAGAGAGATCCACAGGCTGGCAGTGAAGGTATGCTAACCTGTGTTGTCCGTCTTCTGCTCCTTTTCGTCTGCTTGTTTAGCCTTTTCTTTAGTCCCCAGCAAAGGATACTCTTCCTGCTTTTCTTTGGCCTGAAACAAAGTTTAAAAAAAAAAAAAAACAAAGAACATCATTCTACTGGCATGCTTCTCAGACCTTTATTCCAGTGAGCTAGGCAGAAGGCAGAATGTCAGAAGGGTCACAGGTCGTCTACCATAATGGAGAGCCTGCCTTCCTGGGTTGTGGTGAGGTGTCCAGGGACCCAATACCTATATAGGCCTTGGCCCCTTCTTTCTCTTCCCTCCAAATACGTCCACATATTCCTTCTTGTTCTCTTTCAAATTCATGGCCTATTTTATATTAATTATTATTATTATTATATATAATGTTACTTCTATGTATGTTTTCAGGGTTGACCATTTGGTATTGATAAATCAATTGATATGCTTTTCCCCAAGGAAGACTATTTCTCCCGATCTTAGTATTCCTTAGTTGCCTGTAGTTCTTTGTGTAGGGTTGGGCCCTCATGGGGTTTCTCTCAGTCACTTTGGCTTATCTATGAATGTGTCATTGTTCAGCCCATGTTTAGGCTGTCATGATAGTGAGACTTCATAGGTATAGCGTCTGAAAGACAGAGGCAACTTTGGATGAGTACCTGCATTATTTGTACTTTCATGCTCTCCCTATAAAATACTTGTGCTAGCCAATCTTTGGGTCTCTTCCATCTATTTTAGTCTAGAATACCCAAAGAATTAATTGGGTATTTGAATGGCAAAATTGTTTTTGCTGACACATCCTTTTAAACACCAGTATCTTTGATTTCTTAACTTTAATTGGAAATCTCTTACAAAAGCATTAGTTCTTTGTTTTCTTTTTTAAAGGTTTTTTATTACATTCATTTATTTATGTGTGTTTGTGTGTGCACACTCATGTACAAATGTATGTGTATGTGCCACAGAGAGTGTGTGGAGACCAGAGGACAACATGCAGGAGGCTAATCTTTCCTTGTACCCATCTTTTTATATGGGTATTGGGGATCAAACTTAGGTCCTTATGCATGTGATTTTATCTATATATATTCATTCTACACCCCAAACACAGTTTCCCCTCCCTCCTCTCTTCCCAGTCCCTACAACCCTGCCTCCTCTATTCCACTCCCACCCCCAGCATCCACTCCTCCATTTCTATTCAGAAAAGTGCAGGCTTCCCATGGATATCAACAAAACATGGTATATCAAGTTGCAGTGAAACTAAGAACCTCCCCCATGTATTAAGGCTGGGCAAGCCAACCTAGATAAGGTGTAGGGTCCCAAGAATGAGCCAAAGCATTCGGGACAGCCCCCACTCACACAGTTAGGAGTTCCACAAGAACACCAAGTTACACAACCATAACATATATGCAGAGAGCTTAGGTCAATCCCATGCAGGCTCCCTGGTTGTCAGTTTAGTCTCTGTAAGCCCGATGCAAAAATACTCACAAACCAAATCCAAGACCACATCAAAAAATTCATCCACCATAATCAAGTGGTCTTCATCCCAGAGATGCAGGGATGGTTCAACATATGAAAATCTGTCATGTGATCCAGCATATAAACAAACTGAAAAAAAACCCACATGATGATCTTGCTAGATACTGAAAAATCCTTTGACAAAATCCAACACCCCTCATAATAAAAGTCTTGGAGAGATCAGGAATACAAAGGACATACCTAAACACAATAAAAGCAATATACAGCAAGCCTACAGCAAACATCAAATCAAATGAAGAGAAACTCAAAGCAATTCCACTAAAATCAGGGGCAAGACAAAGCAGTCCATTCTCTCTATATTTATTCAATATAGTACTTGAAGTTTTAGTTAAAGCAATAAGACAACTAAAGGAGATCAAAGTTATGAATTGGAAAAAAGAAGTTAAAGTATCATTATTTGCAGATGATATAATAGTATACATAAGAGACCCAAAAAATTCTACCAGGGAACTCCTATAGCTGATAAACATCTTCAGCAAATAATACATGGGCTGAGAAAGAAATCAGAGAAACAACACCCTTCACAATAGCCACAAATAATATAAAATATCTTGGGGAAACTCTAACCAAGCAAGTGAATGACCTGTATGACGAGAACCTCATGTCTCTGAGAAAGAAACTGAAGAAGACATCAGAAGATGGAAAGACCTCACATTCTGATGGATAGGTAGGATTAACGTAATAAAAATGGTCATCTTACCAAAAGCAATCTACAGATTCAATGCACTCTCCATTAAAATCACAACACAATTTGTTGTACAATATTATTTTAAGATGTGTTACTTCTGTATGCTATGGAATCATTTGTTTAATAATGCAAAGATGTGCCACATTATTTTATCTTGCATTTGTTTAACTCTGCAAGGTTGTGTTACATGCCTGTCTAAAACACCTGATGGTCTAATAAAGAGCTGAATGGCCAATAGTGAGGCAGGAGAAAGGATAGGTGGGGCTGGCAGGCAGAGAGAATAAATAGGAGAGATCTGGGAGGAAAAGAAGTAGCTAGAGAAGAAGGAGGAGGCAAGGGTCCAGCCACCCAGCTACACAGCCAGCCATGGAGTAAGAGTGAAAGTAAGAATTACAGAACTAAAAAAAAGGTAAAAGCCCAGGGGCAAAAGGTAGTTGGAATAATTTACAGTTAAGAAAAGTTGGCAAGAAACAAGTCAAGCTAAGGCCAGGCATTTATAAGTAATAATATGCCTCTGTGTGTGATTTATTTGGGAGCTGAGTGGCAGGCCCCCCAAAAGAGCAAAAGCAAACAACAACAACAACAACAACAATCCTTTACAGACCTTGAAAGAATAATACTCAACTTCATATGGAAAAACAAAAAAACAGGGATAGCTAAAATAATCCTATACAATAAAAGAACTTCTGAAAAATCACCATCTCTGATTTTGAGCTGTACTACAGAGAAATAATAATTAAAATTGCTTAAAAACAGACAGGTTAATCAATGGAATCAAATCGAAGACCTAGAAGTAAATCCACACACCTATGAATACATGATTTTCAACAAAAAAGCAAAATTATACAATGGAAAAAAGAAAGCTGGTCAAACTGAATGTCCACATGTAAAAGAATAGAAATAGATCCATATTTATCACCCTGAACAAAAAAGTCCAAGTGGATCAAAGACCTCAATATAAAACCAGATACACTGAACCTGATAGAAGAGAAAGTGAGGAATAGCCTTGAACACAGGTGATATTTAAGAAAATATTTTTAAAATATGCTTTTATTTTAATTATGTGCCTTTGTGTGGGTCTGTGCATGTGTAGCTGCAGGTACCTAAAGAGTCCAGAAGAGGACATTGGATTACTGAACCTGAAGTTACAGGGAACTGTAAGTCACCTGACATGGGTACTGAGAGCATATGAGCTATCAACCGTTGAGCTATCTCTCCAAACCCCACTGCCATGATTCTAACTTCCTAGCTTTGCCTAAATATAGCTCTGCTTGCTAGTAACTCATACAGAACTCTGTGGCAACGTGTGGAGGTCTTTGGAACAGTTATCACCTGAATTCTGAATGACTGGAGTTGCTGAAAGCCTGGTCTCAAAATGAGTGGAGAAACACAGCAGTTTATGGGTCTCATATGATCAGTAAATAAATACATAAGTGAGTCTTCATCCAGACTAGGCTTGAATACCCTCTGCAGAGAGGACTGAGGGGATTTCCAGGCACTAGACCAATAAGTAGGTTGTATAGGGTTAACTCTGCTTCTGTTTTCCCTTTTATAGAAGTGTCGAATAGACAGGATATTTCATGCAACCAACACAGTCTTTCTCACCCACTACATGCATCAAGGTCAAGACAATGTGGTATAAACATTACTATTCCTACTGTGTCACCCATCAGCTGTGTCCAGCCTGTAGCCCTCAGGCAGCACATGGCCACACTTGGCCAGGGATATCTCTGAATGTGGCCCAACACAAAACCACAAACTTAAAGCATGATGAGATATTTTGGGCATCTTTTTTTTTTAAAATTCAGTTGCATGGTTCTGAAGCATAAACTTTGTAGGTAACAATGCCATGGCCCAGGGTCTGAAGGGCAGACACATCTATACACATACAGTTTCCTAACTGCAGTGGGCACAGGCCAGAACTCATCTTTTCTCACAGTTTGATGCAGAATCTCTTGAGAGACTTACAGACAAGGAAATTGTCTTCTTCCTCTTCAGTTTCCGGGGACTTAAAGTTATCTTGTATTTAGCAGCTGAAGAATCCAAACAGCCTTGTGAAGTGGCTGGGGCACTGAACCCCAAGAGCTGCTGCGTGCTGCTTTGAGAGGATTGTGATAGATCTGAGGACATTTCCGAGACGCTCTGTAGTGTGGAAAAAAATACATGAATCAATCTATGCAGATGCTGCCACTGCCCTTGAAGCCGAAAATGCTTCTCCCTTGCTAAGGAATGCCTAAGAAAACCTTTCATGGATGACTGCTCTCTTTCTTTCCCCTTTCTGTATAAATGCCACACTTTGGTTCCTTTGTAAAGAAAAGCAAGAAATATGAAGAAATTTGGGGTGCCCCCTCACTCAGGAAGCAACCAGGGGTGTCCTGTTGCCCTCACAATTAGAACACAAGCATGTAGTGGAGTTTACAAGGTGGAATGTTTGTTTGTTCTTGTGTCCCATCTTTACTTATTAGTGACAAGAAGACATCTGGCTAGGGAGCGAGGTGCATCCTTGTATGAATGAAAGTCTATGGGGTTTCAGGGCTGATGTATTGGAGATTTAAGTGCAGAGAGAAAATCCAGTTGAAAGAAGGCCTATGTGCAAGCTGTGTTTTCATAGAGAGCCCACTAACTTTATATATACTGTTCATGGATCCAAAGCTGATAGGAAGACTCTGGGAACTGACTTTTTCCACCTCAAATGAAGAATAGACAGATGCTATAACCTAGTCCTCACTATGGTTGGCTCCATCTCCCCAAACTACTTGGTTCTGGGATACCTGGTTCCATTCCTTGGTGGGAACTTTGAAATAGTCCCCTGGGGGATTATGGGCACAACATTTGCTCCACCGGCAAGAGACATACCAGAGCTCACCTACTCCTAAGTACCTGCAAAGAAGTCACATTGAATAGCAGGTGATGTGTCATCTCACTCCTGGACACATGACGCCACTAAGTCCTTTTTAAAGTAGTGTTGCATGGTGTCAGAGACCCCTTGGCAAGAGGCAGAGTTCACATGGTCCCACATTACCTATGAACACTGTATGCTGATACAGGGATAACCTCAGCTGCTTATCATGGCCCTAAATATGATCCTTTTATGGTCTGCAATTTCAGTGTAGGGAACTAAGCAGTGCTAATGGGTTGGGGTACTGATTAACAGAGATCACCTTTCTGGTTTCACCTCTAATCTAAAGGGATACTGCAGCTGTTTTGTAGGGGTCAACCACACAGCACTAGCCAGAGGCCCCAAGCTTTTCTTAACTTGTTGTTGTTGTTGTTGTTTGTTTGTTTGTTTTTCGACACATGGATTTTTGTGTAGCCCCGGCTGTCCTGGAACTCACTCTGTAGACCAGGCTGGCCTCAAATTCTGAGATCTGCCTGCCTCTGCCTCCCGAGTGCTGGGATTAAAGGTGTGCGCCATCACCGCCTGGCTTTTCTTAACTTCTTTATGCAGCTGTCATCCATTAATTTATAAACACCTCTTCCCAGGATAATTTATTTGGCTTGTGTCATCACTTACAATTACTAATTGACTGCTCAACACATGGAATGACATCCCTTGTTTTATTGTTCTGAGCTTTGTAAAGATCATCTTATGGTTCTGGCCTCTTAGGAGTATATGGTAAGATCTATGCCCCAGTCAACCTCACATGACTGTGTCTCTTTCTTGTTTCTCTGTCCTAAACTTTCTACCATTTGCTGATCCAGAAACACTGTTGATTTGCTGCTCTGCAGTCTAAACATGCTCTCCAGAGGCTTTTGTACTGATAGGCATGTTATCTACCATGTTCATGTATGTAAGCTCCCTCACTTACGTGTGGTCTCTGCTCAGAATCTGTCTTCTCATGGAAGCCTTCCAAAGCCAAACTACTTATCATTGGTGTGTGTGTGTGTGTGTGTGTGTGTGTGTGTGTGTGTGTGTGTGTGTGTGTGTGTACCGTGTGCTGTGCATGTGTATGCAGGTGGCCTTGCCCATTTGTGCACCCATGAAGGCCAGAGGTCAACATATCAGATGTCTTCCTCTATCACTCTCCACTGTTGTGGAATATTAGTTGTTTGTTTTGTTTTTGTTTTTGTTTTTGTTTTTCAAGACAGGGTTTCTCTGTGTAGCTTTGGAGCCTGTCCTGGAACTCGCTCTGTAGCTCAGGCTGGCCTCGAACTCACAGAGATCCTCCTACCTCTGCCTCCCGAGTGCTGGGATTAAAGGCGTGCGCCACCACCACCCTGGCTCGTGGAATATTATTTTAAAATGTGTTACATTTGTTTATACTGTGTAACATTTGTTTAATGATGCAAAGATGTGTGGCATTATTTTATCTTGCATTTGTTTAACTCTGTGAAGCTGTGTTACTATGTCTATCTAAAACATCTAATTGGTCTAATAAAGAGCTGAACAGCCAATAGCAAGGCAAGAGAAAGGATAGGTGGGGCTGGCAGGCAGAGAGAATAAATAGGAGAAATGTGGGAGGAAAAGAAGTAACCAGAGAAGGAAGAGGACATAAGGGGCCAGCTGCCCAGCCACACAGCCAGCCATGGAGTAAGAGTGAAAGTAAGAAATACAGAACTAAGAAAAAGATAAAAGCCCAGAGGCAAAAGGTAAATGGGGATAATTTACAGTTGAGAAAAGTTGGCAAGAAACAAGCCAAGCTAAGGCCAGGCATTCATAAGTAGGAATAAGTCTCCGTGTGTTTATTTGGGAGCTGGGTGGCAGGCCCCCAACGAGAAAAAAAACAGCTACACTCCACCTTATTTCTTGAGACAAGGTCTCTCAATGAACTTAGAACTTGCCATTTTGGCTAGACTGGCTGGTGAGGCCCTGGGATCCATCTGTCTTTGCCCCCTCCCCCTGGATCTGCCACAACTGGTTTTTCCATAGGCTCTGAGTTCAGGTTCTCATGCTTGTACAGCAAGCGCTTTACCCACTGAACCATCTCCCCAGCTCCACCTCTTTCTTTCATCATTTTCCCCCTAACACTTTCATCACTGTCTCTCATAATCTCTTTCATTGTCCATATTTTCCATTGCAGTTTGAGCTCCATAAAGAAGAAATTTCATGTTTTCAGTTTGTCTGTTTGTTCTGTGCATCTGTGTGCACAAGCATGCACACAGAGGCCGGAGGACAAGTTCAGATGTTGCTGCTCAGGTGCTAGCTGCCGTTTCCCTTTGAGAAAGGGTCTCTCATTGGCCTAGAACTCACGATGTAGGCTATTTTGGGTCGCTGGCAAGCTTCAGGGATCTACTTGTCTCCACCTCTTCAGTGCTAAGATTATAAGTAAATGCCACCATACCTGGCATTTTCTTTTGTCTTTTTTAAAGTGAATTCTGAGGGTCAAACTCAAGTCCTTGTGATTACAAGACCGGAAATGTGCCAACTGAATGTGCCTACCCTTTCCTTGCTTTGCCTCTTTAGACTGAGTATACTCTTTATATACACTGTGTGTGTGTGTGTGTGTGTGTGTGTGTGTATAGTTGTTGTTTAGCAATGATTTTAACTGGTGAATTAATTGCGTTAAAAGCTTCTACCAGATTTGCTGGTCTAAATGTTGGCCAAGCAAGCTCCTGTGTTTTCCGTGTCATTTTAGTCATTTTATCTAAGACCTCACTATTTCCAGTTAAATGAAACAGATCTAGATGTGGAAACCCTAAAACGATACCATGCAACTTGTCTTGTATAAAAGCCAACATACGATGCCAAAATGGCAAAAAAAAAGAGCAATTTTAATTTGATTGACCTCCCAAACCTTGCAAGTATGAACACTACATAATAGCAGTTTTTGCTCCAGTGACTATTCTACAGTGTCACAGAAAGATCAGTCTAAACAAGAACCTGTCAATTTCCAGGTTGGGTGTGTAGAAGAGGGAGTTAATTCATTCCCATCACAGTCACAGCCAAGAAGCCATCAAACTTAACTTCAACTGCTAGTCTTCTTGTACCAGTTCAACTCTCATTGATCAAGCACTGACCTACATCTACCCTCCAATCTGAACTAAAAACTACACAGAAAAATCACCTATGGGGCTTTGCACTCAGACATACGGTTCAAACTAGCCCCAGAGGCTCTGTTGTCGGCTCACAGTAAGTTATGTGGAAATGGAGTATCTTTGGATTTACATATTTCCTATAATCTGCCAGTGGGATAAACAAACTGTATATACTCTAGAGCTCTGAACAGTATTTCTTAACATAGGATTCAGGGAGCCCCATATTAAAATCATCCAGAAGTGAGACCTGACAGTAACTGGAGGTATGGCTCAGTGGTAGAGCATGTGTTCAGCATGTGAAAGACCCTGAGTTCAATCCCTAGTATTCAAAGCTGGAGCATAAAAATATCAGAAGAGCCTGGGAATGGCTTGGCAGACTTTCAGATTGTTATTTTAGGTATTTTAGGGCCAGAGTAGAGAATAAGAACTGACAACTGATCTAGCACATTTTCAAATGAAAGCATATGGAGTTCATAAATAATCCCATTAATTGTCTTAGAGGAATCTATGGATTTTTTCTGGTTCCTTCTTATGCCTCATCTCTTCTTTCAGCCATATTGTTTAGTATCTCCCTAGAACACTTACCAAGGGAGTCAATCCTAAGATAGTATGAGTTACCTAGGAACACTAAATCAAATGCCCTTCTGGCAGGACTCTGAAAGGAAAAGCGAGGAAAGGGAAAGGGACTCCTTTCTCTAGATCTCTTTTCCCAGCTCCTCCATCTGAACTCAGACAAACTCACACTATCTGTACCCATGTGCACAGTGTTAAGGAAGATGGAGGTGTTTTCCCCTCTTCTGTGTGTAAGAGAGGATTGAATATATGGACATCCTTCCTGGGAAAGAAAGCTGATTGGGGATTTGGGCAAAGCAAGGGGATCTCTCAGTACTGGTTGGTAGGGATTGGACTAGACACTCTTACTATTAGCTAGGTTAATGGAGGTGCTTTGAAAACTTAAAACACATTTCAGTTCTATTTTCCCTCCTATCAAGTATTTAGACCTAGCAGGAAGCAGCTCAGTCAAAAATGCACCCTTAGGTCATCCTTTTAATGATTGCATCTTTTTCTCTCTGTGTTAGGCTTCCCTTTCTTTCTTTGTAGTTGATAAGATACTGGTGAAGGGATATGAAGAACCAGCCTGCCTCCATAGTAGGCTTAAAAGCCATTTTACAACTTGTACAACCACTGTGGAAATCAGTATGGCAGTTTCTCAGAAAATTAGGGATCGAACTACCTCAAGACCCAGCCATCCCACTCTTGGGCATATACCCAAGGAATGATGATTCATACCATAAAGATACATGCTCAGCTATGTTCATAGCAGCACTATTTGTAATAGCCAGAACCTGGAAACAACCTAGATGTCCATCAACGGAAGAATGGATGAAAAAAAATGTGGTACATATACACAATGGAGTACTACTCAGCAGAGAAAAACAATGAAAGCATGAAATTTGCAGGCAAATGGATGGAACTAGAAAAAATCATCCTGAGTGAGCTAACCCAAACCCAGAAAGACAGTCATGGTATGTACTCACTCATAAGTGGATTCTAGATATAAAATAAAGAACAATCAGACCACAACCCATAGAACCATGGAGGCTATATATATAGCATGGAGGTCCCTAGGACGACTGTGGCTGATAATAAATTTCGGTTTTACTCAATTATTGAAAAAAATAGCCAAATGAATGGAAACACATGAACTATGAACCAAAGGCTGAGGGCCCCCAGCTGGATCAGGCCCTCTGAATAGGTGAGACAGTTGATTGGCTTGATCAGTTTGGGAGGCAACTAGGCAGTGGGACCAAATCCTGTGCTCATTGCATGAATTGGCTGTTTGAAACCTGGAGCTTATGCAGGGACACTTGGCTCAGTCTGGGAGGAAGGGACTGGACCTGCCTGGACTGAGTCTACCAAGTTGATTGCAGTCCTCGGGGGAGGATTTGCCCTGGAGGAGGTGGGAATGGTGGGTAGGCTGGGGGTAAGGGGAAGGGGTGGGATGGGGGAGAATAGGGGAACCCGTGGCTGATATGTAGAACTGAATGGTATTGTAAAATAAAATTTAAAAAACGCCATTTTACAGTAAAGACACACTGGGTTCATTCCTGTTTATAATTAAACCTCGGTTTCTCAAGGGTTGGATTATGCCCCACCTGTAACCTTAACTACAAATGGTTCTGTACTGTCTGTTCCAGGAATGGCAATCATGTCTTTGTTTCAAAAACATCTTGCAACCTGCATTTGTTTCCAAAGGTCATATGACCACCTGTTGTTATGACTACCTTGTTATGCCATCTTGCAATCATGTCTTTGTTTCAGGTGGTTGTTAGGACTAACTTGTTATGCTTATATTCTACTCCTGTAACCCCTACCCCTCAGCTATAAAAAAAAAAGCCTTGTCTTCCTTACATCCAATGCTGACCTCTTGCACCTTGCCTTATGGGAAGGCAGCCCATGTACATGAATACAAAAACTTGCTTTAACTAATTTGACCATGGTGATTTGAGTCGATGGTCTTTCTCTTCCCATCTTTGGGATTAACAGATAGAGAACAGTATGGGTTGGCTTCTCAGGACAGAGAAAATTCTTCTCTTGTGTTAAGTAAGAATAGTAGTCATGTGCTTTGGCACAGTCTGGAAGCCCAGCAATTGAGAGGCTGCAGCAGGTTTTGGAGTGCATGGCCAGCCTAGGCTAGCTATATGGTGAGAGCCAACCTTTAAAAATTGGAAACCTAGGGACTATTAGGCCCAGGTTTCATCAAATATTTTGGGGAAGGTTGGCGAATATTTCTGTAGGTGTCCAGGAGGATCTGACACTGAGATGCTGTGGAGCCTGGGTCTGTGTGAGCCGAGGCTGTAAAGTACACTGCCTTAGTAATGTCTCCAGAGGAATCACAGATCTTGGTGGAAAAACTGTTCCCAGTAAAAGGTGTTTGTGCTAAGAGATGCTGGCACAGGTTGTAAGAGTTCTTATTACCGGTAGGTTTTTGTTGTTGCTGTGTATTCCCTGGATGTGCTAAAGAAGTCTATGTCCCCATTCCTGATGGTGCCCACTCAGCTACCGATTCGCTCAAATCCTTGGTACATAAAAAGTGCTGAGGCCAGCCCTTTCCAACTTCAACATTCTAGGAGGTGGAAGTGCAGATGTAGCCTAGCACAATCACTTCATTTCTTTTTCATTTAATCACTTAAAAATCAGAACATGCTGCATGGCGGCTGAGTGCACACAGGGTAAAGCATGTTCTCCGGGAACATGAGGCCCTGGGTTTCCTCCTGTGTGAAATTAAATAGCACTTAATTTGAGGTTCTGGCCATACCATTTCCTGACTCAAGTTTCTTAACCCCTTTAAGTCTCAGTCAATAATAGAGGCGTTGCTGTGCTGTTGGCAAAGATCAACTAAGACGACACATGAGAAGTGTTTAACACAATGCCTTTCCCCCAGGAAACACCTCCTATAGGGTAGCCCACATTTAATATGGTGGTGGTGAGGTAGGTGTCAGCTTCCCCGTTGTATTAGCTAATAATAAACAATGTCATTGCAACTGTCACACATTGATCGACAGTTAGAATTTGTAGGGCTGCTAAAAGTCACATAGCTCAGTGAAAAGTGCTATGGACCATGGGTAGGGATCCCGGGTTCAAGTTTCAGCTTTATCTCTGATCAGCTCTGTGGCCTTGTCCAAATTCTTTCACCTCTCTGAGTCACTTGTTTCACCTAAAATGGACAGCTAGTATCTTTCCTTTTCTATCTTAAAATCTTAGAGAGAAAACCAAGTGCTCTGTACACTGCCAATTTCCACATGATAACTGGAAGGTGTTATTCCACTCCCCTCTGATTTATCACATGAATTTAACAAAGGATGCTCTGAGTTTCAGAGACTTACTTATAAACATGAAGAGTGAATTAATTATGAGGAAAGCCACCAAAACTAACACAAGAATCGTGATTGAAAGAAGCAGCTGTGCGGCGACCTAAATGAACTCCATTAGCCAACATAATGGAAGAACTGTAAAGAACCTAACCCCACTAAGATGGGGTATTTAATCAGCTGTGACTTTAACCTGGGCCACCCTGTTCACAAGGGAGAAGATTTACTTGGTCCTGTGTGTGTGACTTCTTTCCCATACAATTATTTTTTCCTCTTAAACACAATACTGAAAAAAGAGTTCCATCACTGCCTTGTGGCTAAAGATGACCAAAGTTATGAGGATAATGGGGTACTGGGAAGCATTAGGCAAGGAGATCCCCTGGTTAAAGTGTGAGGGGAATTACACCCTGCTCAGTTCAACTATCTACTAGGGGATATTTGGATTCCTCTGCATGACAAACACTGAGATCAGACACAGAGTCACATGTCATATGTGATGTGCAGAGATAACTACTCATGCTCTCTGCCTTTCTTGCCTAATGTAAAGAAGTGGAGCCCCTGTACTAGATTAGAGGTCTAAATCAGCAGGAGGGAGAGTTATCTAGGAGAAAGCCACGTACTTTTCAGACTGAAACTGAAACATCCCAGAATCCCACTCTCCACCTAAGGACTTGTGGAAGAAAGAGACTGTGGTGGCAACTGCTTAAGTAAGCCTCCCAATTCCAACCCCAGGGGACTCTGAGAAAGCAAGCCTGAGCACCTACGGCAGTAATTGATGGCATGCATTTCCCCCTTCTGCCAGTAGAGGGAAGCAGCTGAGAGAAGGAAAAACCTGCAAATTGCTCCCAAAACGTAGAGATGTAGTCATTGTTTACTCTGACCTATCTGGATGTTTTCTATTCTGCTTAGTTTCCTTCTTGTTGTTCGGTGAGAAGACAATGGGAACTGGGTTTGTGGGGAAGCATTTGGGGATAAGAGTTAGGGGCCAGAATGGGTAAACTGAGCCACCTATCTGCTTAAAGAATCATCTACCCAGGCCAGTTTGTCTACGGGATGCCAATGAAAGTCGCTTCCTTAGAACTGTGTGCTGCCAACTGAGTGCCCCCTGGATTCACCATAGTAAAGTGATAAATCTGGAATCATGGCCGAAAGAGCACAGACACTAATGTCTGGGGATGATGAACAATTACACTGTAATCCCAAAGACTCAACTTCTGCTTTATATTAACCTGACTCAACTCAGTTCGATCTGAGAGGCTGTTCTGTTTTTGAGGCACAAATATCCATCAAAGGATGAATGACTAAACAGAGTGTGATACCTACAAAGGACAGTTACTCAGCTATGAACAGGAATGAGGCTCTGATACATGCTGCAACATGGGTGAACTTCAAAACCAATATGCTAAGTGAAAGAAGCTATCTATAAAGTCCTCATATTATTCGTTCCATTTATATCAAATATGAAAATAAAGACAGAGAAACTGAATTAGTGTTGTCAGTGGTTGACAGAAGATAGAAAAGAGGAGTCACTGCTTCACAGGTACTGGGTTTCCGTTTAGGAGAATCAAACAAACTCTGGACCTAGATAGTGATGATGGGTATATGTAATCCCACTGAACTGTACTCTAAAAATAGTTTTCATGATTAATTTTATGTTAACCACATTTTCCCACAATAAAAAATGGTATCTAATTCAATCTTCCCACCAACTCAGACTGCCTATTCCAATCCATCTGATTTAGTGGTGCTCTGCAGAAAATAGTCATAACCCAATTCCATAAATGAATGATTCCCATCCCCTTACTATCAGTCTGTGCTTTAACTTTGCTCTAACCAAAGGCTGCTTTTCTTCATGTAAACTGTTTTTTAAGTTGGAGCCTTGCAAATGCTAACCAAGTACAATGTCACTGGGCTATAACCCCAGATGCCTTTACAGAATTTTAACAACAAAATAGTTTTGTTCCAACAGTTATTTTTGGTATAAATTGTGTTTCTGTTTACTTTTAGTTCCCAGTACTAATGGCTCCAAATTCTAAATCCAAGTAAGTTCACAACCACCAATTAAGATAAACACAAATTAATTTGAAAATGGAGCTGTCAATATGAGTACAATCTACTAATTTGCCAATTGTTAATGGATACTATTTGGTTGGCAGATCTAAACATACAAAACACATACGCACACTCCCACTCGTGTGCCAACTGCCTTTTATTTCAGTAGACAATTGGGAAATAATATTATATTACCTAACCTCTGACTTTTTTGTGGTTGGTATGCAAAATGAATAAAAGACTTCTTAATAAAATAAAAGTGTACAGTGTTTGCTTTTGTTAAAAAAGCTCTATTTTAGTTTTCATAAAATAACTGAACGTATCACAAACTATTGTGTATTTCAGAAACCATGTCTTTCATTGTTTATGAGTTAAACTGGTGATTATCTGGTTTGTAAAACTAAATGAAAAAAGTAGACCATTATGCAAAAGCCAAGAGTGGCGATTTCTTTTCCAAACAAAGTACCACTCTGGTCTGTCCCTGGAGTTGGGCTTGGCAAGAGAAAATAGAACAAGACATGAGGTCTTTGATGGGCAGCCATCCTTGAACCAGTCCCTGAGAGTAGAACTAATAGTCACCTTTCTTGGTGGTGGTGAATGGTGTGATGAAATCTTCTTTTTGCAGCTCTTGAGTGTCTTGTCATCAGAAAAGGCTATGCTGGAGTCCCTAGAGACTTTCGGGGATCGGATAGTACTCGGGCTGATACTAAGTTTCCGTAAGCGCAGAGGTGGGATCTGTTAAGAGGGAGAATGGAATAGGTTCAAACTTGGGTGTTTCTCCCAGGCTACTGGTGTTCTTTTGTTCCTTAACTGGTGAAAGACTGATGAGCCAAAAAAAGAAAAAAACGGACATATATTAAAAAGTCGTAATGAAGTCTAGCATTATGTAAAATGAAAAATTGCTAATAAGGTCTGGGAGATGGCTCTGTAGGCGAAAGTGCCTACCATGCAAAGATGAGGATCTGAGTTCAGATCCCTAGAACTCATGTAAAATTAGGGTGAGTAGCATCTGTAATGCCACTGGCTCGATGGCGAGATGGGAGTCAGAGACAGGAGACTCTCTGGGAAGTTGCAGGCCAGATGGCCTGATGGATACAGCAGAAAAACAGCCAAGAGACCCTGGCTGAAACAAAGGAGGTTGAAAGGTAAAAATAAACACCTGAGGTTGTGAGTTTGTCCTCTGACTTCTACAAATGTGCCTTGAGTGTGTGTGTGTGTGTGTGTGTGTGTGTGTGTGTGTGTGTGTGTGTGTACAATGCCCATGACGCCTCCATAGATCAAAGTCTAAGCTGAAAGTGCTGTATGGTATTTTGAATGAGAATGGCCCCCACGGACTCATATATTTGAATGCTAATTCATCAGGGAATACACACACATACACACACACACACACACACACACACACACACACACGAATGTGCCTGTGTGTATGTATGTATGTATGTATGTACGCTTTTACATATGTATGTACATAAAATAACAACTGAAAAATAGGCTCAGGAAGTAATCTCCTGCCTCCTTGCCTTCATGTCTAATACCTACTGAAATCAAAGGCCAACAGTCTTGGTTTTTGCCTCTGGGTTTCTGCATAGTTTTGCCAATCCCCAAACAAAGTCAGAAACTCCTAATTTCTTATTTGATTAAAGCCAGAGTCTTGGTTTTAGCCCATTCTGGATTCTATCTAGAAATCTTGCTTCATTTTTTATCTTTCTTTGAATTTTGGCTATGTCTTTGGAGCCTGGTGCTTACAAAAGCGAAATCTTGAGATTATGATCTGAGATTGGCTTCCACACTACAATCTCTAGTCTTTTTGCTCCAAGAATTGTCTGGGCCGGATCTTGACAGTATTCATTTCTTGTCTTCATATCATTAAGGTTGATTTTTCTGGGAATGTTGAAGAAAAATCTAGAAATTCCTGCTCAGCAAGACTGTACCATCTACAGTTTGCCATGCCCAGTCCTATGAACTGGGCCTACAATAATTCATGAAATGTGGGTTATTTCTTCTCTAGAACTAACATTGCTTGCTTCTGTCTAAGGTTCTGCATAGCTCAAGACATAGAGCCTCCAGACACTAGCCAAAGAAAAATGGACACAGTGGAAGTTTGCCGAGATTTTACTCCTGGATAACTCCTGGCCAGGGTTTCTAGTGCTCCCTTATTGCTACCAGTCTCTATTGGGAACTTAGGGACTGAGCCTGAATCAACTATTGCTACAATCAACCATCCCTAAGCCCAGGTCTAATGATAATTATTACAAACAATGACAGATACCTTTCACTAGTGGGTTATAAAATGCCAGGCAGTGAGAAAACTCCACCGATGTATCTCATTTAAACAGCACTGTTCTCACAAATGTTTACTAGTAATGCTCTCCATTATCTATATGGAGAAAATGAGATTTGAGAGATGATGTAACTGCTCAGAATTCTACCAGTTGCAAGGCAATTGATAGCTTGTGTCCTTAACCACTGTGCACTCTTGTTTCCTCGTGAGTAGTAAGTGCCTGGGATGGAGGTCCCATACTGAAGGCCATGATTAGGAAGCAGGCAGGCAACAATCAGAGCCGATGGTCTATTGCTCCTTACGAAGAACTGAAGAATGAGAGTTGGGCCTGAGAGTGGCAAGAAAAGTGCTTTTTACAGGCCTTTTTTTAAATGATGAATTTTACAGTAGGAAGGTGCTAATAATACACTCTCATATCTTAACTGTAATCAAATAAAGAAAGCCTCGTCTAAGCACATATGTTCCCAACACATCAGAGAGGACATCAGGTGAAGGTCTGAAAAGGAATAAAATTGGCTCCATCTTAGCATTTCAGACACAAGTGAAGACCTGGATTTCCTCCCTCACAATGTTTAAGTGCTATGAAGGTCATTTATGATCCACTAAGAGCCCTGCCCTGGGACTGGAGGGATTGCTCAGTGGTTAGGAGCATGTACTACATCAGGCAGCTCACAATAGCCTGTAACTCCAGTTCCAGAGGAACTCAACACCTCTGACCTCTGTGGGAACCTGCACTCATGTGCACATACCCCCACCCCACACACATATAGATTTTTTTTTTATTTAAAAATGAACCCAAACTCTTCAAGGGATGCAGGCACTGGACAATTCTATACTTCCACCAGGATCTATGGACCACTGAATGTAAGGAGCCTTGATTCATTTGGTTTTGTGTATGTATGTGTGTTTGGTGTTTTGAGACAAGGCCTCAAAACAGGGGAATCGGGAATTCACTATGGAGAAGAAACAAGTCTTGAACTGAAGGGCCTCCTGCCTCAGCACCATAAATGCTTATATTACAGGAAAATGCCAGCCACCTGGCGTCTGGGACCCTTGCCATCAATTAACCTTCATGTAGTGCTGTCATCTTGGCACTTGAAGGGAGTTTTCTACCCAGTGGTTAAAATGGTCATTTACGACATATTATCACCTATCCTGGTTAGCTTCCCCCACCAACTTGACACAAGTCAGAGTTATCTGGAAAGAGAAATCTCAATTGAGAAAATGCTTCATCAGATTGCCTGTAGACAACTCTTTGGGGGATTTTCTTGATCACTGCTTGATAGAGGAGGGCCCAGCCCATTGTGGGTGGTGCCATCCCTGGGCAGGTGGTCCTGAGTGGTATAAGAAAGCAGGCTGAGCAAGCCATGAGGAGCTAGCCAGTAACCAATGTTCCTCCGTGTCCTCTGCTTCAGTTCCTGCCCCCATGTTCCTGCCTTGAGTTCCTGTCCTGACTTCCCTCAGTGATGGATTGTTCACCTGGAAGTGTAAGATGAAATAAACCCTTTCCTCCCCAAGTTGCTTTTGATCATTGCCTTTAATCACAGCACTAGGGAAAAAAACTAATGCAGCGCCCTCTGCTGTCCCTGGGCATGTTTCACAGGAGGAGGCCTAAAGGATCAGGCATGCCCAATCAGTGTATGAGACGTAGGCCCACACTGGTCGTTTAAGAAAACTTGCCTTTGAACTCTTGTGGTTTTTCCCATCCCCTTCATCATGAGAAATAACGCCCCTAGAATACTACTTCCTTGCAATCCTCTCAAAAAGTAGCTCTTGTTTTTGAATGAATGTCTGTACAGTTAATGTCCGAAACTCTACTACAGAAGTTTCTCTGTTCTGGGGACTAAGAGAAGAGGGAAAGAGTACAGAGACTAGGAACTAGGCTGCTCCATTCCAAATATAAGAAACAGTCTGTGACACTTGGGATGGCCATGAGGGGGTAGAGGGTGTAACTATGGGTATGCAAAAGCTGGTGTTGCTATTTCAGGCTGAGTATTGGAAAGTACAGGAGAATATGCTTTCCCTAATGGGCTGCAAGAAGGCAACAGTCCAGTGGCACCAGGGACTGCCACCAGAGAGCTATGCCCTCCTCTGAATACCTCAGTGCTGTCTTCCCCACCCTTCAAGATTAATGCACCCAGCAGGATTTGCACAAGCTTCATAAACCAGAGTCAGTCGCCTGAAACCTCAAACAGATGTGTCAGAAATAAACTCAACTGATTTTGTGCCAAATACAAAATCAAATGAAAACAAAACAAAACAGCTTTCCAGTGGGGGGTGGTCTCCTTGTGCAGCTTCCCCAGGTTCACAGGGATGCTCAGGCAGAAACCCACCAGTAGATGAGAGACAAGCCGCTAAAACACTGATGCCCTGGCATTTACACCAGCTCCATGAAGAGCACTCCTGGATCAGAGTTCTACAAGTGTCTGGCTGAAGAATGGATGTATCTTACAAGTTTAGGATTAGCTGGAGGTAAGGGGCTGTCCTATGTAAATGATACATTTTGTGGGGACCATAAGAGAGCTGCCATATCTGGGCAGATATGAAGAATTAGAGAATCTTAGGAAGTGGGGTATAGGAAGCCCATGGTTGAGGTTAACACACATGAACACATTTCTAAGTCAACAATGTACTAGCTGGGTGGTCCTGAATCATTTCTCTTAAAAATATTTATTAGTTGTATTTACATTCATTTTATGTATGTGAGCATTTTGCCTGCATGTGCACCCTGTGCCAGATGCCCATGGAGGCCAGAGGAAGGTATTGGATCCCCTGGAACTGGAGTTACAGATAATTGCAAGCTATCATGGGGTGCTGGAAATCAAACTTGGGTCCTCTGTGTAGGGGTGGTTGTCTGTGCCCTGAAGCACCGCCCCTAGTAGGTAGCAGGTAACTGCTAGGTACCTACCCCCCAGGGCAGGGGGGGTTGGTCCAACGTGGTTCTCTGGAGAACTCTACCTTGCTACGCAGCACCAGCATCCAGCATCCAGCATCCAGCATCCAGCATCCAAGATCACGAGGTAGCCAAGAGAGAGTGAGCACATCTCATCCCAGGTCTTAAGGGGTCCCTGTCTCGGCCACGCCCCGGGTATTGGGCAGGTACCTAGCAGTTACCTTCTGCCTACTAGGGGCAGTGCTTCAGGGTACAGACAGAAGAACATTCAGTGCTTTTAACCACTGAGACATCTCTCTAGTCCCTTGAATGACTTCTTTAACCTTTCAGAGTCTTCACTCAATCCCCATAAGCAAATTTTTGAGGAGGCTATTAATACTGTACAATGTAGATGAGGAAAGGAAGGCTCAGAGGAAGGCTGTGGTTCTACAGCCACAGCAATTAAGTTTCAGGGCAAGAATTCAAGCATAGATCTGTATAGTGATTTGAATGAAAATGGCCCCCAAAGGTTCATATGGAGTGGCACTATTAGGAGGTGTGGCCTTGTTGGAATAGGTATAGCCTTGTTGGAGGAAGTATGGCTTAATTGGAGGAAGTATGTCATTGGGGATAGGCTTTGAGGTTTCAGATGCTCAAGACAGGCCCAGTGTCACTCTCTCCTCCTGCTGCCTGTCAATCCAGATGTTGAACTCTCAATTCCCTCTCTAGTGCCCTATTTGCCTACATGCTACCATGCTGACAATGGACTAAACTTCTGAACTGTAAGCCAGCCCCAATAAAATGTTTTCCCTTGTAAGAATTGTCATGATCATGGCGCCTCTTCACAGCAATAGAAACCCTAAGACAGAAGTTGGTACCAAGAACTGGGGTGTTGTTGTGATAGGCCTGACAATGTTTTTGTTTGGAGGATTGTGAGCTTTGAGACTTTGGATTTAAAAAGTACCTGAATGCTTTAAGTGGGCTTTAATGGGCCATGTTAGTAGGAGCATGAAAGACAGTGGTGCTGAGGGTGATTTGAACTGTGGGGCCTGGCTCAAGAAGGTTCAGAGGAGTAGAATATTAGTATGTTGCCTAGAGATCATTCTTATGATATTTTAGTGAAGAATGTGGCTGTTTTCTGCCCTTGTACAAAAAAAAATCTGCCTGAAGGCTAAATTAAAGAATTATGGGCTGGGCAGTGGTGTCGTGCGCCTTTAATCCCAGCACTTGGGAGGCAGAGGCAGGCAGATCTCTGTGAGTTTGAGGCCAGCCTGGTCTACAGAGCTACTTCCAGGACAGCCAAGCTTAGGCTGTGAAGGAAACCATTGAAAACAGAAAGCTGGTGAAAATGTATTTGAACAATGGTGCCATGTTCCAGCCCCAAAGTAGCAAAACTTGGCAGCTTCAGCCACATTGTTCTGGCTTTAGAGTCAAGAATAGAAGAAAGGGGTTATGGAATCTCCCTCCACAACTAAAGAAAGCTGCTGAGGCCAAGTGTGTGGCAGGGTATCACTGCATAGAGGCCTAGAGAGGCCATTGTGTGAAGCTATGAAGGTGAAACCTGGATTGCCTTGGAGACCTCCAAATCTTGGAGATGCCAGAGCCATGGGATACCTGCCAAGCAGAGCTGCTAACGGAGTAGAAACAGTCCAAGGGAAAGAAGTGTGTTACAGTCAACAAAGCTGAAAAGAGTTGCAGATCTGAAGAGCACTTGGGCATCAGACATGGAGATGCAGAGTTTGAAGTTTGCCCACCTGGTTTTTGGTCTTGCTTTGATCCAGTATTTACTCATTTATGTTTCATTGCCTGTGTTTTGAAACTGTATGCCCTGTGCCATTATACATTGGAAGTATGTGATCTGCTTTTTCATTTTGATTTTATAAGGGATTATAGTTAATAGATTGCATGAGTCTCAGCAGAGACTTTGAACTTTTGACTTTTACACAGTGCTGATACTGCAATAGACTACAGGGACTTTTGAAGTTGGACTATGACAGGGACACGAGTGTATGGGGGCCAGGGAGTAGAATGTGGCACATAGGGAGTAGCAGTATTAGGAGGTATGGCCTTGTTGAAGTATATGTGGCCTTTTTGGAGGAAGTGTGTCCCTATGGGGGCAGGCTTTGTGGTCTGATATGTTCAAGCTATAACCAGTGTGGCACACCATCTGTCCTTCTGCTGCCTGCAGATCAAGATGTAGACCTCTCAGCTCCTTCTCCAGCACCATGTCTGCCTGCACACTGCCATGTTTGTCCTCCATGACAATAATGGACTAAAGCTCTGACACTGTAAGCCAGCCCCAATTAAATGTTTCCCTTTATAAGAGTTGCCATAGTCATGCTGTCTCTTCACAGCAGTAGAAACCCTGACTAAGACAGTCTCTCTGGCTTAGCTGCCCATGCGCCACACGTTTCCATGGTGTTACCTCAGAAATCTTGAAACCTGGGCCCCAGAGTTCACTTCTGGGTTCATAGTGGCTCACAGATGCACTCGAAGCTCCAAGGGCATCAGTTCCTGCGACTTTCGTCAGAGATCTGGAGATAAGAGATCTCTGTGGGAGAGAGAGAAAAGCTTGGGGATTGGTATGCTAGCACAGAAATCGTGAACTCTCCACTATCAACATAATGATGGCATCCTTAGAGTGTGTCAAGTAAGCACACCAACAGCAGTCAACACTGTGTCGGCCACCCTGCACAGTTACCCACCTATTTACATATTGTACTATTTCATGTTTAAGATACTGCTGTGAAGTAGAATGAGCTGATAATCAGGATCAAATTCGTCCCTCCTTTGAGGAGGGGTCAGATAGAATAGTGTCTAGTTGGACTGAGGTCAAGTCATTGTTACCTTCTGTGATCTGCCTCTCTGGGAGTCTGGAGAAGAGCGTGCTTTGCTTGCTGATGCTTCCGGCTCCAAACAGAAGACACTATCGTGGGATATGGCCTTGGCGCCCATGGTGCTCTTAGGCCTACATGGAAAGGAAAAGTCTTTTCAAAGCAGTCCAAGGGATTAAGAATCAAAGGACAAGGTATGTTCATGATATAGATACCAGAGACAGCTCGGAAGCAGGGCAGAGATGCATGTGTGCTGAAACAGAAATCCGTCTATGAGATGTGGAGTGAGAACACAAAATCAAAAGTATGGACATGTGCAATGTCTATACACATAGTACATACATACATACATACATACATACATACATACATACATACGGTGGTTTCAAACAAAGTGGCCCCCAAAGGGAGTGGCACTATTAGGAGGTGTGGCCTTATTAGAGTAGGTATGGCCTTGTTGGAGGAAGCGTGGGCTTTGAGGTATCCTTTGCTCAAGCTATGCCCAGTGTTCACTTCCGGTTGCCTACAAGTCAAGATGTAGAACTCTCAGCATTATATTTATGTGGAATAATCCTAAGTATCCACGCACAAAATAAAAGCTGGATAGCCTTCTCTGGAGGTGGCCTCTTTGGTGACAGAATTTCCTGAAGATTTTTCTTCTTTTTTTTTCATTTTTTTTTTACATCCCAACCAAAGTTTCTCCTCCCTCCTCTCCTCCCAGTCCCTCCCCCTTCACCTCCACCTTCCCCCACTCCTCCTCCTCTGATTCTCTTCAGAAAAGGGGGGCCTCCCATGGCTAGCAGCCAGCTGTAGGATATCAAGTCGCAGTGAGAGTGGGCGTCTCCTCTTCTATTAAAGCAGGATGAGGCAATCTGGAAGGAGTAATAGGTCCTGAAGGCAGGCAACAGAGTGAGAGACAGCCCCTGCTCTCACTGTTAGGAATCTCACACAAAGACCAAGTATTACAGCTGTAACATATGCAGAGGCCTAGGTCAGTCCCATGCAGGCTCCCTGGTTGTTGGTTCAGTCTCTGTGAGCCCCTATAACTCCAGATTAGTTGGTTCTATGAGTTTTCTTGAGGTGCCCTTGACCCCACTGAATTCTACATTCCTTCCTCCCCCTCTTCTGCAGGATTCCCTGAGCTCTGCCTAATGTTTGGCTGTGGGTCTCTGCGTGTGTTTCCATCAGTTTCTGGGTGAAGTCACATAAACATAATTATGTCATTTTGCCCACCCCCTTCTTCCCTCTAACCCCTCCCATACTCCCCTCCCTCCTTCTCAAATTCAGGACCTTTTTATTTAATTACTGTTACATATATACATAAATATATGAATAAATATATTAGCATAGCCTGCTGAGTCCATTCGCTGTTGCTTATTTGCATATATTCTCAGGGCAGACCACTTGGGATTCAATAACCAAATAGTATTCACTCCCCTACCCCCTCCAACTCCTCCTATACCTGCCCCTTCTCCTTCTCCTCTTCCATCCCCTTTTTAAATTCACTGTCTCTAATTAGGGCTTCCCATGTGGGGCCATTCATTGGGGCAGTGTAAACCTACCAAAGGCGACCCCTCTTAAGAAAATTGACACTCTCTAGTAGCCATCAACTGCCAATAGATCCTCAACTAGGGGTAGAGTCTCAGAATGCCCTCCTTTATCCATGCTGGAATGGTGACTGTAAAGCCCTGTTTTGTTTTGTTGTTTAACTGTGAGTTGCAATCCCATTTGGGTTTACATAACTGGAGATGTGCAATGATTGAAAACTAATTCGGAATCAACTGCACGATGAATCTGGAGTGTTTCTGGCAATGTTCATTCTTGTTGTGTTGTGTGCTTTCGCTGCATCCTTGGTTCTGAACCCACAACACATGCACTTCACACTCCTCATGTCACCCAGGGCCAATGGACACTGAAACACCTCAGCTCAGATTCCAAACTAGTATATGCTAAGAGTTGCAGTGCTTTTCTTGTACTTACAGTGTTTTCCACTTTTATGGAAACACAATGGCTCGATTATAGGAAAGACAATATTTTCATACTATTGTGCTTCAACGTGGAAATATCAAACCAGTATATCTTAGAGTTGTACTGTGTTAAAATGTTCGGTTTTCTTTATTTGTTTGTTGCATGAGACAGGATCTTACTATGTAACCTTGGATAGCCTGGAACTTGTTATGTAGATCAACCTGGCCTCAAACTCGTAAAGATCGCCCTGCCTCTGCCTCCAGAGTATGAGCATTGCAACTTGTGCTACCACACCCAACTGGCTATAAGTTTTATGGCTGACTGTTTACATGGCTGAAAACCCTGATCTCTCTTCCAAACACTTGAGTGGCGTTCTCTAAGGTTTTTGTCCTAGCACATTAAGCAAGGGACAAAGGCCAGGAGTGATCTTCAGGCTCTTCAGTTATACTTTATTTAATTTATACTTCTTGCAAAAATAACCCCCTTATGTCTCTCTCAACATTTCTTAGTGTGGCTGTGGTAGTCTGAATGTGGTTGATCTCCATAAGCTCATAGGGAGTGGCACTGTTTGGAGGTGTGGCTTTGTTAGAGTAGGTATAGTCTTGTTGAAGGAAGTGTGTCACTGTGGAGGTGGATTTGAGGTCTCATACATGCTCAAGCCAACACAGTATCAGACCACTTCCTGTTGCCTGTGGGTCAAGATGCATTAACTCTCAGCTCCTTCTCTGGCATCATGTCTGCCTGCAAACGGCCATGTCCCACCATGATGATAATGGACTAAACCTCTGAAACTGTAAGCCAGCCCCAATTAAATGTTTTCCTTTATAAGAGTTGGCATGGTCATGGTGTCTCTTCACGGCAATAGAAACTCTAAGACAGTGGCAAATACAGCAGAATAAACAGACCATTTTGGAGTGAGAAGCTACCATTTTTTGTAGAAATAGCCACTACCAATTTGCAGAAACAATGCAGGGTAAACCAGATAGTCTCTCCATCCCCTACCCCTCTGTTGTGTAGACAGGCTTCTTCTAGTCTTACTTTGAACTCTGAGACAATGTTCTGCAATGGCATTGCTTGTAAGGTATGAAATAAGCCCTTTTGTCCAACACCCTTCCCTTGGCAAAGCTATCTGAAAGTCCTCATTGTGGGTACACTCATTAAACAACCATAGATACTTTAATGTCATAATGTCATGGGAAGTGTTTAGGAGAGGGGAGTATTGGGAGAATCTTAGCACAGCAGAGTCTCAGAGAATGGCTAGGGGCAATGGTGTACTCTGTGTGGCACCTCTAAATGTCTGCAGTTTAACGTCATGAGAATTGACCAAAGTCTTCCATAGAGGGAGATCTGATTGGTCTAAGGACAGCTGCAGGCACAGGCAGGATATCCCAAGGAAAGAGAAAGATGATATTTAAATTGGAACACCACATCTAGAAGTGTGAATGGGCATGAGTGAGTGGCTGAGAAACAGCTTCCCCAAATACCTGTGACCACCCAGTGTCCCGAGGGGAAATGAAAGATGGATTGAACTTGCTAGCTTGTTTGTGTGCTTTAAAGCAACAAAAGATATTATGCTTAAGCTCCCTATGCTAAAATGTACCTTTTCCTGAGATTTTATTCCTTAAAGATCTAGATTCCATTTTCCAGATCTGCAGCCTAGGGATGAGGTAAGCAAACCAGGCCCAAAGACCAAAACTCTACATGACATGGGCCGTCCTGACTTTTATGAAACGGGCCACGAGCTCCTCATGAGCAGTCGGCTCGAAGCCTGATTGTGCTACCTGCTCTCGATGCGGTGCCTGTTCTGGATGCGGCTCCAGCCCCGGCCCTTTCCCCCCCCTCGGCTTACTTGGGCTCCGCCGCTGGGACTTCTGCCACTGACTTCAGACTGCCGCTGGAAAACCTCGGCTTTTGCTCTTTCCCTTCTGGGGCACCTTCTGGCTCTTTCTTCTTCTTCTTGCCAAAAAAGTTCCTAAAGGCTTTAAACTTGGATTTCTTCTTTCCTGGAAGTGAGAAATGGCTGTGAGGCGGAGGGCGGGAGAGGAAGTGAAGGTGGCGGAGAGACAGAGCTGTAGTGACAGGAAGAGAGCAGATTTCACCTCTGGTCCCCACTGTACCACTCATTTCTTTGTGACACCCTTAAAACTCAGCAAGCAAGTGTCTGGATTGTTGTGGAAAGGAACAACCCAGGTCATAGTTTGGGGTCTTGAGGCTACCTCAATTTAGGCCAAACTCATAAAGTACTCATTTGCTTGTCAATTTCAATGACTTCAACGACTGAGAAAGCCCATCTGCGTTTTATTTTTTGGCCTTCACCTTTTTGTTGTTGTTGAAGAGAAGGCCCAGGATATCACTATATATAAATAGACCAGCTGGCTTTGAAATCATGATCTTCCTGCCTCAACATCCCTAGTGCTGATATTACAGGCCTGTGATACTCACCCCCAAATATGGCCTTATCTTTATTCTTTTAATTTTGCAAATCTAGGAAATTGTGGGGTTTAAAAAAACCCCACAAGGTCTTATTCTGCAGAGCAGGAAGGCCTCAAACTCGGGTTCCTCCTGCCTGAGCAGCCAGAGGGCTGGTACTACAACCTTTCGCTACCACCCTGGATTTGGCCTTGTGTTTTAATTCCTTAAGTCTCAGAAAGTGTGGGAGATAAAAACAAAACAAAACAACAGCAAAAAAACCCAAAACAAAAACAAAAGGCAAACAAACAAACAAAACCCTGTAGCTCAAGCTGGCCCCAAACTCTCAGTCCCCCTGTCTCTGCCATTATTTCAGGCCTGCGCCACCACCCAGGCCTCACTTTGTCTTTTAACGTTTTAATGTTGTAAATGTAGGATATTCTAGGGGTGAAAAAAACAGACCTCAGGCTTTCAATTCTCCTGACTCCACACCCCAAGTATTGGAATCGCAGGCCTGTAACACCACCTAGGCATTGACTTCTCTTTTAAACTTTGGAATTTCTTCAATCTATAAAATTGAGGGGGTTGGAAAAATGGGGCCAGCCTCACACACTTGATCCTGCTGTCCCAAACTTAAGTTCTGCTACTGCAGACCTGTGCCCCCAATCCAGGCTTTGCCTTCTCTTTTACTGTTCTATTTTTTAAATATATGAAATTGTGAGGTTTTTTTTTGAAAGGTCCCAATATGCAGCCTAAGCAGGCTACACACTCTTGATCCTCCTGCCTCCACAACTCGAGTGATTTTATTACAGGCCTATGCCACCTACCAAGGCTTGACCTTCACTTTTAATCTTTTAATGTCTTCAATCCAGGGCATTGTGTGTGTTTCCTTTCTAAAACGGCCTCTCTGTGTAAATGAGAGGTGTCTTTAAATTCCATCCTCTGGTTTCCACACGCTCAGGGCTGGTGTTGAAGGCCTATGCCACCACCCCAGGCTTGACCATCTCTTTTAACCTTTTAAATGCTTAAGTCTAAGAAAGTGTGGGTATTAAAACAACAGGGTCTTGCTGTGATATTTTGTTTGTGCTCTAACAAATAAAGCTTGCCTGGAGATCAGAGTGTGGAAGCAGCCACTAGTTAACCATACAGGCCAGGCAGTGGTGGCACACACCTGTAATCCCAGCACTTGGGAGGAGGAAGCAGGAGGATCAGGAGTTCAAGACCACCTTGGTCTACACAAGATTGATCCAGTCTAAAAGAGAAACAGAGCCAGGCAGTGGAGGCTCATCCCTTTAATCCCAGCACTAGGGAGGTGGAGACAGTAATATAAGGTGGGAGGAGACAGGAGCTCAACCTCTTTTGGTCTGAGGATTCAGTAGAGTTAAGAGGTCTTTCTAGTGGCTGGTTCCTTTGCTTCTCTGATCTTTCAGCATTTACCCCATATCTGACTCCGGGTTTTTATTATTAAGACCAATTAGAATTTGCACTACAGTCCAGGCTGCCCTCTCATTTGGGATTCTCTTACCTCCACATCCAGAGTGCCAGTGTAGCAAGCTGTAGTACCAGCTCAGGCCTTATCTTTTACTCCTTTCAAGATTTATTTATTTATTTATTTATTTATTTATTTATTTATTTATTTATTTATTATGTATACAGTGCTCTGCCTGCATGTATGCCTGCACTCCAGAAGAGGGCGTCAGATCTCATTACAGATGGTTGTGAGCCACCACGTGGTTGCTGAGAATGGAACTCAGGACCTCTGGAAGAGCGGTCAGTGCTCTTAACCTCTGAGCCATCTCTCCAGCCCCTCTTTTCATTTCTTTAATCTAGGAATCTGTGGTGGTTAAAAAACCGAGTCTTACTCTATAGCCCAGGCTATCTTCAACCTCTTCATCTCTCTCCCTCCACACCTGGGGTTTGTATTGTAGGACTTTGCTAGCACCCCAGGCTTGGCTACACCCTAGTTGATGTAGGCCTCCACTGCAGCCTAGACTTTCGCTTTTAGTCTTTTAATTTTTAAATTAAAAATTTGGAGTTTGGGAGTTTAAAAAATTTGGGAGTTTAAAAACCAAGCCCAGGTTGGCCTGGAACTCACAATCTTCCTGTCTCCGCACACTGAGTGCTGAAATTGCTGGCCTGTGCCACCACCCAGGCCAGGTGTCCTTTTTTAAGTGTCTAATTTCTTAAATCAAAGTTGTGAGGGGAAAAAAAACAGGGTCTCACTATGTGGATGAAGCCGGCCCCAAACTCTTCATCCTCCTGCCTCCACCTCCAAGTGCTGGTATTCTAGGCCGGCGCCATCAATCTTTTAATCTTTTAACTTTGTAAATCTATGAAACTGTGAGGTTTGGTTTTTTTTTTTGTTTTGTTTTGTTTTTTTTTAAAGGTTTTGATATGTAGCCTAGGCTCGCCTCAAACTGTTGATGCACTTGCCTTGACACCAAGAATCCTGGTATGCAGGTGAGTGCCACCACTCCAGGCTTGGCTTTCTTTTTTAAAAATCATCCAATTTCTTAAATCTAGGTAATTGTGGAGTTAAAAAAAAAAACAGGGTCTCACTTCATAGATGAGGCTAGCTTCGAACCTTTAATCTTCCTGCCCTCTACCCTGAGTGCTGGGACTATAGAACTAAGGTTTACAGGTGCAGTGCTAATCGCTACAGTCATAATTGCAGTTTTGTGCCAGAAAAGTTTGCTTCACAGTTAGCCCCTTGTGGGGAAATGCCCTGGTGTGCACTCTGCTGTGGGAGGACCCTTCTGTATGCTCTGAATATATGTTGCTCTCATTGGTTGATAATAAAAGCTGATTGGGCCTAGAGCCAGGCATAATAAGGCTGGGCAGGAAAGCCAAATGGAGATACAGGGAGAAGAAGAGTGGAGTCAGAGGAGATGCTAACAAGCTGCCCAAGGAACAAGATGCCAAAGGACCAATAAGCCATGGGCCACATGGCCATGCATAGATCAATAGAAATGGGTTAATTTAAATGTAATAAGCCTGAGCCATTGGCCAAATATTTATAATTAATACAAGCCTCTGAATGATGATGTGGAAGTGGGGTGAGACAGAGAAAAGCCTCCGTTTACAACACTCTTCACCTATTGGTGCAGTGGAAACACTCCTACCGTGGCCATTTTGAATCAGTTTCTGAAACCGGCTTGAGACAGTTTGAGCAAGTCTGAGCCCGTCTGAGCCAGCTCCAACACACCGATCACTAATGCAGGCCGTCAGAGAAGAATTGGGCTAATCAGGAAAGAGCCTGCTACATTTCAGCCATTACAAGAAAAACAGGATTGACCTAATAAACATTCACCATGCTTAGAAATATAGGGCCTACACCAACACCCCACCCTACCTGCCCCCTTTGCTTCAAAATCCCGGAATGGGTGTCAGGAAAACAAAGCTAGATGTTTTGGAGTTGCAAACCCACTTCTTACAAACCGGCAAAGACAAGATAGTCGCATCAGCAGCTGGTAGCTCCATTTGTAACACAACCGGCAAAGATGGAATGGCTGGGTAAAAAAACTGATAAGGCTGTAAAACCAAACTTACCACACATAATCCTGACCTGAGGAGACAAAATCACACTCACACACATTTTATCCTCCTCAATTAGCAAGATGACTCGTGTGCTAGCATTTCAGTATGCACAGATTCAGTTTTTCTCACCCATTTTGCATTCTTTGAAGGGAAGGAACAAGTTATTTCCCCAGAAGGATGCAAAATACTTGAAATGATGCATATCTCTTTCCACCAGAGGCACTAGAGGACAAGGAATGCTTCCATTGTGCCTTTGGGGGCTAAGTGCTGTGAGGATGGGGTTTGCATAGCTTTGCTTGCAGGGATTTGGGAAAACACAAGAAGACCAAACTGGCAAACACTGTGTTGAATGCTCAGTGATCCTGAGCCATGGCATGGAAGCAGGGCATCACCTTAGACAGTAACCAGTTGCTAGGCACATTTGTGAAATCCTAGTACAATCAAAGATGTTTGCCAGATATGAGTATATAAATATGCCTTATCAGGGTTTCTTTTTGTAAGGGTTGCTTTTAAATTGCCAGCAGATGAGCCACAAAATGCTGGTTTTCAAAAGCCACTAAAAATACAAAGGGTAGTTAGGCAGGTAGGGGTAAAAAACGTTACACCCAACAGTATTTCTGTAACCTGTAGGCTTATAACTCGTGTCACCACAAGGTGTCGCTGTTACAAGCCAGAGAGCACAGCGCTGACAGCTGACTGCTGACAGCTATGTGGCTTTCTTGAACAAAGCCATTGATTTCTGTGTCCACACCAATTTCCAAACAGCAAGCAACTTTCAAAATCATTACTCAACAAAAACCCGAATGAGCGTGTCACGTGCTACGAAACAGCCCTTTAAAGGCTGCTCCCACCACCTGCCGAAGAAATCACAACTAAATCCAGTGAAGAAATTGTTGCTACTTCTTCCTGTGTTTGCTTATCCATCATGCATATGGGCAGTCCATTCCATCTGAATTGAATTTAGCTTTAAAATGCATAATATAAAATGACAACCTTTACCTCCCTTCCATCACCAAATAGCCATTTTATTTTATTTTTTTTAAATGTGATCTTTTGAACATTCTAGAGAACAAACCGAAAGCATTTCCCTCTCTCCAGCCTTCATCAAGATTACCACACCGCTGCCCTCTTCTGTAGGCATCAGGCTCAGTCAGCTGATGGCTTTGTTGGGTCTGCTTTGGTGAGGAGTCATTTCACTCATTCATTCGTTCATCCATCCATCATTCATTCACATCCATTTCTTGAATATTCTGCAGTGCCCAATTACTCTCTGGAGGGTCTATTCTCGGGCTTCCTAGATAGTCTTTTAAGCCATACATGACTGAAGAAAACTCAGCAAACCAATGAAAAAACAACCCAATTAGCTATTACATTTGGTTCTGTCTTTAAAGTCAATTTTCACTTTGTGCCTCAGAGATCCACTTTTGAATATACTTTGGGAAGAGAAATGGTAATGGGGTGACCATATTAAAATTGAGTTACACACATATATTACAATTTCACAATGAAACCCATTATTTTATACTCAGTGTTTAAACTCATTATTTATATAATCAGTGTTGGTGAATTATCTCTCCATTTCTATGAATTCCTCTCAGGTTCATCTCTCACTCATAGATGGCGCCACAATTTAGCTAATGAATACGTATTTGAAGAAGGTTTGCAAATGAGATTTATTTTATTTTTTAATTTAATATTTTTATTTATTAGCATACAAAGTATTACGTTTCATTGTGGCATTTTCAGATAACATTTTCTTGTTGATTCTCCTCCCATTTCACCTCCCCATCCGGTTGTCCCCGCCCCATCATGGCTGCTGTGTTCTGGAGATCTCCTCCCTTCCTCAGCACCCCTTCCCCGCCCCATCATGGCTGCTGTGTTCTGCAGATCTCCTCCCTTCCTCAGCACCCCTTCCCCGCCCCATCATGGCTGCTGTGTTCTGTGGGCTCCTCCCTTCCTCAGCACCCCTTCCCGCCCCATCATGGCTGCTGTGTTCTGCAGATCTCCTCCCTTCCTCAGCACCCCTTCCCCGCCCCATCATGGCTGCTGTGTTCTGCAGATCTCCTCCCTTCCTCAGCACCCCTTCCCCGCCCCATCATGGCTGCTGTGTTCTGGAGATCTCCTCCCTTCCTCAGCACCCCTTCCCGCCCCATCATGGCTGCTGTGTTCTGGAGATCTCCTCCCTTCCTCAGCACCTTCCCCCCCATCATGGCTGCTGTGTTCTGAGCTCCTCCCTTCCTCAGCACCCTTCCCCGCCCCATCATGGCTGCTGTGTTCTGCAGATCTCCTCCCTTCCTCAGCACCCCTTCCCCGCCCCATCATGGCTGCTGTGTTCTGTGGGCTCCTCCCTTCCTCAGCACCCCTTCCCCGCCCCATCATGGCTGCTGTGTTCTGGAGATCTCCTCCCTTCCTCAGCACCCCTTCCCCGCCCCATCATGGCTGCTGTGTTCTGCAGACCTCCTCCCTTCCTCAGCACCCCTTCCCCGCCCCATCATGGCTGCTGTGTTCTGTGGGCTCCTCCCTTCCTCAGCACCCCTTCCCCGCCCCATCATGGCTGCTGTGTTCTGCAGATCTCCTCCCTTCCTCAGCACCCCTTCCCCGCCCCATCATGGCTGCTGTGTTCTGGAGATCTCCTCCCTTCCTCAGCACCCCTTCCCCGCCGCCATCATGGCTGCTGTGTTCTGGAGATCTCCTCCCTTCCTCAGCACCCCTTCCCCGCCCCATCATGGCTGCTGTGTTCTGGAGATCTCCTCCCTTCCTCAGCACCCCTTCCCCGCCCCATCATGGCTGCTGTGTTCTGGAGATCTCCTCCCTTCCTCAGCACCCCTTCCCCGCCCCATCATGGCTGCTGTGTTCTGGAGATCTCCTCCCTCCTCCACCCCCCCCCCCCACTGCTGCGCTCCCTCCCCCCCCCCCCCCCGCCCCATCATGGCTGCTGTTTCTGCAGATCTCCTCCCTTCCTCAGCACCCCTTCCCCGCCCCATCATGGCTGCTGTGTTCTGGAGATCTCCTCCCTTCCTCAGCACCCCTTCCCCGCCCCATCATGGCTGCTGTGTTCTGGAGATCTCCTCCCTTCCTCAGCACCCCTTCCCCGCCCCATCATGGCTGCTGTGTTCTGTTCTGTGAGTGCTCCTCCCTTCCTCAGCACCCCTTCTCACCCTTCCTTCGTCCCCCCATTTCATGGCTGCTGTTGTTTCTGTGTTTCTCCTCCTTTTCTTCTCACATTACCTTTCCTTCCATCCGCGCATCCCTGGGCTGCTGTGTTCTGCAGTTATCTCCTGTCCTTCTCTCAGACTGCCCTCCCGCCGCCATCATGGCTGCTGTGTTCTGGAGATCTCCTCCCTTCCTCAGCACCTTCCTTCCCCGCCGCCTATGGCTGCTTTGTTTCCGGAGATCTCCTCCTCTTCGCTCAGCACCTTCCTTCCCCGCCCTTCATGGTTTCTGCTGTTTCTGGAGATCTTTCTTCTTGCTTCGCCGTCTTCAGGCACGTCCCTTTTCCCTTCGCCCCATCATGGCTGCTGTGTTCTGTTCTCCTGCACCCTTCCCCGCCCCATCATGGCTCTGTGTTCTGTCTCCTCAATTCCTCCTTATCCCTTCCTTCTGTGTTCTGCAGATCTCCTCCCTTCCTCAGCACCCCTTCCCTGCCCCCATCATGGCTGCTGTGTTCTGGAGATCTCCTCCCTTCCTCAGCACCCCTTCCCCGCCCCATCATGGCTGCTGCTGCTCTTCCTCAGCATTGCATCTGCTTCTCTCCTCCTTCCTCAGCACCCCTTCCCCGCCCCATCATGGCTGCTGTGTTCTGAGATCTCCTCCCTTCCTCAGCACCCCTTCCCCGCCCCATCATGGCTGCTGTGTTCTGGAGATCTCCTCCCTTCCTCAGCACCCCTTCCCCGCCCCATCATGGCTGCTGTGTTCTGGAGATCTCCTCCCTTCCTCAGCACCCCTTCCCCGCCCCTCATGGCTGCTGTGTTCTGGAGATCTCCTCCCTTCCTCAGCACCCCTTCCCCGCCCCATCATGGCTGCTGTGTTCTGGAGATCTCCTCCCTTCCTCAGCACCCCTTCCCCGCCCCATCATGGCTGCTGTGTTCTGGAGATCTCCTCCCTTCCTCAGCACCCCTTCCCCGCCCCATCATGGCTGCTGTGTTCTGCAGATCTCCTCCCTTCCTCAGCACCCCTTCCCCGCCCCATCATGGCTGCTGTGTTCTGTAATCTCCTCCCTTCCTCAGCACCCCTTCCCTGCCCCCATCATGGCTGCTGTGTTCTGCAGATCTCCTCCCTTCCTCAGCACCCCCCCCCCCCCCCCCCCCCCCCCCCCCCCTTCCCTGCCCCATCATGGCTGCTGTGTTCTGCAGACCTCCTCCCTTCCTCAGCACCCCTTCCCCGCCGCCATCATGGCTGCTGTGTTCTGGAGATCTCCCTTCCTCAGCACCCCTTCCCCGCCGCCATCATGGTTGCCTGTTCTGCAACCACACCTACATATGCATAAACATTCAAAGCTAGGATGTGCATATGAGATGTTTCATACTCTGAACTTAGATGCCTGTGATGGCCTCTTTTGTTTCTGTCCCCTTTACCAATCCCTCCCTTGGTTGAATCTGAATTACTATCTGCAATGAAACCTTAGGGGAATTCATGATGTTGTGGTTCAGTTCTGGTTATTACTTATGACTAAGCAGAAATACTTTACTGTAGTGAATAGAAGCTTCTGCAAAGATTTTAGGCCTTGTTGCTCCTCCCCTCCCATGCCCCACCCTCCTCCATCCCTCCATCTTCTCCTGCTGGTCCACTTCCTAGGCCTAGTAGCCTCCATTTTGCTTTTGAGTCACGTGTATTCTATTACTTATTTTTAATTCCTCACTTCTCCTTTAAGACCTCTTTTCCCTTTATCCCCCTCTAATGGTCTCCTTTCTGAGAGGACTCGTTCTTTTTCCTGATGGCAGTACACAGCAAATCTAGCACTGGTCATTGAGATTTGATCATGTGACTTACCCTCCTCTGAGCCTTCCAAAGCTTCCATGCTGCTGGACACTTCCTTTAATGACTCAGCCATGGTAAACTCACTGAAAACCTTCAGAACAAAAGAGGAAAAGATGATTCCTTCAATATATAGGACAACAAAATCATTTCACCTTGCTACTTATCCTTAAGTTATATTCTTAAACTATTCAAGAAAAGTCATACAAATGCAATTGAGACTAGGGTTAGGTATCATGTCTTAAAAAGACAGTAATCCCAATAATAGGAAATGACCAGAAGAGGCAAATACATGGATATACAGCCTATGGCTGGGGGAGGGGGAAGTGATGGATGAGGAATCACTGTGACACTCACGGCCATCTTAGTGAACATGGCAGTCCTTCCCAGCACTCATGCCTCACAGAGGGAAAGAAACTATGTCTGAACTTCAGAAACCCCTGGCAAAGGAGCCAAATGATGCCCAGCCATCTTTGGCTCACATCGTCCTTGACTCACCATAGCCGGTGGTAGAAGGAGAACCACTAAAGAGAAACTTATGAAAGACAAAGGAAGAAAAAAGAGTATTTGGACACCACTGCAACTCATTGTCACTACCAGAAGGAATTTGATTTAACCCCAGAGTTCAGTCAGAAATTTTCTCTGGAATACATGCCCCCCTTCCCTCAACTGATCCTAAATGCCCCGAGAACATCACCACCAGCAACCACTCATCTCGGGTGGGGCCTGTGGAACATCTCCCTCCTCACCAAACCCACCATCACAGCAAAATGAATAAACCTCCCCTTCACTGCAAATCCTTTCATGTTACTTCCTCATCCTTCTCGGGCTTGTTAGCACAAAATCCACGAGTTGTCTCTACTCACTCATTCTGTGACTTCGCTTGGAATTCTCTGTGCTTGTCCCAGCGAGGGCTCCAGAACCGCCTGGCTTGGTCCTCACAGCAGAACTGCTCTGCCTAAAGCCAGCCTTCCCACAGCGTCTCTCTCTCTCCTACTCTCCCTTTTAAAACATTTGTATCAGTTCCTGATGAGAACATCACACTCCCCAAATTTTCCTCTTTCTTTATTGGCTGGTCCTTCTCAGGCTCCTCTAATGGCCCATTCTTCTAGCCCTGATTTTGAAACATAGCATTCGGGCCTTTGTCCTTGGCCCTCTTCTTTATCAACAATGTCCCGGCCCAGCAAACGTTAACAGACACACAATTGTAAGCCACAGGCACAAAGGAAAATTCCCTAGCAGCAACACTTTAAAAAGGAGCAACTTTGAAAAACGGTGAAATTATTTTTAATAAGGTATTTTATTGAATCTGATTTAAATAAAATATTATTTCAACATGGAATCATTCTAAAATGTGAATAGTATATTTTATATTTTTCTTGTCACACTAAACTGTTACACCAGTTACATTAGCCCTTTTCTCTGCTCAAACTTACTCACCAACTTTCTGCTGCTTGAAGGTTGAAACTCTACCTCTTTATACACTTGGGGGCTCCTTTTCCCCTCTGTCTCCCAGCAGCCTCCTGTACTCTCATTCCCACACTGTGGTGTCCTAGAATCATGAGCCATCCCATAAACATACTATTTTATTTTGCTATCTGAACTGTGCACAGCCTGTCCATTATGTCTGGAACGCCATCTTCCCAAAGGCCCATACACTTAGTTCCCTCTTGTTCTTCGTGACTCAAACACCCATGTCTACCCCTATCATGCTCTTGGCCCTTTGCAGAAGTGGCATCACCTGGTGGGCAGGGACAACATTTTGCTTATCTAAGTAGCATCATTACCTAGTATCACTAAGCACACAAGGTACTTACTACGTGTGGTTGAGAAGGGTGGGTGCAATAGTAGACAAAGCTGGGTGCTGAAGCATAAAATCTGAGTCAGTACGAAAGTGGTCCTCTTGTTTAAATATATGGAAACAGTTTGAGACATGTTTCAAGTAAAGGACTTCTTTGCATGAAGTCCTATGAGGAAAACTGGTAAGACAACTAAGGAATGAGAAAATACATGTTTTTATACAGAGACCTTCATGTAAACTGGTCATCATCAAGGCTGGCCCCACAGAAATATCAAGTTGAATTACTGAGTCATCTTTAAACATGTCAGTCAGAAGAGGAGCATGCACGCAACCCTGGGTTTGATCGTAGCACCACACATGCACACACAGAAGGATGAGAGTGGAAACGCAGTGCTTGCTTCCCTGGGCCGCCCCAGAGCTGCCTCCTCCTCCTTCCTGCTGTCTTGCTGAAAATCTATGAAGGGTCCAAAGGTAAAACAAAGGCAAGAGGCCATACTCTGGGGCTGATGAAGTTGTTTACACACAGCCTTATCTAGGTTGAGGATTCCGAAGACTGCTTGCCAGCGTTGTCTCCTTTCCAGCATGGAGAATGCGGCTGAGGAAGCAGTTAGCCCTGTGTTCTCAAAACCATTCAATAGTCTCTCCGGGGAAGAACACACCAATTGGTTGTCCTGTGCCAAAGAGTCAGCGCTGAAAACATGTATAAAAGTAACATTCCATGAACTCAGCGGGTAATATTCAGGGATGTGTATGAACATACACACACATATATGCATGCCTTAACAACTAGTGAAAGAAAAAACAGGCCATGAATTTGAAGGAGAGTGGGAAGGGGTATAAGGGGGGGTTTGGAGGGACAGAAGGGAAGGGAGAAATGTAATAATTAAATTATATTCTGAAATCTTAACAACAACAAAAAAATTCCACAACCCATTCGGTAGGATAAATGATTTTCTTGGGGTCAGCAGTAGATAGAATTCATGAACAGATCTCAAGCTTTTCACTCCCAGTATGCTTGCGCTATATGCTCCCTCCCCTTGGGGGTGGATAGACCTAATCTGATTGTGTGAGCCCAGTAAAAGAGGGTCTAGATGTTAGATGTGGAAGTCAGCGATTTGAGGCTGTAGCAGATGCTTTCTGACGGCCTTGTCAGAACAAATTGTCATGGTGTAAAGACCAGAAAAGCAGAGAACACTGGGCAGCATCTTATAACTGAGAGCAACCTTTGGTTGACAGCCATCAAGAAACCAGAGACCTTAAAGGTAGTCATGGTGGCACATGCCTATAATCCCTGCACTCAGAAGGCTGAGGCAGGAGGATGGCCTGAACTCATGGGTTTGGGCTAGCCTCAGTGTTAGAGTTTGGATATGAAGTGTTCTTTCAAAGGCATTGTTGAAGACCAGCTGGTAGAAATAATCATTGAGATGATTTGCTGGGCATGGTGGCGCACTCCTTCAATCCCAACACTTGGGAGACAGAGTCAGAGGGATTACTGTGAGTTCAAGGCCAGCCTGGTCTACATAGTGAGTACCAGGTTTACATAGAGAGACCCTATCTATAAATAAGTGGAACTTAAGGGCTCTGACCTAATAAATGTATTCACCCACCGACAGGTTTGTAATTTGATGCTATTAGTGAGAGGTGATTGAAATTTGGAGACAAAGTCTGGATGAGGGTATTACTGAGAGCATGTGTCAAGAGTACCATTCCCAAACTCCCCCCTGGTCTTCACCTCCGTTTCAAGTAGGGTGTGCCTGAGATTTTTTTTATTATTTTTGTCATGGTTACTGCTATTGCAGTTCCTAACAGTCAATAATACATTAGTTGGGAGAAGTGACCCTCTTCAAACAGTGGAGCAGGAACAAGAGTAGAAGAAACAGAAATGGATGTTGCTGTGGGATTTGAATTTCCCTTAGCTGGCTGGAATCTGTGGGATTTGGCTCCGATCTTCCCTGTCCTTACAATTCCAGAGGCACCAGCAGGGAGTCAGCAACAGGGACTAGGGAGGGGAGGCACCCGGATGGCACTCCCTGGACCTTGGATAAGGAGGATGGGAGGATGAGAAACCAGGCCTTGAAAATATGCCCTCTTCTCATGCCGGATCATCTAACCTTTGTGAAGGCAACTTGTAACTTTTGGGTTTCATCTTGGGACACTTTGGTCCACAATGTGTGGGTTGGAAGACACAGTCTGCAGATCACCCCATGGCTTCAACAAATACCCTTTGTTCTCTCGGTTCTGTCTGGTGTGAAATAGAGTGGTCTCTGAATAAAATTCCTCTCAACCGGGATTCTCTCTCCCCCGGTGGGTGCATACCCAGTGAAATAACAATGCCTCCCAGGAAAAGAGATCCCTGAAGATTCTCAGTTAGGGTGATACTTACAAACCTTTTGGACCTCTAATTTCCTTAGATCTTAAATCCACAGGCATCCCTTCAACTGTGAAAAGAAGCAGCTGTTACCTCACATATGAGCAGAATCATCTGAAGGTACCCTGGCTCCTCATGTCATCTTTTACTCCACCCATGGCTCTGCCTTCTGTCTACCTTACCTGAAATAGCTACTGTTAGATCCATTACCTTGAACCATACAACCAAGTCAGAACATTACTCCTCAGGGCCTCTCCCCTTAGCCACACCCTGACTCTGTGTGAATGCATGGTGTATGCCCGGGTCCGTTTCAGATGCTATGGAGGCAATGGCAAAATAAAATAGTGTATGTTTGCTGTTTACTGGACAGTGAGTATGTGCTGACACAGAAGGGTTTTTCTCAGAAACTTTCTCACTGAATCCTCAGAGCTTTCCTGTGAGGGAGGTACTATTTATTCTCACCCCCTCATTCATAGGAATATGGAAGCTGAAAGGCTAAGTAATTACCCATGCTCACATGGTAAGTATATGGCACATACAACTTACGAAGTTAGGAGCAGAACCTAGGACTTCAGACTGCTATAGAAAATGATCCACTCCCTGATGACAAAGGAAAAGAAAGCACATGAGAGCACGGCATAGTGGTACACGCCTGGGATCCTGGTAAGAAGGAGGTGGACGCAGAAGGTTTGTGAGTTCAAGGCTACAGAGTAGGTTTCAGAACCCTCTGGGCTTTATAGTGATGCCCTGTCTCTAGGAAACCCTGTTCTAATTTGTTTTCTAAACACCATGGCCAAAAGCAACTTGCAGAGAAAAGAGATAATTTCAGCTGACAACACCCAGGCCACACTCCATGACTGAGGGAAGTCAGGGCAAGAACTCAAGGCAGGAACCTGGAGGCAGGAGCCGATGCAGAGACCATGAAGAAGTGCTGCTGACTGCCTTTTGCCTCATGACTTGCCGAGATTATTGTTTACTAGCATGGTGACCATGGATTGCTTTATTTTGTACTTGTCTTGAAATGTATTTATTTCTCCATCATTTTTAATTTTTTTTAAGATTTATTTACTTATCTTTTTAAAGTTATTTGATGTGTATGAGTATTTATCCTGGATGAATATCTGGGCACCATATGCATGCAGTGCCCTTGGATCCAGAAGAGGGTGTCAAATCCCTTAGAAACGGAGTCACAGGCTGTTGTGAGCCACTATGTATATGCTGGGACTCAAACTAGAGACCTCTAAAGTGATGAGCCATGTCTCCAGCCCTCTCCACACATTCTCAAAGACAGCACTCCTGGATTTAACAACCTTGGCTAACACTTATTTGCTTTCACATCTACCATGCTACGGGTTTCCAGCTTTTAGTTTTCTGCTGGATGCTCTGATGACGATCTGCTATCTTTTCAAATGCTTGGCATTCTTCTCTTACAGCTTCTAATATTATTTCTTTGTTGCATGGCTTTGACATCTTGACTTCAATGTTAAGTTAGGGAGAGGTTCTCCTCTGGGCACATCTATCTGGGACTCTAAATTCCTTCTGTGCTTCAGTGCCCACCTTCAATGTCTGATCTTTTTTTCTGCTGCTTGGTCTAATCTATTTGTGATGTTTCCACTGTATGTTTTATTTGATTCATTAAGTTTTCCACTCAGCTATACTACTCCTGAAAAATACCCAAAAGATTCTACATCTTACTGCAGAGATACTTGCATGTCTATATTTATTGCCGCTGGAATCATGATAGTAAGGAAATAGAAAGCAGTCTAGATATTCCCTGTGATTACTAGTGTTGATTCTCAACTTTCGACTCTAGAATTGCCTGGTGGACCTCTGGGCACTCCTGGGGGGGATTACATTCATTATGGTCACTGATGTAGAGAGACCCATCTTAACTGTGGGTAGGGCTATTCCCTGAGCAAAAGATCTCTAACTGTATGAAATGGAAAGGCAAAATGAGCAACATGCATGTGTGTGTTCATCTATATTTTCTGATTATGGATGTTATGTGACCAGCTACTTGGTTCAAATGAATAATGATAACTATATTCAAAGAAACAAACAAATGGTTGAACGAATTTTAAGAGAAAACGAACAGCAGAATGAAATAAGAAAGTCAATGCAGGACATTAAAACAGAAGTCAACAATAGGATAAAAATACTGAGGAAAAAGTGAAACTGAAACAATGCTGGAAATAAAAATTTTAGTAAGTCAAACAAAATGCTCCATAGAAAGCCTCACCAAGAGAACGAGTGAAGGGTGACAGTATCAGAGTACGAAGACAAGGTAGAGGAACTGGTACGCTCAATCCAAGTTGACAATAAATATTTTAAAACATATGAATTGGAAATGAAAGATATTTGAGACACCTTGAAATGACCAAATCAACAAATTTTAGACACAGAGAGCTCCATGCAAAAGGCATAGAAAATATTTTCATTACAACCATAGTAAAAAAAATTCCCCATATCATGGGGGGCCTGTCCCTTTCTGAACAGAGATAGAGGGAAGGCGAGGGCGAGAACGGGAGGAGAAGAGGGAAACTGCAATCAGGATGTAAAGTAAATGAAAATTTTTAATTAATAAAAAATTCAAAAAATCTCCATATCTAGGAGAAGAGAGAGGCCTGTTCAAGTACAGGGGGCATATAGAACAGCAAGTAGGCAGGGACAGAAAAGAACACAGAAAACACATTGAGAACTGCAATAAAAACATGCCAAGTAGTTTGGAACCTGGGGCTTATGCAGGGACACTTGGCTCGGCCTGGGAGGAGGGGACTGGACCTGCCTGGACTGAATCTACCAAGTCGATCTCAGTCCTCGGGGGAGTCTTTGCCCTGGAGGAGATGGGAATGGGGGGTGAGCTGGGGGGAAGGCAGGGGGTGGGGGATGGGAGGGGGAAAACAAGGGAATCCGTGGCTGATATGTAAAATTAAATTTAATAAATAAATTTAAAAAATGAAAAAAAACATGCCAAGTGACATAAAAATAAATAAATAAATGCCAGGAAGACATGAAAAGATGTACTTCAAGTTCTGAAAGGTCACCACTGCCAACCAAAGCTATTAGAGTCAGCAAAAATATTTACCATAATGTAAGGAGAAATAAAAATGTTCCACAATCAAAGCACACTAAAGGAGCTTATAAACAGTAAGCCACCTCTACAGAGGCTTTGAATTGAAGAGAATGATAAACACATTCAAGAGCCTATAGAAATGAAATTAAATATTTGACAACAGTGTTTAAACAAATGAGAATTAGAAAAACACCAAGCACTACAAAATCAACAAGGTGATAGAAATCATATACATTTTTTCCATAATAATTCTGAATGCTAATGATCTCAAATTTCTAATCAAAAGACACAGACTAGCAGATTGGACTTAAAAAGAACAGAATCTATTGTTTCTTGCCTCTAATAAATACATCTTGCTTTCAAAGATGGATGCTACCTTAGGCTACAAAGATGGAAAAGGTTATTACAAGCAAATGGAACTGGGAAACAAGCAGATGTCACTAATCTAATATCTCACAAAACAGATAGCAAACCAAATCTGATGAAGTGACAGAAAGGTCATTTCATAGTAATTATGGGAACAATCTACCAAGAGGACATTGCAATTCTGAACAAATATTCATTTGACAGAGGTGCACCACATTTCATAAATAAAATTACACATTAATCATAGTACATAAACAGTGGGTGATTTCAATATCCCACTCTCAACCAAGAGGAAGTTCACCCTGATAATAAAATGAAAAAATATCAGGGGTAAATGGCATTATATAAATTGTGGTGGTTTGGATGAGAATGGCCCCCACAGATGCTCATATATTTGAATGCATAGTCACCAGAGAGTAGAACTGTTTTGAGAAGGATTAGGAGGTGTGGCCTTGTTGGAGGAGGTGTGTCACTGGAGATGGGCTTTGAGGTTTCAAAAGATCACACCAGACTCAGTCTCTCTCTGCCTGCAGATCAGGATGCAAAGCTCTCAGCTACTTCTCCAGCACCATGCCTGCCTGCTGCCACACTTCCCACCATCATGATAATGGACTAACCTCTAAAACTGTAAGGAAGTCCCGATTAAATGCTTTCTTTTATAAGAGTTGCCTTGGTCATGGTGTCTCTTTATAGCAATAGAACACTAAGACACATATCAAATGGACTTAACCAATATCTACACAACATTCTATCCAAACACTGCACAATACAGATTCTTCTCAGTAGCCCACGGAAGTTTCTCTAAAATACATCATGTATCAGGCCACAAAAAAAAAAAATCTAAAAAAATACAGGAAAATTGAAATAACATTCTGCATACTATCTAATCACAGTGGACTACATCTAGAAATCAAAGGCAAGAGAAACCACAAAAAAAAAATAACAAAATCATGGAGATTATACAATGTACTACTTAATGTTGAATGAGTCACTGCAAAAGTCAAGAACATTTTAAAATTCCTAGAACTGAATAAAAATTAAGACACAAAATACCAAAGTCTATGGGTTACAATGGAAGAAGTCTTAAGACATAAGTCCATAGGTCTAAGTGCCTAAATCAAAAATTCAGGGAGGTTTCAAATAAGCAACTTAAAGATGCACCTTAGGTCCTTGGAAAAAAATCCAAACACAAAAGAGGTAGGTGTAAAGAAACAAGATAGTCCTAGAAATTACTAAACTAGAAATGGCAAAACAATATACAGAATTATACAGAGTCTATTAAATTAAGAATCAAGACTTCTTTGAAGTTCAATCTACCCTAGATGTCTACCCTAAAGGAAATGAGTGACAAGAACTTTCTGCAAGGATGTGGGGAAAGGAGAGCTCTTATTCACTATTGAAGAAGGTTTAAACTGATTCAGCTACCATGGAAATCTCGGAAAAGCTAAAAATAAAACTACCATATGCATGTCCCAGCTGTACCACTCTTATACATATACCCAAAGAACTTTATATCCTATGACAAAGATATTTGGACAACCATTATCATTGCTGTTCTATTCGCAATAGCTATGAAATGGAGTCAGCAAAGATGGCTGTTAACTGGTGGATGGATAATAAAAATGTGGTACATATGCACAATGGAATTTATTCAGCTGTAAACAAAAATGAAAATGAGAAATTTTCAGATAAATGGATGGAACTGGAAAATATAATACCGAGTGAAATAACCCAGGCCCTAAAAGACAAACGGGCCATATTGTCTCTCACATGTGAATCTCAGCTTTAAATTTTAAATTTGGGTATTTAACTTGGCATGCCTGTGTAGGCCAGTACGTTAGAAAGGGACCAGTAGGCGGGGGTGGGGGGGGGGAGGAGAGGCTTTAGTGGGGGAAGGACAGTAGAACATATGTGACATGAATGTAAAATCATGGAATAATGGTGTTGGAAAGGTTGAAGTGAGGATGGGGAGTGGGTGTTGGAGGAGACAAGGAGCTGGGGGAAGGTTTAAACAAAGTGAAACTTGTATGAAAAAAGCTATGTGGAAACCTTTTGGTAAGCTAATTAAAAATGCAACTTTAAAAAAAAAGAAAGATTGAAGTGTGCACCCTGTGTGAGTAGATCATACTGCTCCCAGAAGCCGTATTCTTTAAGAAAAATCCCAATGCCAGGCCTGGGACACCCAAAGCAATACAATCCGTTTTCATTGCTCTTGGTCTGCCACTAGAACTGGATGGTAAGATTCTGTTGTTGAAGGCATGCACACTTGTGTTGCTGCAACTTATCTGGAAGCTTCTTCCTCACTAGCTATTTTTTGTAGCAGGGGCAGATGTTATTCAGGCTGCTGGGGGAGAAAAGTCATTGATGGTCTTCCTAGATGCAATTCCTATGCGTGAAAATATCAACCAGCCAGGAAAGATGTGCCCGCTCATTAAATAGTGGCATGAGTATTTTCAAGGTAACCAACCACCTTTTAAAGCAACAGTACTAAAGGGACTTGTCAGAAGGTCTGGTGGAGGAGATAGACCTTTTGGTTCTGGGACTGGAGCAAAATCTCAAAGCTTCTGGAACAATATTGGCAGAGCACAGAAGGAGGCAGCAGAGCAATGGATTGGGAAATGGAATGTCCTGAGGCCCTAAGGCTCCACAGGACAAAATAGAAAAACTGTCTTAGTTGAATCATGGCCTAGAACTGGGCAAGGATATAGGGCAGCTAGCTAGAAAAGAGAGAAAGGCCCATAACCCTAGACATGGTAACGTATCTGTAATTCCAGCACCCTGGAAGCTGAGGCAAGACAGAGGATTTCATGTTCAAAGCCAGTGTGAGCTACATAGAGAATTCTTGTTTTAGAACAAAGGAAGAAAACCAGGCACAGTAGCTTGTGTGTTTAATCCCAGGACTCAGGAGACTGATGCAGGTGGCTCTTGATGCCAGCCTTGTCTATACAGCCCTGTTGGGGCTATATAGTGAGATGCTGTTTAAAAAACAAAACAAAACATGGAACGAAGGATGGAATGGAGGGAGGGAGGGAGGGAGGGAGGAAAAGCCCAAAGCCAAGAGCAGAAAGGAGTTTCTTGGTTTCTTCCTTCTCCCAAAAACACCCAACCCAAGGGCCTGCATGCCAATTCATACTAATTTACTTCACACCATTCCTAAGCAAGAAAAGAAACAGGATGGACTGCCACTCTAAGAAATCACTGATACTTGCAAAGCTCTTTCCACTAGGAGACACTCCCTCAAGGAAAAGTGGTCATGAGAAGCAGGAGGGCTGAAAACTGTTGTGTGTCTTAGGCTCAAGAATCCCTAGTCACTAGGGGCTGAGTAACAAAAAGGCCACACTGGAAGAAGAGTCTCCACTGTCTTCATAGTTCACAGCAACAACACTCGAATGATGGGCCTGCTCCAGTCCAGACTACTGTGTGGTCCACTGCAAGTGAAGGGAGCACATGAGGAATAAATTCGATCATGTGTGTATGGTCGCCTGTGCTCATACAGAAGAACTCCACTGAGTTTTCCAAACTATGACTGCAGATAAGGGAGGTGGTGTGAAGTCAGGGTTCAAAGAGAAGCCTGTAAATCACCAGCAAACATCACAAGTCCTAAGAAAACAGGTGACAAGGCGAGAGAGGTGAAGAAAATATATTTGAATGATCTTTAGACATAACTGTGACCAAAAGGGAAAATGGCTTTTGGTTTGGAGAAGGGTGGTATTTTTTAAAAGATTTATTTGTAGGTGTGTGTGTGTGTGTGTGTGTGTGTGTGTGTGTGTGTGTGTGTGTGTGTGTGTGCCATGTGTATGCAGTTACCAGTGGAGGCTAGAAGAGGACATGGATCTCCCGAAGCTGGAGTTACAGCTATTGTAAGCTGCCCAACCAGGGGATGCTTCAGACCTAACTAGGATCCTCTGGAAGAGCAGCAGGCATTGTTAATCAGGGAGCCACCTCTAAGCCCCAGCAGAATGTTATTTTAAAAAATATGTGTAAGACTCGAGTCTGCAGGGAGGACTCCAGGACGTTTTGAAGAACACAAACCTGAACCCTGCCATCAATTAGTTGGAAGACATTTAAAGAAATCAAGTCTTTTCAAAACCCGGGCCTCGGTTCCTCCTCTCAGTGCTCAGAGGGTGAGCTAGCTTTGGAGGTTGGGGTTCATTTTCATCCAGGCAACCTGGATTCTGTAGTTGCTGGGACTCTCTTCCCAAGCCCCCAGTTCCTCTTAGCAAGGTCCCACCTTGCAGCTTCACTAGCAGCTCTGCCCGAGTTGAGCAGCCAGGCCTGACAGTGAGGGGGGGGGCCTTCTGATAGCCTGCTATATTTGCGGCACAACTCCTTTTTTTCCAGGTGTTCAGAAATTTAAGTGACTATATCCATTTAGAAATGTATAGAGTTGCAGACTTGGTAAAAATTCATCGAACTCTTTCCTCTACTTCTAAAGAGACTTTATTTTGTTTTTTTCTTTAATCCAGTGGTGTGTGGGTGCACTCTAACATGGTGGCCAGAGGACAGCTACAGATGTCGTTCTTCCTCAGGAACCACCCCAGTGTTTTCTAATACAATCCCTTGCTAGCCTGGATCTGATCAGGTAGGCTAGGCTATCTAGCCAGAGAACCCCACGGGTCCCTTTCCCCACCTCTACAGTCCTGGGGTCACAGTCTCATTCCATACCACCCCCATGGGTCTCCACAGAGTTTTCCTCTGACTTATTTTTTCATTTTCCCAGGACAGGTAGGTTTATGGAAAACAAAATCCAAATAAGGATGCAGAAGTAGCACCATGCCCTCAGCTTGTTGGAAAAAAAAAAAAAAAAAAAAAGCTGCTCTTTGGCCCATGAAGGCCACACTGTGGGAAATAAGGAACAAAGGCTATACAAATACAACACAACTTAATCAGTCTTCAGTAACGTCATTTTCGTCTGAAAAACAATGACTCTGTGGTACCGTTGTTCTTTCTTTATCCATATCTAGACTTTCCCATGCTCCTATCTCTTCACTGTGCTACTTAGTGTTTCTAGCCCTCATTTGGAGCATCTCCCTTACATGCTGTAGCAAATAACTGAGTTCCGTTGTTTAAATCTATCGTTTGTTACAGATAATTCAGCACGGAGTGTTCATACTTGAGTTCAAATCTGACGAATAAACTACTTTATGTTTCTACTTTCAAAAATTGTTAACGGCTCAAACAATACAAAGTCTATTGCTGATTTTCCCCCACCGAGCCTCGGCTGAAAGTCTCCCTAACAGAGTTGAAGGCTTTTTAGCAATCAGAAGCTCCAGTTGATGGAGGCCAGTGTTTCTCAAACTGTGGATCACAGTCCCTTTGGGGTCGCATATAACATATCCTGCCTGTCAGACATTTACTTTACTAGTCATAACAATGGCAAAAATTACAGTTATGAAGTGGCAAAGAAAATAAGTTTATGGTTGGAGGTCACCACGACATGAGGACTGCATTGAAGGGTCGCAGCATTAGAAAGGTTGAGAATCACTGATGTAGACTCTGACAAGTCAAACAATCTCTGTACACCTCAGTTTGCTGTCCTATAAAATAGACATGTCTAGCAGGAGAGTTTGGGAGCTGGTGAGAGTAGGTGAACGAAGGTGTGGAAATTATAAAATCACATCTTTGGGCCGTGCTCTTGCTTCCCTGACCCAGTAGCTTCTCGGAAGATGTTTCTCAGAGACAAAGAAATCAGACACATTGATCTTTGGGGGAGGAAGTATAACACATTTGCAAACCTATGAAGTTGGAAAAATCTAGGTTTGAATCCTGCCTCTTGTCAATCACTTTTGTGTATCATGATCTTGTGCAAAACACTGAACTGAGGCCTGAATTGTTAAATGGAGCCATTTAGTACCTATATCATAGGCTAATGGTGGCAGCTCATTTACTTAATAACAGTAATTTGAATCCCTACTATGTACTAAGAAAAACTCAGAACAGTGTCAAAATAGAGAAGGGCCTTTCTATCACAAATCCTTTGATGAATCTCTGCATATGGGAAGATCTCAGCATGGGGACAATATAGTGACAGTCCATACATGTTGACTCTGCTTCCCCATTCAAAGACCCCCTCTTCATGGGAGAAATGATGCCTCTTCTCTCCTCTCCTCTTCCTTCCCTTCCCTTCCTTTCCCACCCTTCCCTCTCTCCCCTTCCCTTCCCTTCCCTTCCCTTTCCCTTCCCTTCCTTCCTTCCTTTCCCTTCCCTTCCCCCCTCCCCTCCCCTCCCCTCCCTTCCCTTCCCTTCCCTTCTATTCATTGGTTTTCCAAAGTAAGGTATGTGACATCTTACAGCTCTTCACCAGGAGCTGCCTGGTAACCAAAGGGTTAGTTGAAAGCTTCTGAATCAGTGAGGGCAAAGCTAACAGGATCCAGCCTATGCCCTTGGTTCATTGTCTGCCACTAAAAGTGATTCACAAAAGCACAGATATTGCTGAAGCTTCAATGGTGGAATCCTGGGCAATCCACTTTCTCTAGAAAGCTTGTCTTTGATGTACAGAGTTGAGATAATCTCTTGGAGGGAACTTTAAAAGCCCAAAAAGGCTTCTGAGGATCCTCATAAGCGGCATTTGAAACTACTTCCAAGCTCTGTGATGTATAGTTCACCCTGGTCTGTTTCTAAGAGATTTCTCTCCCTGTCTCCTCCTCCTTCTTCTCTGACAGGGTTTTATGTATCTCAGGCTGGCCTTAAACTCATCAAGTAGCTGAGGATGACCTTGAACTTTTGGTCTTTCTGCATTCAGCTCCCAAGTGCTGGGATTACAGGTGTGACCCAGTTTTGCCCAGTTTATACAGTAAGATCAAACCGAGGGGTCCATGCATGACATATACACACTCTATCAATTGAAGTACATCGCCAGCCACCCCACTCTCTTTATACAAAAGCCCCATGCCAGTAGCAGAAACTTGCATTTCTTTTTTCCTGTCTCAAAGGAGCAGAGCCTGGTCATGAATTACTTATCCATTAGTGATTGCTCATGGGTCATCAACATTAGGGGACAAGGGAACTCTGGGGAGGGTAACCTATGGTATCTGATCTAAACATTGTGATGACTCTATTAGGTAAGAATCACCTCATTTTACAGACAAGAAAAGTAAGGCCCCCGAAAGGCCAAGGGATTTGCTCACTGCCATTAAAGAGTATCATTGTGTGAACTCAAACCCAAGTCTGACTCTGAGTCTCAAGCTCCTTCCTCTGCATGAAGCCAAAATACTTTGGTATGTGTAAGTAGGTACATGTGTAAGTGAATGTCTCTTGGTTTAGATAGGTGGCTGAGCTCTTGGGTAGTTATGGCCTTTGACAGCATGGTGGTTCCCTAGCTAAGGAGCTGCTGTGAGATGCCCTCTTTTCTTCCCTTGGGACAGGTGTCTTAATTCTTCATTAGAAGCCTGGAATCCCTTCAGTCCATACAGTGCTCTGGTCTCCTAGCCCCAAACACCAGGTGTGTGAGCTGTCCTGACACACTACTTGCCAGGCCAGCACTGTGAGCAGCATCTGCCTTCCTGCTACTCTCCAGCACGTCTTCCCAGTTCAGACATTCTTATTGAGGGCTGAGGACCAGATTGAGGATAATGCCACGGAAACATGGCAGCAGTGTTGTGCACAAACTCCCAGCATAAGCCTGAAACTCAAAGAGGGTTTGACCCTCTGCGAGGCACTTCCGCTTCCCTGCAACTCTGAGTGGTGGACCACTGGGCAAATGGCCTTTCTGTGAGTATCAGTGTTCATTATTCCCACAAAGAGAGGCACCAACCAAGGTCTAAAGACCTCTAGAGTTGTTGTGAGGCCCAAAAGCCAGATCTCTGCTTCTAAAGTAGCATTTAAATGATATCTCAGGGGAGATTTTGCTCTTAAGCCTTTCATTTACATAATACCAACTGCTAAACGCTATTACAGATCTCTGTCAATTACATCCAACAGCTCTCTGCACTGGACACTGTACTACACATGGTCATCTCATACATCATTTCATCTGGTACTCAAAAGCCTCAACAGTGGGTCCCTTGACTAATTCCTGTTTTAGAGATGGGGGAACTGATACTCACATGGCTTAAGTGGCAGACCCAAGGCCATAAAGCTATGAAGTGGTATTGTGGACGTAATCTAATGTTCTACTGGACTATGTCCATAAAGCAGAGCTCCATGGTGGGTGGAGTGACAACTTCATGGTTAACAACACTTACTGCTCTTACATATGACCCAGATTTGATTCCCAGCATCCATATCAGAGGGCTTATCATGTAAGGTCGGAGAATTGGGCATCTTCTCACCTCCACAGGCACCAGGCCCACACGTGAGCTACAGATACATATGTAGGCAAAAACCACATACATAAAATAAAAATTTATGTCAATATCACACCCCTCCCACTCAAGGCTCAGGGATCCGTGTGGAAAACAGTATGAAAAGACTGTAAGAGTAAAAGGTGGTAAATGACTCCCAGGACACTGTGTTTTCCAGACACAACAGGACGGATGCACGTTATGAACTCACAGAGGCTGTGAGAGCATGCACAAGACCTGGACGAGCTCAAGCCAGACCAAATCTCAACAGGGAAGAGGGGAAGAAAGCATGAAGTCCCACCCCTCACTGAGGCAGCGCTACTGGCAGTTGAGAGCTATTGGGATGGAGAGTCAGTTTTCTCGGATGGAGTGACACTGGGTACATCAAGTGCACTCAGGCCCACGCAACACAAATCATACCCCGTATTTTTTCTTCTGTGTTTATTTTCTGTGTTTTTTTTAAGAGAGAAAGAACATGAAGTTGGATGGGTAGGAGGTTGGGGGACAGTCTGGGAAGGGTTGTTGGAAGAGTAGAAATAATAGGATCAAAATATATTGTACAAAAATTTTAAAGAATAAATAAAAATATGAAAAAATAATTAATGATATTGCAATACTCAACACAACGTAGAAAGAATGTTTTGATGGGATATACAGTATGCTATCTGAACAGACTTCATACATAGTGCAACCCCATGTTACATAATCCCTTCTTCAAAACTCTTAAGATTAATTTGTCACTTTAATGAAGAGAAATTTAAATTCTAGTTTTTATTGATATTTGGAAGTAAATGATTCACAAGTTCCTTTTGTTTCTTAATTATCTGTAAATAGGTACACTAAAAGCAAACACGTTTTGTCAAATTTTGAAAAAGAAATAAATATTAAAATTTAAAAATTTAAAGGTAATAAAGCAGAGTTCCATACAGAAGACACTAACCACATGTGGCATCTTCTATTCAAATTAAACTGAATTAAATAAGATTAAATATTCAGTTCCTTAGTTGTACTGGTGCAAGTCTTGCTCAATAGCCATACGTGTTTATGGCTGTTACATTAAACAGCACAGGTAGAGATCATGTCCATCACTAGAAGCTTCTATTGGACAAGCGTGATTGGAACACTCTTAATGTTAGTCTTTCTCATTAGGTTAGTCCTCCAGACCTACGCCTTGGTAAGAGATTAAAGACAGTATTTTTCACTAGCAGTACATTTGGAAGGAAAGAGCCCATGAATATTTAGTGGCATGTCTGGTGTGTACCCACTAGATGTCAGTATCATACCTTCCTCCCAATTTTTTGTCAACCAAAAAATATCTCAGGGCTTTGCCAAATGTTCCGGAGGGAGCAAAATTGCCCTCCACCTCACTTGCAAGTCTGAGAAGCTCTAGCTCAGGGATTGCATATGTACGTGAAGCAATCAAATGGCAAACCTTTTGATTTACTAAGTTAACCTGATGTTCGGAAAGTAAGCCAGCTTGTTGACACATTTTTCTGATGGATTATGAAGTGCATTTACTTGTGTTGAATGAATGGCTTCACTAGCTACTGAAGAAATCATAAAAACTTCAAGTTGCAAGCAGCTAAACTATGGCAACTATGCCAAGAAGGCATAAGTAGGATGCCTAGCTCTTCAAATTGGATCACCATGAACCATAACTAGGAGATTGGTGAAGGACATATAAGAGATAGATTGGCTTGTAAAGCAAAACTAAGAAGATATGAAAGTGTAGAGAACTGACTGAGAAATGCCAGTGCTATTATCCACTACACTTTGGTTACTAATTTCTGGAAGTAACAAATGACAAAGAATTAGGTTACTTGAGAAATCGGTGAACCAACTCCTACTATGGTGGTTAGCTCAGCAGAAAATGTACTTTCAAAGGACTGAAAGGAAATTAGTGCAAGAAGAGAATTATGGAATGCAATAAACCCATTAATCACACCACAGTGTGTACAATACATTAAGACATCATGCTTGAGGACTGTACGGATGGCTCAGTGGTAAGTGCACTTGCTGTCCAAGCATAAGGACCTGCTGAGTTAAGATCTCTAGCACCCAGGTGTAAGAAAAAAAATTGCAAGGTGTGTCCATGAATATCTATAACCTCAGTGTTGTGGAGGATGGAGATAAGATCATTGAGGTTTGCTGGCCACCCAGCCTAGCTCCAGGTTCAGTGAGAGACCCTGTCTTCGGAGAATAAGATAAGACAGTGATGAAACCAGGACAGTGCGCTTTCTTTGGCCTTGCAGGTACACACATAGGCTTACATACCAAAACGTGTGTGCGCACTCACACACCCACACAAGCTACATCATTCTGTATAACATAAGCATATACAATTATTCATTTGCCAATTTTCTGTTGGAAAACAAATAAAAAAATTTAAAAAAAGTTTACAAATACATGCATTCCCATATAACAGGCTGAAATTTAGGTTCTTGCTGAAATATGACTTTTCCAAAGGACACAGAACCTTGGTCTAACAAATGGATGGCTCCCTGAAATGTTTCTTTCCTTTTTTGTGGATTGGAATTCTTTTTTTTTTCTTTCATTTTTCTTTATTAAGAAATTTTCTACTCACTCCAGTGAAACCCATCAACTGTGCCCTCAGAGAAATCTCCAAATGCTTTCCAAAATGTTCCCTCCTAAGTGGATTTTACAAAGTAAATATTTTTAACTAGGTGGTAAATAATCAAAGGTCAAGAAATTACCCAAGGACAGCATTTATCCCATCCCCGTGTGCCTGCCACTCCATTAACACCCAATAATCCTCGCATTGTTCTGGAAAACAGGAAACCTGGTGGGCCCACACCACAGAGTAAATGTCAGTTAGCAAAATACAGTACCCACTGCGTCTTAATTGCCTGGGAAATGGAGTTTTAACATCATTTCTTTAAAACTAGGGGAAAGCGGGGGTTTGTCTCAGTGACATGGGGATTTTCTAGCATGCACAAGGTCCCAAGTTCCATCTTCAGCACAATAAGTAAACAAGTGAAAAAATAAATGAATTAAAAAATAGCTTGGCCGGGGGTGGGGGAAGCAAGACAAATTTATTGATTAGCTCTCAGCACTCATCAAGCCTTGCTTTGCATCAGATAGGACCATTGCAGAAAGCTCCATTGGTCAAAATGCAGAGAGCAAGTGACCGTGGGGGTGTCGAGCCCAAGTTGATTCATCTACAACATAATCCCCACACCTATGCTTCAGAAACATCACAGAAGATCTGTAGGGACAGAACAACTTGAAGAGCCAGAGGACCGGGTAGTCTGCAGTGAGACTTTGTCTTCCAGGTATGACAGTGTGTCTGCCTATGAAGATCTGAGCAAGGACACCACCAGATGACATGTAGACGTGGATGGGGAAAATCTCATGGGGTCCCACACCTAGGTGAATTGCTACAGGCAATTAAAGAATGCTGAGAGAGGGAGAAAGGATGAGCCCCCTAATTGGTTATTCAGTACCAAGTGGTCAGCCCTCAAACCAAAACATACAAGCAACACTAAATTGACTCAGCAGGTTACAGTTCTGTGTTTATTTTATATAAATACACAGAGAGAGAGAGAGAGAGAGAGAGAGAGAGAGAGAGAGAGAGAGAGAGAGAGAGAGAGCGCTAAAGAAAAGAGGCTATGGATTTGAGAAAGAATACCAGTGACCTGGAAGAAGTTGGAGGGAGTAAAGGGTGGGGAAATGATGTAATTATATTTTAATTAAAAATAAAATAAATTATTTTCATATTTATGTATTTAGGTTTGTGCGTGTGTGTATTTTGCCTGTGTATATGTCTGTGTATTGCATCCATGCCTGGAGCCAGCAGAGACCAGAAGAGGTGTGGGATCCTCTGAGATTGAAGTTACAGACAGTTGTGAGCCACCATGTGGGCACTGGGAATTGAACTTGGGTCCTCTAGAAGAGCAGCTAGTGTTCTTTACTGTGGAACCATCTCTCCAGCACCAAATAAATTAAATTCTTAGAAGCAGAGAAGAAGGGGGGGCGGGGAATCAGAGTGCTGTGAGGATCACTAATGACCATCGGACATACTCTGAATTACATTGAAGAGGAGAAGCAGGGTCTGAGCTTACTGGCTGAGAAATCACAGCTTCACACTTCTAATACTTTCTAATGACCTAAACTTGCCTTTCTCAATTGAGAACTCATATGGAGGCAGACTTCGCTACCACTATTGTTCCCTGGATGCAACTGGCATACAGCCAGTCTTCAGGTTCAGGAGAACTGGTTGCAGGTGGCATAGGGAAATGGATCCAAGACTGTGGGCCACTATCGAAACATGCACAGGACTCTGAATATTAGCAACTGGATCTCAGAAAAAGTCAATTATTTGTGGTCTGACTTCAAGTAGCAATCCACATTGCTCCCAGGGGTACCAAGGAAGGTTTGCACCTGGTAGGGGAGCGTTACCAGTGCATGACTGATAATAGATATTCCACAATCAGGACTGCAGAGCCATCTGTCTCTCCTTCCTTAATTCTGTTCTTACTGAGGAGAAACTGACTAGCATGATATGAGTGTCTCATCACTCTGACTAGTTCCTCCCAATGACCACCAGTAAGCACACAGAGCCTACCAACGCACATTGTTGAGGGTTATTCCATAAATGCCCCAAGGCTTACCGGCACATGTCAGTATATCCAAGAGCATTCTGAGCCACAGAATGGCAAGGAATTAGCCAAGAGGAAATCCACAGCCTTGGCTTCCTTCCAGAGGCTTGCAGAAGAAAAACCCAGAGAGATGGGTAAGACACAGACCCAGAATATCTGGAGTGGAAACTGTGTTCAGTACAGGAACAGTCTATCACAGGAGAATCTGGAGTTGCCAAAAGCAAGTTCACTATAGCACATTATTTTGCCTTAGGCAGCCCCTCTGGGTATCATAGTGTCCTTGATACATGCTTCTGTTCTACTTGTTGATAGGTTGATCCTTTCTCTATCCTGTGGTATGCAGAATCCTAATCTTGTCATTGACTGCATGAAAAACAGAACATTTTCCCACCCGTGGAGTCAGCTGTCCTACCCTTAACAGAGTCTGATCATGGTCAAAACTCTTCCATGTCTCCTTCATCTCCCATCTACAACATGGTGTCACATAGGCAAAACTGGAGCTATTTTCTTCCTTCTTCCAATAGGATGGTTTCAGACATGTCTATAACTCTCTGGTTACCTGGTGCCATTTTATAGCCACAAAAATAATAATAGAACTTAATAACTAGTTATCTGGAGCAAAAACTATACCTATAATAACCAGTTCAAAACTGAAACATCAAAACCCAGCAACTCATTCGATTAGAGCAAAGTTCTAGTGAGGTTCTTGGAAGGGAGTCAACATCTGTTGGAATCTGAGTGGCTCCAACATACCTATTTCTACTACTGGCTAAATATCTCAAACACCTCCAACTCATGTAATAAATGTATATATAGAGAGATAGAATCTCCAGTGCATTTGTGAGACAGAGAGGAGACAGACCTAAGTCCAAGTTCGGGGGCGGGAGTTATTTGTTAGCTTGTTTAGTAGATTTCATTTGCAAGGCCTGTTGGGATATTTTAAAGTTATGTAATCCTAGTGATACAGCCAAATGGTGATTCTAGGAAAACCCTGTGGGGAGCGAATATTAAATGGCTATGCCATGGGAAGTGCCCCAAAACTACTGGGGAATCACGAATATTCCAGTAGCAAGTTTTCCCTCCTGGTCTTCCTCTCCTGAACCCAAGTAAAAGCTCAGAGAGAAAAGCTTGAGCCCTCTCTCTCCCTGTTCACTTCTAAGTGCCTGTCTTCCTTTCATTAGATCCTTCTGAGCCACTGCTGAGTACCTCGGCTCCTGCAAACCACCATTTCCTGGGAGGAGCGCCCCCTAAGAAGCTAGCTCCTCTAGCATAGCTTGATTCAATCCACCTCCCTCGACAGATGCTGTGCTTGCTTGGCTCTGAGAAGGAAAAGGAAATGTTTCACTTGGAGCCCTCAGCACAGAGCTGGCTGTATAGTGCATACCGTTGCTGTGTACTGGGTCTCCTGCACATCTCAGGCCCTGGCAGGGAGTCTATCATCTGTTTACACAGACCCTGCTCCAGCATACTATCTTTGTTTTCCCTATCTTTTCTTTTTTTTTTTTTTTGTCTTTCCTTTCTCATTTTGGGAAGGGGTGGATAGGGTCTCATGTATGACAAACGGGCCTCAAACTTTCTGTAGCAGAGGATGGCCTTGAACTTCTCTGATCTTCCTGCCTCTACCTCCCAAGTGCTGGGATAACAGGTGTGCAACACCGTGCCACAGTTATGCAGTGTTGGGGATCAAAACCAGGGCTTTGTACCTTCGAGGCAAGTACTCTATCCACAGAGCTACAGTCCCTGACTTACTTGTAAAATAAGCTGCCCCTTCAGCTCAAGCCCAGATTTATCCACCTGAGGCCACAGGCTTCTGAGTCCACAGAGTCTCCTTTTCCACCCCAAATACGTCAGGCTGCAACAGATCCTGCCATGGAAAACAAACCCCTAGGGGTTTAAAAGAAGAATCTAATAAGACCTGGCTCTGAGTCCCAGAGAGGACCAGCTTATTGCTCATTTGGGCGTGGTGACATCATCTCCCACCAGCAAGACCATCATCACCCTTTTTGTCTGAGCATTAACCATCCACTCTCAACTTCTCTGTCATCTGATGTTATAGTGAGTCACATAGAAAAAGCCCTGTAAACTTCCACAGCATCTGCCCAAGGCCATAGAGAGGGCACAGCAATGAGGGGAGAGATCTGAAGATATTCCTTTAAAACAGTTGCCAAGGACACTTTATACAGAGATCAGCAGGGTTCCCAGAGGCTAGGCCCACAGGGTATTAATACGTGTGGCCAAAAGGTTAACTTCACACTATAGTGTGTTTCAGGTTTCCCCCATGATCAGTACCTTCCCCCAAGAAAACTGTTTCCCTAATAGAACCCTAATGAAGTTTAATACAGATTTTCTAATTTTGTAAATGCTCCGTGTCTTCTCACCAACAGGGGAATAGGAGCATACTGTGGAAAGTGACATTGAGAAAAAAGCAGGAAGTGAGTTTTAGTCCCACATCTCCATGCCCAAACCACCTCACCATACACCCCAGATGAAGTGCTATTCCAAATGCCGTGGAAGGCCACTTTGGACCTGCAGATCATCCGTTCCATAGCTGAAATGAGTAAGCTGGGTTTCTAAGTCTGATTACTTGTAACAGCTGAAGAGAGCTAGGTAAATGAACAAATAGTTTCGCCAGTGAATGGCAAATGACCTTGTATACCAACATACTCAATAATTAAGCACATGACTACCTCTATCTTGGTTATACTCTCCCTGTTGGCAATGCTTAAAATATGCACACAAATTCAAAAACAACACTAGGCACATATATTAAGAATATGCTGAAAGCCAGATGTGGCGGTGCATGCTCCTGTAATTCCAGTGCTTAAAAGGCAGAGAGACGCAAGAAGAATCTAAGTTTGAGGCTAGCCTGAGTTACAGAGCCTACATCTCAAAAAGGATTTACTATTTTGAGAAAATGCTCCATCGAGTAAAAATTCCTTCATCGAGGAACTACATGGAATACATTTTGAAAATACAGCTTAGAATAGATTTAGAAAATTGTGACAGCTTAAAAAAATGCAAGGTGATTTCCTTGAATCCAAATTTTCCCTTCTCCTTACATCCCTGTCTCCTGGTTCTTTTCACCTCTCTTGATGCCAAGGTCTCCCTTACATCTCAAAATCTGTTTACTTTCAGGCAGTGTGGCTCTTGCCTGGTGTCAGAACAACACAACAATGGTGTAATTGCAAAATACTATTTAGTGGAATTGTCACTATGAACGTTCATGAGTGGTTTTGTCAGGTAATAAATATAGCTTTAGGATTTTAATCCAGGCTTATTGGGGTGCATTTAGTAAATCCTGGCAAGGTTGTTTTTTTTTGGTTTTTTGTTTTTTTGTTTTTTTTTTTTTTGACATATGCAAGGTATGGCCTGTACTTTTTTCTAAGTCTCTCTCCATAGCCTATGTGTCCTACAGACACCCTCCATGTACAGCTCCCTCTTCTTCAATTTTTGAGTCACGTTTTACAAATACTGGTGAAGCCAAACTGCCATGAAGTACCTCAGGACCTAGGGAATAAATAGCACAAGTCACAAATACTTCCACATCCTCTGCAGCTCTGCAGTTTTCCCCTGCAGTACCCCCCTCCTTCTTGAAGTCAAGAAGTCAATGTATCAAGTACTGCAGTGGTCTGTGGGAAACTCCAGCTTTTGCTCGTCACTCTCTCGAGTGACTTGGGTGAGCCAAGTTGAAACTATGGCAGGAAGGAGAAAAAGCCCAAACATGGAGAAGCCTGGAGGCGTCAGAAAGCTCCAGATTGCTTCTCTAGGAATTCACATGTCTCTGCTTCGCACCCAGACTGGCAAGTCTTGAAAGTGGGGCCAAGCTTGCCCTGCTGTGCTTTCCCCACAAACAGGCACTCACACACCTATGCGAGCTCTCTCAGTGGCGCAGTGCTCCGCCTATGTGTCACACACCACATGCGGGAGAGACGCTACAAGTTCGACTCCCAAGTGGGCACCACCCACACCCCCTTATCTCCTCCCGGGGTCACTTCTCACTTCCCCTCTTTGCTGCAAGCGTCCTTCTAGAGAAGGTGATGCCCCCTACCCTGCCTTTCAGGGCTCTGCCACAAGCCACTCTGTTGTCTAGTGAGACCAGATCCGCTGCTGCATCACCCACTTACGTTAAGTCTTCAGGCAACCTTCATTGCCAGCTTGGAGCTTCTCAGCCAGCAGCTAGTTCTTTATGCAGCTTGCCTTTGAAGTGCCTAGGAGGCCGCGCTGTGGACACAACCTTGGCAGCTGCCTCGTGGGGGCACCTTTCCGCTCCAAGCTCCCACATTCAAGCTCCCAACTTGTGGGCGGATGCAAGGACTAGCTACAAGAACTGTCTCCTGAACCAGATCCAGAAAGGGTTGGACTAGTTTCTTACAGGGTTAGGAATTTTGAACACTCACTTTTTCTCAGCATCCTCAGTTCAGACTACCAGGTGCTCTTTCACATTTCTCTGTACCCCGAAAGGCTAAGGAATTCAAGGGATGATTAGGTAAAAAAACTCTAAAGAGAGAGGAGTAGAAACGTACCAGGGCAGGGAAAGATGCTCAAGGGCTTTGGGAAGGAAATGTAAAAGGAGCTGATTTCTGGAATTTGAGACTGTAACCTAGGAGCAGGAAGCAGAGGGGGGAAAAGTCAGAGACAGAAAAGGAATTCCGCTGTTTCTGAACCGACTAAAGCATGGTTCTCAACATGGGGCTTGAGATCCTTAGGGATGAACTGTCCGTTCACAGGGGTCACCCAAGACCACCCTGCATATCACATATTTACATCACGATTCAGAACAGTAGCAAAAATACAGTTCTGAAGTAGCAACAAAAAGCAGGTTGAGAACCCCTGAATTCTAAACTATTCTTACTCTATTGTAAAGAAAGCCATTTACTGGCTGAAAGACATTTAAAGAAATGCTCAACATCCTTAATCATCAAAGAAATGCAAATCAAAACGACTCTGAGATACCACCTTACACCTGTCAGAATGGCTAAGATCAAAAACAACAATGACAGTCAATGTTGGAGAGGATGTGAAGCAAAGGGAATACTCCTCCACTGTTGGTGGGAATGTAAACTTGTACAACCACTGTGGAAATCAGTATGGCGGTTTCTCAGAAAATTAGGAATCGAACAACCACAAGACCCAGCCATCCCACTCTTGGGCATATACCCCAGGAATGCTGATTCATACCATAAAGATACATGCTCAGCTATGTTCATAGCAGCACTATTTGTAATAGCCAGAACCTGGAAACAACCTAGATGCCCGTCAACGGAAGAATGGATGAAAAAAATGTGGTACATATACACAATGGAGTACTACTCAGCAGAGAAAAACAATGAAAGCATGAAATTTGCAGACAAATGGATGGAACTAGAAAAAATAATCCTGAGTGAGCTAACCCAAACCCAGAAAGACAGTCATGGTATGTACTCACTCATAAGTGGATTCTAGATATAAAATAAAGAACAATCAGACCACAACCCATAGAACCTCGGAGGCTATATATATAGCATGGAGGTCCCTAGGACGACTGTGGCTTATAATAAATTTCAGTTTTACTCAATTATTGAAAAAAAATGGCCAAACGAATGGAAACACATGAACTATGAACCAAAGGCTGAGGGGCCCCCAGCTGGATCAGGCCCTCTGAATAGGTGAGACAGTTGACTGACTTGATCTGTTTGGGAGGCAACTAGGCAGTGGGACCGAGTCCTGTGCTCATTGCATGAGTTGGCTGTTTGAAACCTGGAGCTTATGCAAGGACGCTTGGCTCAGTCTGGGAGGAAGGAACTGGACCTGCCTGGACTGAGTCTACCAGGTTGATTGCAGTCCTCGGGGGAGGCTTTGCCCTGGAGGAGGTGGGAATGGGGGATGGGCTGGGGGTAATGGGAGGGGGTGGGGGGAGAACAGGGGAACCCGTGGCTGATATGTAGAACTGAATGGTATTGTAAAAGAAAAGAAAAAGAAATTTTCTACTCACTCTACATACCACACACAGATTCCCCCCTCCTCCCTCATCCCACCCTCCAGCCCTCCCTCCCAAGCCATCCCACATCCCCACATCCCCAAATCAAGGTCTCCCATGGGGAGTCAGCAGAGTCCGGCACACTGAGCCTAGGTAGGTCTCAAGGTCAAGATTTTTCCTGTGCACACATGTATAGGGATTACTATTACTATTGAGTAATCACTGGGATAGACCTTTCTAAATCCAATTCCTTCACAGGGGCAGGGGAAAATTGCATGGTTCAAGCTGTTTCATGGCCAGGTGGGGTGCAGAACCTCCACTCTCCCTCAGACAAAATAGGCAACACCTTGCCTCTGGAACACTGTTGGATGATCTGACAGCGCAGTTCACTGAGTGTGCAGGACAGAATTTGGTACCCTGTCTTTGTAACTTAGGGGATGTGGAATGTAACTTTGTAAGGAATAATTCTAGAGTCATATTAGATGTAACCTATCTCAATATGTACTGTAATGCTAACCCCTGACCTATGGCTAGAATTCCCTTCTGACATGATTTTGTGATAGACTCTCTGTTATTCTTATGCGGTTGTGATGTATCCACTTAGTAGATCTTCTGCTATGTCTTTTATTAAAGAGTGACTTCAGGAGTACTTATCCCAGTAATGATGTCAATGGGTGTTTAAGGAAGGTCAATTTTAATATTGGCCAGAGATGCTAATTCAAGAGACAAATATGTGGCATTTCTCAAAAGCCCACATGGAGTTAATTTTATTCTTATGTCAAGCACATTTTATGATTGTTTGCCTATGAATAATCAGAAGCCCACAGAAAATCTGACTTATAACCCCAAGACTTTACTGGGGAACTGCTGTGGATATCACTCTATGTAAATAAAACACTGATGGCCAGTGACCAGGCAGGAAGTATAGGCGGGACAAAGAGAGAGGAGAATTGGGGAAACAGGAAGAAGGAGGGGAGTGACTGCAGCCACCGCCAGGACAAGCAGCATGTAGAGACTCTGGTAAGCCACCAGCCACGTGGCAAGGTATAGATTTATAGAAATGGGTTAATTTAAGATAAAAGAGCAGTTAGCAAGAAGCCTGCCACGGCCATACAGTTTATAAGCAATATAAGCGTCTGAGTGATTATTTTATAAGTGGATTGTGGGACTGCGAGGCTTGGGGAACCTGGAGAGAAGCCCTCCAGCTACAAATGGCGCCCAACGGCTCGAGTTTCCACCTTAAACCTGAGAATATTTAATAACCAATTCTAAACAGAGCCAAAACCAGGTTCCTGCTTCTTGTCTCATACGGGCAGCTAGACGCAGCAAAACGCAAGTTTGGACACTGGCGGGTTCCTGGCGGGTGCGTTTGACCAGCAGTATGGCGGAAATGAGGCATCTGCCAGCGGCAAATTAACCTGTGTGGTAGATTTAGTCTTTACTAGTATTTAAAAAAAAAAAAAAGAGGTTTCTGGGCTACACGCTGCTTTGATAAAAGCTTAGACCCACTATTTCTGAGACTTGATGACTCCCAGAGCTGGCGGAAAACGTACCACTCCCATGTTGGGAAGCTGAAGTGGGCGGAGCCAGCAGCCACAGCGCCGTTTCAGGCTTACAATGGTACAGTTTAAAGCAATAGGCTCAAGGCTCAAGGTAATATAAAACATAAGCCACATAAAGATGGCTACCACACAGAGAATCTGGATTATGTTCTCTTTGATATTCATAACTAAAGAAAAACATTTGATTACAAAACCTGTTGAGTTATGCCAAAATGTATATTTTAAAGGTACCTTGACTTCAAAATTTGGATATAAGGATATGTTACTTTGGAAAAGAGGTTCTGCTTTTGTTTCCACAGAAAGCCAGAGGCTGTGGACTTGTTCCAGATTAAGATACATCAGGTTTCACCAGCCAAGACCCCCTGAAAGGACTCCGATGACACCATGGCCCAGATGATCCAACATCCAGATCGGTTTCAAGGCAACTGGTTCACACAATACAGCCTCACGGACTACCCCATAGGTCTAAAATTTTCTTTGTGTCCCCATAAGATACAGCGCCCCCTCCAGCAGGAAGTAGTAAGAGATGCTACGCCCAAATTCCCAAATATACCAAGCTGGCTTTAGAGGTGGAATTGGCTCACTCCCCCTCTAAACCCAGACATATTGCTTTAAAAAAAAATGGTTAAGTGATTCTTGTGTCCCAAATCAAAAGAGCCCTCTGGTGTGGGACAGAGAAAAACCAATATTTTTATTTAAAACAGGTTGATTATAAATGTGATCTCTTTCTAAAAAACAAAAGGGGATATGATATATAGGAAGATATGGAGATGATAAGATAAAAGGGTAGATTAATGAACCTACTTTTAAAGAACAACTTGTTTAAAATGTTTTACATTGGTATAGATTTTAGTTTATGTTTAAAATGTTTTACATTGGTATAAATTTTGGTTTGTTGATACAGGCTTGAGGTTGATGTTGTTGTACTGTGTATATATATATTTCTATTCTTGTTTGAGGTATTATGTTTGTGTAACTCATTTAAAATTGTAATGGATAATTAAAAATAGATTAATAATTAGTCATCTATGATAATTATATCTGTAGCCATGTTAGTTAAGTCTTCTAGGTATACATAGATATATTTCAGATAGATAGGTAATCTTCAAATACTTCATAGACCTGGAGAATATGGCATTTAAATAACTTAGAATTCTGTTGACGTGAGACACAATTGCTCCTGGCTGCACCAATTTGATCCCGAGAGAATGTTGGGCTTCTAAGACATTTCCATTTGGAAGTTTGTCTTTTTGGCACAAAATGGCCTACTGGGCAAAGAACTGCCCTTGCCTTGATGGCTGACAGTACAAATGCAATGCTGTCCTTTCTGGACAAGCGGGACACAAGGAAAGCGACCACTGTACTCTGCCAAGACAGGGTAAGATGGTCTCTTAAAATTCCTGCTTCTAAAAATGGTCTGTCAGATACTCTAGGCCTGTAGCCAATTTGAATGCACCAACAATGCTGAGAAACATTAGGTGACTGTCCAGGCTGCCAGCTGTCTTGGTCTACTCTTGCAAGATTCCCGAAAGTTGCTTGCATCCATCTACCATTTCTCAGGTACCATTATGTTCCTTCTCAGGTCTTTGATGTGGTTGAAGACTAGATAGTCGTAATTTCCTCAGTTATGATAAAAGATAAGTTAGCTATAAAACCTTAAACTCACAAATATAAGATAGATAGGACATCTTCTTTAATATTGTAACTATAATTCTTGCTCGGTAATTGTTTTGTTATATGTAATTTTACCATGTTAAAGTTAAAACCTTCCTTTTTAAAAAAGAAGAAAGGGGAAGTGCTGTGGATATCACTCTATGTAAATAAAACACTGATGGCCAGTGACCAGGCAGGAAGTATAGGCGGGACAAAGAGAGAGGAGAATTGGGGAAACAGGAAGAAGGAGGGGAGTGACTGCAGCCACCGCCAGGACAAGCAGCATGTAGAGACTCTGGTAAGCCACCAGCCACGTGGCAAGGTATAGATTTATAGAAATGGGTTAATTTAAGATAAAAGAGCAGTTAGCAAGAAGCCTGCCACGGCCATACAGTTTATAAGTAATATAAGCGTCTGAGTGATTATTTTATAAGTGGATTGTGGGACTGCGAGGCTTGGGGAACCTGGAGAGAAGCCCTCCAGCTACAGGGAACCCCTCTACTGACCTTCTTGAGCACTTGGGATCAAGGTCCTGGTCAAAGCTGAGGCTGGTGGCACAGGCCTGTAATCCTAGCTTCTTGGGAGGTTGAGGCAGCAGGATTGCAAATTCAAGACCTGTCTGAGCTAGAGAGAGAGAGAGAGAGAGAGAGAGAGAGAGAGAGAGAGAGAGAGAGAGATATCAAAGATATCATAGGAAACTTGATAAGATCCTAAAAGTAAAAAGAGAGCGAAGGACAAAGCCTAGTGCTACAGTTTGCAAGGCTCCAGGTTCAATCAGCGTGCCCCAAAATAGAAGTAAAAAGCAAGCAGATCCTGTCTCCAGGTGAAGTTTTGGGGTGTGATAACTGCATTGTGATTTTGTGAGAAAGCGTTTTTCAGATGTAGAATGGAATATAGTGATGCTTGTAATGTAGCTTCAATTTGGTCAGAAAACACATGGGTTTTGTGCTATATACACAGAGACAGAAAAGGAATAATAAAGCAACCATAAAAGTTAAGAGTTGGTGAATCTAAGTGAAATACACACGAATACACACACACATGCACATGCACATGTACACACACACACACACACACACAGTCTTCAACAATTTTTTCACTTCTCTCAACTTCTCAAGTGTTGTCAAAATAAAAATTTGAGGATATCTTAGCTCAGTCTGCTTTTACCAACTGTGTTAGAGAAAGTGATGGACTCTTTGACTCAAAATGAAGACACTAACACAACCCAGACCAAAGAATTGTTATGAGGACTGCATGAGATAATAAGACTGTGCATGATTCCTTAAGAAGGCTCAAAACCTGGTAGCAATTTTACATTACATCAAATATTGTCTTTTATTAGTTTCAGGTTGTTTCACATGCATACATTTTGTCTCCTTAGCTTACATTTTAAGCCTCTGGAGATCTAGAGATCCAGGCACATTTTGTTGCATACACCATAGTAGCTGGTGCAGAGTGATGAGAACACTTTGTCAAGTGATTCTTAAGTACTATTCTGTGGGGATCTGTGCTCATAGCATTGAAATGATCATATGTTCCAAGGCCCATCATTATTTATGACAGACTGCTGGAAGGAAAATTTTGGCCAAGCATGGTAGGGAAGAGATTAACAATAAGAAGTAATAATGAATAATTAAAATAATTATAACAGCATACCATGATGAAAGTTATGTGAATGTTCTCTCTGTGTGTGTCTATTTGTGTGTGTGTGTGTGTGTGTGTGTGTGTGTGTGTGTGTGTGTGTTGGACACTGGAGTGGGAGCTGGAGAATGGCCTGTAGCAAACCCTATTTTTAGCATTACAAGATGGGTCCGGTGGGTGGCTGACATCGCCGCCCCCATTGACTCGGCTTTGCCCTCGCGGTCATGTGACCAGTGACGACCCCCAGGCCCGACTGCGCGATGATGCACCCAAAACAATGGGGGTGGGAGAGCGGTGTCTGAGCTGTGAGCTGAGCTGAGCTGAGCTGAGCTGAGCTGAGCTGAGCTGAGCTGTGAGCTGAGCTGAGCTGAGCTGAGCTGAGCTGAGCTGAGCTGAGCTGTGAGCTGTGAGCTGAGCTGAGCTGAGCTGTGAGCTGAGCTGAGCTGAGCTGAGCTGAGCTGAGCTGAGCCGTGAGCTGAGCTGAGCTGTGAGCTGAGCTGAGCCGTGAGCTGAGCTGAGCTGAGCTGAGCTGAGCCGTGAGCTGAGCTGAGCTGTGAGCTGAGCTGAGCTGAGCTGAGCAAGATTTCCCTCAGGATGTTTTTGTTTTTCTTTCTTTCCCTGTGGGGTATGGGGTTTGTTCTCAGACAGTTTCTTTTTGTTCTTAGACCCTCCATTGCGTGGTGATATTTGTACAAAGTATATTAGCTCCAGGGAAGGATGTTCCTATGTCAACCCTTTCAGGAGCCCCTGGATCAATAGTGTTTAACAAAGTGTACACCTTGCCCCGGGACAATTAAATTAAAATAACACTCCCTTATTCTAGTAATGACAATTCTTTCAGTGTGCCACAAGGGTGTGTAATGTCTTTCATTATTCTTACATCTTTATCAATTTATTAAATGTATTTTTATAATTGATTTGACTATGTCATACACTGAAGTGGAAAAATTATCTCCCCTCCAAATAATATCCATAAAAGTGCCCGGAGGGTCACAATTAGCAATGTTTAAGAACCTGAGTTTGTCTAAGTATTTGTTGTTACAAAGAAAAAAGAGCCAAAATAAATGAATATAAGTTTACAAAGAAAAGCGTGAGTAGAATTCTGTCCCCCAAATTCTTAGTAGCACTCAGATATTTTAACAATTTATTTAAGAAGCACTATGAGCTAAATTTGTTGATGAGTATTCTACTGATAGAACTTCACGTTTAGAAGTGAAAGCCTCTCAAGTTATGAAGATTATTACTAACACAGCAGTTAGGGAAATAAATGACCCTATTGAAGAGATAGTGTTTCATGTAGTATAAGCATCTGGGTAATCAGAGTATCGTCGTGGTATACCTGACAGTCCTAGGAAGTGTTGGGGGGGAAATGTTAAATTTACTCCTACAAATATAATGGCAAAATGTGTCTTAGCCCAAGTATCATTGATGGTATAACCTGTAAATAGTGGGAATCAATGGACGAATCCCGCCATGATAGCAAATACAGCTCCTATAGATAAGACATAGTGGAAGTGTGCTACAACATAATACGTGTCGTGAAGTACAATATCAAGAAAAGAGTTTGATGGTACGATTCCGCTTACCCACCCTCCTACTGTAAATAAGAAAATAAAGCCTAGGGCTCATAGTATTGCTGGGGATCATTTGATATTACCCCCATGGAGGGTAGCTAGTCAGCTAAATACTTTAACTCCTGTTGGAATAGCGATAATTATAGTAGCTGATGTGAAATAGGCTCGTGTATCTACGTCCAACCCCACTGTGAATATGTGGTGGGCTCATACAATGAATCCTAGGAATCCGATAGATATTATAGCTCATACCATTCCCATATCACCAGACGGCTCTTTTTTGCCTGAGTAGTATGTTACAATATGTGAGATAATTCCAACTCCTGGTAGAATAGAATTAACTTCGGGTGACCAAAGAATCAAAATAGGTGTTGATATAGGATTGGGTCCCCTCCTCCAGCAGGATCAAAGAAAGCTGTGTTTAGATTTCGGTCAGTTAATAGTATAGTAATTCCTGCAGCTAATACTGGTCAGGAGAGTAGTAATAGAACAGCTGTGATAAGGACAGATCATACGAATAATGGGGTTTGATACTGTGCTATGGCTGGTGGTTTTATATTGATAATAATTGTAATAAAGTTAATCGCCCCTAAAATTGAGGATACACCTGCTAAGTGGAGGGAGAAGATGGTGAGATCTACCGATGCCCCAGCATGTGCTAAGTTACCAGCTAGAGGGGGATGTACAGTTCAACCTGTGCCGGCCCCTGCTTCTACTATAGATGATGCTAATAATAGGAGGAATGAGGGTGGTAGAAGTCAAAAGCTTATGTTATTTATACGTGGGAATGTTATGTCTGGGGCCCCAATTATTAGAGGTGCTAATCAATTGCCAAAGGCTCCAATTATTATTGGTATCACCATAAAGAAAATTATGACAAATGCATGGGCAGTTACGATTACATTGTAAATCTGATCGTCACCTAATAGGGCACCTGGTTGTCCCAGTTCCGCTCGAATTAGAATACTTAGGGCTGTGCCTACTATTCCTGCTCAGGCCCCGAATAATAAATACAGGGTCCCGATGTCTTTGTGGTTAGTAGAAAATAATCAACGATTAATGAACATAGGTAAAATGGCTGAGTTAAGCATTAGACTGTAAATCTAAAGACAGAGGGAACGACCCTCTTTTTACCAAGCCTTAAGGTGATATTTCATGTCGAATTGCAAATTCGAAGGTGTAGAGAACGTCTCTACTAAGGCTTCTCCCGCCCTTTTTCTGATAGGCGGGAGAAGTAGATTGAAGCCAGTTTAGGGTGTTTAGCTGTTAACTAAGAATTCATAGGTTTAAGTCCTATCAATCTAGGTGAGGATTTAGCTTAATTAAAGCGATTGATTTGCATTCATTAGATGTAAGATGTAGTCTTACAGTCCTTAGCAGAAGTTAAACTTTTTGGTTTACTTAGGGCTTTGAAGGCTCTTGGACTATTTATCCTAAACTTCTTTATGTAATTAGTAGCGGGGAAAGTGGTAAGGTTATAGTGCTTAGGATGGCCATAGAGGGTAGGATAATATTGTTTTTGCGGTTTGTGTGGTGTAGGGGTATTTTTGAGTTGTTGTTTGTTGGAAATGTGGTTAGTGTGGTTGAGTAAATTAGTCGTGTGTAGAAGAATAGGTTAATTAAGGCTGTTATTGCTATTAGTGAGGCTAAAATGATGTTATTGTTTTTTAGTAGTTCTGAGATGATAACTCATTTAGGTAGGAATCCTGTTAGGGGTGGTAGTCCTCCTGTGGATAGTAAAATTAAGGAGATAGTTGGTAGTATTATTGGGGTTTTACTTCATATGAGTGATAAAGAGTTGATGTTAGTTGATGAGTTGTGTTTTAGTATTATAAATGTTGGTACTGTAAGGCTAATATAAATGAGTAGGTTTAGTATTGTAAGCGATGGGTTGAATGGAAGTACTGCAATTATTCATCCTATATGGCTGATGGATGAGTAAGCTATAATTTTTCGTGTTTGTGTTTGGTTAAGCCCGTTTCATGCTCCAATTAATACTGATAAGATAGCTGATGTCATAAGAATAATTGGGTTGGTTATTTCATATATTTGGAATAAAATTGATATTGGAGCTATTTTTTGTCATGTTAGTAAAATTATTCCTGTTTGTATAGGAATGCCTTGAGTAACTTCTGGGAGTCATGAGTGGAATGGTGCTAGGCCTATTTTGATTGCTAGTGAGATAAATATTAGTATGATGATTTGGTTGTTTGTTTGAGGTTGTAGTGTCCATACTCCTAGTTGTTTATAGTTGAGAATAATGGATAGTAGAAAGATTATTGAGGCTGTAGCTTGGGTTAGGAAGTATTTTGTTGCTGCTTCTGTTGATCGTGGGCTTGTATTTTTTGTTATTATTGGAATGATAGCTAGTAGATTTATTTCTAGTCCAATTCATATTAGGAATAGGTTAGCGCTTAGTATAGTGACTATTGGGCCAGATAGAATTGTGAAGTAGATAATTAGAAGTGTGATTGGGTTGATTAGTACGGGAAGGGTTTAAACCAACATTTTCGGGGTATGGGCCCGATAGCTTAATTAGCTGACCTTACTGATTTAGGATAGGGTGTTTAGGTAGCACGTAGAATTTTGAATTCTTAAGGATAGGTTCGACTCCTGTTATCCTAGAAATAAGAGGGTTTAAACCTCTATAATTTACTCTATCAAAGTAACTCTTTTATCAGACATATTTCTAGGTGTATGGTGGAATGCTTGCTATAAAGATTGGGACAGAGATATGTCATATACATAGAGCTAGTGTTAGTGGGAGAAAGTTTTTTCATAATAGGTGTATTAGTTGATCATACCGGAATCGTGGATAAGATGCTCGTACTCATAGAAATAGGGTGGTGAGTGCTAGTGTTTTTACTATAAAGTTTATTGTAAATATTTCTGGGTTGTTTGGGTCGTTGAATGGGCCTAGGAATACAATTGTTGATAGGGCGTTTATTAGGATAATATTAGTATATTCAGCTATGAAGAATAAGGCAAAGGGGCCTGCAGCATATTCTACGTTGAACCCGGAGACTAATTCTGATTCACCTTCTGTTAGGTCGAATGGGGCTCGATTAGTTTCTGCTAGTGTAGAGATATATCATATTATTCCTAGGGGTCAGGTTGGGATAATTAATCATAGGGCCTCTTGTGTGAATATTAGTGATTGTAGGGAAAAAGATCCGTTTATTAGTAATACAGATAGAAGGATAATTGCTATGGTAACCTCATATGAGATTGTTTGGGCTACCGCTCGTAGGGCTCCAAACATTGAGTATTTTGAGTTGGAGGCTCATCCTGACCATAGGATTGAATAGACTGATAAGCTTGATGTTGCTAGGATAAATAGGGCCCCGAGGTTTAGGTTAATTAGGGGGTGTGGTATTGGTATTGGGATCCATAGGCTGAAGGCTAGGGTGAGTGAAAGTGTAGGGGCAATGATGAATAGAGATGTAGATGTTGCTAATGGTCGTAGAGGCTCCTTGATAAATAGTTTTATCGAATCTCCATCTTTGGATTCCTATATAACTCAACCCTTTTACCATACATTCTCTTGGTTCTGCCTTTGGCTTCTCAGTTCCTCTTGATTCCTCTCTCTTAGTCTGCCTGACATCTCTTCTCTTCCTCTATCCCTCTCACTATTTTTTTCATCTTATGGCCCAGTTCAGTCTTATTCGAAAATAGATGCAACTGGAAATCATTATATTAGGCAAAAGAAGCCAAATGAAAGGATATAAACATTACATGTTTTCTCTCATTTGTGGATCCTAGATTTTATATTGATGCATAAAATCACTTATAAATACACGGCAAGAAAGCAGAAGGGAGACTGGGGGTGGGGAGAAGCTTAGAGGGGGAGGGGGAAGGGAGGTAGAGAAAGAAGACTGTGTACATAGGAGAATTTTCTTTAGGGAACCCAGTGCTGTGTACAATGAATCTACAACAATACAAATAAATAAATCGTTACTGGGATTGATATTGAAGTCCAAAGCCCCAGTACTTAGCTGTCTGACATTAGCTACACTACTTGCTCTCAGTTGCTGTGCTTTTGGAGTGGAGAGGATACTATCTCTACTCTGTTCCTTTTCCATAAATGTATTTCTGCTTCTTCAGAGGGAGGCACTATGATGCAGAGAGTTATCTAAATGTTTGGATCCTTGATTTTCAGACCAATGGTCCTAGACAAGCACTCCCTGCTGAGCAGTGGACTGAGAAGGGAGCAGTTAATGACCCACAAAGCTTTCATATGGGAACCATCAATATGGTTCTGGAACAGGTTGTGGTGGTATTGCGTTCCCCAAAATATTGTGCACCCTAATAAACTTATCTGGGGTCAGAGAACAGAACAGTCACTAGATAGACATAGAGGCCAGAAAATAGTGGCATACAGGCCTTTAATCTTAGCATTCCAGAGGCAGAGATCTGCCTAGATCTCTGAGTTCAGGGCCACACTGGAAACAGCTAGGCATGGTGACTCATGCCTTTAATCCCAGGAAGTGATGGCAGAAAGCAGAAAGATATATAAGACATGAAGACCAGGAACTAGAAGCATTTGGCTGGTTAAGCATTCAGGCTTTCATGAAGCAGTTCAGCTGAGATTCATTTGGATAAGGACTCAGAGGCTTCCAGTCTGAGGAAACAGAATCGGCTGAGGAGGTGAGGTAGCCGTGGCTTGTTCTGCTTCTCTGATCTTCCAGCATTCACCCCAATATCTGGCTTCAGGTTTGATTTTATTAATAAGTACCTTTAAGATTTGTGCTACACTAGGTCACAGAAAGGTTTCCGTATCTGGTTTTGTTCATCTATTTGGCCCACATGCAGGAAAAAACACTTGTCCTTTTGATAGTTGTACAAAAAGATTCACTAAGAAATGAAAAGGTCCAAGGGTCTTGTTGTCCCCTACTTTGCCACATAATGAGATTTTAAATAAGCCACTTATACTTCCCAGGCCTCAGTGTTACCATCTATAAAATAGGAATGCCCTCCACACTTTCTGGTAGAATCATTATGAAGGTCTAAGTGAACACTGTGTGTGAAGCTATGTTTATTTTTCTGTTACACAACTGTAAAGAAATATAGTTAAGAGACATGTATTTCCAGTGTGATTTGGCAGACAGAGAGATCCAAGGAGGATGACAATGACTCTTCACATCTTGTGACTGGACTCTAAAGCTCCCAGTCTACCCCAAGGAGTTTGTCTTCACAAAGGCCTCTCCCTGATTCCCCATGACCTTAAAGTGCTCCGGATTTTCCCATGCTAATGAAGCCTTATTTTCTCTAGCCTCAGATATGAAAACCACCTCTTGTCTCTACACAGCACTTACCAGTTGTTAGGGTCTCTAGATATCACTTAACAGGTGCTAGGTTTCCTTCCTATCTTGGAAAAGGCAATGTATGAAATAGCGTGCATAGGGTTTAAACTGGGATGTTTGGTGGGTACCTGCTGGCTGGATGACTTTAAGCAAATTACAAACTCTCTGTAACCCAATTTCCTTGTTAGAAAAATACATGTGAAAATAATGTTAAGTAGTTATCTAAATGAATTAATATGCAACACTAAGAACAATATCTCAGGCTTAGTAAATACTTAATAAATGTTTTTCATTGTCATTAAGTTGATTAAAGATGTGTTATCCACATTTTAGTCAATTGTAGAATTGGAAGATCAGAACTTGGACTGTTATCCTAAGAAAAGTCATTCCATAAACGTAAGCACAAAAATGGAATGGAAGAAAATATTTAAAAACCAGATATATGATAAGGGACTAATATCCAAAATGTATAAAGAACTCTTATAACTCAACAAACAAAACAAATTGCCCGATTAAAATGATCAAAAGACATAAATAGACATTTCTCCAAAGAATATGCAGGTGAAGAAGTCTTTTGAAAAATGAAAATCAAGCCGGGCGTTGGTGGCACACGCCTTTAGTCCCAGCACTCGGGAGGCAGAGCCAGGCGAACCTCTGTGAGTTCAAGGCCAGCCTGGTCTCCAAAGCGAGTTCCAGGAAAGGCGCAAAGCTACACAGAGAAACCCTGTCTCGAAAAAACAAAAAAAAAGAAAAATGAAAATCAAAACCATAATGAACATTTTGTTATCTTGACACCATGGACAGCATAGTGTTCAACTAAGTAGAGTACTTGATAAATATTTATTTATGAGTTTATGAAATAATGAATATTTAAAAATGAAAAATTTGCAGAAGAGTAAAATGATATACAGGTGTATTTCCAAAGTACAAATTTCTTCTCTTAACCCTGAATATAACTGGGCGTTTATTTTTCCTCTGTAATCTCAACACTGAAAAGGCTAGAGCAAGAGAATCATGAGTTCAATGCCTTTTTAGGTTACATAGTAATTCCAAGGCCAGCCAGGGTTATATAGTGAAACCTGATCTCAATACTAAATAAAATTCAATTCTAAAACAGAAAAATAGCCAGGAGCTGGAGACATAGTTCAGTCAGTAGAGTGCTTTCCCTTCTGAGTGTGAGGTTTGAGCCTCAGCACTCCCAAGGAGGAGAAGGAGGAAGGGGGAAGAAGAGAGGGGCGAGGAAAAGGAGAAAAGCAGCAGAGTCTTTCTCTGGATCTTATGGTCCTCCAAGTCCCTTGAGGGGTGGGTTGAGACAAGGTTTCTCTGTGTAGTCCTGGCTGTCCTGGAACTTGCTCTGTAGACCAGGCTGGCCTCAAACTCATAGATATCCACCTTCCTCTGCTCCTGGGTGCTGTGATTAAAGGCGTGCACCACTGCTCAGCTCAAGTCCCTTTTCTTTTTTTTTCTTTTTTTTTTTTTTTTTTTTGGTTTTTCAAGACAGGGTTTCTCTGTGTAGCTTTGCGCCTTTCCTGGAGCTCACTTGGTAGCCCAAGCTGGCCTCGAACTCACAGAGATCGCCTGGCTCTGCCTCCCGAGTGCTGGGATTAAAGGCGTGCGCCACCACCGCCCGGCTCAAGTCCCTTTTCTTAAGAAGACCATATCCTGATTAGGTGGGACAGGTTTGTAGTTCACATGGACTACATGCTTCCTTTCTTCCATAGTCCAATTAGTCTGCTTCACGCTGATGTTTAGCAGGCCATCTTGTATCCTAACAAGAAAGATACATGATGTAGAATCACGTAGCTATACCAAGAGGATGACAGTTCTTTTAAGTGTCGTATTCAACGTTGAGAGACTGAAGTCCTGTGATGGGTAGAAGGTGACGTCCTACCTGCAAAAGAAAAACTCAGGGTGAGAGGCAGAGCCCTGAGACTCCAGGGGAGAGATGGGAACCCACAGAACACCCACTCAGGAGTCAAGAATTGCAGATCCTCTGCTATCCACACAGCCCTAACCTAAGCCCCACTGCCAGCAAGTTCTGGATGCAAAGCAGAAAGAGAGATTTTTTTTCATCCATGACTTGGCATCTCTGTTCCTGAGCAGAGGTTAATACAGACCCAGAAGAAAGGATTGGTGTCTGATTTATGCCTTCTCCGTGAGGAGGTAGGCTAGAAGCCAAGCAAGGTGGTATTCCAGGCCCCACATCTTTAGATCTACAGAGCAACGTTTTTGTGGAAGCAGAGGGGAAGTCGGTTAATTTTTGACACCATGTAAAAATCTGGTATTTCCTATCCAAACACCAGGGCAGCCAGAAGTTTATAAATGAAAACTCTATGGTCCCTTTTTTGAAAATATATAAGTTGTCATTGGAACAAAGCAGCTTTAGTTCTTTATTGGAAATGTTTTCAGCTGGACAAATAGAACTGAGAAGCATGTTCCACTGATGCTATGGTTTTGGCATGGGCCAAATGAAGTGGCCACTGTCAGTCAGGACTGTAGGGGCACATGACAAGAGCAAGCCACATGCTGTTGCCAGAGTCAAGGAGGCCTATGGAGCTGACCAAAATCAAAACAAGACTTTCCAGGCTTTGCTGAAGTGCAGGAGACCTGTGAACAAGACAGCTTTGTGGTGGTGACTTACCCGATTCTTCCCTGCATTTTACATCTTAGTCAGCACCTCCAGCACTTTGCTTATGCAGACTTCTCATCTTTCCTGTCCCAAAGAGAAGGACACTGGTTGATAGGGCAGGAACCCTAATCCAGGCAGCTCCCCACTCCTTTTTTGTGTTTATTCATAAAGAAAATGAGAAGTTTGGATGCCTGCCTGTCATACCAACATTTAGGAGGCAGGAGAATCATGAGTTTGAGCAGTTTGGAGAAATTGGGCTAAGATGGTCAGACTCTGAAGGATGGGAAGTGGGGGAGGAAGAGGAAGGGGAATGAGGAAGAGAAGGAAGAAGGCAGAGGAGGGGAAGTAGGAAGAGGAGAAGCATGAGGAGGAGGAGAGAGGAGAAGAGGAGAGGGACATGAAAAGTTTGAGCAAGGGCCTAATAATGAGACGCCATTTCTAGTCCTTCTAAGCTCTAGTGATTTCCGAATTTTCCCAACGCGACCTCAAATATCTCGCCCCTTATGCTTCCCTTTTAGACGAAACAGCTAACATTAACTTGCCACCTCTAGGAGACTTTGCCTCTGGTGAATGACACCCAGTCCCAGCCACACATTTTATGGGTACCTTTTCATAGGTAGGTCCTTGAGCACAGGGCATGCTTTAGAGCTCTTCGGCCTCACATTCTATTCTCTGTGAGAAGGAGAGCTTTCCTTGCGAAGCTGGATGCAGCCCGGGCAGCCGATTCCCTGGCAGAATAATCAGCAGTTGCTCACTGAAGATGAAAGAAAACTGGAAGAGTTTCTGAAATAAAAAGCAACAGAAATTACAGTTATATGGCCTTCCTAAGTAGGCCAAATATGATTAAGAACAAGCATTTTAGGGTGGACAGCTGTAGGTTAGAGGCCCAGCTGTACTGAATACTAAATGTGCACTCTCAGGCAAGTTGCCTCTGTGCCTTGTTTGTCTTAGCCATAAAAAATGGTTAGATAGGAGCAGACCTATCTTGTAGATCTGGGGCCAAGTTGTAGTAAGATCCTCCAGCATGACACCTACAGAATGGGAAATGTGTCAGGCCATAAGTTATTCAATGGTGAGGAGGGAAGTGTCAACCCATCCCAAGAGGGCAAGCATGGAGGAAATCTCTAGAAGCTTGGGCTACTGTTACTTCTTATTCCCACCAAAGGATCTCTGGTTCTCTTCTGGGTTATCCACACCTAACTGCAAGGAATCAGGCTTGTCTTTTAATTGCTCTCGCGATTCAGAGAAATGCCATAGGGAATTGTGGGAATTCAAGGATGCACTTGTGGCATGTTGTAAATGGTGGGTCTTGTGGCATTGGAAAAGAGAATATATCCTTGCATGTTACGAAACTGTCCCAAGTCTCTGTCTCTCTCTCCCCCTCACTCACTTTTCTGACACTGTAAATGAAACCCAAGGACTGGCATGTTTCAGGAATGCACTCTAACACTGAGCTACACTCCATACCCTGGCTTCTATGTTTTTGTTCAATTAGAGATCTTTACCTGCTTGTCCCATGGACACTGCAACATTTAACCTACCCCAAACCAAGTTCTTTTCACCCCATAATCCACAACGCCCTAAACCTTCGCCTGCCACTCAGTTTTGCAGCCAATAAAGTTATCCTCAGCTCTGTCATTTCGTTCAGCACTCCACTGCCAACTAATCAACAAAATGTGTGTGCTACCCCCCAGGATTCTTTTGATTGTACTCTTCGGGGGATTTCAGGCAAGGCACTTCGCTCTCTGAATCTCAAGGCCTTCTGTAATGACACATCAGAAATAGATGATTTCCTGGGATTCTTTCTGCTCTGACAATCAGAGCTAACTAACTTGTTGCCCGGGCAACAAGTCTTCAAGGTGTTGAAAGGAGAATAAATGTCGCACTGGGTGGGAGTGAGCATGGTCTTTCTGCGTGTGGAAAGTCGGAGCTAGGCCCAAAGGATCGGAGCTGATGCTGGCAAGGACAGAGCAACTACGAGAACAAAGGATCAAGTCTATGGCCGTGCTGTTACTGTGTGTATTTCTTATCTGGGGGATGGAGATGGAAGACAAACAGTCATGCACACTGAGCACCGGGCAAGGGCAAGGCCAGACTGTAAGTCCCTTTAAAAATGTCACATTCTGTCCTTTCCAAAGTCAGGGTGCATTCATTATACACTGACCTATTGTTCTTTGGGATAGGGACTTAAAGAGGCCCTTAATTCATCCCATAAGCCTTTATTGAATGACTTCCTTAGACTAAGTCTTGTGTTGAGTGCTAAAAGCAGAGATGGGTAAAATATAGTCCTAGCCCCCGAGGGGCCTCAGTTCGAGTAGACAATTACAACATTACAGTAATTCCAGCCTGTTCAGGGTCCTACAGGGAGCACTAACGTGCCAGGGAGAAGCTGCATGAGGGAAAGACAGCAGGTGAGGCTTGAGGAAGTCTTGAAAGGTAGTTAAGATTTATCACACTGGAGAGGAAAAGGGGAGCGCTTCAATTTCCAGCCTTTCCCCTCTTGTTGATAGAAACTGAAGTTCTCAAAAGAAGAATGTTGGACACGATCTAGCTGAGGCTGGGGTTAGCATCTCACCAGATGTTTTCACATTACCCCACAGGTTCTGCAAGGGCGTGGAAGTGTTTTGAAAACAGGGGCTTAACTCAGGCAGTGACTTAAGGATTCAGTTTTGTAGCTAGTGTAGATGGAATAAACTAAGTTACTGCAAAGGAACTATCGAGAAGAATACCATCTGTTTCAAAGAGAGCTGATGAGTTAGTGCAGTTCAGTAGAGATGGTGAGTGGTGGATGGATTCGGAAGCTATTTTTGAGTTCCAAACAACCCGTTACCATTTAGGGGTCTTGATCTGGCAGCATGGGCCCTTTCTTCCCAGTGTCTTACATTCCACATGATAGTGTCCTATATGGGTGGATTAGTTTCCTTCCTTGTTGCTGGGGCAAAATGTCTGGAAAAGGCAGCTAGAGGAGGAAAGGCTCACAGTAGAGGAAATAGTCATTTCCTGAGTGAAGTCTCAGTGGCAGGAGTTTGAGGCAGCTGGTCATGTTGTGTCTGCAGTCAGAAAGCTTAGAGAGAGATGAATATTGGTGCTCAGTTAAGAGTCTCCTTTTCATTTAATCCACACCTCCTGGCCCAATCTATGTGAGTGTATCACTCACATCCAGGATGGGTTTTAGCAACTCAGCTCAAGGTAATAACTCCGTCACAGGCATACCCAGAGGTTTGTCTCCTTTCTGATTCGTGATCCTGTCAAGTTAGCAAACAATAAGAACCATCACAGCAGGTTTCTTCAATGCCTAGCTCCTAAGCTACTTCCTCATTTAAAAAAAAAAAGCCACGCAAATGGACACAGAAAATCAACTTGAAGTTAGTCTTAGAGCATCAAGGAAGAATCGGCCTGGCAGCCATCTCCAAATGCTGCTATCTCTCTGATTTTCCAATCATCATGGTTACTTAAGGAAAATTATTTCAGATTGGAAGATTTTTTTTCCTTAGGATGATAAAGGGTTCCCTCAAATATTTTTCTTAACCTTTCTTTAGGGAAAAAAATGAACAAACAAATTGACCTGGTTACCTGAACATATACTAAGATCATAATCTTATACTCTGTTGCTGTCTATTCCTAGCCCGGGCAGGAATCTCAGATAACTAGGAAGACTTGCCACTTCCTAAAGTACACCACTCCTTACGGTTATCAGGCTGAATCAATCACGACAGCATAGTAGCTTCAGATATTTGGTATACCTTCCAACAAGGAGGGTGACAAATCGAGCCCTCTGCTTCCACCCTAGTCTCTCAGGAATCCCCACCAAGCTCCTTCCACAAGGTTCCCACCAGTTAAGTTTCTCCTTTGCTGGGAAAATCAGAGATATCAAGGCTCTATTGCCCCAGTACAGAGGTCTCTGAGAAGAAAAGTAACGACAAGCTTGCTAGCCATGCCCCCAGCCTGGTCCTCTAAGTTCCCTCCGTGACTGAAAGACCCCTGCCCTGGCTCTGATTCCTCCATCACAGGAGGACAGGCAGGGCCCTGGCTGCAGGACAGAGGGATGGGTGGCCTACACATCCACTGTGTCATCTCAGTTGCAGGGATCTGGACAGCAAGTGCCCTCTAGAGCCCGTTTACACTCATTCGAATCCACAGCTTATCCAGTCACCCTTCTGAGGGTAGAGGCAATCTGGAATGCTTGCCTAAGCATAATGACCAGGGCTGCATATCCTCAGGCAGAACCGTTGCCTAAAGCACCCCCTGCTGCACCCCAAGAAAGTCCAAGTTGTATCATAGGAGACCAGAGGCCCAATGAGGGCAAAGTCACATTTGCTTCTTAATTTCCAAAGGCTAGTGCAAACACAGAGACAGGAGATAAGAAGTAAAAGTCAGATGGCTCAGTGGGTAAGTGCACTTGCTGTGAAAGCAAGAGAATCTGAGTTCAAATCCCCATCACCCATGTAAAGGCTGTGCAGGGCCACTCAGAATAAGTGTGTGTCAGATGTCACCCAGTTCTAAAAAAGGGGACAGGGTGAGGAAGCAATGGTAAGGGAACTGTGAGAAAATCCAATTACTTTGGACAGTGTGGTGTGGGTGCAAGGAGTAGAGGCAAAACCGCATGGGTTTATGGGCAGCATCATTGGGTTAAAGCCCAGGATGCGTCTCGGGTGGATGTTACAGCTTTCTGGTCCAGCCTCTCCAGAACCTTGTCCTCAGGGACTCTGAAATCAAGCAGAGATTTTTCCCTCATGGCAGGGAGGTGATTCAAACCTAGCACTGGTGTTTTAGAGCCCTGGGTCCCGCAAATGTTGAAGCCATTAAAGCAATAAGTGGGCTGTGCTATACAGAACGTGTCGCTGTTCCCATTCCCTCAGAGCTGGACGTGACTTTTCGGTTGTTTTCCTGTATGCTCAGACAAAGGGGCCCTGACTCAAGCACATTCTTTAATCAGGTCTTCCTTGTGACTAAGGAAACATACTTGCTAAATTGGCTGGCTGGCTTTGCTATCACAGGTTTCCTGCCTGATGCGCTGAGTTCCAATCAGCAGAGATAACTTGGCCACCAACCCACAGAGGGAATGAAACATTTCAAATTCAGCCTGGCCTGGGCAGTTTGATAATAACAATCAGTTTTCTCTAGCTAGCAGAAGGCAATGAAACCCTGAGAATCTATGGTTCAAAGTGACTTTCTCACACTTCTTTTAAAAGAAGGCCTTGCTGTGAAGTCCTGAGACTATTGATTCTCTTACCTCGGTTTCTCCAGCACAAGGGTTACGGACATGTGCAAATGCACTCATATTTCTGAAATTTTTTTTTTAGGGAGAGTCTTTTGTAGTTCAGGTTGGCCTGAAGCTCAGTGTGTAGCTCATAGTAACCTTGAACCCCTGCCTCTACTTTGTAAAGGCTGGGATCCCAGAGGTGTACCCCCACATCCTGTTGATTATCGCTACAATTTGATGAGAAAAACAAATCCCTATAAATTTCATCCTTGGGTGGAGAGGAGGTAGAGTCTTTCCACGGTCTGCCATTCTGGAACTTTTTAATAAGAATAATAACTACCATCTGGTTGAGATTTTATTTTATTTTTAATTAGTTTACAGAGAAAGAGGTTTAGAGTGTTTTGATGTGTGGCACTATGCACATGTGTTAGATATGCTACTTAACCAAATTCTTACCACACCACTAGACCAGAGGCTCTCCAAGTAGGTCCACTTCCCAGAAAAGTCCAGTGACTTGCCCAAAGTCACATGACTAATATGAGACAGAACCAAGCTTCAAACCTAGATCTGTTGAACTCCAAACTCTGTATTCTTTTTTTTTTTTTTTTTTTTTTTTTTTTTGGTTTTTTTTTGAGACAGGGTTTCTCTGTGTAGCTTTGCGCCTTTCCTGGAACTCACTTGGTAGCCAAGGCTGGCCTCGAACTCACAGAGATCCGCCTGGCTCTGCCTCCCGAGTGCTGGAATTAAAGGCGTGCGCCACCACCGCCCGGCTTGCCAACTTTTCTTAACCTAAATTAGCTAGTCTACCTTTTGCCTCTGGGCTCAAGCTCCGTATTCTTAATCACTGCTTTCTTTTTCTCAAGACACGATTTTGATAAATAGAAGCAGATTACAAGCCCCGCTTCAGACCTATAGAAGGGTAGTGCCCAGGAAACCACAGTACATATCAAAGTGAGGGATTCTGAGACACTCAGAAGTTTTAGAATCTTAGTGATACTGTGTGGCCTCATGAGGTTGACATACTGTGTGCCATCTGAAGACTAACACAGTTCAGTAGTGTTGCTCATTTGAAAATCACAACTGGCCAGGCAGTGGTGGCGCAGGCCTTTAATCCAAGCACTCGGGAGGCAGAGCCAGGTGGACCTCTGTGAGTTCGAGGTCAGCCTGTTCTACAGATCCAGGATAGGCACCAAAACTACACGGAGAAACCCTGTCTCAAAAAAAAGAAAGAAAGAAAGAAGGAAAGAAAAAGAAAGAAAGAAAGAGAGAGAGAGAGAGAGAGAGAGAGAGAGAGAGAGAGAGAGAAAGAAAGAAAGAAAGAAAGAAAGAAAGAAAGAAAGAAAGAAAGAAAGAAAGAAAGAAAGAAAGAAAGAAAAGAAAAAAGAAAGAAAGAAAATCACAACTGTTATGAGAGCTTAGGGGAGCCGGAGGTTTGAGCTGGAATGGGAACAGAGTGGGAGAGCAAGGAAAGAGATACCAAGATAAATGAAGACACCATGGGAATAGGGAGAAACAGAGTGCTAGGGAGGTTCCCAGGAATCCACAAGGATGACTCCACCATAAACTACTGGCAATAGTCGAGAGGGTGCCTGAGCTGGCCTACTCTGGTGATCGGATGGCTGAATACGCTAACTGTCATCATAGAGCTCTCATCCAGTGACTGATGGGAATAGATGCAGAGATCCATGCCAGTTACCAGGACGAGCTCCAGGAGTCCAATCAATGAGACAGGAGAGATTCTATGAGCAAGGGATATCGAGACCATGACTGGAAAAAGTACAGAGAAAACTAGCCAAGCTAGTGGAAACACATGAACTGTGGACCAATAGCTGAGGAGCCCCCATGGTACTGGACTAGGCCCTCTGGATAAGCGAGACTGTTGTTTAGCTTGAACTGTTTAGGAGGCCCCCAGGCAATGGAATGGGACCCATCCCTAGTGCATGAGCCAGCTTTTTGGAACCTAGTGCCTATGGTGGAACACTTTGTGCAGCCTTGGTGCAGGGAGGAGGGGCTTGGACCTGCCTCAACTGAATGTACCAGGCTCTGCTGACTCCCCATGGGAGACCTTGCCTTGGAGGAGGTCAGAATGGGAGGTGGGTTTGGGGAGAAGGCTGGGGGAGGGAGGAGGAAGGACAGGGGAATCTGTGGTTGGTATGTAAAATGAATAGAAAATCTCTTAATAAAAAATTTATTTAAAAAAAAAGAAAATCACAACTCTTGTGCAAGATGTTGTAACACACTTCTGTAATCCTAGTAGTTGGGAGTCAGAGGCAGTAGGGTCAGGAATGCAAGGTCATCCTTGACTACATATTTACTACATAGAACTCTTTTGTACTACTGCAAAGGAAACTCCTAGGTGACTGAAGAGGAAGTCTACAAAATGGGGGGGGGCGGGAAACTTTGCCAACTATACATCTGATGGAGGATTAGTTTCTAGAATATACAAAGAACTCAAAAACCTTAACACCGAGAAAACAAAGAACCCAATTATAAAGTAGGATATGGAGCCGGGCGATGGTGGCGCACGCCTTAATCCAGCACTCGGGAGGCAGAGCAGGCGGATCTCTGTGAGTCGAGGCAGCCTGGCTACCAAGTGAGTTCCAGAAAGGCGCAAAGCTACACAGAGAAACCCTGTCTCGAAAAACCAAAAAAAAAAAAAAAAAGTAGGATATGGAACTGAAATTAATGACAAGATAGGCATAAATGTCCATTTTAGATGCAATCCCTGTCCCTGGCCCCTTCCCTCTCTCTCCCAATCACACTGCACCTTTCTGCCCTAACAATTCCCCCTCCCCTTCCTAGCTCATGGATTCTTTTCTTCTCTCCATTTCTTTCCTCACATCCTTTTGTGATGGCACATCCCAGTAGGCAAATGCTGAAGAGGACAAGGCAAGAAGATTGTGAGTTGAAGGCCAGCCTGGGTTATAACACACACACACACACACACACACACACACACACACACACACACACACACTGCATATGTCTCTGCCACTCTAATTTTTTGTGAAAAGGAAATAGCAAGCCTCAGAGGGTTCATGGGAGGACTGCGCTTTCTCTTTCGGCAGCACTGGAAATTGAACCAGGCACACACTAACACTGAGCTATCTCCAGCTCTGGTGTGAGGTTTAAGTAGGACTATTCAGGTAAGGACTCCCAAAAGTCCTGGGAACAGATCCACTCAGTCAACACAGGCCGTTGTTGCTAGTGCTGCCTCCTGGGGGTTACTGCAGTATAAGCAAGGCCATCTTTCGATACAGCAGAGAAGTAGCCAGCCACATGCCCTCTCCCCTCCCACTCCGCTTGTATGGCTCCAAGTTGCTGATGCTCTGCAGGGGTGGGGCAGACAGTTGGGATGAAGAAGTAGGAAGGAGGTGAAGGTTAGGGGGCAGTGGGCTTCGCTGACCTTGGAAATCTAGAAATCTGCTCCATCCCTCAAACATTCAGGCACAGTTTGCCCCTTTTCTTTCACTGATCTAGTGAGTGGTGTCTCCCAATCCTTTTTTCCTCATGATATGCATTTCCTCTATGACCCTTCCCAATCCTACCCAGGGATGGTTATCAGTTTACCAACGTTTCAGGTACACAGGAATGTACACCAGTGAATCTGTACTTACTTACATGCTAATTCTCCCCTATTTTAAAGTCCTCTTTAGTATTGAGTTGGTATCAGATGGGGAAATGGGGCCACCCTTCTTCACACCCTCTTTCTTCTCTTGCTTTAACCAGTCATGTTTATAACAAATTCTGTTGATTTCTTTAACCAAATTTTCTATCAAGAAGTCATGAAGACATTTTAACCAGCCCCACCCTTTAAGACATGCTCCCTGAAGTCTTACCAGTCAACAGTATCACAAGGCGAGTTCTGTAGTCCACTTCTTTAAAAAAAAAAATTGATGCTGTTTTGTGATTCTGGGAATTGAATTTAGGACCTCATGCCTGCTGGGCCAGAGCTTTACCTACCCCTGAGCTACATCCTCAGCCCTCTTTTTATGTTTTGTTTTTTAGATAGAGGCCCACTAAAGTGCCGAGGCTAACCTAGAACTCACAACTATCCTGTCTCAGCCTCCAGAAAAGTGGGCATTACATGCCCAAACAAGCAAACTTGGCGTTTTCTGCACCTACAGACATACCTCCCTCTTTATTTTGATATTCTATAGTTGCTAAATAAACAAGACTGAAAGAAAGCCCCAGAACTCTTGATTAAAAACAGATCCGTGCAGGATACTTGCTTTTCCATAAATAGAATCTTGAGGGAATTTAAAAAGATAAAAACATCTGTCTCTAGAGCAGGCAAAGCTTCTTAAAATATTTCCATTTGTAATTCTTTTTTCATCTGAAAAATATTTATATGACCCTAACTACATATGCATAAAACAAAAATTATAAATCAAATATTTACTGAAATTTATTTTGAGACAATTCTCTGGCATACATATAATTTAACATTTACTAAAGATGAAAGTACGTTTGCATACCAATGAGATACAGGTGCTCTTTTAAGTCTTGGCTGAATATCTGATAGCACAGGATGTAGAGCAACTTCAATGGTTTTTAGAGTTGATTCCTATTTTAATTTTATACTCATTTATGCTGAGAACAGGACTTTGAAGAAATACATATAGTACAAACTGGAAGAAGAATGTTTAAGGCCATTTCAGACGCTATTGGAGCCACCTTGATCTCAAGCTGTTGGAAATTCTGTCCTATCAAGCCAAAATTCATAAAACTCAAGTCTGCAATTCAAACAGCCACTTTAAAAATCGAGCACTGCGATACAATGAAAAGATGTGCTAATTGGATTTTCAACTGCTGAGAATGATGGTAGGAAAATATTAAAAGCCTTATTTATTTCCCACAATTAAACCATTATACTTCTACAACACCAGAAAACTTTATATATACAGTGAAAACACTATAACTTATAAAATATCTAATTTTTCATCTGAGCCCAGGTGTTTTAGTATGCACTGGTTGGTATTGTTTGGTATGATGGTATGTACAGTGCAAAACGCACATGTGTGGTCAGAAAAAAAAAGATGCAGTGAAGTCATGGAATGAATATGGGCAAGTGCTGCTGTAGCCCCAGGTTGAGAGACAGACCCAATGAACAGTTCTGGAGAGTAGAGCCTGATGCCGCCCATCTAAAAATCAGGAGGCTTGGTTCAAGCAAATACACACACAGGCAAACATATTCATGTCCTCGGTAGCTAGACTGTCCATGGAAAATAACTCTGGGTTTTGGCAGTCCTGAACCTGGTGTCAACGGGTGGAACAACATCTGGAACAACCTGCCTGCCATTTACAGCTACAGAGCCTAAGAACCCTGAAAGTCCAGCTGAAACCCTGTTATCTGCAGCTGGATCCCCCGTGCAGAGTGCTTACTTGTTAGGTGGCTTGGGAAGGCGAAGATGAGTTTTCCGCCAGTACAAACTTGTGACACACCCTCCAGCTAGCAGTGCTTCCCAACCGCCCTAATGCTCCTAATGCTGCAACCTTTTAATACAGTACCTCATATTGTGGTGACCCTCACAACCATAAAACTACTGTCATTGTTACTTTATAACTGCAATTTTGCTACTGTTGTGAATCGTAATGTAAATATCTGTGTTTTCTGATGGTCTTAGGTGACCCCTGTGAGAGAACCACTGCTAGCTGCTAACTGCCAGAATCTAGCTGCTAGAACCTAGCTGCTAGGGCCTTAGCTCAAAGCTTACAATCTGGGAATCTTGGAAGGAGAACCTGCCCAGCCCAGAGATTGCAAAACTAAGTGTGGCCACCAGAGGGCCCTAGTACACACACAAAAAAAACAGAAGCTACTAAAATGGAGTCACTGGGAGACACCCTGAACTTGTGCAAGACAGGTAAGACATCAGCAAAAGAAAGACAAGAGTCCACACGTCTACCTGACCTCACCCCCATTTACATCATGTACATCAACCTTTCGTCTTGTTTTTCTTTGTGCTTCACCTTTTTATTTTTAGCCACGTCTTACCAGTTTTTTTTTAATTTACTGTACTTTTGAAATATAAAAGGAGAGAATCTCTAAATGCAGAATGTGAGGAGGCCCCTACTGTCTCAATTTTTTTCAAACCTGATGGCATAATGAAGACCATCTTTTTTTCCATATTCTATTATTTTTTAAGGATAAGATCTATTTCCTTTTTCTTTATGATGTTCCATTCATCTACCCACAAATCTATACATCTACAAAAACACACAGATATAATTACTGTAGTTTTATACAGACATAATACCACTTTTACAGGCTTTAGATTTTCTTAGTTATGATTTCTGATTTTCTACAAAAATTCTAGACTGTGTTAATCAACCTTAGTAACTCTTTCAGGAATATTAGTTGCATTACATTGAGTTTATGTGCCAGTTGGGGAAAATACATAGGTAATTATATGTTACTACTATAATAAGGTAAATAATATTTAAAAACCTAGAGAATTAAATAGCTCATATTAAATCTTAAGAAAAATATAAAATTTGTCTGCAGAGGAATTAGCAAATTAAATTTTAAAAATATCAGATAACTATCAAATATCTTAGCAAATAAATAGTATTCAATAGTAATAAATTTAATTCAGTAATTGAAAACCTCAATATTGAGAATACAATTTGGTTGGGTCTCAATATTGTTTTCTTGCTTTTCCAGACAAGTCCTTCTATGTAGTAGTAACACATAGCACTCCTGTCTCAATACAGCGAGTGCCACCAAGAGTGGGTATCTTCTTTTTATTATTATTATTATTATTATTATTATTATTATTATTATTATTATTTTATTTTACAATACTATTCAGTTCTACATAACAGCCACAGATTCCCTTGTTCTCCCCCTTCCTGCCCCCCTCCCCTTCACCCCAGCCCACGCCCCATTCGAATCTCCTCCAAAGCAAGGCCTCCCCCAAGGACTGAGATCGACCTGATAGACTCAGTCCAGGCAGGTCCAGTCCCCTCCTCCCAGATTGAGCCAAGTGTCCCTGCATAAGTCCCAGGTTTCAAACAGCTAACTCATGCAACGAGCCCAGGACTTGGTACCAATGCCTAGATGCCTCCCAAACAGATCAAGCCAATCAACTGTCTCACCTATTCAGAGGGCCTGATCCAGTTGGGGGCCTCTCAGCCTTTGGTTCATAGTTCATGTGTTTCCATTCGTTTGGTTATTTGTCCCTGTGCTTTATCCAACCTTGGTTTCATCAATTCTCGCTCATATAAACCTCTTTCTAGCTAATTAGACTCCCAGCGCTCCACCCGGGGCCTAGCCGTGGATCTCTGCATCCAGATTCCTCAGTCCTTGGATGGGGTTTCTGGCACAACTATTAGGGTATTTGGCCATCCCATTACCAGAGTAGGTCAGTCCCAGCTGTCTCTCGGCTGTTGCCAGCAGTCTTTTGTGGAGGTATCTTTGTGGATTTCTGTGGGCTTCTTTAGCACTTTGTTTCTTCCTTTTCTCATGTGGTCTTCATTTACCATGGTCTCCTATTCCTTGTTCTCCCTCTCTGTTCTTGATCCAGCTGGGATCTCCCGCTCTCTATACCTCGACCCTCGCCCTTCATTGCTCCCACTCATGTCCAGGTTGTTCATGTAGATCTCAGCCATTTCTCCATCATTGGGCGATCCTCGTGTCTTTCTTGGGGTCCTGTTTTCCAGGTAGCCTCACTGGTGATGTGAGTAGCAGTCCAGTCATCCTTGTTACCAACACAATTCTTCACAGACCTGGAAAGAATAATACTCAACTTCATATGGAAAAACAAAAAACCCAGGATAGCCAAAAGAATTCTGTACAATAAAACAACCTCTGGAGGCATCACAATCCCTGACTTCAAGCTCTACTATAGAGCTACAGTAATAAAAACAGCTTGGTATTGGCATAAAAACCGACATGTGGACCAATGGAATCAAATTGAAGACCCTGACATTAACCCACACACCTATGAACATATAATTTTTGACAAAGAAGCCAAAAGTGTACAATGGAAAAAAGAAAGCATCTTCAACAAATGGTGCTGGCATAACTGGATATCAACGTGAAGAAGGCTGCAAATAGATCCATATCTGTCACCGTGCACAAAACTTAAGTCCAAGTGGATCAAGGACCTCAACATAAATCCAGCTACTCTGAACCTGCTAGAAGAGAAAGTAGGAAGAGTCTTGAACGCATTGGCATAGGAGATCACTTCCTAAATATAACACCAGTAGCGCAGACACTGAGACAAACAATCAATCAATGGGACCTCTTGAAACTGAGAAGCTTTTGTAGAGCAAAGGATACGGTCAACAAGGCAAAGCGACAGCCTACAGAATGGGAAAAGATCTTCACCAACCCCACATCTGACAATGAAGACCATCTTTATCCAAATAAAATGTGGGAGGACAGCTCTGAGCCTTTCAGTTCAATTCCCAAATCTTAACAAACACACTAAAGTGAAAAATTGTGGTTAGAAGACACGTGCAAATATACAATTAATAAAATGTTCTAAATGTGTAAATTAAAACTGACAGTAAGCAAATAGTGTTAAAGGTCTGTGAAAGTTCCTTGTGGAACAAAATTGTGTCATCAGTAATAGGAGAGAGCCTAATGCAATTTGTGTGGAATGTTCTAGAAATTACACAAGCTGAATTATATGCTCCAAATGGTATAAATATATTATCCATGACTGATTCTTTAAGTAGATCTGTGGACTATGCCCTTCAATTTCACTCTTGAAGATAAATATTAGGATGAAAATAATTCTTCCAGGTTGAATGAAGCTATAGCATGAGTTTAATAATATCTTTTATAGTCAGGTGAGACAACAAGTTTTTCTCTACTTGTATTTTGAACCAAGTTGAATTAGTGGGTGAACACAAATGTCTTTCTAATGCCACTAGTCATAATTTAAGGTTGTTTAAAAATAATTATGTCTAGTAGTTCATTAAGATGAGCTTTGAGGGTTGTTGAATCTTTCCTACTGGACTCAAGTGATAGGTTCTTACCCTTCATATATATATATATATATATATATATATATATATATATGTGTGTGTGTGTGTGTGTATGTGTGTGTGTGTGTGTGTGTGTGTGTGTGTACTCTATTCAAATGAAATAACTTCTTCAGTGCATTTACCATTTTTCACTTTATAACTTGAGTGTATGTGTGTATGTATGTGGGTCTGTATGTGTGCATGCATGCATGCATGTGCATCTGTCTTCTCAGTGAATATATGCCATGTGTATTCTGTTGTCCTGGGGCTTCAGAAAAAGGCATCAGATCTCCTGGAGCTGAGATACAGGAAGCTGTGAGCCACCTAATACAGATGCCTGGAACCCAACTTGGGTCCTCTGGAAAAGTACAAAGCACTCTTAACCACTGAACTATGTCTTCAGCTTCCTATCCCCCCCCTTTTTTTTTCTTTTCTTTTTTTTTTTTTTTTTTTTTTTTTTTTTTTTTTTTTTTTTTTTTTTTGGTTTTTCAAGACGGGGGTTTCTCTGTGTAGTTTTGTGCCTTTCCTGGAACTCGCTTTGGAGACCAGGCTGGCCTTGAACTCACAGAGATCCGCCTGCCTCTGCCTCCCGAGTGCTGGGATTAAAGGCGTGCGCCACCACTGCCCAGCCCTATTTCCCCTTTTAAAAGTTTTTTTGGGGACAGGGACTTACTGTGTAGCCCTGGCTGGCTTAGAACTCAGGATGGCCTCAAACTCCAAGAGATCTGCTTGCCTCTGCCTTCAGAGTGTTGTGCCGTTATGCCCAATTCCTATTTACTTTTTGAAATAAGATTTCTGTATATTTTTTATTTTGATTTTTTAACTTCTTTTTATTTTTATTTTGTTTTCAAATTAGTATGAAATTCAATGGGTTTCTTTATGGCATTTTCACACACACTTAGTTGTGGATGATCTTTTCCTCACAGCCCACTCCTCTTCCCTCGTCTCCCTGCCTGATCGCCCTATGTGTACCCTTCTGCCCTCAGTATTCCTTATATCATGTTCATAGTACATGTTTCATACTAGCCTCTCCACCATCTATCTCCCTTAAAGCCCTTTTCCCGTTCCATGAGCCCCTTTCTAGTTTCATGAACTCTAACCATACACAATCACACACAGAAATGCATGCTAGGCTCTGTATCTGAGAGAGAGCATATATATACCATTTCTCTTTCTGAGCTTAAATTAATTCGCCCAGTATAATATTTTCTATTTCCTTCCATTTTCCTGCATCTTTCATTCTTTATGGCTGACTAAAATTCCACTGTGTATCTGTGCAACATTTCCATGATCCATTAACTGGTTGACAAACATCTGCACTGATTTCATCTTCTTGATCTTACGAGTAGAGTTACAGTCAGCATGGATATACAAGTATTATGCGATAAGATATATCGTCCTTTGAGTATGTGCTCAGGAGTGGGATAGCTAGTTCTTACAATAGCTCTATTTTTAGTTTAATTTCTAAAAAAAACCCTCCATAGTGGCTACCCCAGTTTACACTCCCACCAACAGTGAACAAGAATTCTTCTTTCCCTATATCCTTGACAGCATTAGTTGCAATTTTTCTTGAAAATAGCCATTGTGATTGGAGTAAGTAGTTTTAATTCATATTTCCTTGGGAAAGAAGTTCTTCATTGCCTTTAAAAGTTATAGATTAATAAATGTTATTGTTTTCAAATACTGAGAGGATATCCACATAACAATCGTATATTAGATCAACTTGACAATTTCACTAAAATTGTTCTTTTATGTCGAGCCTTAATTGTCACATGCCTACAAGTAATGTGCCTTTTCTCATCTAACTTTGTTGTGGTTATGTTGTTACAGACTTTATTTTTATCAGAACTTGGCCTTCACTCCTCATGCCAAAAGATACATCCTGCTTAAGTGCCCTCTTATCTGAGGCCATCAGGACCATGACTTTGATCATATAGGAAGCAATGAGTAGTAGCAATAAATCTTTCCACACATCATGAAGCAAAGGAAAATCTTACTCAAACAAAAACAAACAAACAAACAAAAAAACCTTAGATGAGTTCAACAAGACACCAGGATATAAGCCAGAATACAGGATAGACAGAATACACAGTAGAGGATATCCATACAGAAAAGGCCATTTATTCCTTCATATTAGCAACAAGTGCATGGACACAAAGATTAAAAATACAATACCTTGGGTTAGGGATTTAGCTCAGTGGTAGAGTGCTTGCCTAGCAAGCACAAGGCCCTGGGTTCAGTCCTCAGCTCTGAAAAAAAAAAAAAAAAAGTCGAGCAGAAAATTAAACTCAAATTTACTTTTGCCGGGCGGTGGTGGCGCACGCCTTTAATCCCAGCACTCGGGAGGCAGAGCCAGGCGGATCTCTGTGAGTTCGAGGCCAGCGTGGGCTACCAAGTGAGTTCCAGGAAAGTCGCAAAGCTACACAGAGAAACCCTGTCTTGAAAAACTAAAGATACTTAAATATGAATCCAAATATATATATATATATATATATATATATATATATATATATATATATATGTGATCTGCTACACTAATGAAATAATCTAAATAAATAGACATACATATGTTCATAGATAAAAGATTCTGTACATAAGGATGTCAACTGTTTCTGAAATTCTGTGCCAGTTTAATGCAAAATTGTAATCTAATTTATATGGACAAGCAGAAGAACTGAAATATAGAAAATAATTTTCAAAGGGAGCAAAGTTGGAGAAACCAGTCTATCTGATTTCAAACTTACTACATACCTACCAAAATCAAGACAGTGTGACATTAACAAAGAGATAGATGCATAGATCAACAAATAAAACAGAGACAGCAGAACCAGATCCACACAAATATGCCCATTGTTGACAACAGTCCAAGAACAATTCAGCGGAAGGAAAGAGCTTTTAAAGTAAGTGGGCCTAGAGTGAGTGTCTATAGGCTCCAAGAAAAAACCACCCGGAATAGATGGCATAGCTACATGTAAAAAGGATAATTCAGAGAAGGAAAAATTACTAAACAGTACATCATTAAAATAAAAATGGTTCCTCTATGAGAGACCCTGTTAAGAGATTGTAAGATAAGTTACAGACTAGATGACAGATGTTTGCAAACCACATATTCAATAAAGGACTAGTATCTAGAATATATAGAGAATATTCAAAGTTCACTAGAGGACTGAGGCTGCCGGTGAGTCGTATAAAAGGCCCAAAATTAAATATCTAGGTTTGCAAAATAAAAAAATGCTAAAATTGGAATCTTTGGTATAGTCCATGTACTAAAAACTTGACTCCTAACATCAAGCTACTGAGATGTACTAGCTACTGAGAACCTTCAAGAAGTGGACCTCTGCTGTGGGATGTTCTGTATGTCCTGTGGGAGCCTGTTCTCCGGTTCCTCGTGGCTTTACCCAGCAGGTCCGCATAGAGGATGATTAGGACCACGGGCCTGAGTGCAGGTGTCTGAGATGGTCTGCACTTGGCTCTGCTGGGGGATGGTCTGTATGTCAAGTTGCTCTGATTGGTCAATGAATAAAACCTGATTGGCCGTGGCTAGGCAGGAAGTATAGGCGGGACTAACAGAGAGGGGAAATAAAAGAACAGGGAGGCAGAAGGAGTCACTGTCAGCTGCCGCCAGGACAAGCAGCATGAAAAGATGCCGGTAAGCCAAGAGCAGCATAGCAGGGTATAGATTTGTGGAAATTGATTAATTTAAGATATAAGAACAGTTAGCAAGAAGCCTGCCACGGCCATACAGTTTGTAAGCAATATAAGTCTCTGTGTTTACTTGGTTGGGTCTGAGCGGCTGTGGGACTGGTGGGTGACAGAGATTTGTCCTGACTGTGGGCAAGGCAGGAAAACTCTAGCTACAGACCTCTATAGATGTAACCAACCGTCTTATTAAATAAGAAACACAGAAATAATGCAAAAGAGAAAGCCGAGAGGTCAGAGCTCAGAGCTAAAATCTCACCCTTCCGCCTGCGGTGTCCCAGCTTCCCAAAGGAGACTCTATTTCCTGTCGGCTCGTCTATTTAAAGTATTTTGTTCTGCCTTCTCATTGGTTGCAAACCCAAACACGTGACTGCCTCGTCACTGTCTGAATGTACAGCCCCCTAGGTCTTAAAGGCATATGTCTCCAATGCTGGCTATATCCCTGAACACACAGATATCTATGGGATTAAAGGCGTGTACCACCACCACCGGCGCCACACTCTTGCTATGGCTCTAATAGCTCTGACCCCCGGGCAACTTTATTTATTAACATACAATCAAAATCACATTTCAGTACAATTTAGATTACCACCACAGACCTCTTAGGAGATTTTTAGGTCACTGGAGGAATATCTTTGAAAGAACCAAAGAGTCCTTTTCTTTCTCTCTTTTCTTCCTTTTTCTTCCTGGATCAGCTAGATGTAGTGAGCAGTTTTGCTATATAATTTTTACTATAGTCCCAAGCCAACACAGCAACTGGTTATGGACTGAAACCTCAAAAACTGAGTAAAAAAAAAAGTTGACTAGCTCATATTCTTGTTATAACGATGGAGAACTGACTAATATACAATCTAAAACGGCCAAGAGACATGAACTGACATTTTATCAAAAAAGATGTATAGATAGAAAATAAGTACTTAAAAATATATATTCAATGCTACTAGCTATTAGGAAAATGAAAATTAAAACCGCAATGAGATACTTATCAGAGAGACTAAAATATAAATAATATTAAATATTAAGGAGGACTTGGAGAATGTGGGACATTCGTATGTTGCTGGTGGACATATAAAATGATATGATTTCATATGTTGCTAGTGGGCATATAAAATGATGATACAGCCATTCTGGAAAATAGTTAGATTGTTTCTTACAAAAGATAAAAAATTTCTTAAAGTATTCAGTAACTATATGGTTCAGTAATTACATTTTTTGATGGGAAGTAAAAACATGCATGTGTGGAAATACACACACACACACACACCCCTACACCTGCATATGGGCATAGATCCCTATTCATTATAGCCAAAACCTAGAAGCAGGCCATATTTTCTTCAACAAATGAATGATTAAGTAATTCGACACATCTATACTATACAATAATATTCAACAATAAAGAACTGAATATTGATGTATGCAGTTACTAGGACAAATCTTTAGGAAATTGTGTGGAATAGACAAAAACAAAAAAGTCAATCCTGAAGGGTCACATGTTACATGAGTCCACTCTATAATATTCTTGAGAGACAAAGTTACAGCAATGGATAAGTAGTTGCTTCCAGCGGTTAAAGAGGGGACTGGGGTGAGAGGCAAGTTGGTGAGGCTACAAATTGGCAGCGTGATATACCCTGGGAGTGATGGATGTGCTAAATCTTGATTGTGTTCATGCTGCTATCCTAGTTATGAAGTGTGCTACAATGTTTTGAGATGTTACCTTTAGGAAGTGGTAAGTAAAGACTACCTGAGACCTTTTGGCCTTGTTTCTTATAATACATGTGAATAATAAATAAAATATTTACTTTATTCATTATTACTAAATAAATCGTTTGATTAGAGCATAAACGGACCTTTCTAGTTCTTCTGTTTATGTCTTTCTTTTAGGCTTCTCCATGGCAATCTTTGCTGAAGTGCTAGTGGGTAATGAAGGCACAGCCGTTATCTCAGTTCTCATCTATATCTTAGTGAGGGTTTCTTGGAGATCAAAGATGGGCAACATTTTATAGGGGAAAAAAAAACCTGCCTTGACCTTAAAATTGTGATACTTTGAAGCCTAGTCTTAATATGCTTTTCAACCTTGGACAAAGGGCTTACTGTCTCTGATATTACATTTCATCATCCACAGACAAAAGACATTTAAAAGAAGTTGGAGATATGGCTCAGTGGTGGACCACTTGGCTGGTATGTTCAAGGCCCTGGGTTTGATGTGGTATAGGAGGAAAGAAGGAAAAAACTTGGAAGGAGTTAAGTGGAAAGATTTGTGCATTAGAAAAAACAACTCCCAAAATTCTCAGTTTCTCCCATATACACTTAAAAACCAGATTATGTCAGAAGGTCTGGGTATTTCTCTCTACCAACAAGCAGGCTAGCAATTCTGTAGCATACTGACTACGGCTGGATGGCCTCTATTGGAATTCAGTTCTGACACTTCAAAAGTATTGGATCCCACAGACAAGTTGATGTTATCAGTGTTTCTAATTAAGTGGCTGCACCGCTCCCCACAACCTCCTCCTGGGTTTGATTAATTTGTTCCAGCAGCTCAAAGAACTCAGGAAAACAGTTATGCTTCCTGTTTTATATTAAAGGATATTGAAGATGGTACGTGTGAAGAGATACACAGGGTGGGACATGGGGGAGGGGAAGTTTCCCTCCCCTCTGAGCAACACTACCCTCCAGGAACCTCTGTGTACTCAGCCAACTGAGGTTTTATGGAGATTTCATTACCTGTGCATGATAGTTAATAGAATGGGTGGGGAAATACCAGAAGGCCTATCTACCAGACTCTTGCTCTCTCTGTACAACAATCCTTTCTCCAGGGCATTGAGCAGGACCCCTTTTGAATAAGAAGAACTGCTATAGTGTGGCTCTGGAATGTCCCCCAAAAGTCCATGTATAAAAGGCCTGGTCTCAAGCTTGGCAATGTTTCTGTAGGTGGAATCTTAAGAGCTAAGGGCAATGAGAGGATGTTAGGTCACTGAAGTCATGACCTTAAAGGGGACTATGATATCCTGGTTCTTCTTTCTCTCACTGTTTGGTTTCTGGTGACCATGGGGTGAGCAATCTTGCTTCATTGTAGGCCCCAAAGCAAAAGGACATGAACTGAAACCTCTAAAACTGTGAGCCATGATGAACCTTTCCTTTCTTAGGTAATTGTCCAATGTATTTTGTTACAGTAATGGAAAATTGACTAATATAGAATCTTGTGATATAATATTGGACAAAAAATTAGGGGATAATTCATTTCTAGAGTCTGGGAAGGGAGTTTTTAAACATAAACTATAGATAAAAACTCTGTGTGTGTGTTGCAAGATATTTGATCATACTGTGTAAAAATATGTCACTCTCATTGGTTTAATAAAGAGCTGAATGGCCAATAGCTAGGCAGGATTTCCAGATACAGAGGATGCTGGGAAGAAGAAGAGGGGGTCACAAGGAGATGCAGAGGAAGCATGACATGCAGGAGATAAGGTAATAAGCCATGAGCCATGTGGCAGAATGTAAATTAATACAAATGGGTTAATTTAAGTTTTAGAGCTAGTTAGAAACAAGCCTAAGCTATCAGCCGAGCTTTCATAATTAATAAATCTCTGTATGATTATTTGGGAGCTGGCTGGCAGGACAGAGAAAGATTGGCTATGTGTGTGTGTGTGTGTGTGTGAGAGAGAGAGAGAGAGAGAGAGAGAGAGAGAGAGAGAGAGAGAGAGAGAAACACTAATGATATCACCACTTAGTGAATTATAAGATATTCTTTCCTACCATCTCCTTTTGCTGTCTTCATTAATTCAGCTAAAGGAGCCAACTATGTCTTAGGCATTCCTATACTCTATATGCTTAGCACAAGTACCTGCCCCAGGAAGCACTTAGTGGGTGCTCAGTAATGTTTCATAATGTCAGACTGCTTAAAGCTAGGAATTTGTTTTAATATAGGAGAAGGAAAGTTCAACTCCCTGGTTAGAGGAGCTCTTTGCTTATTGAAATTTTCAAGACCCTTTCACAACATCCCATGTAGACATCTCCTTGTGGGCATTGAATGAAAAAAGGCCATGACTGCTCCTAGGTATAGTGGAGGAGGTTTATTGTAGATAAAAGGGAGAGCATAGTCAGAGGCAGGGGCATCTGGGAGAGTCCAGAGTGAATATGACTAGACTCAGCCTGGCCATGTGAGGAGAGGGGTGAGTGGAGAGGGGCGAGCCAGGAGAGTAGAGGGTAGACAAAAGGGCTGGATAACCAAAATGTCTGGATTATATAGGGAAGGGCAGCTGGGGGAAGGGTAGTCCAGTCCCTGGGCCGGAGAAGTTTAGTAGGGTCATAGAATGACAGCGATACCCTGTAACAGGTGGGGACTGAGGGATGCTGGGAGAACCTAGTGGCCAGCTCCTCTTTGATATGTTAAATAGGCACCTCAGTTAGCCCTTTGTCCAGGGTTTGTGACCTAACAGCATAACTTCACTCAGAGACATCATGAGAGGCTGGTAGAAGGAAAGAAAGACTTCTCACCTTGACTAGGAACTATCTTTTCTATTATATCCCTCGCTCCTTACCATACCAGCAGAGCAGGACCCCTTACCAGTCCCCATTTGCAATCCTTGAAGCCAGACGTAGCTGAGACCTGCCCAAGGTTCACACAGTGAATAAGCTCATGACCCGGGCGGGGGGGCGGGGGGGGGGGGTGGCGGCAGGCATTTCTCACATCAGATAGTGGCCGAAAGAAGAAGCTGAGACATGGAAAACATAGCCGCTCTGGCCCGGAGCCTCTTCCCAGGGCGTTGGAGCTGGGCCTCCCTAGCTCTTTCCACAGGAAAATGAAAGAGCATACAAGACTCAGAAAACGGGTCCCTAGCACCTTCTAAAAGCTTTCCCCTCTCCGAGGCCTCTCACTAGCATGCAAGAGGCTTTGACTGGGGAAGGAGGAAAGCAGCTGCTGAGAGGCCTCTTGGCTAGCCAGCTGTTTCCATGTCGTTCGCGAATCCCTTATTCCCTAAATGAAGGAGCGGTTGCCAAAATGGTCTGGCAGATTTGGGGTGGTGCTTGAGACAGCTTCCCACCCTCCCAACTCTGAAGGCTCGGCAACCTATTTCAAGGCAGAGAAATCAGTTTGGGGTTTGAGTATCTCCCTGAGCAAGCAGTGCCTCTCGCGGGGAGCTCTCCCTCGGGAGTCTGCTTAGGCACCTCTTAGAGCCTCTTTCTAGCAGCAGCAGGGAACAAGGAGGGAAGGCCGTTCTTGTCATGTATCCTGAAAGCTCAGAATGTCCTGGAAGGCTCCCCCGAGACTGAAGAGAACCAAATTAGGGCCTCCCTAGAAGGCAGGCTTGAGGAGGTACCAGCCCTCTGTGCCCCACCCCCAACCCCACCCCCGCTAGCTCCCACCAGGGTCTGGATGCTTCCCCTATCTCTCCATTGCCACCCCCACCAGAACTCGGGGTTAAAATTGGGGTGTGGAAATGAAAACAGTGCCTGGAAGAGGAACACCAGAAGCCATTTGCTTGGATTAGTTCGTTTGCTGGCTGCCAACTTGGGAAACAGAGCAGAGCTCTGAGGCCATGACGGGTTGGCTAAGGGTTGTGGTTGTATTTAAGCTCTTAAACATCCAGCCTTTAAAGTCAAGAAGTCACTGGGCTATCCCTTAGTGAATACGCTCTCTGTGTCTAGCCCCAAGCGGTGTTCCAGGGACCACGACTCCTCATCTTTGGTTGCTCTTTGTCTAGATTGAGCAGATAGAGAACTCCCAGGGAAAGCATAAGGCAAAATTATTTGCTCAGGCCTGGGGGTGTGGGTGGATAATGCTTCCAAAATCAACTCACAGGATCGTCTATGTTCATCACTTCAGTTATTCACTATTCACTCATTAAATCATTCCTTCACTTAATTAGTGTTTGTCGGGGGGTTCTCTTGGGCTGGGCATCGGAGACAGGCAGTAGTGCTGTTCTGGCTCACAGCCTAGCCGGGAAGAAAACACGGGGAAGAGGCAGGGGGTCCTCCTTGCGGTGGAGGTTTAAGAAAGGTCTCCCATTACCATTACCGTGATGTCACACTGAAAGAGTTAACTGCTTAAAAGTCCACAGATGCTTTCCAGTCCTGCTGCCAAACCGAAAGCCGAACAGCCGCCGCCTGGAGAAACTGCCAGCATTTAGCAGGCCTACAAGACTCAGAAAACGGGTCCCTAGCACCTTCTAAAAGCTTTCCCCTTTTCGAGGCCTCTCACCAGCATGCAAGAGGGTTTGACTGGGGAAGGAGGAAAGGGGCTGAAGAGAGGCCTCTTGGCTAGCCAGCTGTTTCTGCGCGTCATTCCCTAATCCCTTATTCCCTATAGCTCCATAAATTCCCTCCCAGCCTTAAAGGCACAGTACTTAGGACTACTCCGCTCTACTTTTCTTCATGCATGTACTCCAGAAAACTCTGAGCAGCCACAAAACACAGGCAGTTGTTTTTTTTTTTTTTGGGGGGGGGGCTAGAGATCTGAGAGTGAACTCCACAGCCATGGCCTCTTGGGGAGCTTGCAGTCTAGTCAACTTCAAATGACAAACAATTGTATGAATAACTAATTAAATATAATCATAGTAATGAATTTGAAAGAGACCATACAATAAGGAAGACACCGCTGAATGGAAGGGCCAAGGACTAATTCCCTGAGGAGGTGACATTTATAAAACACAGGCTTTAAAACTTGGTATTTAGCTTAGTGCTTCTGTAGGAAGTACAAGGCCCTGAGTTCAGTCCCCAGCACCAGGAAAAAAGAAAGAAAGAAACACACACAGAGAGAGAGAGAGAGAGAGAGAGAGAGAGAGAGAGAGAGAGAGAGAGAGAGAGAGAGAGAGAGAGACCAAACAAAGAAACTAAAACTGAAGCTTAAAGAATGAGCAGAATTTGGCCAGTTAAGGTGCCAGGAGAGCTTGTCATGCAGAGAAACAGCATGTAGATGGTCATGGGCCAGACAGTGTGGTACTTTTTTCTTCCCTTTTTAAATTATATTTTTGTCTTTTCAGTATCTTTTATGTATTCATTAACAATGTCATACAAGTACACAGTGTATTTGGGTGATACACCCCCCAACTCCTCCCAGAAAGCCCCTAATATGTCCCCCTCCAAATTTCATGTCCTATTTAGTTAGTTAGTTAGTTAGTTAGTTAGTTAGTTAGTTAGTTATATTGTAGCCCACTGAGGAGTAATTAGTCTTGTCTGCTGGGATGCTGACTGACATCACAAGCTTGATCTTAGGTAGGTCTTATGCAGTGAATTGATGTGTGCAACAGGTATGTCGTGTCTGGACAGAATACAGCATTTCACAGCAAGCCTCCCATCTTCCAGCACTGTCCTAGTTAGATCTTTCCTTCACCTTGATTCAAGCTAGAGTTGTCTGGTAAGAGAGAAGTTCAATTGAGAAAAAAATCTCCACCATATTGGCCCTAGGCAAGTCTGTGGGGCATTTTTTGATTAATGATTGGTATGGGGGGGGACAGTTCACTGTGGGTGGTGCTATGCCTGGGCTGGTGGTCCTGGGATCTACAAGAAAGCCGGCTGAGCAAGCCATGGAGAGCAAGTCAGTAAGTAGCACCCCTCCATGGCCTCTGAATCAGCGCCTGCCTTAAGTTCCTGCCTTGGTGTTCCCTGATGAAGGACTGCATCTTGTATGACCAAAACAATGCTCTCTACAGTAAGCTGACTTAGACTCTTTGGGGATATATTCCTAGATTGATATGTCTAGATCATATGAAAGTTCTATTTTTGATTTGAGGGGGAGAACCTCCAGGACAAAAAATCAACATGCAAAAAAAAGTAGCTTTTTTATATATCAGCAATTAGCTCACTGAAAAAAAAATGTTAGAAAACAACCTCATTCACAATAGATTTACCTAGGCATAAACATAGTCAAAAAATTATAAAGATATTTACAATGAAATCATAAAGCTCTGAAGAAAAATGGCAGACTGGGTGGCACAGGCTTGTGATCCCAGCTATTTGGAAGCCGAGGTAGGAGGACCACATGTTTAAGACCTGCTGGGTCACAGAGGGAGTTCAAGGACAGCCTGGGCAATGGAATGAGACCCCATCCTTTTCTGAATAGAAATAGAGGAGGAATGGATGAGTGGAGGGGCAGAGGGAAGGGGAGGGGAGGGACTGGGAAGAAAGGGAGGGGAAAAAGCAATCAGGATGCAAAATAAATACATTTTTTTTTTAGTTTAAAAAGATTAAATTAAAAGACTAAAAAAAGCCGGGCGGTGGTGGCGCACGCCTTTAATCCCAGCACTCGGGAGGCAGAGCCAGGCGGATCTCTGTGAGTTCTGTGAGTTCGAGGCCAGCCTGGGCTACCAAGTGAGTTCCAGGAAAGGCGCAAAGCTACACAGAGAAACCCTGTCTCGAAAAAACCAAAAAACAAAAAAAAAAAAAAAAGACTAAGAAAGAACTGGAGATATATTTCGGTGGTTGTACACTTGCTTAGCATGTGCAAGGCCTGAAGTTTAATCCCCAATACCAAAATTAAATTGAAAGCCATTAGAAAATTAAAGGATCTCCCACATTAGTGTATCAACAAACTAAATATTGTTAAATTGGTCAAATTACCAAAACTATATGCATATATTACATATAATCCTATCAAAATTCTAATTACATTATTCACAAAAAACTATAACATTAATATGGAAATATGAATGGTCCCTAAACAATCAGAACAATCCTGAGCAAAAGAGTACTCGTGATGCCTGATTTGAACTACACTACAGAGCCAGACAATCAAAGACAGCATAGGGGCTGGAGAGATGTCTGTGTGGTTAGGAGCATTTGGTGTTCTTACAGAGGACCCAAGTTCGGTTCCCAGCACCCACATGGCAGCCCACAATCATCTGTACCTCCAGTTCCAGGGGATCCGATGCCCTCTTCTTATCTTTGTGGGCACTGGCATGCATGTGATGCACGTACATGCTGACACTCATAAGCATAAAATAAAAGTAAACAAATCTTTTTAAAAAAATCAGTTTGGTGCTGGAACGAAAACAGACCAATGGAATAGACCAGAAGATCTATGAACAAGCCCAAACAGCTGTAGGTATCTGATTCCAAAACACCTTAGTGGTGCTGGGAAAACTGGGCATCCACTTGTAGAAGACTGAAACTGTAGCCCTTATCTCTCATTGTAAATCAATTCTCATATGTAAATCAATTCAAAGTAGATCACAGACCTTAACAAAAGATCTAACTTAAACCACTAGAAGCAACCTCGGGGGAAAACACCTCAAGACCTAAGCACAGACACTGACTTTCTGAGAACAACTCTAATAATTCAGGAAATAAGAGCAATGGTTAATGGCTGAGATTGCATAAAATTAAAAACTTTGACACAGCCAAAGGAACCATCAACAGAGTAGAGACATCTTGTAGAACGGACGAAATTATTTGCTAAATATTCAACCAACAGAGGAGTAATAACCAGAAAAATATGAGGAACTCAAAAAAATTGAACACCAAGAAGGCAAAATACCCAATTAGCCAATGGGCAGGATAAATGAACAGATGCTATTGCAAAATGGGCAGTAAATACATGACCAGAATGTTCAACTTCATTAGCAATCATGAAAATGCTAATCAAAGCTACATGAAGAATCCATCTCACCCCAGTGAGAAAACCCAAACCAACAAGACCCTTATTCATTGCTAGAGGGAATATGCAATTAATTCAATCTTCTACTTTTTAAAATATTTTTAAATTTTTATTTATTAGTGTTCACTTGCTTATGCCCTAGTGTACACGTGGAGGTCAAAGGTCAACATTTGGTAATCAGTTCTCTCCTTCCACTGTGGGTTCTGGGGATAAAATTCAGGCCGCGCTCTTTGGAGACTGAGGGCTGGTGAGGCAGGCTTTCTCACTGAGCGGTGGTGGCACACGCCTTTAATTCCAGTACTTGGGAGGCAGAGGCAGGCGGATCTCTGTGAGTTTGAGGATGCTGCCTTTTATCTAGCCACCAGAAATCCTATGGTTCAACCTGAGCTCATTTCTAGACTTAACGGAGGGCCTGAGACCTCCGAGATGCTGGAAAAGGAGTAGCTTTGGGGAGATGTCATCCCCTGTGATCCGGGAGGCAGAAGTGACGCGGACCGCAAGGAAGCAAAGTGCTCAGAAACGAGTTTTAATTCAGGCCAACCAAGATGAAAATTTTGGTAATACTACACCAAGAAGCCAAATTATTCCTCGAACTCCAAGCTCATTTCGACATCCTTTTACCCCACCAAGCCGAAGCCTACTCAGACACCCAGATATTTCCTACATTCTTGGAACAGAAGGGAGGTCTCCCCGGCACACACAGTCTTCTGGATTCTTGGGAAATCTATCCATGGTAACTAATCTGGACGACAGTACCTGGGCAGCTACATTCTCATCGCAGCGTTTAGGGCTCTACACAAACCTGGAGCCCCACAATGTGACCGAGGACATAAACCTAAGTGCTGTTATGCTACGTGAAGACGACCCTGGAGAGGCTGCCTCCATCAGTATGTTCTCTGACTTGCTGCAGTCCTTCTTGAAGCACTCTTCCACCACAGTGTTTGAACTTGTAGAAGAGTACGAAAATATCTGTAGTAGTCAGGTGAATATACTGAGTAAAATAGTGAGCCGAGCAACCCCTGGACTGCAGAAGTTTTCAAAGACAGCCAGCATGCTATGGCTTCTTCAGCAAGAGATGGTCACGTGGAGGCTGCTTGCGTCTTTGTATAGAGACAGAATACAGTCTTCATTAGAAGAGGAAAATATGTTTGCAGTTGCTGCTATTAACGCCAGCGAGAAGACGGTTGTGGAAGCATTGTTTCAGAGGGACTCACTGGTCCGCCAGAGTCAGTTGGTGGTAGATTGGCTAGAAAGTATTGCCAAAGATGAAATTGGAGATTTTTCTGATAATATTGAGTTTTATGCAAAATCAGTATATTGGGAAAATACCCTCCACACCTTAAAACAGCGGCAGCTACTGTCTTATATAGGGAGTGTCCGGCCTCTCGTCACTGAACTGGACCCCGATGCTCCTATTAGACAGAAAATGCCGCTTGATGATCTGGATAGAGAAGATGAAGTTAGATTACTCAAGTACCTTTTCACTCTAATCCGAGCTGGGATGACGGAAGAGGCGCAGAGGCTTTGCAAACGCTGTGGGCAAGCATGGAGAGCTGCGACACTGGACGGCTGGAAACTCTATCACGACCCGAACGTGAATGGAGAGCTCGAGCCTGTGGAAGGGAATCCATATAGACGGATTTGGAAGATCAGCTGCTGGAGAATGGCTGAAGATGAACTTTTTAATAAATACGAAAGGGCGATTTACGCTGCACTGAGTGGGAATCTGAAGCAGCTTCTTCCTGTCTGTGACACCTGGGAAGACACAGTGTGGGCCTACTTCCGAGTGATGGTGGACAGCCTGGTAGAACAGGAGATTCGGACGTCGGTAATGACATTGGATGAACCAGAAGAGCTCCCTAGAGAGTACATGGAAGCGAATTGGACCTTAGAAAAGGTTTTTGAAGAACTTCAAGCCACTGATAAAAAGAGAGTTCTGGAAGAGAATCAAGAACATTATCATATAGTTCAGAAATTCCTTATCCTGGGAGACATCGATGGTTTGATGGATGAATTTAGCAAATGGCTTTCCAAGAGCAGAAGCAATCTACCTGGACACCTCCTCCGCTTTATGACTCACCTTATTTTGTTTTTCGCACCCTGGGACTACAGACCAAAGAAGAAGTTTCCATTGAAGTTTTAAAGACATACATACAACTTTTAATAAGTGAGAAGCACACCAACCTCATCGCGTTTTATACCTCTCATTTGCCTCAAGACCTTGCCGTGGCCCAGTATGCATAGTTTCTGGAAGGTGTTACAGAATTTGAGCAACGGCACCAGTGCCTGGAGCTGGCTAAGGAAGCAGATTTGGATGTTGCAACAATAACAAAAACTGTAGTTGAGAATATTCGAAAGAAAGATAATGGTGAATTTAGTCACCATGACCTGGCTCCATCTCTAGATACTGGCACTACTGAGGAGGACCGGATAAAGGTGGATGTGATTGACTGGCTGGTGTTCGACCCGGCACAGAGGGCAGAGGCAGTGAAGCAAGGCAACGCCATCATGAGGAAGTTCTTAGCATCAAAGAAACATGAAGCTGCAAAAAAGTGTTTGTGAAAATCCCTCAGGATTCCATCGCAGAAATCTATAACCAGTGGGAGGAGCAAGGCATGGAGAGCCCGCTTCCTGCTGAGGATGACAACGCCATCCGGGAGCACCTGTGCATCAGAGCCTATCTGGAAGCCCATGAAACATTCAATGAGTGGTTTAAACACATGAATTCGGCTCCACAGAAACCTACGTTGATACCTCAGCCAACTTTTACAGAGAAAGTGGCTTTTGAACACAAAGAAAAGAAATATGAGATGGATTATAATATCTGGAAAGGACATTTAGATGCCCTAACTGCTGATGTGAAGGAGAAAATGTACAACGTCTTGTTGTTTGTAGATGGAGGATGGATGGTAGATGTCAGAGAGGATGCTGAGGAAGACCCTGAAAGAGCCCATCAGATGGTCTTGCTAAGAAAGCTCTGTCTGCCCATGCTGTGCTTCCTGCTCCACACCATACTGCACAGCACCGGCCAGTATCAGGAGTGCCTGCAGCTGGCCGACATGGTGTCCTCCGAGCGCCACAAACTATACCTGGTATTTTCTAAGGAAGAACTAAGGAAACTTCTGCAGAAGTTAAGGGAATCCTCTCTGATGCTTCTAGACCAGGGGCTTGACCCGCTCGGATATGAAGTTCAGTCATAACTCATCCACTCTCTGATGCCCGTGGCATGGGGGTTGCTTGGTTGTGATCAGATATACATATTTGTAATTATTGGGTTTTTCCTTTGGCATTCTGGGGGAAAATGTAAAATTTAGGCATTTGAATTTTGTATTATATCAGTATTTCTTTAAGTATTTTTTATTGAAATTATTCAAAATAAATGTTTTGTTCTATAAAAAAAAAAAAAAAAAAAATTCAGGCCGCCAGACTTGCACCCAAATGTATTTACCTGTGCTGAGCCATCTCACTTTGCCTCTTAAGGAACAACAAACATACAAGGGTTAGAGTTGGATAAAATAGAAAATAGGCAAAGAGGGCCCACACTGGTAAGGCTAGATGAGGTTTGTATTTTTGTCGGAGGGTATACTGGAAATGAAGAGGCTGTTGGGAAGAGTCCTTTAGGTGGGAAATGATGGTGGAAGCCTTGACTAGTATGCTGTGGTTAAGAAAGTAGTGAGTGCATGGAGCCCAACCTATTTAGAAAGTGGAGTCAATGGAACACTGTGACGGATTCCCTGTAGAATTTGGGGGTGGGGACAAAGTTTATTCTCATTCTCTGTTGTAGTCATGAGAAGACATAGGAGAGAAAAATCTTTAGAACCAGGGCCTTGGTAAAGACTTAGATGGATGTCAAGGGTATGATTGTATGTGAGAAAAAGCCTGTTTCCAAAAGCTCCATACTGTATTATTCTGTTTATTGACCATTCTTTTAGTGACAAAAGTATAAAGATGGAAGACAGTGCCAGCCAGGGCTTAGGGATGTGAGGTTGAGGTCTCAAGCAGATGGCATTATGTGAGAGTAGCTCACGGGAAGTTTGGGGTGATGGAATATTTATACATGTTAACTGGTACTCATCTCATAAAATGTGCATATATTAAACCAGTGTCAATTTCCTGCTTCTGATATTGTGCTGTAGTTATCTAGCATTTAGCCATGGGGACAAATGGAGGTACATGGGGAACTCTGTTCTATTTTCATGGCTTCCTGTGAATCTATACTTTATTTGAAACTTTTGTTTAACTTTTTTAAAATACATAAAACGCAATTTCCGGCATATAGAAAGCATTCAACCAAATTTTCCTATAATTAAAACCATATACCTCCCCTAAATCCTCAGGAAGCTTTTGGACTTTCTTTTGGGACAGGGAAATGAACTGTCCGGTACCTTGAGTGACTTGTGACAGTGACTCATGAAAATAATGACTATTAAACAGGGAACTAGAAGAAAGAGAGGGTAAGTGAATACATGAAGACTTAAAAAAAAAGTAATAATGCAAAGGAAGCTAACTAGAAGTTGGGGTAACAGATGGAATACTATGGAATGTCTTTGAAGGACTCACCTGAGATTTTTAATTTATTCAGATTAACTCTGACTCCAAGTCTGAGTAGCGAATGTCCAGGAAACCTTTGCAATGATGTAGCTGGATTTTTCTTTGGGCTGACAGCTCACAAATAATCAAATGGAGACTTATTATTAATTGTGAAAGCTCGGCCTTAGCTTAGGCTTGTCTCAACTAGCTTTTATAACTCAAATTAACCCATTTATATTAATCTACGTTCTGTCACGTGGTTCGTCACATCTCTCCATATTGCCTATGCTGCTTCCTCTGAGTCTGGCTGGCAACTCTACCTTCTTCTTTCCAGAGTTCTTCCCCTACCCAGAAGTCCTGCCTAGCTATTGCCCGTTTAACTCTTTATTACACCAATCACAGCAATACATTTTCACACAGTGTACAACTAACTATCCCTCAACACAGTGAGAGCCCCTTTGAGGCACATCAGTGTTCTTCTAGTAGGCCATGCCTCCACTAATAACTCCCTTCTGAACAAAACGAACCTTTTAAGGTTAATAGAATGTTTGTAGAGAAGATTTAGTTTTATAGCAAGACTGGGCAGAAGAACCAGAGGTTTCTCATAATATCCTCATTCCCTATACAGGCCTAAGCTCTCACGATCAACATCATCTCTAGTCATTTAAGTTGGTGAATTCACACTGACACATCATTACTACAAAAAGTGCATAGTTCTCACTGGTGATGTACACTGAATACACTATCATACATAGTGACTATGTAGTATCATATAGAGTAGTTTCACTGCCCTAAAAAATCCCTCGTGTTCTACCAGTCCATAACCACTTTGCATTTAGCCCCTGGCAACCACTAATCTCTATATTGTTGCCACAGTTTTGCCTTTTTCCAGAATGTCATTAGTTGGATCTATAAAGTATTTTGTCTTTTCAGAATGTTTTTCTTTTCCACCAAGCTTCTTCTATGTCTTCCCATGGCTTGACAGCTGTTTTTTTAAGTGCTGAATATTCCATTTTCTTGATGAGCCCCACTGCTTATTTACATTCACTTTTAGAACAGCTTGGTTGCTCTGAGATTTGAGAAATTATGAATAAAGCCACTATAAATATTCATACGCACGGTTTTGTGTAGGTACTAGCTTTCAGTTCATTTGGAAAAACACTAAGATATGCAGTTGCTGAGTCATGTTAATATATTGGTTTTGCGAGTAATTGAGGCTGTCTTCTGCCAAGGCTGAACCCCTTTGCATTTCCATCAAGCAGTAAGTGAGGGTTAGGCTCCACACGCTCACTAGCATTTGTTGTTGCCTTTCTGATTTGGGCCTTTCTGAGGAGCATACCCATACGTTATTAGCTCTCTGTTATTTTACATTTTTTGGTTCGTGTTTTGCAATCCTGAGAATTAAACCCAGGTCCTCACACATGCTGGGCCAGCACTCCACCCGACCTAGTTGCTCTTGTGTTAATTGGCAGTTTCCCAATGACAGCTGATGCTGCATTCTTCATCTGTCTATCTTCTCTGGTGGGTGTCTGTTAAGAGCTCTGGACCGTCTTCTATTAAATTGTTGTTTCTGGCTTGCTGTTTTAAGGAGTCATGTATGTTTCAGATAACAGTGTTTTATCACATGTATCTCTAAAAATATTTTCACCCAGCCTGTGACTTGTCTTCACATTCTCTTAGTCTTTTACAGAAAAGAAAAATTACACTGTAATCAAGTCCAAGTTACCAATTCTTTCTCTCATGGAGGCTGTCTTTGCTGCTGTACCCAAAAACTTATTACCATAGCCAAGACAGTAGAGATTTTTTTTCTTTTATGTTGTTTTCTGGGATTTGTATTGCTTTGCATTTTGCATTGAGATCTATGATCCAGTTTGAGTTTATTTGTGTGGAAGGGTGTAAGGTTTGTGTCTAGATTTTTAAAGAGATTATTCTTTTTCTGTGTTGTACTGTATTTATTGCTTTGTTGAAGGGCAGTTTATTACAGTGGCTCTGTTTCTAGGCTCCCTAGTCTATTCTATTCCATTCACGTAGTTTTCTATTCTTTCATTGATACCACACTGTCTTGATTATTACAGTTTTATTGTGTCTTGAAATCAGATAATGTCAGCCATTACACTTTGCCCTGTTCTTGAATAGAAAGTTGACTGTTTTAAGTCTTTTACTTCATATAAAATTTAGAATCGATCTCACAGCCTTCCTTTAGCTTTGGATCCCCTTGGCCCCAGTGTGGAGTAGGGTCCTGCTAGGTCCTCTTATAGCACCAAGTACAAATCTTTGCAGGGTAGCTCGCGTGCCACGGTGTTTTTCATAGTGAAGTGCAAGTGTATCCCATTTAGATAGAAACCTTTAATGGACGTAGGGCTGGAAAGAGGTGGGTAAGTTTCAAGGGAGCGAGCCTATTCTCAGATGAGGAAGTGTTGGAGGCCTCTAGATATGCTACTTTTGTGGAAGGTTCAAAGAGGAAAAATTAATTCCTCAAGATAGCCAAATGAGTTTTAGATCTGTATGCAGAGAAAACCAATAAATGAAAACTAGGCACTGGATAAATGACTAGAAGGAAGAACATTGCTTGTTGTTGATTCTGGGTTGTGAGACTATAGAAAGAAACCTGAGAATTGTCAAAGAAAGGCTGGCCTGGACTGGGTAGAACTTGCACAGTGAGGTGAGGGTCTAGAACAGCAGGATGAGGCACCATGGACTGTGTGTGGCAGGAGGTAACAATTGTAAGCTGTTAGGTATTTCCCCAGCTTCAGGAGTGGAGCTCATGAGGGAGGAGGGAGGGAAGGAGGGAGGGAGGAGGGAGGGAGGGAGGGAGGGAAACAGAAACAGAGACAGGGGTGGGGGTAGGTACCATAATCATGTCAATAAAGATTAACAGTGAACTTTGTGCAAAACCACAGAAATGGCTAAACATCGCCCTCTCCTGGTTAATATGAGTGACTGCTGCTGCTGCTTTACGATTTGTCAATTACAGTCCTCATTCTAAACTGGAAATACCCTGTCAGAACTGGTCCTGGTTGCCAATAGAATCAAAAGTAGAGCAAATCTAGAACTACTTAAGCTCTTCCCAAATCCCAGAACCCAAGTCCAGCTCGGTGCTTTCAATCAGCCTTTTCTTGAAATGACCATGTTGGCTGCTGGGGAGAGGAGACGAGGACGGGGAGAAGGGAAGGGAAACAGTTGTTTTCTACATGATTTAGTCTTGGCTTCAAATATGTCACTTGATAGAAACAACGGAGCCTTGGTTGGACCTCTGAATGACAGTGACATTTCATAAACTGAAAAAAAAATACACACTACATCATAACCAGTGAATACTCTTATAAGCAGTTGAAGTTTCCCTTTGTCCCAATGACAAAAACAAAATGAGAAAAGTAGGAAATTAATCATCTGAGTGAAACTGGCGGGAGGCATTTGTTTAGTTTAAAATAGCATTGGTTTTCTAATTATGTGCTAATTGTGTTATCTATTCATTAACAAAGGTCAAGGAAACCTTTACTTAGTTATAGCCTGTTAGGTATTTGTGTGAGCTTAGCATTTTACTTGAAAATGACTTATTGTAAAGACACTTATAAATCAGACATCTTACTATTTTAGGAGGGGCATTATCCGCGACTGTTTGAGAGGCGAGGAGACCAGCTGCCTATTTCCCGCCACCAGGGGTCTCCAGCACTGGTTTCTGGGTTATATAGATGGCTAAGGGAGGTAAGTAACAATCAGAGCATCATTTGGCTAGCAATCTGAGGGGGAAAAATCCCAGGAGGTGGTAGAATTCTCAACGATACCTGACCCAGGCTGGGAGGTGAGGGAAGGGACCCCAGAGGTATGGAAGTAGAGCCAGATTAAGTAGGAAACCTGAGAATTGTCAAGGAAAGGCTGGCCTGGACTGGGTAGAACTAGAACACTGAAGTGAGGGTCTAGAACAGCTGGATGAGGCACCATGGACTGTGTGTGTGGCAGGAGGTAACAATTGTAAGCTGTTAGGTATTTCCCCAGCTTCAGGAGTGGAACAGCAGTTCATGCAAGCCAAGCAGTAGATGGAGGCTTGCTCATGAAAAGCTAAAGACAGTATTCTTTTTTTTTTTTTTTTTTTTTTTTTTTTTTTTTTTTTTTGGTTTTTTGAGACAGGGTTTCTCTGTGTAGCTTTGTGCCTTTCCTGGAACTCACTTGGTAGCCCAGGCTGGCCTCGAACTCACAGAGATCCGCCTGCCTCTGCCTCCCGAGTGCTGGGATTAAAGGCGTGTGCCGCCGCCACCACCGCCCCGGCCGACAGCATTCTTTTTTAAAAGTATTTTTTAATTTGTTCTTTGAGAATTTTCACACACACACACACACACACACACACACACACACACACACACAATGTGTTTTGGTCAAACCCACTCCCCAATCCCTCTTCTCCAACCCCAACTCCTCCCAGCTCCCCACTACCGTATCCCAACTTCACGGATTCCACCTTTTTAAACGACTGAATTCAGTCGGTGCTGCTGGTATACCTAGGGGGCCATAAAGATGGCATTGTTTATCTCGAAGGGCTGTGAGTCATACAACACTCCCAGGATGTGACTTATATTGCCACATAAACTCCACGGGGTCATAGTATACTATCAATGAGTTTTGAGCCTACATTCGGAAAGGATTCAGCCCTGTAGTTTTCCTGATATGGTGATATTTAGGGTTGTCTGTTTTTGCTAGCCAGTGAATATTGGCCTCATAAGTGAGTCGAAAAGTATCAACCCTCATTTTTTGTGAAGGAAATTGGATACAAGTGGTATTTTTTTAGCTGTTTTGGTAGATTTCATTAGTGAAGTCATTTGGTCCTGGATGTTTCATTCAGTGCTTTAAGTCACCAAATCAATTTCCTTAATAATAATGTGAGACAGAATTTTTAAAATAGAGAAAATTAAGGAGGCTCAAGGCCCTTAAAACCCTTCACTCTCTTAGATCTGATTTACATCCCTCACTGGCTGAAAGTCAAGATTTTTGATTCTGTTGATGAACCCATTGCAAAGACAACCTGGAAAATAGCTGTTTTTTGAGAACTATCTCAAGTAAGAGTTTGAGAGCAGCTATGCACATGTATGAAGGTTTCATAAAGAAATCTATTATTATTTATAATTAACATATGCTAATATAACATTAAAGCAAATTATTAATTTATGCTTAAGGCCAAAATATAGGTCTTTAAACCCTTATGACCTTTGATTTTTTTCATATTATCAGTCTAACTTTATCATCCATAAATCTGTTCAGTGTACCTCATAAACCAATTCACAAACTCATTTATAAAAAAAATTTATTAAGATAAAAGATAAAATAAACAGCTCATTTATTCTTAATCTTTAAAATTGGCTATAAATTACATCCACACAATAACAGTTAAGTGTGTGTGTGTTTATTCATGCCCACACTCTCTTCCACTTCTTTGAGTGTGTGCTTGCCTTTCGTTAATAAACCCTAAATTTGCTTCAAACTAACTTGTCCTAAATTCTTTTCTGTGCCAAAAGTCAAGGTCCCAGCTGCAACTGAGTAGAAGTCTCTGGAATGAACTCCTCAGAGCACACACACACAGCAGCATGGAGCTGCACCTTCCTCTGCTGAAGACTATGGGCCTACTCAGAACACCTAATCCATAGTAGATAAATTGGAACAGCTCGTACTTTTAAGGAATTGGCCCAATCCATTTAAATGCTCAAATATTTATGTAGAGTGATTAGAATTAGCCCCTTACTGTTCCTTTATATATACGGTGTCTGTATAGATACAGTCTGTTCCATTTCTTTTCTCTGTTCATCTTGAGAGCTTATGAGAGGCTTAAAATTTTCATGGTTCTTTTCTAAAAATCTGGGGATTTTTTGTTTGTTTTGCTGCTTTTCCCCTTTTGTTTTCTGCTTTTAATTTCATTGCTCTTTGTTCTTTATTGTTTCCTTCTTACCACGTGGTGCAAGCTTGTCTTATTATTCTCTTTCGTGGCTTTTTGGAGTAGAAGCTTAGTTTGTTGAAAAGCTTTCTCTTCTAGAAGCATCTAGTGATGCAAATGTACCTCTCTGAATTGCTTGCACTGCGGCCCCCAAGCCTTTCTAAATTCTATTGTCCCCTCCATTGAAAATATCTCCTCATTTCCTTTGGAAGCAGAGTGTTTGAGATTCTCATCCGTCTTTCTGTTACTGATTTCTAGCTTGATCTCATCAGAGTTGGAGAACACACTGTGATCTCAGTTCTTTTTGGTTTGTTGAGATTCCTTTTATGACTCAGTACATCGCTACTTTAGCAAATATTCAAGTGGACTTGAAAGGGCTGTCTCTGCAGTGGGTGGACTGCCCTTTACATGAACATTAGATCTGCTTGGTTGATGATACTGTGCTCATCTGTAACCCTTGCTGATTTTGTCTCAGCAACGTTTTGAGTAAGCTTCGGGGAAATGTAGTGTAGCCTTTACTTGATATCCTTTGCTTTGGGCAAGGAACAAGGGTTTATGAAAATCAGACTTCAGAGATGCCAGATCTGAAAGGTCTTCCTAATCCTGAGCCTTTCTCACACACAAGTACAAAACTTGGGGGGTTTTAGTCACCCAAAATTCATTTTCATTGGGAGGACCCATCTCAGAGAAAATGAATTTAGCTGATTCTTTTGCACTCGTATTGGCTGTTGAGATTAAACTGGCCTGCAAGAGTGTTTAGATAGAGAATTGAGGAGACAGGGCCCAGACAAGGACGTAAGACATGAGAGCATCTATTACAATTGTTTCTTTACAGTCTTGCTTATTGCCAGTCTCCAGCCTTGTGAGTTCTGGGAGCTTAGCATGAGGGAATATTCTCAGAACGCTGGAGCCTCCTACAGAACTCATGAAAACAAAGAAAACCTTAATACCCCTCCAGTAGCAAGGATCCAGGATATGCTCTCTGTTGATCCTACTCACCTTATGATCACAAGCAGTTTCCTTGGAGGCAGACAGCCATGAAGATCATCAGAGACCATCTTTTATTCCCTGGGGCATCACTAGCTGCAGTTTCCTGCAGGCATTTACTTGTTTGCTCTAAGCCCAAGAAGCACATCATCTTCTCCTCCTACCTGCACCTTCACAAGGCCTCTATAGGTCCCTAACCCACTCATCTGCCTCAAGGGTTCCCTCTCAGAAATCAGGTGGGAGCAAAGATGTGAGGAATTGTGAGGGGATACATGAGAACCCTGGGTTCCTTGAACCCCATCTTCCCATTCTCCCTCTCGTCTCCCTCAGGATGGCTGGAGCACAGGTAGCTACTCCCAAGTGGGCTGGGAAGGAGAGATGGGCAAAATGGAAAGCAGTCCTAGGTGGTGGTTCTTGGTCACCAATTTTAGGCATTTGATAGAATGTTTTTGGACATCCTTCCCAGAAAAATTTTAAAAGATGCCCTTGAGTTGGGCTTGTAGTTATTCCTTCGGTTTTAGGGGTGTTTGAAGCCTCCAATTAGTAGTCCTTGAGCCTCATTTTAAAACCATCTTGATTAGAAGTGACAACCTATGCAAAGCATCTCCTCTGGTTTTTTTGGTTTGTTTTTGTTTTCTTTTGTTGTTTTTTGAGAAAGGGTCTCACTTTGTAGCCTGTCTTTTGCACACACCTCTCCATCTTTCCTCCTCAGTGCTCGAAGTGTTGAATTACAGGTGATTGCCTTTCGCAAAGAGAAAACAACAACAACAACAAATATCCAGGCAGTTAGGGTCATAATGTTGGATCTACTCATGTTTGCTTAACCCTTGATCGCCTCTTGGTTTTTTCTCTTTGTGTCCATTACCCCACATTGGATCTCATTGATTTATACTCCAAATCCCTAGCAATTTAGATTATGTTAAGGGCATAAAAATCATTGATTTTTCTGAGTATAATCATGTCTAGAAACAGAGTGTAATGTCTAGGTATCTTGTGTGATTGCAGCTTTATGCAAAATAAAATATAGGAGATCGCCGGGCGGTGGTGGCACACCCCTTTAATCCCAGCACTTGGGAGGCAGAGGCAGGCGTATCTCTGTGAGTTTGAGGCCAGCCTGGGCTACCAAGTGAGTCCCAGGAAAGGCGCAAAGCTACACAGAGAAACCCTGTCTCGAAAAACAAACCAAAAAAAGAAAATATATATATATATATATATGAGATAAGTCACAAGGGCAAGAGAAAGCTATAGCAAAATATTCTTCCGACATCTTACTTTTTTTTTGATAGGGTTTCTCACTGCTTTGGAATTCATAAATGAACCCAAGGGAAACACATCTCCACCTCCCTAGAGCTGGATAACAAGTGAGACTGAGCTAAGCTTGCATTCATCTCTTGACATGGCTGTATCCAAGAGCATTCAGCAATTGTTAACTCAGACACGATGCTGTTGCTAAGGCCAAGCCTCTGAACAGTGGTAGACAATAATTCCAGTTCCTGGGTCTACAAGATACCTCTGAAGATCATAGAAGAATCCATTTTCCCAAAGATACATTAGATACTAAGTCAGATTCCTGCCTGTATATTTCCACCACATATGGGGTTCTGTGCTCTAATGATTCTGAATGACAATGATTATGGTGACCTTGGGGGAGGTAGCTGATTACTGCAACACCTTGAAATAACTGAGACATATGCTGTGCTCCTTCACATTCTGGTTTTAGACCCTAGAACCAGAGGAAGAGATGCAATAGAATCTGTTTCATAGACTACAGTAAATGAATTTTTTTAAGGAGAAAACCAGCAACAACAACAACAAAACATACCTTCCTATATCTCAGAGAGCTATGTAGTTTCTCTTCTTCAATTAGAAAAAAAGTCTTCATTTATTTTGTAAGTTGTTAGGATCCTGCCATAGTCCAAACTCAAATGGTACAATAAGACACTCAGGGGTAGACTCACTCCCTTCTCTGTTCCCACCCATCCATTTCCCCCCTCTGGATATTGTTTCATTTTCTGTTTTATTGCCTCCCTCTCAAAGTTTGGATTGGGATTTTTGCAGTGTTTGTGATCTTCTCTTGCAAACACAAAAGTGTTTTTTCTTCCCTTGGAACAAAGGGGTTGCAGGATAGGTCTCAGCACTCCAAAGCTCTGTGCTGCAAGGCTTGGTGACTTCTTAGCCTGTTTTAAGATCATTCTGATTCCATCTCACAGAAACTAATGCTTTCCATGTGGGGTCCAGGATGAGTTGCCTCTTGTCTCAGCCCTGCGGCAACTTCCTTGTTAGTTAGGAAAACAACACTGCCTGCCCTTCTCGAACAGCTGACTACAGCAGATGCGGTGCATTGAGAATTTGGGAGACTGGTTTATGGAAAAGCTTTAAACATCAGGAGAGAGAGCTTGACCTCAGTACAGTTGCTTTTCATGTATCCAGTGGTTCAATGTCTTTGGTATCAGAGTAGATCTGGGCTTCAATGCAAACTCTGTCCCTTGATCAATTCTCTTTAGTTCCCCGGGCCTCTGCTTCCTCCCCTGTTAAGTAAAGAGAGTTAATTACATGCTATCAAGAATTGGATGCCAATGGTGACCATGGCAAGGACCAAGATGCCTTTACCATCAGCCTTACCTTCGACTGCTCCCCACCCCCTTTTTTTTTTTTTTTTTTTTTTTTTTTTTTTTTTTTTTTTTTTTTTTTTTTGGTTTTTCGAGACAGGGTTTCTCTGTGTAGCTTTGTGCCTTTCCTGGAACTCACTCTGTGGTCCAGGCTGGCCTCGAACTCACAGAGATCCGCCTGCCTCTGCCTCCCGAGTGCTGGGATTAAAGGCGTGCGCCACCACCGCCCGGCTCAACTGCTCCCCTTTATACTGCCTTATAACAAAGGTTCTGGGCAGTTCTGTTTACTTGATAGTCAAAACTGGGTGAAAAACTAGAGCTGGGCTACATGGTGATGGCGGTGGACACAGATCTGGGAGGCTTCAGCTGCACCAAAGTGCCTTGTAAGCGGTAGTCCCTGGGTCTGCACCATGATTCCCGTAGCCCCCTGACATTTGGCTGGGCTCTGTCTGAAGCCTGGGTCTGGGGAGAAAGTCATGCTCTTAATGTATGGATTTTCATGTTCTCACTGCTGGTCTGTTGCCAGCTTCTTTGCTATGATGGCCTCTTCTCTTGTACTTGTTTCCTAGAAGCTAATGTAGGCAAAAGTGCTGAAATAGCAGGACACGTTACAGGGGCATCATTTAGAGATCCAAGAGACCACCTATATGATTCCACTGACACAAACTGCAGGCAAGCACACAGGGGTGGAGGACAGATTAGTGCTTGCCAGGAAGAGGTGGAAATGGACAGTGATTGGTAATGGATACAATTTCCTTTGGGAGTGATGAAATGTTCCAAAATTATAGTGCTGATGGATGAATAACTCTGTGAATAGACTAAGAAAGCCAATGCATTATACACTTTAAAGGTGTGAATGTTATGATATGTGAATTTCATCTCAATGAAGCTATCATTTTAAAAAATGATCAGGCATATTTCTCCATCCATGTCTCCTATAAAGCATGTGCACGCACACACATACACAGAGGGAAACCCTGTAGGGGCTGCATTTCCATTGAGGAATTGCTCGCATTATTTAGCAACAGCTTTCCGGTCTTCCAAATCTTCGTTTGCTAAGAGTAAAACACATTGGAAATGAGGCAAAGGTGTGTGTGTGTGTGTGTGTGTGTGTGTGTGTGTGTGTGTGTACATGCAATTTTTTTTCAGATGATTAGGCTACAAGGTGGAAAACCTACTAAAACAAAATGTAAGAGGCAAAAGCACCCGATGAAAGAGGCCAGAGCACATATTTCAGATAACCCCACATTTTAATGGACTGCTGGGGAGCCTCAGCATTAGAAGAAACTCTGCTCATGTCATTTCTCTCAGATTCTAAGCGTGGGCAGGTTTTTGCTCAACATTTGCTAGACATTCAATTTGTCTTTGCATTTGGAATGAGCTATCAAGGGTGCTCACAATGCATGGCCCAGAACACATCTTCTCCCACGCTTCAGTTTTCAGTTCTCTTCACAAATGTATAAAATTCATCATCAATAAGTGCTCATCATGTGCCCACCACACACAGTCATCATAAAAGAACAAAGCCGCTTCTCGGGTATTCTTCTCTCCCTCATTGTTTGATTACTCCTAGGAGCAGGGTTTTATTGGGTGTCAAAATGCTCCAGGAAAAGGAAAACGTATGCCAGGAATTGTCCAGCTTCACTTCTGCCCTGGGTTAGCACTGCTGCTGAGTCACGCTGAGAGGCCTTGGCAGTCTTAGTGAAGCAACTCCTTGTCATGTTTTCCAAGCTCCATGACATTTCACAGCTGCACTCCCTATGTGCTCTGTCAACATTCGAGCCTGTCTGCCTCATGGACCTAGAACACAAACGCAGGGCTGTGTCCACAGAGCCTCTGAGCCCTAGGCATGGCTCTGTCACAGACTCAGTATCAGCTTTGACTATAGCAGCCTGCCCCCTTCCCTTTCTGAAACAGCGTCTTTTGTAAAATAAAGGAATGAATGTGACCTATTGTTACCTAAGGCATTTTCCAGCTTGGCCATCTTAGAGTTTATAGGAATGTACCTAATGGGGTACATTAACTTGGAAGAATAGACCTGGGAGGAGGAAGGGTTAATGTGGAGACCAAGGCTGAGAATCAATCAGTAGGATGCTGCCAGAGGCAAAGAAAAAAGAGGCCTGTAGTGAGAAGTCATGGCAATTCAACGTGAAGCTTAGACAGGCTGATTTTTTTAAAGATGCCAGTGATTGTGATTTGAGGAGTGTTTATGCTTTCCTGAGTTAGCGAAGCAAGGACTAGACAGATAGATTGGCAACGTGCTTGCCATGCAAAAATGAGGACTTGAGTTTATTCACCGTACCCACGTAAAAAGCTGGGCGTTGTAACATACATTTGTAATCCAAACACTGGGGAGGCAGAGATAAGTGGGTCCCAGGGGGCTCACTGGACAGCTGACCTTGTCAAGTTCCAGGCCAGTTAAAAAAAATAGAGGGTATTCTAAAGGTTGACCTGTGGCCTCCATGTGTGTGCATGCACATGTACACAAGTACACATAGACACACACGCACACAGACACCACCTGCACTTATACACACATAATTTTTAATGAATTAAATAGTTTTGGAAAGATTTATGTTTTGCCTGCATGAATGCCTGTGCCAACAGAAAGCATCATCAGGCTCCCTAGGACAGGAGCTACAGACTCTTGTATGGGTGCTGGGACTCGAACCCAGGCCCTCTAGAACGATAGCCAGTGCCCTTAACCACAGAGCCATCTCTCCAGCTCCATAAATTAATTGTTTAAAAAAAGAAGGCCAACGTGGAACTACAAGGGGGAGCACAAAGGAGAAAAGAGGTGCTGAAGAGGTGGGAGGGCAATTCACTGGATGTAACACGAAATTGGAAAAAGGGCTCCTGGGTGTGGGAGACGACAAGGAAGTGGAGGCAGGGTGGAGAAGAAGCCAAGCAAGGGTCAACAAAACCAAATTCTGTTTGAAATGCCTATGCTGACCTCAGTCTCCTGGACTCAAGCAACCCTCTTGCTTCTATTTGTACCACTACATCTGGCTGCCGTTTTCCATTTGTAAGCAGTTCCGTAACAAAGGAATGATTTGTCTCTCACAACTTGTGGAGGACATTGGAACACCTTTAATAATTTTGTCATGCTTCCCATAAAGACCATCTTTACTCTCTGGAAAGCAGAGGGAGAGCATGTGACTGTCTGTGCCCAAGCCTCTTCAGTGCCAGGGCTTTGCCAACACTGTAAAGAAATGGGCAACTCCTCTAGGGAACACACACAGACACACACACAGAGAGAGAGACACACACAACACACACACAGAGACACACATAGACACACAGACACACACACACACACACACACACACACACACAGAAGGAAGAAGTCAGTGTGGTCCAACCTGCCCCCTTTTCTGCTATTGCTTTAGCCCAAACACAGCCACTGCAGACTGCCCAGCCTTCAGGTACGACATGTTCTTTCCATGACTGTACCTTCACACCGGCTGTTCTCATGGCTTCCCATTGTGTTTCCTGTCTCCATCAGATAAGCCCAATTCTGCCAAGATCTGAATCAAATTCTGTCGCTATGTCTTAGGAGCATTCAACCCACACAGAGTGGCCAGCAGAATGGATTTCTTTCATTTTCCCTTGTTACCAAGGGCAACACTATGGTATAGCACGCCATAGTCCATGGGTGTGTGACAGATCTCTGACTAGCCTTATCTTTTCAACTATGCAACACACATTTCCATCCTGTGTGAAGACATCTCACAAACATAATAGAGTATTGTGGTTAGGGAGATGAAGTCAGGATCCAGACGATCTGGTTTCCAATTTCAGCTTTGTCACTAACCTGAATGCACAGGGCCTTTGGAAAGCATGAAAACGGTTACTCAGTCATCTCTGTAAAATGGAAACAATAATACTCATCTCAAAGGACCATTTTAGAAATGAGGTGAGCATGCGAAGCTCACAGCACAATGTCTGATACACAGCAAATGCTCGATAGGTCAGTGGTACCTCATATTATTACACAGAGCCTGGCATACAGCACATGGGTAACTCGTATTTGAATGAGAATTTCAACACAGTAGGGTTTGGGGGGGCTCAGGTTACGGGAAGTCAGGACCAGCTAGGTTAATCAAGGAAGCTGCTGCCCTCGATTATTGCCCCTCATCATTGCCTCTCACCGTATCCTATTTTTTTTTCTTTTAGGACATGGCTTACTACATGTAATTTTTACATATGTTGTCGACTTATTTGGTATTGGTGTTTCCCAAAAAACTGAGTTCTGCAAGTGTGGTGGTTTGAGTGGGAAGTGCTCCCCGTGGTCTTGGGCGTCTGAACACTTGGTTCCAAGTTGGTTGTGCTGATTGGGGAGGTTGAGGAAGTGTGGTCTCGCTGGAGGAATTATGTCACTGGGTGAGGGCTTCGAGAGCTGAGGGTCTTATCCTCTTTGGTGTTTGCAGCTCCAGATACCACAACTGCTGCTTGCTGCCATGCTTCCCCTCTATCATGGACTCTAACTCTCTGCAACGGTAAGCCCCAAATCAACCCTTTCTTCCGTAAGTTGCCTTAGGTACGGTGCTTTACCACAGCAGCGGGAAAGTAACTAATACAAGGCGAGAAACTACACACGCCTTTGCCACGCTCCCCAATTTGGACCAGTGCCAGGAAGAAGGTGCTGAAAACAGTCAGTCCATTAACAAATGAGTGAGAAAATTCAGAAAGAAGGATATATGGTTTGGGTGGCCTTGAAGGATATTTAAAAACTGAACAGAAAGCCAGGGGTAAAAGCACAAGCCTTTAATCCCAGCCACTTAAGAGGGAGGTTGAGGCAGGAAAGTCATGAGTCCAAAGCCAGCCTGGGCTACAGAGTGAAATGTTGTCTCAAAAAAAAAAAAAATAGCCCAAGAAGTGTTGATTGGGGAAGTAGACCACAAAGTTTCTAAATAAGAGGAACCCTGGGTAACTCCAGCATGCACAAGACACCTAGTGACAGGCTAGAGAAGGAAGACAGTAGCCAGCCAGTAGATGATGCACTTGGTGAGAAGAACAAGCAAGTCCTTGTAGCTCAGTTTTCAGGAGTGAGTACTGAGAAGGCTTGTGGAGGCAGGCAGTGGATTCCCTTGAATAATAGGCCACTTAGTAACCCATCCAGTTAGCTGTAGCCTTTGCTTTTGCTATTATAAATACCATGCAAACAGTCCTAGAAAGGCATATATTAGTTATCGAGTAATTGAGTGTAAATTAATGGCTGTTTGCCTTATAGAAAATTCTGTAAGAAGGGAAAGTGGCCATTCCAATGGGCTGCTACAAAGAGAAAATTGTGCCGTTGAGATCATTAAAAGTATGTCAAGGAGATGATGATGAGCCTTACCCATCTCCAGTATTCCTGAACCTGAACTCCAAACTAGAGTTTGCTTCATTGTAGGATGTGTCTTCTTTGTGAAAGTGTGTGCTGTGAGTGTGAATGGTGTGTGGTGAGGGGAGGGGTTTTGGATCACTGTTTACATTACTTTGTAAGTCTGCTTAGCCTTTCTGTGTATTCTTGGATCACTCTGCTAATACATGTGTTTTACCTGCCTCAGTCGCCTAAGTGCTGGAATTACGGGCATGCACTACCAATCCCAATTTGTTGCATTGAGTTCAGGGAGTGGTTTCCCCATTCAATATTGTTTGTTATTTCTTGATGTCCAGAAAGCTTAAGTTTTACGTAGGTATGCCCATCAATTTCTTCACTCATGGTTTCTTTGAAACACCTTTCAAGGCAAGAATCAGGTGGATAATCTTCCTTTAAAAATTTAATCTTTATGCAAGTAAATTTTATTTCTATGTACAGTGTGATTATTTTCCCATTTTAGCAGTGTAGATTAGATTAGATATCGATTAGATTGTTGAATAATCTCTCTCATGGCTTTGCAATCTTCCTTTCACCTTATGTTATCATGCATATGTTTGTTGTGCCTGTGTCACGAGACCCCTGAGCAAGACCACCACAGAGCCGATATCTAATACAAAACACAGGGGTTTATTGATAATAAACAAGTCTGGGCTTGATCCGTGTCCAACACTCCGACACAGCAGGTGGAGGAGGACGGCCCTGAGCTCTCAGAATGAGGAGTTTTTAAAGGGAAAAACCGCAAAGAGGGTGGCACAAGCCTTTGCATCATATGATTGGGTGAGGGTATATAACCTTTGAATTTACTGGTTGGGGGTTACAGTTACCATTTTGGGGCAGGCCTGGACAAGTCCCAGGCTCTGTCCTTGAGCTGCCATAGAAGCTCGCTGGCCTAGCATGTACTGACTGTGGGGGCTGACCAGTGTCCCAGGCTCTGTCCTTGACTCATGTGCATAGCTTAAAGTTGGGGAGAGGTCCCAGACAGTAAACATCTGGCTGAACTTTGGGCAGTCAGAGTATATGCAGAAAGGGAGCTACTGCAAGGACTACTATGTCTTTTGTTCATGGCCCTCCCAGAAACTGCTTGCTCCAGTCTCAGGTAACTGAAATTGAGGCCTGATCTTTGAAAGAAGACTGTCAGCCTATTATGGCATCTGCTTTGCCTTTTGTGTTCACAATCGCAGTCGTGTTTTGTTTCTAGGCTATCTATTCTCTCCCATTGCTCTGCAGCACTATCCAAAAGTGTTTGAAAGTTGTTGTTTTACAGTACATTTCAATTGCAATACTCTTCTTTTTCAGCTTTTTCTTAGCTATTTGTTAATTTGTTTTTCCAGATAACTAATATAATTATTTTGTTAGGTAGCTGCTTTCTCACAGGACCTCACTTAAGTTACACCTTTTGGGGGCTAATTCCCCTAATTTGATTGTGGTGATATTGTGTTTGTGCTCTAACAAATAAAGTTGGTCTGGAGATCAGAGTGTAGAGCTAGCCACCAGAGGCCAGGCAGTGGTGGTACATGCCTTTAATCCCAGCACTTAGGATCTCATGCCTTTGATCCCAGTACTTGGGAGGCACACCTTTTAATCCCAGCACTAGGGAGGAAGAAACAGGAAGTGGCTGAGTGGAGAGAGGATGTGATAAGGCGGGGTGGAGACAGGAGCTCAGCCCCTTTCAGTCTGAGGATTCCTAGAGGTAAGAAGTCTTTCTGTGGCTGCTGCTCTGCTTCTCTGATCTTTCATCTTTCACCCTGATATCTGACTCCAGGTTTTTATTATTAAGGCCAATTAGAATTCAAACTACATTTGATCATGAGATAAGCTTGTTTTAAATTTTTTTTATTTTACGTGTGTGTGTTTTGCCTGCATGCATGTCTATGCACCACTGGTATGCCTGGTTCCCTAAAGAGGCTAGAAGAGGGCATTATATCTCCAGGAAGTGGCATTAGTCTTAGTTGTGAGCAGGCATGTGAGTGTTGGGAACTGAACCTGGGTCTTCTGGAAAATTAATCAGTTCTCTTAACCACTGAGTTATCTCTCCAGTCCCAAAAGACAACATTTTTATAAAGAACTCCTGGTTTCATAAAAAGCCAATTTCCTGTGTTCTCACGCCATTTACTAGCTCCTAAAGAGTAGATTAAAAAAGGAAACTATTTTGAACGTGTTGTCTGATCTTCACTTCCCTCAGATGAAAGATGTCAATAATGACCTCATTCTGCAAAATGCCTTACTTGGAATCTTGTTCACAGCAGATAATCAGTAAAGGAAAGCTGTAGCATAGTTCAGGGAAGCATCATTGCTACCACCAGATTTCTTGGTTTTAAATCTTTGCCTACTTGTCTTTGATTTTTACTTACTTTGTTTGTTTGCTTGTTTTTGTGGTTTGTTTCTTGCTTGTTTGGTTTTTAATAAAGGTCTTTCTATGTAGCCCCAAACACCAAATTCTCAGAATAAGAAATACAAATGGCTAAGGAATATTTTGAAAAGTGTTTGCCATTCTTAGCCATTAGAAATGTAAATTAAGCCGGGTTCACGGGAGGCAGAGCCAGGCAGATCTCTGTGTACCAGGCAGTACACAGAGAAACCCTGTCTGGAAAAAAACAAAAACAAACAAACAAACAGAAATGTAAATTAAAACTGCTTTGAGATCATCTTACCTGAATCAGAATGGATACGATCAGAACAACAAAAGAAAACAAATACTGATGTGGATATGGGGAAAGGGGAATACTTATTCACTGTTGGTTAGAGTACACACTGGTACAGTCACCATGGAAATCAGTGTGGGGGTTCCTCCAAAAGCTAGAAATAGATCTACTACATGATTCAGCGGTACCTAGGCATATACCCATCCTACCATAGATGTAGCTCATCAGCCATGTTCATTGCTGTTCTATTCACAATAGCCAAGAAATGGAAACAACCTAGATTTCCATCAGCTGATGGATGGATAATGAAAATATGGTACATATACATAATGGAAATCTAGCCAGCTGTAAAGGAAAGTGAAATTATGACATTTTCAGGTGAATGGATGGAAGTAGAAAACATTATTATACTGTCAAGGTAACTCAGACTCAGAAAGACAAATGTTACATTTTCTCACTCATATGTGGCTTAGTGTTAAATCTTTAGATAGACACTAGAAAGAGGCCATGAATGGGGAGGAGGAAGAAAGACCTTATGAAGGGGAAACATTCTTTTAAAAAATAGTATTTTCAAGCCAGGCAGTGGTGGCACATACCTTTAATCCCATCACTTGGGAGGCAGAGCCAGGTGGATCTTTGTGAGTTTGAGGCTAGCCTGGTCTACAGAGTGAGTTCCAGGAAAGGCACAAAGCTACACAGAGAAACCCTGTCTCAAAAAACCAATAATAATAATAATAATAATAATAATATTTTCTCCTCTAGGTCCATGGCCTTACCAGCCACAGGGAGTTGGCTAGGTTTACAGTACATACCAGGCATGAATTCTCTCCTCTTGAATTGGCCTTCTGGCCAATTAGACTGCTGTTGGCTACCCCCAGGATATAAGCACACTATTGCACCTTTTAGTAGATCTTGCTACTCTGGTCATTATCGTGGTTTATAGGTTTTACAGTTGAGTAGAACTGCTGATTGCATTTCTCCTTTGGCAGTTTACAGAGCTCCAGAAGTGGTCTGTAGCAATAGGGTATTACCTTCAATTTCTTGGAGGCAACCGAGGGCAATGGCAATAGCCTGTATGGTTTTGGGAGTCACTTGGGCTCACCTGACGAACAACTCCAAAGGTTTCCCATGCCTAGCATTGGGATTTTTGTTACACAGTTTGTGGCTTTGAGGAGGGGAGCACTGTGTGTGTGTGGGGGGGGTATGTGTTCCTGTATGTGCAGATACATGTGCATATGTGTATATGGAAGCCAAGGGTCAGTGTCATGGTGTCTTCCATCTCTCATCATCATAATTTTGGGGACACAGTCTCTCATTGAACCTGGAATTCACTGAGTTAGTTAGACTGAATGGCCAGCAAAATCTCTAGGATCCTTTTAGCTCAGATTTCCAGTAATGGGATATTAGGCACACCTGGCTTTTTATGTGAGTTCTGGGGATCTGAACTTAAGTATTGATGCTTCTGTCAAGCACTTTGGCTGTTCCATCTCTCCAACCCCAGGCCCTGATTGTTTATGGTCCTGTAAACTACTGAGATACATTTTTCAGCAAAGCCAAGAGGGTGGTTTCAATGAACCTACTAAAACATGTAAGGGTATTAAACATGCACAGATTTTGTTCTTGTTCTCCCAACAATACAATATAATAACTATTTAGTATGCATAGGATCTGTTACAGAGTTATTATTCATAAAATAAAACAGGAAATAAGCCTAATTATGCAGAATAAATCAAGGTAGACATATATAATGCTATCTTCTGCAGTCATTAAAATTATGTTTATGAATAATTTTAGTTACCCAGAAAACTCTATCAAAGAAATGTTCAGAGATAAAAGGCAGGATAGATAATTACATGTATAACTTACTAGTTGTGTAATCTTGGGCTGTTTGCCCAACTCTTCTCTACCTTAGTTTACTCATTTGCAGGATGGTGTAATAATAAGGATAATTTAATAATAGAACTTGGAATAGTGCCATATACACATTACATATATTAACTGGCATGTGCATGTGTATATCACATATATCAACTGGAGTGTATTGCGCACGTGCTCCTGTGTGTTGAGAAAGAGGGAAAAGAAATGGTGGTGATCTACCTTAATGTTACCACATCTAATCACTGATGTCATGGCTATTAGGAGGCAGTTTATGACCACAGTGGTAGGTCAGCTTCTCTGAAGTGCCCCTCTGATGTTCTTCTCTGGAAGTTAGCAGTCTTGTGATTGCTCACCTTTTTGACTGGGGACAGAGGCTACAGTGGGACCATTTAGTGACAGAATCCTAAGGATCATTCTTGCATCCAGAGGCTATAAGCTATTTTTCCAGTCCCTCCACTGATATTTATTTCTATTTATTGATTTATTTCTTACAGTATAAAATATCTAACTCAGGTCCTTGCACATAGCACTGGTTTTTGTAAAATATTAAGTCTCTATGCTACATCCTTTTCTCCTTGAAATAACCTAACAGTTTGTTTCTTACCATTAAGTACTAAATCACAATGTTAACCTCCAAGCAAGGCAGGAACCTTTAGGAGCAACCTCCTCCATTGACTCGGCTTCATGGTCCTTTCTTTTTATTTTTCAGCTAAATTTGATGATACAAGATGAGCATACTCACAAGTATTCCTATATGAACAGCATGTGTTCCATACCATTGAGTAAGCACAGCCCATACACATCTGCCATCTTTCTTTCTTAAATAATGACCTTCTGAGCATGCTCTGGAATGTACCCACCCCTGAAACATTTTTCCTATATATAATTGTCTAGAATCCCCAAATAAAAACCCCATGCTTCATTTGTTCAGAGAGATTATTATAGAAAGGACTCCATGCTGTCCTTACCCACTGTAGGTAGTAAATATTTCTCTACCCTTTGATTTCAATATTATGCTGGTTTAAGCTTTGCACTCAGCAAAATGGGAACCTGTAGTCTTCAGTTTCAATAATAGGCATGAAACAAAGCATTCTGTTTGCTATATGTAAAATCTTGATGCTTATTGGTCTTAAGTATGAGTGAATATATTTAGGATATGGAGCACAGTAGTAAGATCGGGGTAAAAAGTTTAAATAACTGACTCATACATATATGAATAATATGCTAAGCCACAGAGACAAATGAAATTGCCTGTGGTAACAACCAGAAGAGATGTTGTCCCATGAATTGCACCTGGGCCACTCCAACATTTCACAGCCTAGAAAAAGAAGTGGAAACTGTGGAGGTTTTTAATGAGGAGTAGCCAGTGGGAAAAAAGAGAAAGATACCAGAATATGAGTCCCAGCAATCAAGGAAGAAAAGCACCTCAAGGTGGCATGCTGAAATCTTGCCAAATCATCTTGAGAGACAAAGTTAAAATAATGTCCAGGCGATTGAACCTAAAGAAGAATGATGGAGCAGCAAATATGATGGAATTAGTATATGGAATGAAAAGAGGATACCTATAAGAGTCATGGGTTTGAGAATGCATAGAATGCAAATGAATGCCAAGTTCAAGGTCCAGGCCCTTGGTTGGAGAACATTATCTGTAGTGTGCCCAGAAAGAAAACAGAGAGCATGAATACAGATATAGTCAGTAGTCTGGGTGGCGGGGTGGTGGTGGTAGTGTGGAGATCCTTAGATCTGCTTTCTTAATGAAAGAAAATCTGAGGCCATCAATTGAGTATGAGAACAAAGAGGGGCAATCAGATATTTGAAGGGTGTATAGATGATGCAATAGTCTTCTTACAGAATGAGGATGAGAGAATGAACGGCAACCATGAAGCACAACTATTGGACAGCAGAATCCACTTTTGAATTATGGTCAAATGTTTTCAAGTGAGTCTGTCTTAGGGTTTTTATTGCTGTGAAGAGACACCATGACCACAGCAACTCTTATAAAGAAAACATTTAATTGGGGGCTGGCTTACAGTTTCAGAGGTTCAGTCTATTATCATGGTGGGGAACATGGCAGCATGCAGGCAGATATGGTACTGAAGAGGTAGCTGAGAGTCCTACATCTTACAAGCAACAGGAAGTTGACTCAAACACTAGGCGGTATCCTGAGCATAGAAAAACCTCAGGGACACACTTCCTCCAACAAGGCCATGCCTACTCCAACAAAGCCACACCTCCTAATATCGCCACTCCCTGTGAAATTATGGGAGCCAAACTACCACAGAGCCCCTCTCCCATTCCTTATCCCTGGGTAGTCACTGATCTGCCTGGGTAGTTGCTGGTCTACATCATGAAAATTTCTACGGTAAATAATATGCATGTTGTCCCAAAGTGTTTTCTGTTTTGATGTTATCTTTCTAATTTAATTTTCATTGTTCATTGTGAACACCTAGAAAGAGAATTGATGTTTATATCAATCTTGCATTCTTGAACATTGATAATACACTCATCAGTATTTATGTATTAGTAGCTTGTTTATAAAAATTCACTAAATTTTATACATATGTGGTCATGCCATGTGTAAGTAAAAAGTTTTCTTTCCTTTTCAATTTTGTTTTAAGGGTTTTATTTTGATAGTTTTCAGAGTTATTGCATTTAGGTACTTTTTGTGTATACTTTACTATTTCCTTGTTTTAAATGGTTAAAAGATTTGTTGCAATTAGGAACTTTTCGTGTAAATTTTACTTCTCTCTTTTTTAAATTTATTTTTACATGTATGAATGTTTTGCCTGCACCATGTGTATCCCTGGTGCCCAAGAAGGCCAGAAAAAGGTATTAGATCCCCTAGGACTGGAGTTACAGATGGTTGTGAGCTACCATGTGGGTGCTGGGAACTGAACCCAGGCCATCTGAAAGAGCAATCAGTGATTTTAACTGCTGGAACATGGCTTCAGCCCCCTTTCTAATTTTTTTAATTAATTCTTTGAGAATATCGTATGTATTTTGATCATATTAGCCCCATTTCCCAGCTCCTTTCAAGTCCATCCCCTTTCCCTGTACACTCAACTTTATGTCCTTCTCCTTTTTCTCCTCCTCCCTCCTCCTTCCTCCTCCTCTTCCTCTTCCTCCTCCTTCTTCTAAATCTAAGCCCATAGAGTATAAATTTGTGCTACTTGTACATTCTTGGATGTGTGATATTCCACTGGAGCAGAATAAAATTACTGGAGGTTGTGGCTGAAAGTTTTCCTGTGCCCCGCCTGGTCCGAGGCACACACAGGCTTATATTATTTTTAAACTATGGCCATGACAGGATTCTTGCTAGCTAGCTCCTATATCTTAAATTAATCCATTTCTATAAATCTGTACTTTGCTATATGGCTCGTGGCTTACCTGTACCTTTACATCTTGCTTCTCCTGGTGGCGGCTAGCAGCGTCTCCTCTGCTCTGTGTTTCTTCTTCCTCCTATCTGGTTAGAATGTCCTGCCTAACCCTATTCTGCCTCACCATTGGCCAAACAGCTTTATTTATCAACCAATCAAAGCAACACATATTCACAGCATACAGAACAATATCACCCACCAGGGGTCACATTCTTTTTTTTTGTTTTGTTTTTTGAGACAGGATTTCTCTGTGTAACTCTGGCTGTCCTGAAACTAGCTCCGTAGACCATGCTGGCCTAAAACCCATAGAGATCCACTTGCCTCTGTTTCCTGAGTGCTGGCATTAAAGGTGTGTGCCACCACCACCTGGCAAGGGGGTTTCTCTCTCTCTCTCTCTCTCTCTCTCTCTCTCTTCTCTCTCTCTCTCTCTCTCTCTCTCATTTTTGTTTTCTGAGACAGGGTTTCTCTGTGTAACAGCCCTGGCTGTCCTGGAACTTGCTCTGTAGACCAGGCTGACTTGAGGGGGTCACACTCTGAAAGAAAGCTATTTTTAGATTTTGAGGAAACTCCACACTGATTTCCATAGTGGCTGCACCAGTTTGCACACCCATTAACAGTGAATAAATGTTCCCCTTGCCCCACATCCGTGCCAGCATATATCATCAGTGTTTTGTTTTGTTTGTTTTTTATGGTAACCATCCTGACTGGGATAAGGGGAAATCTTAAGTTGTTTTAATTTGCAGTTCCCTGATAACTCAGGATGTTGAACTTTAAAAAAAAAAAAATGGGGCTGGAGAGATGGCTCAGAGGTTAAGAGCACTGGCTGCTCTTCCAGAAGTCCTGAGTTCAATTCCCAGCACCTACATGGTGGCTCACAACCATCTATAACGAGATCTGGCGCCCTCTTCTGGCCTGCAGGCATACATGCAGACAGAACACTACATAATAAATAAACAAATCTTTAAAAAAAAAAATGTTCCTCAGCCATTTGTATTTTCTCTTTTGTGAATGGTGTAGTTCCATGAAGCATTTTTAAAAATTAAATTAAAATTGTTTTGAAAGTTCATATATGTAGGCCAGGTGGTGGTGGTCCATTCCTTTAATCCCAGCACTTAGGAAGCAGAGGCAGGCAGATCTCTGAGTTTGAGGCCAGCCTGGTCTACAGAGTGAATCCCAGGACAGCCAGGACTGTTACACAGAGAAACCTTGTCTTGAAAAACAAACAAATAAACAAAAAGTTCATATATGTGTACTGTATTTATGTCCTTTCCCCATTTCCTCTTCTTCCAAACACCTCCCATCCTGACTCCCACTCCCTCGAATTTTTAATTGTTTTCTTAATGTTTAATGGTTTTGTTTTGTATATACTAGATACTGATGTTCTTTCAGATGTATAGCTCATAAGGATTTTACCCTATCTGTAGGCTGCTTTGTCACTGGAGTCATGGTGTTCTTTGCTGTACAGAAGCATATTGGTTACACGGGATCACATTTATTAATTGTTGATATTAATTCCTGTGCTGTTAGAGTCCTGTTCAGAAAATCATTTGCTGTACCAATGAGTTCAATAATACCTAATTTCTCCTTTATCAGATTCAGTGTATTAGTCCTTATGTTGAGACCTTTTATCCATTTGTGCAGGGTAAACAATCAGCAATAAAGGAAGCAATAAGCAATTTATTAGGTCACCTACTCCTGAGCTATTTATACTATCTTTCTCCCCTAGACTATAGAAGAAGCTCTCTGTGTGCCCCATGGAACAGAAATCTCTCTACTTGTTTCACTGTATCTTCTTCATATAGCTATCCAGTCTGACCATTTATTGAACATGTTGTCTTTTCTCCAAAGTGTATTGTGGGCCTCTTAGTAAAAAAAAAAAAAATCAGGTGGCTATAGGAGTGTAGGCTTGTATGTGGGTACTCAATTCTATCCCATTGATCAGTGTGTCTAATTTGAAATCTAGGATGGAAATTCCTCCCATGGTTTTTGTTCTTTTTGTTGTTTTTCAGGATTGTTTTGGCTATTCTGGATCATTTGTTCTTATATAATATCAGAAGGACCAGCCTTCATATTATACTTCCCAGGGGCTCAGGAGAGAAAACTACGAATGGCAAGGACTATTTTCAGGAAATAGAATCTCAACACACCGAGTTCTTTAGTCCACTTGCTTTAATTCCTCTGGCATAACATCCTTTATACACAGCTTCAGTTCTGTTCTCATGCCTAGCTCCTTTCTTGCCTGATTTCTCTCTACCTTTATCTACTGCTCCCTCTAAGTTCTACCTTAATTCTCTCATCTTAATTCTGCCTCATCTAGGTCCTTTTCATCTCATTCTTACCTAGCTAGTACTTCCCCATCTGGCTCTTCCTCATCTTCCATCTTGTCCACATGTTCTCTCTGGTCAAAATCAGCCTTATCCCTCTCAGTTCTCTGTCCTCAAGTTCTCCACTCCTCTCTTCCTCTCCATCTCCTTATACCTCTCAGTTCTATCTTCCCTCTCTGAAAATAAAACTGCCTTTTTATCTTTTTGACCCTTATCTGTCCAAGCTATCTGCCGCTTTTCTGCAGGGTAGAGGAAAACGTGTTCGGTCGCTAGGCAACCTGTGTACAGCTAGATGCCTCTGGTGATAGTTAAAGGGAGATCTGGAACTAGAGGTAAGATTTGGAAAAGGAGGAAGTAAGGCTTAATTGGCACATCCGCCAGGCCTTCTCAAACAGGTAGTCTGGACGCTAAGGTCTGTACTTAGAGAGTACAGAGGAATCTCTGATAAGGCACTTTCCTCCATCTAGGGATGGACCTGGCCGGATGCTGCCAATGACGATAATTACAGGGAGGCTTGAACTGGAGTTCGGAATGAGCATAGCTGTCAGCGCAGAAGGTTATCTAAATATTCCTAGAAGTGGTTAGGTAAGGAGTTAGGGGTCTATAAAGTTAGTAAGGCTGTAAGAAAGGAGGGTCCGAGCTGAATTGTGTGAATCTATTACTTAAGGTCTACCTGATGTAGGCGGTATCTCACCGTGGAATTTACCTTAATTTCAGGAGACTAGCATGTGGTGGTCTGGACTGTTATTCCTGTTAGTCCTTGAATGTAGCTAAGGGAGATATCTGATTCCAGTGCTGAAAGGGGAGAAATGGATGGGCTGGGGTACAGGAAGCCTTTCCTGAGGCTGTCCTCCAAATACCTTGAATATATATATCCAAATAGTGATCAGTCCACACTGTTAGCCCTTCTTAGGGAAAAGTTAATTGGGAAAACTATGAAGACACACATGATTTTCATAACAGTATACAGTTGATATATAACAAGCCAAGTAACACCAAATGCTCCCTGGAATTTGGCTTCCTCTGGAGGAATTCCTTGACCCCTCCAAGTAGTGACTTTGCCATAATCAGCTGAGTTCTTATGATTTTCCTGAGGCCCATAGCAATTTGTGTTTCTATAAAATAATTTTTTTCAATCTCTGTAAAGAATTGTGTTGAATCTCCCCCAACCATGTTGGCATGTCACTGGTATTTATTGTCATTATGTCAGTCTTGTTCAGGCAACCATATCGTTAAAAGTTCCTGGTTGCATCCTGCCTGCCATTTCTAGGGAACTCTACCTAGCAGCAATAACTCTGTAGCAAAGACAAATAGTTGAGAGTTAACTGGTCCTGTCACAAAAAAGAATCAAGGAAGAAATATTTCTCTTCTCTTAACTCTAGGTGTTTCCAGTTAGTGGGTGTATTAGTCAGCATTTTCTTGTTCTTACAATAAAATACCTAAAATCGGCATCTATTTGTTTGTTTGGGTTTTTTGTTTGGTTGGTTGGTTGGTTGGTTTTTGTTTGTGTTTTTTTTGGGGGGGGTTGTTTTTTTGAGACAGAATTTTTCCAAGTAGTTTTGGTGCCAGTCCTGGATCTCACTCTGTATGTAGACCAGGCTGTCCTCGAACTCACAGAGATCCACCTGGCTTTGTCTTCCCAGTGCTGGGATTAAAGGCATGCGCCACCACCACCCAGCTAAATCAGCATCTTTTTTTTTTTTTTTTTTTTTTTTTTTGGTTTTTCGAGACAGGGTTTCTTTGTGTAGCTTTGCGCCTTTCCTCGAAACTCACTGAACAGGGTTTTCTTTGTGTAGCTTTGCGCCTTTCCTGGAACTCACTTGGTAACCCAGCTGGCCTCGAACTCACAGAGATCCACCTGTTGTCTTCCCAGTGCTATTAAAGCATCGCCACCACCACCAGCTAAATCAGCATCTTTTTTTTTTTTTTTTTTTTTTTTTTTTTTTCGAGACGGTTTCTTTGTGTGCTTTCGCCTTTCTGAAACTCACTTGACAGGTTTCTTTGTGTAGCTTTGCGCCTTTCCTGGAACTCACTTGTAACCCAGGCTGCCTCGAACTCACAGAGATCCACCTGCCTCTGCCTCCTCGAGTGCTGGGATTAAAGGCGTGCCTGCCCGCTCGCCGCCGCCGCCCCGCCGCCGCCGCCGCCGCCCCCCACCACCACCCGACTAAAATCGGCATCTTATAAAGAAACGATGTTTATTCAGAGGTTCAGAGCTTGACTTGGGCATTGACTCCATTCTGATGAGGACCCTCTTGGCTACATCACATGATAGCAGGTGTGTGTGTGTGTGTGTTGTGTGTTGTGTGTGTGTGTGTGTTGTGGTCTCTTCCTTTTCTCAAGGAGCCATCGACTTTCAATTAACTGAGCTCCGTCTCAATGACCTTACCTTAAATACTTTCTAAAAATGGTGGGCGGAATATTTTTCTATTCTCTTAATACCTTAAAATGGGACTTAAATTTCAAAAAATCAATCCTTAGGAGACACTCAAATTGTTTATAAAACATAGCAGTTGGCCGGGTGGTGGTGGTGCACGCCTTTAATCCCAGCACTCGGGAGGGGAGGCAGAGGCAGGTGATCTCTGTGAGTTCGAGGCCAGCCTGGGCTACCAAGTGAGTTCCAGGAAAGGCGCTGCACAAGAGAAACCCTGTCTCGAAAAACCAAAAAAAAAAAGAAAAAAAAAACAAAAAAACAAAAAACATAGCAGTGATGTTGTGCTATCATATATGTCTTCTCTGTCTCTCTGTCTCTGTGTGTGTGTGTGTGTGTGTGTGTGTGTGTGTGTGTGTGTGTGTGTGTGTATGCGCATGCGCACATGTAGAAATTCACAGAAGCACTAGAAACAGAAATTTGTCTTTGACATCATACTGCCTGCTAATTCTTTGATGTTCTCTCATTTTATTTAAGTCACCTATTCCTGGGCAATCCATACCTGTCTCTTTCCCCTAGACTACAGAAGATGCCCACTGTGTGCCCCATGGAGCAGAAATCTCTCTGCTGGCTTCACTACTTACCAGTTCTATTTTGGATGGCAATGGATATGAATGGGTTAATGTGATTCAAAAAGGCCCAGTATTGCTTTAGCAAACCGCTGTGTTTCCTAGGCAACACAATGCCTGCATTTCTCCTGTTTGTTCTTGTTCATAAAAGTCCCTATGGAGGGAATGGTGAAAATATTAACATTGGCCACCACTCAAGCGCTTGCTCTTCCCTTCCCCCTCCTGCTGCACTTGACCTTTGTCTCCTGCTGCATGGAAAATGTTGAGGCAGTGAAGTGTGAATTCTGTAAACCTTAGGGGTCTCTCCTTCATTAGAGGATGATCTATAATCCTTTGTCTCATCTTTTGATTTCATTCTCTCCTGTCACATTTTACACCACAGGGCTGAGCATTACCTCCCTCCTTTTCCTGTGTATTCAATCTCTAAGCTTCTAGAAGCCATGGTTCTGTCGCCTAAATCTATTCCAGCTTTCAGAAAAAAAAAATCAAACCACAAAATCTATCTTCCCTCTCAGCTCCACCCACTGCACCTCCTTTGGTTAAGTATTTAGCTCATCTATGCTCCTATAACAGAAAACCACAGATAGGGTAATGTATAAATGACTGCAAATCTGGAGGCCGAGAAATCCAAGACAGAAAAGGTCTGAGTCATCCCATTGCAGAAGGAAATCATGGAGAATCCTTTGGCAACATTAGTGCATTCGTTAGAGTGGTCCCGATGTGGCTTAATTACTTCTCACTAAAGCCTACCTTCCATGACCATTACATTAGGGATTAAGGTTGGGGCACACATTGGAACCGAAGGATCATGAAATAGTATCTCCTGGACATGACAGGGCAGTTGCACTCATGACCTCACAGCAGCTGTGGTTCCCTCCAATATCAAGCCAGTCAGTACTCCAGCACAGATAGGGGAGGTTGTCACAGGACACCACCCTGAACTAAGGAGCTTGTTAGCAAGCAGTAAATTGCTTCTGAGGGAAGGCAAGTCAATTTTTTTTTCCCAGTGGCATGACCAAAATCAGATGGCCTGTGTTCCGTTGGAAAACCCTACGGCCACTCACATACATGTGGTGCTAATTGGATTCAGTGAGTTATTTTGAAAAGAAGTAGAAGACATGATGTTGTAAGGAAGATGTAAGAGAATCTGGAAGGAATTGGAGAGAGTGAATATGATCTAAATGCATCATATGTCTGCATGAAATTACCAAAGAATGTGTAATGATAGCAAGATTATTTCTTTAAAAAAAATTATAGTATCAGACTTCCCCACTGTAGGTTTTAAATGCAGATCTCAACTCTTACATCCCACTCACTGCCAAGGCCCCTGAGCACCAAGCTTTTGTCCTTCCCATGTCACATGAAAATTTGACGCTGACACAAGTAACCTGGGCTGCTTAGCTACCTAGACCAACGTTTTCAGGGTCATCTTGCTTGCTTTGTTTGTACAACACCATGATCCTCTCCCTATCAAACCACGTATCCTGGAGACGGCTCAGTGGTTTAAGAGCACTTACAGCTCTTGCAGAAGCTCCAGGTTTGAGTTCCAGCACCCATGCACTGACTTACACCTAAGGATCTGACACCATCTTCTAGCCTCCATAGGCACTACACACATAGGGTGCACAGACAAACATGTAGGCTAAACACCCATACACATAAAATAAAAATAAAAATAAATAAATCCTTAAAACAAGATGCTGTCTTGGCCCTTTTGTTCTGTTTACAACCCACTAGCAACCTAGAAATGCCTGTTAATGTGGTTAAATAATGCAATTACGATACAGTATATGCTGGAATTCACAAAGAAATAAAGCTGTCTTTTTGAGACACTAACCTTGTTCTCTTTCATTTTCCATTACTAACAGTCCCGAGTACAAAACAAAACAACAAAACAGAAATGAGACACACGAGTATCTACTTAATTATACTACTAACCAAACAAAGGAAATGCAGTAAAAGACAATAGGGATAAGTGAGATTCTGGAGGTGGACCTGGGAAGGGACGCAGCTGCCAATCAACTCCAGCCAGCTGTTGCCATGCATTAATATAACAGCAGATCCTCCATCCCCCACCGTCACTTTATTCTGTTGAGACAGGGTTTTGCTGCATTGTTGCCCAGGCTAGCCATAAATAATCCTTCTGCCTCAGCTTCCCAAATGCTGAAATTATAGGTGTGGCCCAGCTCCATTTTTAAGACATGTTAGAAACACAGGTTTTCTGAAAAGATCTGGTATTTACATGTTTATGTAAAGATATACCACCACAAAATATGCAACACTGATGTATTATTTAAAGAGGAAATTACTTGAGAACTCAAAGTTCAGAAAAGTTCATTTGACCAGTTGCTTTCCTTCATGCTGCAAGCCATAAATATTCTTTGAGGATACTGTGCATGGTGGTACAGACTTGTGATCGCAACACTCAGAAGGCAGAGGCAGGGGGATGATGGCAAGTTCAAAGCCAATTTGGTCTGCATACAGAGTTCGAGGCCACCCAAGGCTAGAATGAAACCTTGTCTCTGAAAAACAAAAGCAGGGGCCTAGAGAGACTGCTTAACAGTTAAGAGCATTAGAGTTCTTCCAGTGGTCCCAGGTTCAAGTTCTAGTGCCTACATTATGACTAACAACAGCTTGTAACTCCACTTCTAGGGGATCTGACACTGTCTTCTGTTGCAGGCAGCACACATGCAAGTCATGCATGGACATAGATGCAGCCAAAACACCCATAGCCATAAACTAAAATAATGTTTAAAAGAAAAAAAGGCCAAAACCAAATCTTTGCAGAATGATGTCCTTCCCGTCTAAAGGCCAGAATACAGCCTTGATCACCCAAGACTGGTCGCTGGGCTGCAGTAATACAGAACGAATTTTTTAAAAGTAACCCTTATCTTTCATGCCCCATGTATCTGCAGTAACAACCCTAGAATTTATTATCCTAGCTCAGAGATCCATTTGCCCTGCCATTCTGCCACCCATTTATTCCATTATTCTTTTTGGTGTGAAAATATGATCTTTTGGTACTCACACTCATGATGGTCCTCATGTACAATTCTCTGAGCTGGAACTGACCTGATGACCCCTCCCTGAAGACTAGCTTTCGTGGTACCAAAAAGCTTCATGCCAGTTTTCAAAGGAGGGAGGCAACCAATCCTACCCAAGTACAATGTCTAGGAACTACATCAATGACCAGCATGCCGTGATAACCAAGGGTTCAGTTGTGACATGCATACCTTGACACACGTACCTTGACAGTAACCAATCAGACTTGAGATGCACTCAACCAGAGGGATACTATGTCAGATACTGGGACCCCTGCTAACTACTCAGGGCTAGTGAAATCCTCGTTACTGGAGGAGAATCTACAACTAATTTACTAAACAGCATAACCCCTAACTACAATCTAAGCATTTATCCTATTTCCCACAGATAAGTACAGTCTTCTCCCCTCATCAAGGCAACTTCTCTTCACCACAGACAGAGGCCATTACAGAAAATCACAACCAATCAAAAGGCAGAGTTGTGAAGCCTAGTCCCAATGGATGCATCTACAAAACACTCCTGCTGGGGACATTACAGAAGACGAGGCAGAAAAACTGTAAGAGTCAGAGGACTAGGCCATTTGCTGTGAGATTGTGTCTCCTAGTAACATCAGAAGCTACACACATAAAGTCTCTCTAACATGACCATCTAAACATGAACTAAACAAAGATGACACCAGCGGACATGCCGAACTGTATGGGAAAAACCCATAAGGTCTCAACCCTACACAAAGAACTATAGGCAACAGTAAAGCTGGGAACAGAAGTGGTCCTCCCCAGGGAAAGCCACACCAATTAGTTGTCCAGTGCTAAACTGTCAGCCCTGAAAACACACATACAAGTAACTTTTGTGGTATGAGCAGGTTCTGTATAGGAATATATATATATATATATATATATATATGTGTGTGTGTGTGTGTGTGTGTGTGTGTGTGTGTGTGTCTATAAAATACATATATGCATACAATAACAATTAGTGAATAAACAGCCCATGAATTTGAAGTAGAGGGTAGATATATGGGGTGTTTTGGTGATAGGAAAGGGAAGAAATGTTGTAATTCAATTATAATCTTAAAAATAAACAAAAAAATTGCTGGACAGGAGAGATGGCTTGGAGATTAAGAGTGCTTACTGCTCTTCCAGAGAACCTGAGTTCAACTGGCAGCACCCCACTGGGCAAATCACAACCACCTGCACCTGAGAACTAAAACCCTCTTCAAGTCCCTGTGATCATTTTTACACATATAGTAACCCCCACCCCCATACACACAGATAAAAAATAAAATAAGTCTAAAATTTTAAAAATAAAAGCTTTGTACTTTTTCCTTTTTAGTCAGCTCTTATATTAATTAGTTTTTCTAGATACAGCTAAAAAGCTCATAAAAGAACTAAGGAAGAAGACAGAGTATCTTTCTGTCCCCTACTTTTAAATTGAATCTTTTTTTTTAATTCAAAGGACTTGAAAGTCAAATAAACACGTGTTGATTCAGCCCAAGCCACCAAAGCCAACAGTTTTCACCCTTGAATTAGCACAGAGTGCAATGAGCCTTTGAAAGACCTCTGCCCTCTGTTCTCTTTGTTCTTCCAGTTCAACACCATTGATCTCAGCTACCACCTACACAGGCTCCTATCATCTATCTTTGTTCTCCAAACCAGACATGGGCCTGAGACATTCCAAATATCTGCCTGGGAATGCTGTTAGATGTCTTCACCCGGGTGTTCCTGCTGTCTGTGCTTGTAAAGCACGAGTTTATATGGGATTCATCTCCACACCTGGTTAAAATGCTGCTTTTGGTTCAGTATGTTAGATATACTACACCAAGGTCTTACACCTCTAGTGAGCTCTCACATAAAGCCAATGCCATTGGCAGCCCAGGAACCATGCTTTGAGATACAGTTTCATTTGATTATAATGTCTTTTCTGCAACTTTGCGCTCCCCCTCTGGTACTTTCTAAGTCCTGTCCACCCAGCTCTGTAACATGTGCCTTAGCTATCTTGGAATATAAACCTTCACTCTCACAACCACTATGTGAGCCCGAGTTTCCTCCTGTGGGAAGGCTCCTCATCAATATCATTGTCCAGTATCCACCTCTCTGACTGCAGCCTTAACTCCTGCCAGCACGATAGTTCCAAAAAAGGAAAACGATCTCACAGAGAAAGTTAAATTCCACTGGTACCTCTCACTATGTGATTTGGCCCAAGAAAGTCCTCCATATATGATTTTCTCACTTATAAAAAAACAATATGGTAATGTAATGTATCGTGTGAGAGGGAGTTAGAGACATAGAGTGTTTATAGCACTCAATAGCTACACATTCTCTGGGATGTTGGGTCATTGCTAGCTACAGCGTGGTTGGAGTGCTGAAGGTAAAGAAGAAGTAGAAGAGAGAAGTGAACAGGCCTGATCAGGAAAGCCTGGCTTTCCTAGGAAACGGATGGAAAGTAGCACATAGAAAGCTTATTGATAAGTGCCCTCGGTGTCTGTATCTGATGGGGAAGGAAAGAAGAAAACACGCCGGGCAGTGGTGGCGCACGCCTTTAATCCCAGCACTCGGGAGGCAGAGGCAGGCGGATCTCTGTGAGTTCGAGGCCAGCCTGGGCTACCAAGTGAGTCCCAGGAAAGGCGCAAAGCTACACAGAGAAACCCTGTCTCAAAAAACCAAAAAAAAAAAAAAAAGAAGAAGAAGAAGAGGAAAACACTAGGCAGAAGAAGCAGCTAGCCTGGTGTGTATTCCCAGCTGAGCTTCCACTCATCATCTCTCAGCGAGTGGGGTGAGAGAAGGAGGCTTCATACCCCTGTGTTCACCATTCATTACCTGCAGGCTGCACTGAAAAGGAGGCGTCACTTGGGTGGGAAGGTCTCTTCAACCCAGTGCAATCTCAGAGGATCTCTTTCCAAACTCTCAGCTGCCAGCACTTGGAGCAGTTGAGCAACCAGAGACTGAATGCTTAGATCCTGACTGGAGGTTGAAGGTGAAATCCAAATAGTGCACCAGTTAGGTAAGCCTTGTTTCAGACTTTGGACTTGCTTTCACTGTCAACAGAGTAATGACACGCTTTATCCAGAATGGGACAAGCTATGTTATATGCTTATGCCTTCGCTCAAATAACTTTTTCTACTTAATTTCTTTGGAAATGATTTAGAATCATATGGGAGTGTTTGTGAAGTTGTTAGGATGGAGGTACAATAGCTTAATGGTGAGCAGTTAACATTTAGATCCAGGCTGACTATCTTGAGTTCTGACTTACTAACTGAGTGACATTAGGAAAGCTCCCCCTTTCTCTCTACTCAAGTTTCCTCAGCTGTGAAATGGGGATAATATAACCAGTATCATTATGGTGTTTCATGAATAGTACAGGGAGTTAATCCACAATGCATTTAGAACATTACATGGCACATGATCCATGCCCAGACAATGTTAGTTATTATTAAAGATGCACAATTCCCAGACTGTCATAGTTTGCTTTTCTATTGCTGTGATAAAACACTTCAAAAATCAACTTGAGGAGAAAAGGGTTTATTAGAGAAGTTGGGACAAAAACTCAAAGCATTAGCCTGGCAGCAGGAACTGAAACAGAGGCCATGGAGGAGCACTGCTTTCTTGCTTGCTCTGCATGGATTGCTAAACCTGCTTTCTTACGCAACCCAGGACCACCTGCCCAGGGCCAGCATCACCCACATTAGGCTGCACCCTCCCGCATCAAATACCAGTCAAGAAACTGTACCATAATCTTGCCTACAGGCCAATTTGATAGAGATATTTTCTCAGTTGAGATTCTCTCTTCTCAGGTGACTGTTAAAATAAATAAGTAAGTAAGTAAATAAAACCCTAACCAGCACATAGATTTTTATACAATACCCATTGTACCCAAACTTTGGAGGGAATAGAGATTTTAAGAAGTCTCCTTTTCTGCAGATTCTGTTGATCCTTACTAAAGATTGAAACACCAGTTCCCTAGAGACTCCATCTTTATCTACCTGATAAAAATTAAGTCTACCCAAATGTGTTTTTCTGTATAAAATCTCTGTAGGTCACCTTTGCCCAACTGCGTGTCCACCTCCCCCTTACTATGTCTATAACATGCCTCTGCCATGAATTCTTTCTTTGAAAGGTAAGAGCTTTGCATCGCTAGCCAGGACACAGAGGCTCACAAGAAGCTGGAGTGCAACAGAGACTAGCCACATGGAAAGAGTTGGGACATCCTTTTGGGTCTCCATCATGGAGGCAACCATCATCGCTCCTGTCTAGAGACTTAATACCTAGTTGGAAGCTGCACCATTTTGTTTTCTGATCTTTACATTGTAAACTTTTCTTTTGCTTTTTTTACAATAATGAAAATAATTTATGCCCACTCATAAAGAATAAAGCAAAAATTACCATAATCTCATGCTCAAAGACAACTATTACTAGCTTTTAGGTGTCTCTCTCTCAGCTTTGCCCCCTTCTGTATGTGTATATCCATAATGCAATGTCACAGTCAGATAAATTCGATTCCACAAATATTTACTGAGCACCTACTATAGTTCAGGTATTGTCCTAGTTTTTAAATTTTAATAATTTTATTTTATGTGTATGAGTATATTGCCTGCATGTATGTCTATGCACCACTTGTATGCCTGGTGCTAGAGAGGCCAGATGAGAGCATTGGATACCCTGGTTGTAAGTCAGCATATGGGCTCTGGAAATCCGACCTGGATTGTCTGGAAGAGCAGCCAGTGATCTTAACCACTGAGCCATCTCTTCAGTCCCCAGGTACTGTTCTAAATACTGGAGAGACAGCCATAAAGAAAATAGACATAATACCTGTTCTTGAATAATTTGTATTTAAGTCAAAGAAATTAACAAAAGTGAGAAATGATACTTATATTATTAGTAAGCAGTAAACGTGATGAGGTAATAAAGTAAAATGGAAGCCAGGGGTAATGGAGGACATTTCTAATTCCAGCTCTCTAGAGACTGAGGCAGAAGGATAAAGAGTACACAAGATTGGTCTGGGTTACATAATGAGTTCCAGGCCAGCCTTGGCTACATAGTAAGTCTCTGTTCCAAAATGAATGAATGAATGAATGAATAAATGAATGAATGGGGGAAAGAGATGAGTGGAAGGGAATATTTCATGAGTGGAAAGTGAAGGTATGGCCTGTGATGGAACCTGGAGAAGAGTATGCCAGGCAATAGGAATCATAAGTAGGATCTCTGACTTAAAACTATGCCGAGTGGTTTAATGGCTACTGGGGAGGCCACTGTAGCTGGTGCACGTCCATCAGGAAAGGTAGTGGGAAGGAGGGGCCTAAAGCTCTGCAGGGAAGAGTAGGGAGGATTGAGCAGATTCTCCTAAGTCTTGCAAGATACTGCTAGGACTTTTCTTTTCCTATGAGATGAATAAACATTTGGGGATGTTTAGGTGGTTTCCATGTTTTTCATATCATATATCATGCTTTGAAATTTTCCTACATCAATCTGTGTCCAAATTTCGGAACATGTCCCTAGGAAAAATCCCTAGAAGTTACTGTCTTTGTAAAATGTTAAGAAGGATTTGAAGCATTTGTTGCATATGGCCAAGGGGCTTTCTAGAAAGCCTATACCCAGTTACAATGTAAGTGAGTTCAATAAACATTTGAGCTCCTACTACATAGTCTAGGGACTTGAAATAGGTTAGGGAACAAAACCAATCTTGCATTCTAGCAATGTCCTTCTTGCCAGCATGTGTCAGAACACTTGTCATGCTATATGCCTGCCAACTCCAAGTATTTCCATTTTTAAAAACTCCAAGGGGAGAGAAAAGAATGTACCAATAATTTGAATGGTGAAAATTGATACACTGCTCCTTTGGATTTGATTTGTACTGTGGTTGAATTGTTTCCTATACATTTTCTAACTAATCAGCCAATTGTCCTAGCTTTCTTGAAAAATCCTTTAGAACCATTGAAGATGATTTAAAGGAGGCAGTTTGAAATGACTAAAAGACTTAACATGTATTTTGGGTCAAGTACATAGTATCTAGGGATTGCTTTCCATCCACAAGTTCATACAATGGAAGTCTGATGTTATGAGGATTTTTTAAAGCAACAAGCTTCCTTGGTTATGTCTAGGTAACTTGAGAACAGCTACCCTAGATGATGCCTGTCCATCTATCACCGATTTGAACAAAAGCCAGAAAGGTTAGGCACTTTTGAACAATCTCAGTGTCCACATGTTACGAGTTGCCCACTTCATTTAACATTAAATCAAAGCATGCATATTTTTAAACTGTATCACTTGAGGTTTTGGAGTGTAGATTTTCTATCCTCCACATAAAGCAAAACTTTCTTTCCTGGGTTTGGAAAGATGGCTCCAAGGTTAAGAGCACTTGCTATTCTTCCAGATGACCCCAGTTCAGTTCCCAACATGCACATCCATCTGTAGCGTCAGTTCCAATGTTATCTACTGGTCTCTGTGAGTATCAGGCATGCAAATGGTGTACATCCATAAATGTGGGCAAAACACTCATACACATAAAATAAAATAAATATTTTCTTTTAAATTTAAAAACTTCCTTGCTTTAATCCATTCCCTTTCCCAAGAAGGAACCCCAATTGCATCTCTATAGAAAAATATATTAGCCAGGCGGTGCGTGCGCACGCTTTAATCCCAGCCACTGGGGAGGCAGAAGGCAGCAGATCTCGAGAGATATTTGAATCCTCAAGCTCCTCTTCGTGCCTACCAGATGTCGAGTTCCACGGAACAGCCTAGGCTATACACCAGAAGTTAACTCTACATCGCTCTGATAATAGATACAGTAAAAAGAAAGATTGAAACCATAAAAATAGTAGGATATTACAGGCTCCTCGACTAGTAAGGGATCGACATGCAGACTTGACAAAGGAATCGGAGGGCGAGGAATATTAGAGACAGTTTATTCTCTAGCTATGCTCTCATATTCCAGCCAAGACTAGTTCTGAACTTGGGCGAGTGACCATGCTTTACGCATCGTTGCTTGTGTTTATTTTGACCCGCAGGCAGGCGTGAGGTCTTCATTGTTCCTTAACTCAGATCCGTTTCTCGTGTCCTCCTTGTGACTCTGAGCGACTATAATTAGCAATGCTAGGGTATTGTATGAGAAGAAGCGGTTCACGGCACATGTGCCAGCCCAATTAATTGGATCCACCCACAATCACTATTTTTGCAGGTATATCCCCCCCTAACCCCCAACAAGGAATAGAGTAGTCTCAACAAGCTTTGACCTCACACCTTCCTAGTTGAAGTTGAGTTCTTATCTGTGACGACCACCGCAAGTAAGACTTGTATCTCTGGGATCAGAACGGCACCTAATGGCCTCCTTCTTTATTTAAAAATGGTAATTTGTATTACCGTAAACAAAGGACACATAGATTGACTTTTAGATGCAGCAATACCGAAGGTATATTTTGCACTCACGTACTCCATATTTGAGTCCCAAAGTACTCGTTTGATCCGATCATACATGTGAGTCTTTGCAGAGATAAAAAGCCTTTAATAATAGGCCAGAATTTGTTGATGTGGCTGATGAGCCCCCTGAGAGTCTTACGAATAAAGTTAGGTATGTATATGACTTGAGTGTAGATCTCAAGGACCATAGTTCTCTTTTTAATTGCTTTTACGCTGTTTAATTTAGCAGCAGTTCAGCTGAGATCCATTTGGATGAGAGGCTCAGAGGCTTCGCAGGTTTTGTGAGGAAACCAACGATCAGTCTGTGAATGAATGTTCGTGTTGTCCAATTTGGACATAAGAGCGTGAAGTTGGATTGTGAGTGTTCAATGTTCATTAGCTTCCTTTGTCTTCTTTTTCTCATTACAGCCTAAACCCATAATATCTCTGCGCCTGGCCCGTTCCCGTTTATTAATCCAAGAACCTTTTAGATTTGTCTATGTACTTTTATTCCTTTTCTGCAAGCAGGTTCTATTCTGGCAATGTAGGCCCTCGCCTGGTCGTGTCCTATGCATAACTCCAGCTCTGTAAGGACCAATGTGGCCTGCCCAAACTCAACACATCGCAAGAGTGCACCCAGACCTACCTCTGCACTCACTAGTGCTGGCACAGCTGCGAGGGATTAAAGGTGATGGAAGCATGCCAGCGCCCATCGAACGGCCTGGGCACACAGGTTTATATGGTCTTCTCTCTCTCGTCCTCGATGCCTAGGATATTTTGTTTTTGTTTTGTTTTTTTGTTTTTTCGGAGACCAAAGGGTTTCTGTGTATGTAGCGTTTGTGCGACACTTTCCTCTCTGAGAGTATACTTGCTTGGCTAGCCTAGGCTGGAAGGCTCCAAACTCACAGAGCCATCGGCCCTCTCGTCGTGACAGCGCTGCCCGAAGTAGCAGGTTATTACACAGGCGTGATGCAGCAGGGCGCCACCTACACAGCAGAAACCCGCTCCGGCCCTACTTTGCAACTATGAACCCAATTCTACAGTAACACTCTGCATCTCTCTGCTACTGAGAGCGTAAACGGGCTGTTGCCAGAACCTGTTCATGAGCTGGGGACAGCCAGCTAGACAGCAACATGGATGGATCGTGGTGAGTGCCCCCAAGCCATTCTCTGTCTGAGTTCACCCCTTCTCCTGTGTTCCGAGAACGTGCTCTCCAACCAACACAACAAACCATTGCTCCTTCAGCCTTCAAATATCTCACGTCTTCCTCTGAAAAAGATTAAGATGTCATATAAACCACCTTTAGCGTTGTGAGTATTATTGCAACAGAGCAGTCACTGTCCCTCTATGAAGCATCCATCTCTGGCAGAACTGAGACGCGCCAGCTAGCATAACATCAAATCACACTGTGTTACCTACATCTATCTAAGTTTTGGCAACCACCAGATAGCACTCTGTCGTCCTCCCTCACGAATGTCATATACTCTTAATCCCTTACCTAGAATACACACTTTTCTCCGACAGGATCATCGCTTCGCTGACATGTGTGTACTCGTACATGAGTCTCCACTCTCTATGATTCTTCTACCACCCAACTCCACAAATATATCGTATATACTTAAATTAATTATTGTTCGTGCCTCCACCTCCTACATATGGGATTGCACAAGTGTCACAAGTCTCGGGTGCTGTGTTCATCCCTGAGTGCGATTGTCTCTTCAAATACTCTTAAAAACGAAATGCACTCCTGTTTGTTACCAGGGGCTATTGCTATCGGGATGTACTGTCTCTCTCGAAGCTCTTCCTGCTTTATACTCATCACAGAACTGAGGAAAAATACCATATATTATTTCCAAATCTTCTATTGACGTTATTCCCCATAGACACTGAGAAAGCAAGGAGTACGAGCTGTGAAAACTGGATTCTTTGTCGCTATGCTCGAAGTCAAAATCACTCTAGCACTGTGTTGATCCTACAATTGTATAGTGTTTACGTAACTGCAGTGCATGTGTATGTACTAATAGTGTCGTGTGAGAGGAACCGTGTATATTTAATTAGTCTCAGTCCTATCACTACGGACTGCCTACCTATTACCTGTGTTAGAACCACTCCACAGGGTTATGGCGGGGAGAGGGATATGACTAGAGCTCTGTTTCCCGGTGGGTACTGAGGAGGTCTTCCACTCGAGTTCCTCATGCCTTTCTGGTAATGCCCTGGTGCACCAGACAGATCTGATTCTTGATTCTGTCCTTCTGACTAGCCGGCAGCGAAGCCTTCACGGTCTTGAGCGGCTGCGACACTGCCTCATGGCCTCCTTCTCCCAGCCAGAGCCAGCCTGAAGACGGTGTCCCTGAATCCTTATCTTAGCTCTTCTGCTAGCCGGCCAACCTATCAGTCCCAAGAGAACTCATGTCGGTGCTGGTTTCTTTCTTTGTTTCCTGCTCTATGAACTGTGACCGACCCGTTCAATTAAACGGTGATCGTTACAAGGTGTTGGCTCAAGCAAGAGAGGAGAATGAAGCCCAAAGAAACAACGCATCTTAAAAAAAGCTTGCAAGCTTGGAGAACAATGCATGATCCAAGATCTGAGCGTCGCTCTCGACGATGTATCGCGGTCTCTAGGGCTGTTTCGAACCACTCTTTTGCAGGTGCGTCCACACCATTTCCCGTCCTACGCTGTCCACATCCCCACCTGTTGCCCGACACTGTATGGCCTGTGAGGCGGAGAGGCCCCTCCCCTTTGTCTGGTGCTACAACTTCTCGACCCTGAGCTTGCACTTCACCCACTAGAGTAGTCTGCAGCACTGTCCCCTTGCCCTAAGTCATTGCCAGCACTCACACGTGAAGAGGAATACTGTGGGGAAGGCGCTTAGCCCCATTGTGTGTCCCGTATTTACGTCTCTAGCTGTGTGTTTTTGCCTTGTATGTCATCCGCAAACTTGGTTTGGTTTGATACCTATCGCTGTTCACTTCCATTAGCGCTGATGCTTACTGAGTGTGGTAATGTGTGAGTTGCGTACCCTGCCTTGAATAATTTTAATGAGGAAATATCGAGCCAGGCAAGGGCAGGCGCATCCGAGTGCAAAAACCAGTAGAGTGATTATAATCAATTGGCCATCAGGAGTTGGACTCCCTGTAAAGGGAAGCGGCCACATAAACGCCACTAGGACACTAAAATTCTGGAGGTGCAAAGGATAGTTTGGGAGCGCGCTAACACCTCGTATTAGCTGGGGACCGATTGTCTCCCTACGGCTCGACCTCAGCTAGCTATGGAACGGAGAAGCCTTTGTAGAAGTGGAGGGAACAGCTGCCAGCGTACCTCGAGAGTCATGACCGCTCCGAGGCCATTCCCCGGGATACACGGCCCGCCACCTACCTATCTCACGACCGGGGTGGGAGCCGGGCGGGTAGCTGGGGATTCGGTGGGAAGATCGGCTCTCTCGGCTGGGTCCCCAGGCCGTCTCGGACCTCCGGCCAGCACAACTTGGCAACTCTTCGAGGCAAGTGGCCAGCCTCGCTCCTCGGTCTGTGCCTTCAAACACCGGGGGGCGACGTCGCGGGGTTCCGGTGCCCCTCCCGGACCTCCGCGGCCGTGTCTCCTCCATGAGAATTTTTTTATCTCCCTCAGCGTGCTTCGGGGCCTGTCAGCTCGGTGACCGCCCCACCTGATAAAAATAGGCCGTTTTACCAGGAGGAACCGTCTTCTTGGCGCCACATACTTGTTCGCAAGTGTCTGTCGCGGACCGACCGACCGCACATCGTAATGTATATTCCCCGGACCTGTGCTCGGGCTCTGTCTGTCAAAAGCTGCCTATGGTCGTGCTTGCTATCCTTCAGCCTAAATTGGGATCCTGTAGCGCCGCTCAGCCCTGCGGTGGAGCCGGGTGAGCCCGTTCCGGCCCACATGTGCGCTTTGGTGTATAAAAAAGAGCGCGGCGGGCGGGACGGGCGGGGGAGAGGGAGGGGGGACTCGGCTTGAAAATCAGTGAGTCTGAGGGAATGGGCGTGTCGTAATGCAGAGCCATAGGATCCGGCAGGGTGGGAGTTCACGGGCTAAGGAAGGGTGCTCCGGCCCGCCTGAGGTGGTATAGAGCCGTCAGGAGTCGTAGGGTGATGGGACGATTGATGAGGAGAGGCTTGTTCAATATATGGGAGATTATCTAGTGGGTGTGGAAGAGCAAGACAGCTAGTTCTTGGAGCATGGGGAAGTAAGGGCGATAGACGTGGGAGGCTGAGATGTGGAGGATGGGGAAAACGGGGTAGCTTTCGGGGAGGGGCATGGGACGGTGGAGGATTGTAAGGACGCGCAGTTTGCGGGCTGGCAGGACTGTCCCTCGATGGGAGAAGTGCCCAAGGCAGGGAGTAATAAAAGTGGCAAGTTGTAGTTCCTGGGGGGAGGAGCGGTAAGAGGATGGAGAGAGGGTGAGAGAGTGTCAGCACGGGAAACCACACCCAAAGTGAGGTAATGGGGATAGGCCGGGGGTGTAGGCGTCTGTGCTAACTTGAAGGAGTGGAAATAAATGTGAAGAGTATTATGAGGGTGTGAGCTCTCTCCGCTAACATGGGCGCTCTGGCTGACGTAGTGACTTTGGAAGAAAGTCAGCACTCAGAAGATAATGGTGGGGACAGTCTGTGGGAGAATTTTAGGAGCTTTATGGGTGGAAGTCTTCTGTGGTAAAGCAAAAGGGAGCAAAGTGATAAACCGAGGAAGCTCGAATAGGCGTCTTGGGTGTGGCACACAAGACCAGAGAATGCCTTTTGTCATAGGTCAGAGGACGGAATATAGGCTCAGAGTCGGAATTCATATGGGGGGTCGATCAAGCGTCAGGGATATGGTAGCAGTTCTAATTATGTGGGGAGGAGAGGATGAGTGGCGTCGCTGGGGGACTCAGGTGGGTTAATTGTAGAGGCTGTTGAGAGAGCGGAGGCAAAAGTGGGCGGGAGACGGCGACGAAAAGGAGAAGTCAGGCGTCTCTCATGGTCGCGTGGTAGTGGTGGTGGTGGTGGTGGTGAACTATGTACAAGTCAACAGAACTCTATGGAAAAGTACTGCTCTGGTCTGTAGATGTGTGCATGGCTTGGTTTTAATTATTCTTCTCCTCCTCTTTCTTCTGTTACCCTTTCCAAGTAACAATAAAAGGGCAGCCAGATTAGTTCCCCGAAGAGTAGGGTCAACCCTTGTTCCATAGAGGCCTGCTCCCATGCATCCTGTTAGCACATCAGAGGCCTAGGTATCTAGGAAGATAAAGGCTAGGGTCCTTCCAAACTCCAGCATTTGTCAGGGGTTATACTCAGGGTTGCTATGACTGCCAAGGATAGCCTGGACAGACTTCAAATAGAAGCATGTTGCCAAGCAAAGAGACATTATTCTGGTATTTTTATAAGGAACAAAAAAAAAAAGCTCAACAAGAGAATGCCATTTGCTGATGCCTTGTGACTAAGCGTAATTGATGGCTGCAAAACGAAAAAAAAAAAAAAAAGAACAAACGCAAAATCTGGCCCCACATTTTGAAGAGTTGACAGGCCTCTGACATGAGTGGCTGTCCTTTGGGTGTGAGCCCCGTAGCTTTTAGGCAAGACTTGGAGAAGGCCCATCCCAAAATGGATATTCTTAACTGAAAACGGAGGTCTGTAAGGTGGGAAAGGAGTTGAAGGTATGATTTTTTCAGACAGCTCCCTGGTCCTGAGGGTATGGCCAGGGGAGGATGTATGAGGGGCTTTGAAATGGGAGAGAAGAAAGAAAAACGCGGCCTCATTTTAACAGACGTCATTTGCAGTGAGGCGCGGGCCTTAGAGGCCTTCAGAGGCAAGGCTCTCCCGGGGGGTCGGCAGGAAGCTACCCACTGTACCCACCCAGGAGACTGCGCAGTGTGGTGATGAGCTGCAGTAAAGCTACGAGGGAGCTGTGAAATTGAGGCAGGGGCCCAGCAGGTACAACTGAGAGGTGGGCTAGGCTTTGTGACCTAGTCTTTGGGGGGGGGGCAAGACCCCGAGGCTACGTAGAGGGCTTAAGCCGAAGCGGAGCCTACCAGAGCAGGGCGGGGTGCTTAGGTGGCTGCGAAGGGCGTGGCGTGGAGGCCCCGCCCCCTAACGGCTCCGCCTCCCCGCGAGGCTTTTCTTCCTCCGCCACCGAACGCCGCACGCCACTGTTCGCCGAGAGGGAGGAGAAAGCGGACTGCTCCGGATCTCTGCCTAGCCGGGCCCAACCTTTGCTCCAGAGATCATGGCTGCCGAGGATGTTGTGGCGACGGGCGCCGACCCTAGCGAGCTGGAGGGCGGCGGGCTGCTGCACGAGATCTTCACGTCGCCTCTCAACCTGCTGCTGCTCGGCCTCTGCATCTTCCTGCTCTACAAGATCGTACGCGGGGACCAGCCCGGAGCCAGTGGCGACAACGACGACGACGAGCCACCCCCTCTGCCCCGCCTCAAGCGGCGCGACTTCACCCCTGCCGAGCTGAAGCGTTTCGATGGCGTCCAGGACCCGCGCATTCTTATGGCCATCAATGGCAAGGTGTTCGACGTGACCAAAGGCCGCAAGTTCTACGGGCCGGGTATGGAGACAGGGCCAGGGGCCCCGGGAGACAAAAGAGGGTCCGCGGGCGTGGAGTGGGGCAGGGGAGAGGCGGAGGGAGGTGGGACGCCCCAGAGGAAGGGACGGAGGGAAGGCGGGCGGCTCCCCAACCGGACGAGGGCTAGAGGCGCTGGGGGGGGGGTGCATACGGCGGGGGGATGGGGTGCTTGGGAAGGTTGAGGCTTGGAAACTCGCGGGTGGGAGGGACAGGGAGGCTCGAAGGCCCGGGATGCTGGGGAAGTTTTCGAAGGTAGCAGGGCTTTGGCGGGTGTTGGGGCGGGGGGTGTCCTGGAAAAAGGGGGAGGCTTCGGTCTAAAAAGGAAATGAAGGTGTCTCCAGAGAGGCCCAGACTCTTGAGAAGACGTGGAGGCCGATGACGCCGGAGGAGCCATGGTGGAATGTAAGGGTGTGTAGACAGAAAGTGGAGAAGGGGATTAGTGTCAGGTAGAAGCATTGTTCTTGGCAGAGAATGTGTGTGTGTGTGTGTGTGTGTGTGTGTGTGTGTGTGTGTGTGTGTGTATGTGTGTATGTGTGTGTGTGCGCGCGCTCGTGTGTTGTACACTGTGTGCATGCGCGGTGAGTGCGTGTTTGGTGTGCACCGTTTGTCTGGGGGGGGGCGCTTGGAATGTGACATGTATTTGGTATGTGTATGTACGTGCTGTGTTGGGTGGACTGAGGCTGGAAGATGAACAAGCGAACCAGCTTGATGGAGAGGAGACTACGGATGCCTTAAGAACAGAATGTGGGGGACCATAATAACGTGGCAAGCTGATCAGAAACACCATATTTAGTGTATAATGGGGTGGGGAGACTGAGAGGTAAAAAATTTTTAATAAAAATAAATGAAATGAGGAGTGGGAGGGAGAAGTGGGAGGGTCCTGAGAAACAATAGGGTAAGGCTGTGAAGCCTGATGGGTGGGGGGGATTTCAGGAAAAGCCAACCAGAGGGAAAACAAGGGATGGACGACTGCGGAAGTGTTGGAAAGAACCCCCAGAGATGAGGTTTTTCCAAACCGGATTGCCTGTCACAATCACCTGATGCTTGTGAAAAATACAGATTCCTGGCCTGACCAACCATAGCCACACTTACATGTGGGGGGGGGAGGGTGCAAAAAAAATCTACATTTTAATACTCTGCTGTAAGCGAAATTGGGAATCATCCAGACTTGGAAAGCCCTGCTTTCTAGAACATTTGGAGAGGAAGAAGAGGTTTTAGCTCCTCCAATATGGATTCCTCTAAGCACTAGGAACTCAGGGGGTGTGTTCCCATGCTATTGGTCTGAGAAAGAAAAGAATAGCCAGGACTAATCCAAACCAGACATACCCACTCCTTTAAGTCTCCAGAGTCCAGCCAATCAAAATCACATGTGCAAAAGGTTCTTGGTGAACCCTCACCCTTCCTTTTTGCTTTCAGACATTTTAGAAAATCGATTTTCTGTAAGCATGTAACTGCAAATGATATGAAAACTACATATTATTTGTCACTATAGCAGTACATTATCAATATACAATCATGTAAATACCTGTATTATTGAGCTAAACCATAAAGCAGTCAGAACAAATGTGTGGGGTATCGACATGTGGTTGTGGTTTGCAAAGTCATCACGAGGAGCCTCCGTGCTTTCAGAGAGCACAGCTGGGAGTCAAGAAGCCTCCATTCTGAACCAGGTAGGTTGTAGTTTGCAGAGTCATCGTGAGGGACATCGATGTCTGCACACGAATAACAACAACTGGAAGTCAACCAGCATTCTACATTCTAGAATGTCACTGACCAGCTGTGTGACCTGGTACAATGCATAGTTGTCTCAGGGCCTGCTTTCCCTTGGAAAAATAGGCAAGCACAGCCCAGTGTGAGGTTTCCGAGTCCCTGCTCTCCATTAATAATGGGGCTCAGGAACAGTGACAATATATATCATAGTGGAAATATTTTCTGTTACAGAATACACCTAAAAATTATTCATTTGAGTGCCTGGTACTATGGGCACAGTACTGTTGTAAGTGCTAGCAAGTAACAATGAACGAAACACACACATCTCTGTTCAGCAAGCATCTACTTAGTATGCTTTTGTGGTTAGCAAAATATATTCTCCAAAGATATTAATATTTGCCTTAGATCTTGGTTAAGTATGCATTAGCAGTCCAGGGACCATAATTTCTAAAATGGTGGAGTCCAAACCAAAATAATTTATTTTCAAGCATTAGGTGCTGCTCTTTCCATTAGCAGTATACATTTGTGAGAAGCATGTGAAGCTATTTCTTTTAACCTCTAGTGGCAGTATGTAATGATGACTAAAAATGGCCCATGTTTTAGAATCATAATTGTATTTACAAGTTGACCATAAGGGCTTGAAGTATATCTCAGCAGTAGAGTGCTTGCCTAGAATATACAAAGCTCCAATCCTACCAAAAAAAAAAGATCATAAAATTTATCTAATATGTAAGAAAAACAGTTGGGTTCCTTAAGGTTTCAGATGACCACACCATAATGAAACAAAATTAATTCTCCTAGTTGGTATAATAAAGTACACTGAATTCTTTCATTTGCTTGTGTAACCTTTAAGTAAGTCTAAACAATTAGGTGAATACAAAATGATCCACTGCTCTCAGACAAAAGCTTGGTATGATATTATACATAAGAGCATTTTCCAGGTTTTATAGGATTATTTGGAGGCACTGATGGCAGCCTTTTTTCAGTGAAAATTTTAGTTTTTTCACAACTCTTTGTGCTTATTTATACTTAAAAAACAGTACCTAAACTGATTTCCTTTGTTTTTAGTTCTTATTTTTTGACAGTGATGGTTATATAACATGTGGATAGACTTTTGAACCACTGATATTTGTAAAATTATTTCTCCTGCAGATGTCTCAGGGCTTGAATCTTGTGACCAAAGATCATTTAAAACATATGGAATACATTGATAAGGAAATGTTTTCTTTACACTTCAGTGGTTAAGAAACTTTGACTGCCTTGGCTCAAGCACCTAGAATAGAGCCAACCTGTAGATTCAAAGTCCTCAAGCCGAATTCTGACTCATCTACACATTTTTATTGAATTTTCCTTATTGAAGTGGCGGTAAATCTTTCAGTGTCCCTTATGTAATGATCAAAGTGTCAGTATACAGATGAAGAGTGGAATTTGACATTTAAAAGGAGGCTTTCAGTGCGAGAGCAAGGAAGCCATCTTCTGTATTTAAGCCACAGAGAAATGTCTAGTAAAGAATCTATCTTTGGTTTCATTTTGTTTTTAAAGAGGGGCCATATGGGGTCTTTGCCGGAAGAGATGCATCCAGGGGCCTTGCCACATTTTGCCTGGATAAAGAAGCACTGAAGGATGAGTATGATGACCTTTCTGACCTCACTCCTACCCAGCAGGAGACCCTGAGTGACTGGGAATCTCAGTTCACTTGTAAGCATTTCTTTATATTTTGTCTGGATCAAATTTCTACCCGTAATGCAGATTCATGATCAAACAATAGTTATTACTAAGCACCCTGAAACTTGAGTGCATTTTGATAGGCTCCTAAATCTTGGATTGATCAGGTTTGTGGCATAAAGTAATGATAGCAGTGCTGAGTCATTCACTGCTATGATGGCATACCAATTTTTAGCTTGTCCTGTGCAGAAACTTGGGCTTCTGATTGTGATGTGTAAGTTTTTGCATAAAGGTATAGAGATTCCATATTGGGTGTGTAGGGGAAAGGACAGTGGCCCTCTTAGCCTACAGGAAGAGAGATTTTCATAAGCCCTCTCTTGTAGCACTTACTGCTTAAAAGCAGCCCACAGCTCTGTTGAAGAATGGGAGACTTGTGTTCTTCCAAACAGCTTCTCATTAAACCTGATTTAGCCTAACTATAAATTAGGTCTCATCTATAAATGCTGCTTATAATCTGCCCGGCAACAATGGTGCTTGCATTGTTTTTAAAGAAACACTTGTTTCGGGCTTATGCTGTGTGTGGGAGGGGGTAAAGTCTTTAGAAATAAGGTAGAAATAAAGGGTTAAATTCAAATTATGAGAATGCAGGGATTGGCTTCAGTTGAATCTCAGTCCCAAGGGTTAAATTATCATTTTACGATTACTTCGTTGCCACAGATTCGAACTATAATAATCCTTGCCAGATTTTATGAAATGTATGTGAAGACCATGACCACTTTGTTTGAGGGAGGTATTTTGAGGTGGAGGGAAGATTTTTATTTACTGATCTCCACAATCAGTTAAATAGTACATACTCTTTTGGCTATATTCCAACCATATTTTTTTTTTTCAGAATAACCTGATCAGAGTTCTTGGTTAATAATTAGCCAGATGTGACACTACCTTTTGAGTTTGGATCTCGAGCAGACCAAGTATAGCTTTCAAGTCAGGACGCAAATCTTTGGACTTTGAAAACGACCCAGCTGCCTAACATTGTCACTAACATTTGTGTCCCAAGATGCCTTTGTAATCCTAGTCTTCTATATGAAACTAATGAGTTTATAATTTATAATCCACAAAGCTCTGTGTTCTAGAGCTTTCTAGCATCCGTGGAAAACAGGTGATATTTTTCTTTATGCCCACCACCCCTTTCCCCTAGGACTAACCCAAGACCCTGTTGTGACACCTCGGCTGTACTCAGTCTTTGTGGATTCCCCTTAAGCAGGTTTCCCAGGTGCCACTTGGCTTGTATTTATCTTGCACAGTCCCAAGCCACCACCACCCCCTCTATGCTCTCTTCAAATAGGGAAGTTTCACTTGTTCCCAATGATTATTTCACATAAAAGCAGCTTTAGTTACCTGTTTGGACAGGTTAGTTACTCCTCTCCTTCCTCCCCATTTCAGAAAAGAAATGTGCATTAACCCTGTATTCACTTGCTCATAATGGAGCTTGCTGATTCTGATTTCACACCAAACTCTCTTGGCTCCAACATCTTCCGTCCCTTCCTAGTCCCTTGCCATACCTTTAACTACGCATAGCTTTTTCCCATGCTGGGAAGTCTGTCTCCTGCTGGCCGTACCAGTACTGTTTAACACATTCTCCAAGTTGCCCCTAAGCACTGCTTCCACTTTCTGTCCCTCCTTCCTCCACAGCTGGATAGGACCTGATTCTTGTCCAGGGCTCATTTCCCATCTGTGGGTCTCCTGTCATGTGGCCCTCCAGAGTGGCTCCCTTTTGGCAGTCCTCATTTTAAAGGTTTACAGGCTGCCCAGTTGCCGCTTCATTAACGGATGTTTCCAGTTTGGGTTTGGTTTCTGGTTTTTTTGGTTGTGAGTCTAGCCTTTAACGGCTGAGCTATCCCTCCAGCCCGGTTTCTGGTTTTTTTTTTTGAAGCTGTCTCATATCCTTAGCTTGAATTCCTAAGGACCTTACCCTCCTTCGTGGTCTGGTTCGTTCCCATCCGGGTCTGCATCCCAGACCCCTGGTCAGCCTTCTCAACTGCTCTTCCTGAAACCTGCCCTTCCTATCTTGGTGATAAGGTCGCTGCCTGAGTACTCTTTTGCTGTGTCATTCTTTCCCTTATAAACTTTTGGAACCTTTGCCACTTATAAAAGTTCAGGTTTCTCAGGCTGGCTTTTCAGGTCTTTCATCATAGTCCCCCACACTGATCAGCCAGACTTATCTTCTATTTCCAAATGCCAGTTCAACTCCTGATGACTTGTTCTTACTGGCTTCCCAGATAAGCCCAGGCTTGCCTGTGTACCTTTGGATGTGTTTTCTTTTTTCTGGAACTATCTCTCACTCAAAGTCCGTCCATACATTTTCCAAAGCATGTCTTTCTCTCATGAAGTGCTGCTCTACAGCCCCGATTCATAGTGTGCTCTTACTATTAATACTCCTTACAGAGTGCTCAGTTCATTTTGATACTACCAGACATTGCTTGCTGCTTTATATTTCTGCATTCTTTATTCCATTTTTGGCAAAGAGTATGATACAATTCTTTTATATCCTTCAAGAAACCTAAAATGTTGCTGAGTATGTTGTTTGGACCTCTTGTAAATGCTTTAAAATGTAGTGGGTTTTTTTTTTTGTGTGTGTGTGTGTAAAGCATGAGAATGACCATTTTTGTTTTCTTCTTTACCCCTCCAGTCAAGTATCATCATGTGGGCAAACTGCTGAAGGAAGGGGAGGAACCTACTGTGTACTCAGATGATGAAGAACCAAAAGATGAGAATGCTCGGAAAAATGATTGAAGCATTCAGTGGGAGCATATCTATTTTTGTATTTTGCAAAATCATTTGTAACATTCCAGTCTGTCTTTAAAACATGGTGATTTCAATATTTAGAAACGTTTTGAACTTGCTGTAATTTTTTTTAATTAACATCACTAGTGACACTGGTAAAATTGTCTTAGAATGCATGATATGTTTGTGTCACAAATCCAGAAAGTGAACTGCAGTGCTGTCCTGCAAATGTTAATGCTGTTTTGCTTCTATCCGTAGTTAGCACAAGCTGAATTGCAATTTGATTTTCCTGAGAGAGAGCGAATACTTGGCTATTTCCACAAACTGGTCAAAATGGTAAATGTCCACAAACTGGTCAAAATGGTCAATGTACTAAGAATGAAGGATCAACTTCGAGTCATGCTGTTCTATGAAAACAAGCCCATTTTACTCAATTGACTTAACTGCATGATTTTTGTTTTAGCTACCTCTAAAGCAAATCTGCAGTGTTCCAAAAACTATGGTGTTGATTCTAGAGAGAAGTCCAGTAACAAAATGAAAATTCCTTGTTGGGCTTAGTTGAGACAAACACATTTCCAGTGTTTCTGGACTGATTTAATTGTCCTTTTCTTCATGTGGACACTCTCAACACATATAGTAACTATCACACATGCACAGTAACTGATAGCTGGCACTAAAACAGCATCTGAACATTCAAAGTAGAGCTTTGCAAAACAACGACAACAACAAAGCCCGTAAATTACATAACGATCGTGGGTCTGGCTGCCCAGTTCTGTTGCTTGTAGCAGGGCAGTGGTTATGTGGTTATTTGACCAAATGGGAAATTTGAGAGGAACGTACAGGGCAAGAACAGGTGTGTGCTTTTCAAAAAGCCTTCACCGTCATCTCTGAAGAATGAGAAAACACTACATGACATTAGCTGAGTGATTTTTAAAGGAAAACACATTCCTAAGGTAACAGTTAAATCCTTATGTTGTTACAAAATTGTAGTCACTTCAAAGTAGTAGTCAAGTGTCTAGGTCTTGGATAATACTCTTTGGTTAATACTAAACCTAGCTTAAGTAGATTCTACAGTTGTATACATTTGTAAAAGTATTATATGAACAACTAGTGAGGTGTCAAAGTCTCGTAATTGTAGTTAAATAGTCATTGTATTTTCTTGTGAGCCGTGTTTAATGGTTTTACCTCAAATCAGAAACAAAATGAAGTGCTTGGGTCAGTTAATAAAAAGATTTTGCCCAGTATAGTGTGGCTAGCCTATTTGCATATTTTTAAACCCAAGGGCTGGGGGGATAGGGGGTGGGGCTGTGCAATGGCTGGGATTCTGGACATGCTGTGGCTATCGCCTTCATGAACTCCCAGCAGCTGTGGTGACCTGCTCAGTGTCCAAAATTCAAGCACCAATTGAAGAGGAACTGGTGATCCCACCCTATCTGAGGAGCTATTGGTAGTTGATGGCCAATAAGGTGGGGATAGCCAATTTTCTTCGAAGGTGTGACCACTAATAGATTACTCATGCTCCAGCACCTTACACCCACACATACAGGTAGCACTAATTAGATGTAGTGGGCTATTTTTTCAAAGACTGGGGGACATGTTCACGAGGGTCCAGGAGAGTTGAAGTTTAGATATGGTCATAACACTGTTACGTGTTTACATGTGTAAAATTCTCAAAAAGATAAATTGTAAGAAATTTAATAAATCATATTTAGTCATCTGACTTTAGCTTAACATTGAGTTTAACTTTTGGGTGTTAGGCTTCTATGTGTACTAAGAGGAACAACCATGTAAGCCTAGCACTGGGAAACTGAGGCAAGAAGATAAGTTAAAGGCCTGCCTGAACTGCATGGAAGGAGGGAAATACAAAAGAAAGAAAACAAGTTGAAAAATAGTGAACTGAACTATATTGTGACTTGTCAAATTCTGCCTCTGAGTCAGCTTTCTAAACTGAAGAGTATAACATAGCAATGTTATTAAGAAATGTTACTACTGGAGGCACTGGGGTTACCAAATGTTAAGGAAGTTTAGGGGGTTTATGGCAGGAGTATTTGGCTTTTGTTTTCCTAAATATTTTTATTCTTTGAGAATTTCATACATGCCACGTGTTTTGATCATATTCACACACACACCCCACTTTACCCATAACTCCTATCAGACTAACTCCTATCCCTTCCCCAAAATATGCCCTCTTTTCTTCAAAAACAAGTTCAACTTATGCTACCCATAGGCAAGGGGCCATTAACTAGAATGTGGTCGACCTCCCAAGGGACATGGGTTGCTTGTTTTTTGATTCAGAACAAGCATCCATATAGTCCTTAGTGTTTCAGAAAGAGCTTGTGAAACCTAACAAGGAACATTACAGCTCCAGTGCCCAGAGTTAAAGGTACAGTCTGTTCTCATTATATAGTACTTTGAAGCAGTTTGCTGTTTTATGTACAAATACAGTTAACTCTTGAATGATCAAAGACAAATTATGGGCCTAAGCTCCTTGGACTAGACTCCCCATTCCACATCCATTTCTTTTTGGACATCTATAAACTTTAAGTTTCACACACAACTGAGGGAGTGGGATGAAATGGAATTCTCTAGAATCCAGTGCTACCATTGAACAGCACTGATAAAACATACTATGCCAAACATGGTGACATACACATGTATTCCCAGCACTTGGGAAACTGAGGCAGGAGGATCAGGATTTCAAAGCCAGCCTGAGCTACAAGTAAGACACTTTTTTTTTTTTTTTTGGTTTTTTGAGACAGGGTTTCTCTGTGTATTTTTGCGCCTTTCCTGGGACTCACTTGGTAGCCCAGGCTGGCCTCGAACTCACAGAGATCCGCCTGCCTCTGCCTTCCAAGTGCTGGGATTAAAGGCGTGTGCCACCACCGCCCAGCGTAAGATACTATCTTAAAAAGATGTATTATGTGTTTATCCTTAAACAGGACATGTATATTAACCCCACCCACCATCACCACTAAGGTTCTGGGGTCATCACTTAAGAGAAGGCAGAGAGAATCGAAGAGCCAAAGGATGGGGAAGAATGCTGGGAAATGCTGTCTTCTGGACATGCCATGGGCCATCACTCCCCCATGCACTCAAGCAGCTCTGCTTACCTGCACAAGGTCAAGCCAGTCAAAATCCCAGTATAGATAGTAGAGGTGATCTCCAGGCCCCACCCGATACTGAGGAGCTATTAACAGTGGATAGTTGCTTGGGAAGGGGGAATCATTCTTTGAGGGTGTGGTCACTGGTAAGTTTCCCACAGTCCAGTGGGTGGCCCATGCACATATGGGCAGCACTAACTAGACTTAGTGAGTTCTCAAAAAACAAAAACTTTAAATTGGAAGGGAGTGAATTAGAGAGGAAAACGAGGGGAGATGGAGAGAAGTGGGGGGCCAGATTAGAACATATTTCATTACATACCTGTATGAAATTCTCAAAAATAATTTTAGATGTACCTAGAGGAGGATAATTTTGAGTCTAAATATGATTTCAGTTTATCCAAAATGAAAAAGAAACTGGTTTTTTGTTCTATCAACTCTGAGTCAGTTCCTACCATAAAGGAGAGGTAGAATTAAAATATTGAAATGGGTTGGAAATGTTATGGGTGTGCATTGATCTAGCCACTCAATAGTCACTATTGACAATTTTATTTTTTAATATATGAAAACTAAATATGCATTTCTCTAACAATGCAAATAAGCAAATAAAGCGACATTAGTGCAACATATACTACAGATAGAAACTTCTCCCCAAAGTGGAATCAATCACCATTTATTTTAAAATCAACACATTAAACAGTTTTGCAACAAAAACACATTGATTTGGTTGTGTTTTCAAATTACCTAGGTTACATGGCTTTCTACCTGAGAAATTCAAACAAATGAACAAAGTACATTTACAGACTTTTCCTTTACAGGATTAGCAGCACATACAAGGAAAGCATACGAAGACCCCTATTTAACTAAAAACAACTCAGGCCCTTGTTTGATAAGACAAAAAGAAGATACGAGAAAATACTTTTCACAACTTAACAACAATATCCAGAAGAAAAGTAGTCGTAACAGTTTGTCCCATTACATTCTTTACTAAGCCGCCGAATGACAAGCACAAAGTTAGCGATTACGTTTCTTGTGTAAGGCCTACACCGAAAAGAGGTTGACACCAATCTACAATGCATTACCACAGACAGATACGAAACTCGGGGGTTCAGTGAAAGCGGCCCCAGGAGAGCATTCAGCAAACAAAAGTGCTGCATCAAAATGACCTAGCACCACATCTATCACAGGGAAAACTCTGCACATGCTGCAGAACTCTGCAACTTTATTTTTATTTTTATTTTTTTACTGAGCAAAAATGCCTAAAATCTCTCAAGAAAAATGATCCAATGAGGGAAGCAGTTGAGTGGGGTTTGTTTGAAAACAATCAGCTGTTTTCGATTACAAAGCCATAATGTTTTTCATGTCAATGGAAAACGATGGTGGGGGTTGGCAGATTTTTATTGGAGGAGAATATGTTGCCAGAAAACTGTCTGACAAAACATGAGCTGTAATTTCGAAGGCTACTTTGGGCAACAGTACTTTGAACATGAATAGTCATGAAGTCATTGCTAGTCCTCAAAAACAAAACAAAAAAAGGCACTCTCAACCCATGAGCAATCTTTTGGATTGGACAAGTCAAACCTAGTTTTAACAGTGAAACCAACCACTGGCTTGAAAGTGGGATTCAACATGAGAGGCAGCACACTCTTCCCTTGTTTTTATATTAGTGATACATGTGGATCTGTAACACTCCTTTCTGAACTTTGAAGTGGTTGAACATACCTCTCTTCAAATAGGAATATGCAGATCAATGAAACAACCTGTGGCTTTTACTTCAGGTACATCATAAGATTTTGTAACCGCTTCAGACACAAGGCTGCTCAAGTGGCAGTTTATGGGCACACAATGTGACACACAGTGGTAAGTAACCCCACTGACTGGCATCCTGCCTGCCTCCATTAGCAGATGCGTTCCTGCAGAATGTCAAATGGAGACTGAAATGAAATTGCTGCCCTTCACTGCGTCTGTGGATTCCAAACAACTATTCCTGTTGCAGGCAGTCTCTAATTGCACTACTCACCAATTGCCAGGTCAGGTATAGCTTTGCTGGGAAAATGAAGGTCAACCAACTGCCCTGAGGTCCTGAATCCAATGTAAGGCAGAAAGAGTCGGCCAAGCTTTCTACAGAACGTGCACTGCACTTAGGGGTAAGTCTCCAGGAATCTACAAATATCTCAATTTAAAAATGTATTTAAGAAGTCCAAAATGAGTCAGCAAAAAGATAAATTGCTTATTTAACATTGTTTACAAATTCTACACACATACAATTTTTCCACAGCTAGAAAACTATGGACTTTTCTTTTAATTCTTCCTAACTCCGTGGCATTGTTAAGGACAGAGGAGGCACTTGCTACTGTTTTATAAAAGTCAGTTTGGGGGATATTCAGTGACTTTTTACAAACTGATGTCACCCAACCCTGAGATAAAGAATTACATAGCCTGAAATAGAATACTGTCAAAACTTTTCTTCCCAAGTGCCATTATTGATGCTCCAGGATTTTTTTGATATTTCCTTTTGCAAATCCCCCTGATTTTATAAATTCTATCCTGGTGCTTTATTTTTTGTATGGAAAGATATGGGGTTCATAAAACAAGAAAATTCTAATGGTCCCATCTATTTACCATCAAAGGGCAATCAGCCCTTTTAGATTCTTCTTCTTCTTCGAGTACTGTGAATATATTCATTTCCTTCGGGTGGGTATTCATGAAATTCTAAAGCCATGAAATCTATTATAGGTTCTAGCCTCTGGATCTCTCCTTTATCTAGAATCGTTATGAAATAAAATTCAGGAAAGTTTGTTACCATACATAGTACTTCTGAACAAATCTACGAACACATCAGAAGATGCCCATTTGTCCACCACTGTCCTCTTTGAAAACAGATAATGCATGATGTTATGATAGCAAAAGAGCCACTGAAGGTTAGTCAGCCTTCTCAATGCTAGTCTGCTCCTTTACTAGTACCAAATTAAAGCTTGAAGTAAAATCTGTCCTCCGATCATGAAGTTTTGCAATTACATTGTTTCACCAAGCTTCAGAACCTGCAGGCTTTCTATTTCCAAAGCTTGCTGGCATACCTGCCGTCATTTTGATCCACACTTGAAACTTTGGCAAGAGGAACAAGCTTTAGCACTTGACCCTCTTCTAGTTCTTACTCTGTGGTTGCTAACAACATAGCTATATTTGGTTTGAAGTTTTTCTTTTCGTGAGTTGTTTCTTGTAAATAAGGGTGTTCCTGATCAAAGTGGCCGTCAGAACATTTTAAAATACAAAGAGCCAGAGTAGCTGTCTCCCAAGTAGCTTCCATACTCAATGTGCTCCTGGTTGTCATCAGGACTGACATAATAATTACCAGAATCAAGCATGTAATCTTCAGAACTTTCATATCTTTTAAACCTTCTGACATCCTGGTTATATTCTGACTTCCAAGGATTCTGCCTTTTTCTGGAGAAGTATCCCAAATAGAAAGCTCTAGCACGTTTTGGTGGCATTAATGGCATATGAAAGGGTCTGTATTTCACATTCTGGCCAAATGCACCGCCGGTGACCCTCCTCCTCTTTCTTGCCATGCTCTCTAATTCATCACTGGAACTCGACTCATGGTAGTAGCCTTCCTCAAACATGGATTTGGGAGCTATTCTTTCTCTAGGTTTGCTTGTGTTCTTGTCAACTCGAACAGAATCGTATTGATCCTCAAGCCATGAATAGCTCAGTGCATACTTGGACCTTTCTCCTGGTGCCCTGACTTTGCGTTTAGAGGATTCTTCCTCACTCTCACGTTTGCACTCTGAATACCAGGTGTGCTGACTTGGCCTAGATTTCTGCTTGCAAGTCATGATTTTGTCGGTGCCAAGAGGTCTTTTTTCGGGGGAGCTGCTATAAACAGCCACAGACCTTTCTTCCTCCTCTTCGTTTACGCTAAGAGTTTCACTGAAGCACTCAGAATCACTACTAATCTCCTCCAAGAAGTCTGCCAATGGCAAACCTACGTCTACTGACCTTACTGACGAGGAAACTGGGCTTTCTCTTGTGTGTTGAGAATCTTCGACTCTGGGGTTGTGAATCTTTTCCCCGGGACAGCTTTCTGCATCAGTTGGGGACAGGTGATCTTCAGTTTCACTTGCGATGTCCTTGCAATGGTTTTTTAAATTCTTAGTAAATTCTTTGGCATAATTGACCTTCCCTGTCTTTTCTGACTTGTTCTCAGGATCCTTCATAGACACCTTTGGCCAGTGCTGCTCTTGATCCTGTTCTTTCCCTTCCAGGCTCTCCACTTCACTCAGACTAGTTGAGTGGCACCTGTGCTTTCTCAAGTTAATCTGAAACCCATCCCCCTTAGCGTAGACGTCTCTCTGCCACTGACATGTGCTTGGTAGGTGACTTGCTTCGAAGCAGAATCGGGCATAGTCTGGAGTCTGATAATAGTTTAAGAGATAGTCAATAAATTCATCTGTTTCATAGATCTTCTGTTTCCTGCCATGGTTTATCACAACTTGTTTAGAAGAATGTGATTCATTAGAACTTCTGTGGTCTTCTTTTTCAAGGGATTGGTCAGGATTCTTTGTACTCTGCAAGGAATTCTGGTCAGAGAATGAACTGTGATCACACCCATCAGTCAGCACTTTCCCAGTTTCCTCTTTTCTGGTTGAGTATCTTATTTGTTTCATCCTGGGGCTATGTGAAGATTTCCGTAACTGGGCCTTAGTTCTTTTCTTTGCTTTTTGTTTTTGTTTCCTGTTGGACTTGGGAACCTGATAACTTGGCCTTTCTTCCTGATCCAGAAGATGCACAGTGTTTAATTCTCCTTCCTCTGGAGCTTTCAATGCAGTCCCCGGGGCGTGATGAGCTTCAGGCTTCATAACATCAACCTCCTGTGGGTTACACTGTGTGGATCCCTTGAAAGAAAAAAGATTTAATGATCTCTCCTGAAAACCCAAACAGAGCGGCAAGATGGCTCAACAGGTAAAGGTGCCTGCTGCTAAGCCTGACGACCTGAGTTCCAACTCAGAGACCCACAGTGAGAGGGAAGAAAACTGACTTCAGTTCTCTGAAGTTGTCCTCTGATCTCCACCCACATTCACACTGTGGCATGCTGCCCCTCCACACTCACACACAAAATAAATAAATGTAAACAAAAATTCAACACAAAGAGATTGAAATTGTCCAAGAACTGAGCTGGTATTGCTCTAAAGAAACCCAGACTAAGTCCAAATTAGGAATAATACCAGCACTAAATTAAATGTCTTGATCTAATATGAGCTGTTTTTACTAAATCTGTGACCATTCTTATGGCATGGCATTTAAATACCTTGCTCTTTTTAACCCAGACTCAGAAGGACAAACATGGTATGTACTCACTCATACTAGACATAAAGCAAAGGATAACCAGCCTACAATCCACAGCCCCAGAGAAGCTAGCTAACAAGGAGGACACTAAGAGGGATGCATGGATAGCCCAGCAAAGGGGAAATAGATGAGATCTCCATGAGTAAGCTGGGAGTGGGGAGGGTAATGGATGGCGAAGAATGAGGGATGAGAACATAAGGAAATGGGATGGTCGAGCTAAAACAGGGACAGAGTGGGAGAGCAAGGAAAGAGATACCATGATAAATGAAGATATCATGGGAATAGGAAGAAACAGGGTGCTAGGGAAGTTCCCAGGAATCCACAAGGATGACCCCAGCTTAGACTACTAGCAATAGTGGAGAGGGTGCCTGATTACTGGCCTACTCCAGTAATCAGACTAGTGAATACCCTAACTATCATAATAGAGCCTTCATTCTGTTAATGATGAAGCAGATACAGAGATCCATGCCCAGGCACCAGGCCGAGCTCCAGGAGTCCAACTGATGAGAGAGAGGAGGGATTCTATAAGCAAGGGACATCAAGATCATGATGGGAAAACATACAGAGACGACCAGCCACACTAGCGGAAATGCATAAATTGTGGACCAATAGCTGTGGAGCCCCCATAGGACTAGACAAGGCCCTTTGGATATGCAAGACAGTTGTTTAGCTTGAACTGTTTTTTGGGGGGCAGGCAGGGGGAATCAGGATCTGTCCTTGGTGCATAAGCGAGCTTTTTGGAGCCCAGTGCCTAGGGTATGACACCTTGTGCAGCCTTGGTGCAGGGAGGAGGGGCTTGGACCTGCCTCAAATGAATGTGCCAAGCTCTGCTGACTCCCCAGGGGAGACCTTGACTTGGAGGAGGTGGGTTGGCAGGCAAAGGCTGGGGGACGGGAGGAGGGGGGCAGATCTGTGGTTGGTATGTAAAATGAATAGAAAATTTCTTAATACTAAAAATCCTGACTGTTTTAGGTTTTACAATAGGTGCTAGAGAAACAAAGAAGAATAAGGGATTCTCTGTAGCCCTCATAGGAAACTCTAGCACAAGAAAAGACACATGGGTGAAATGTGTCCAGCAAGGTCCATAGAAATAATAAACTGTCCTCCATTTCGTATTCCAATCTTTTTTCTATGGGTGGCAAGTTGAGGATGTTTCAGAGTTGAGCCACCTGGCCTGCCTCATTAAGATGGAAGACAGGGGACCAGAGATACAGTTTAGTAGTATAACACTTGCACCTCACAAAGGCAGAAAAGCAAAGCAAAACAGCAAGTAGAAACTACAGCTGTGCCCACAGATTTGCCTGTGGTCAAGTCTGATGCAATGTGTTCTGCAGAGCTGAGGAGTAGGGGAACAACGGTGCCTCATCCCTATCCCCAGGAAGCTTTGCTGTCACACGCTAGGTCACAGCACCCCCTATTAACCTGTAATCAGTGTAAGTATTAATGGGTTCTAGAATTAGCTTCTATACCCATTTAGAGAGGTGGATTCTACAAAAAGAGTCCCACTTGGATGTCATTAAGATAAACTAAAATCCAATCTAGCTGGGCTTGCTACCAATAATCCAAGTGTGAGATTATTTTTTTCTGATCCTGCTTTCACTAAGTTTAGCTATCTATAGTAACAAGCAGGAGATCAACATGGCAAATAGACATAAAATTCACTTGATAGAACAGCAACAGCTGCCATCCTTCCTATTTAAAAACACTGCATATGGACTTCTAAACAAACACTTCCAAAACTTCTCTGGCTTTTATTCCAAGGTATCTGTGATTCTAGGTATCTCTAGGAGCCCATAAAGGGAGAGAACTGTCTTAGAGAAATGAAAATCTGTGAAGAAGGTAATCTGTGAGTTAAAAAAATTCCTTACCAGATAGTTGAGGACAAGGCTAATATGAGCCTGACAAGGCTCGAGGTCCTTCTCCCTTTTCACCCAAACCTGTTACAGATGGATGGATGAATACAGTTACTAGAAGGCCACAGATCTAACACCCACACCATGCCCACCCTTTGATTCCCCCTGCCATTTCCCCATCGTATCCAGTAGGAACTCAGAAAAGAAGATGAAGTAGCGAAAGTGTTCTGAATGCCATCCTGAAGTTTAGAAGCATGAGCTGAGGGCACAGTTGAGTCAGCACTGTTTTAGAGACTGGTTCTGGAAATCCATGGCGGGGGTTATGTGGGAGCCATTGATTTAAAGGAAACCCCTATGAATGCCACAAGTCTGCCACACAGTTCTTAAAGCCAAAGGTCGGGGCTCAGAAAGACTAGTACCTACTAAAACTGAAGAGAATAATTAGGAAACAGCCTTACTGCAATTTTCTTCAGGAGTACCCGGAGCAAACGCAGGGCCTCAACACGCCTCTGAGCCAGCAAGTACTTCCTCTCCTCCCACTCCTCTGAAGAATCCAGCTCCTGAGGAGCCTCAGCCTTGGCTTTCACCTTCTCCTTTCTTTGCCGGTGTCGGTCTCTTTCCTTGAGAGCTCGCCTCCTGTCCCTGGCCTTCTTTCTCTTCTCTTGAGCTTTTCTTACTTCGTCTTTTCTTTTTCTGGACAAAAATTAAGATTCATCATTCGTTCAAGCAATAATTATTAGCCACGTGGTCTCCCTCCCATCCCCCCACCCTGGAGAATGAATCTGTTAGGTTTCTAGAAACCTATGACTGGTAGGTAACCTTGGGACCTATGACTGACAGTTCATAGTAACATAATAATAACCAGGGGCTAGGGAGAGAGCTCAATCAGTAATGTGATTGCCTTATATGTACAAGGACCTGCTTGTACACAAGGTTCTTTCTCAAAAAAACAGATGGACAACATCAGAGGAGTGACACCTGAGGTCCTCTGGCACATGCACGCACACATACACACACACACACACACACACACACACACACACACACACACATAAAAAAATAAAACATATGCCCCCTAAAATCCATAAAACATCAGTCAAAGGAAAAGACACAATTTTCTCGGTAAAATACAAATGTGTAAAGGATACCTTAGAAACAAGGAAGGAAGGAAGGATGGGTGGATGGAAGGAAGGGAGGAAGAAAGGAGAGGAAAGAGAGCTTTGGCCCTTTCCTGTAATGCTGTGAAGGCGAAGAGGCAAGAAGATGAACAGCAGATTCTCTTCTGAAGGCAGAAAAAGGGATATGGTCTGAAATCACAAAACTAGGACAGCTGAAAAGCCCAGAAAAACAAACAATGGACGAAACCAGTCCACCCAGCTCCCTGGAGTCTCAGACACAGCAAGCTCTGATAAAAAAAAAAAAGGGAAGGCAGTCACAGCCACATGAGAAGGCTACAGTTCTCACGAGCCTTAAATCCAGGTGGAGGATTTAGTGTGACAGTGAATCCTCCTGGAAGATAGATCTGCCACGCCCCATCCTTTGGAAGGCTACAGTCAAGTGTCATCTTGAGTGGAGGCCTACCATTTGAGACTGACATGCCACGCTGAGAAGTTCAGGCAGGACACGGCTCAGACTGGGAAGAACATAGTGGTGGGTGGGCCCCACCCTTTGTGGCAATGCAAAAGGGGGAAACCCCTAAAGTGAATGCAGATCCAATGAACATCTGGCCTTGACAGGTGTGTGCTCAACCCCTGCTTGTAACAGTATGAAGATAGGAGACTTCAACTCTGATATAAGAGGACCCAGGAAGAAGCTGCTCTAAGAGGTTACCACTATTTTTACTCATTTAATTAATGTAGATGAATGTTTTGTCTGCATGTATGTCTGTGTACCATGTGTATGCCTGGTGCCTTTCAAGGCCAGAAAAGGCGTCATATTCCCTGGAACTGGAGTTATAGACAGGTATGAGCTGCCACATGGGACCTGGGAATTAAACCTAGAACATCTGGAAAAGGAGACAGTGCTCTAGAACCACTCAGTCATCTCTCCAGTCCCTTCATTTTAAAAAAAAATCTAACTTTTTGCTCTTTTTACTCTAAATTTATATATATATTTCTTCTTGATTGTAAGAGAGCCTGGAGAATAGAAGAAAAGCTTTTCCAGCTATGTATCTGAAGGAGTTAATATGTAGAATATATAAAGAACTTTTAAAGTTAGCCATCAAAAATCAAATTATCCAATTAATAAGTGAACAAATGAATTAGACAGTTCCCAAAACGAGAACAAATAGAAAATAGCGATATGAAACAATGTCTAATAGCCATCATCATTCAAATCAGAAATACACTAAGAATCGGATAAACAGCTCAACAATTAAGAGTACTGGCTGCTCTTGCAGAGGATCCAGGTTCAGTTCCTCATACCCATATGGCAGCTCACAAGGGTCTGTAACTGCAGCTCAAGAAGACCTGACATCCTCTATGGTCTCTACAGGTACTAGGCACGCACATAGTACATATAAATACATGTAGTCAAATAAAAAAATTAAAATGCATCTTAAAACTACACTAAGATTCCGTTTTACCTCTGTCAGAATAGATGTTATAAAGAAAACAAATAAATGCTAGAAAAGATACAGAGACTAAAAGGAACCCTATAAATTCAGTTAAACCCTCATGAAAATGTGGGAGGAAATGAAGAGCAACTACATGGATCAGGATTTAGCCAAAGGACAAAGGATTATTTGTCTAAATAGGATGTGTGGCTTGGAATTTGAGAAAGAATAGTATCTTGCTGGGTGGTGGTGGCACATGCCTTTAATCCCAGCACTTGGGAGGCAGAGCCAGGCAGATCTCTGTGAGTTTGAAGACAGCCTGGTATATATATATATATATATATATATATATATATATATATATATATATATATATATATATATATATATATATATATATAGAGAGAGAGAGAGAGAGAGAGAGAGAGAGAGAGAGATACAGGACAGGTACCAGAAAAAAAAACCTACACAGAGAAACCCTGTCTCAAAAACAAAACAAAACAAAAACAAACAAAAAGAATAATATCTTGAAGTGGCTGAAGCTCTGGCCAAATTTCCTGGATTTGACCAGCCAAAAACATGAGGGACATGTAGAATGGTTGTTGGGATTCTGCCCTCACTCCTGCACATGCGCAGTTCAGGATCCTGTGTCTTACATCATCAGTGGGTACTGGTGACTACATATGTGAGGCATGGTCATGCAACCTGCACCTTGAAAGCCTGATGCAGACCCCACACTCTCTCTCTGCTCGCTCGCTCTCTCTCTCTCTCTCTCTCTCTCTCTCTCTCTCTCTCTCTCTCTCTCTCTCTCTCTCTCTCTCTCCTCTCTCCTCTCTCCTCTCTCCTCTCTCCTCTCTCCTCTCTCCTCTCTCCTCTCTCCTCTCTCCCCTGCCCCACCATCTTTCTCTCTCCCCAGGCCTGTATTTCCTCTTTCCCCTCCCTCCCCTTCCCTCCTAATAAAGCTCTAAAAACTAACCCTGGGTTCTGTCATGATCGTGACCTTTCCATGCAGTAACTAGCGCCACCACCAGTGCTGTTTATCATCCTTTCATTGGTATTGTGACTCAGATAGGAAATTCCACTCACTCAGTGTCTGGGGCTGATTATTGTTGGGAACCTATACCGATGACCTGCGACTGCCTGATCCGAATCCGATTTTTTTCATTTTCCCAGCCTCTGGACCTGCATGCCACATGTGCCACCAAGATTGGTGAGTCCCCCACTGTTTCCCACGACTGCAACCTGAGCTATATTCTTTGCACTGAACCTCGGCTGCATACCATGACACATTTAATCTTGACAAAGTATTGGATATTGTCTGGGCCCCCCGGGGGTCCTCCGGTATGTATGCCCCAGCCCTTACCCTTTTTATGATGATGATTGGGTAATTTGTGCTGTTAATGCTGGTCTATAGACTGCCTATTCTCAAGGATGCTTGAAATAGGAGCCTGGGATCCCGTTTGTTATTTTAATTTTTTATTTTTCTTTCTCAGCACTGCGACCATGAGGCAGGGGCTTCCTTCTCGTGGTTCCATTCCTCCTCTGACAAATGCCTTAAATATTCCCAGATACCAGTAAATTTGGCTGTTTCAACCTCAATATTTCACAGGAATTATCTAACTTCTGCCATCGAATGGGCAAATGAAAAGTGTTACCTTATCCCCAAGCTTTCTACCAAAGCTCTGAACCTTTCTCCTTCTCCATTTCTTTCTCTGCCATGTGCAACCACTACTGTCTATCTGACTTCCACTCTCTGCTCTCCACTCTCCAGTATTGGTTGGGCCGCTTCTGCCCAACCCTGTCTCTCACTTTAACTCACCTTAACTCCACCCATTCATTCTCAAGCTGCCCTGAGAAGCACAGATGGGTGGGTCTGAAAGCAGGCTAAGATATTTGCAAATATGCTTACAGTAATCAGGATGGCTCTTTAGCCAGAGATCACTTTATAGCCTGCCTCCCGGCAGGTCTTTCTAAAGCTATCCTCAAGCCAACAGACATCAAGGAAAAATACATTCAAGACACAGAGTAAAATCCATCTCTTGTCTCCCAGAGCTCCCCAACATAGGGCTAAAACTTAAGCATCTGGAGAGCAAAGCTCCGGACTCCACAGGTGGAAGTTTCAGCTGTGGCATCTAAGGTGTACCAGAGGGGAGATGAAAAAAGCCCGAAAACAGAATTGCCAAGTGCTGGCACATGCTGACTCCCAAAAGCCTCTGGGTCCCTGTTTTAAGTGTGTGTGTGGGGGGGGGGGGTCACGTGGACTAGTGCGTGCCCTGCCAGGCCATCAGTTGAGCCTTGTTCAGAGTGCCACCTAGAAAGACAACTGGTCAGCTGACTGCACCCAGGCACCAAGAGGCAGGGGGACAAACAAAGACCTCCAGCAGACCTAGGCTTGGCCACAGGCTCGTTTGCAGGGAACCCAGAATGCAGCAGGGAAGCGATCCGTTTCCTTTCTTCTGTACACCAGAGCCACTAACCTGGTCCTGGGAGTTTTGGGGTCTCACCTCTCATTGTTTCCCTATTGTTGGGGCAGGGAGGGCAACCTTACCAACACCCCCAGACTTAATTGCACTTTCAGAGTTACCTAATGGGAAAAGATTTTCCCGCTAAGGTAGGAGCTTTTATTTCGTTGCCTCCTCCACGTGCCTCACTCCAGACCTGTCAGAAGTGCTTCTCCTCCTCATGCACACAGACAGGGCTGTAGTGGGTAGCCATTCCAGCTTTGACCTGGAAGTGCCACCCCCATTGAGGCTTTGGGAACTAAAAGGCAGAGCCGAGAGAGGACCCTGAAGACCTGAGATCTGGATAGGCCAGCTCTCTTGGTTCCTGGATCCTGGACACTGGAGGTAGGCTGAGCAGAGTTCTCCAGAGAACACCGCTGGACTGTGCTTCACCTTTCCCAGACCCTGTTACCTATCCCTTCACTTTAAGTTACCCCACAAAATAAACCTCCCTTTTAACTACGTGGAGTGGCCTTAATATTTAAACCAATACAGGGCCTTGATCTCTGCCCTATCCCTGATTCTAAAAAATGAGTTCTCGGGCTGGAGAGATGGCTCAGAGGTTAAGAGCACTAACTGATCTTCCAGAGGTCCTGAGTTCAATTCCCAGCACCCACATGGTGGCTCACAACCATCTGTAATGAGATCTGGCACCCTCTTCTATATAAATAATAAATAAATATTAAAAAAAACACCAATACACATAAAATAAAAATAAATAAATCTAAAAAGAAAATAAAAGGTTTCTTTAAAAAAAAAATGAGTTCTCAGCCGGGCGTTGGTGGCGCACGCCTTTAGTCCCAGCACTCGGGAGGCAGAGCCAGGCGGATCTCTATGAGTTCGAGGCCAGCCTGGTCTATAGAGTGAGCTCCAGGAAAGGCGCAAAGCTACACAGAGAAACCCTGTCTCGAAAAACCAAAAAAAAAAAAAAAAAAAAGTGAGTTCTCACCCCACAAACTTTTCTCTTCCCAGTTCCCTCTTCTAATTAACTGCTCAGCTAATGGCCACAGGATCACCACAAAACTGGAGTCTAGAGAGCATCAAGTAAGAAACTGTAACAGCTAAAAGGTATTTATACTCCCAGACCCAAGAGTGTCTGGGCTCTACAAAAACTGACTTTAATATAACCACCTATTACTGTTAAATGCTCTCAACAATTGATCACCTGTGTCTCCTGGATGCTGAACTAGTAAAGGAAAGAGGTTCCTTAAAATAATCTGTCTCCCCTGGAGGAGGTGGGAAGGGGGGTAAGCTGGGGGTAAGGGGAGGGGGTGGGAGGGGGGAGAATAGGGGAACCCGTGGCTGATATGTAGAACTGAATGGTATTGTAAAATAAAATAAAATTAAAAAAAATAATAATCTGTCTCTGATAAAGCTTAAAAACATGTTCTAATCTCTCTGTCTCTCTAATTAACATTAACCAATATAAGCAGAGTATTAAACACTACAATGGTCACTAATTTTCTCATGGCTGCTTCTTAACATGTTCAAAATTTCTCCCAAGCTCCAGAAACCAGCTTAAATCCATCTGGAGAGGTCAGATCTACTTCAGGCTTTCTCTGTCTCACCAGCATCCTGTCAGACACAAAAGCGGCCAGAGTGCTAAGCCAAAAGGTATGGATGGCTCCAGGGCAGCGGAACACCTGTCTACCTCAGAAGCCCCCTTCCCAACGCACTAAGAGCCAACTGATGCCCACCAAGTTTTTCTGGGAGAAACAATGCCCCTATTCCTATTCACTCACTTTTTATAATAAGCAAAAAGTCTGGAATGTTGGGATTCTGCCCTCAGTCCTACATATGTGCAGTTCAGGGTCTTGTGTCTTACGTCATCAGCAGGTATTGGCGACTACGTACACATGGCATGGTCATGAAACCTGCACCTTAAAAGCTGGATGCAGACCCCATGCTCTCTCTCTGCTCTGCTCTCTCCTCCACCCTCCCATCTTTCTCTCTCCCCAGGCCTGGCTCTCCTCTTTCTCCTCCCCCCTTTCCTTCCTAATAAAGCTCTAAAAACTAACACTGGGTTCTGTTGTGACCATGACCTTTCCATGCGGTAACCAGCGCCACCACCAGCGCTGTTTGTCATCCTTTCAACGATGTCCTTAATTTTTTTAAATGGTATGATTTACATAAAATAGGAGGGGCCAGAAGGTTAAAAAATGGTTCTCAGAGCCCTATAAAGCTGGTATCTGTCCTTTCTTGGCAAATGTTTGGCAATGGTCTAACTAGGCAAATATTCAGCTAGGCTCAAGCTCCAAGATGGGTAGCTAATGTTAAGATTGAAGAAACAAAATAGAAGTACCTCAAATTCACAGTAAGAATTCTGGCCAACAAGAAAAAATGATCCCAACAAGTCTATGATTCTGGGTTACTTTGATTCTTGGTCATTTTAGAAAAAGAAAGCTTTACCAGAACTACTTTTTTTTATTTTAAATTGGTAGGTTAGATAATATTGGTAAAGTAATAAAATTTCTAACTCAATATGTTAGGATTATCACTACAAACTTTTGGATCTGACTATAGCCCATAAACATACAGGTGAGATGCTTGCCTATCAAGTACAAGGCCCTAGGTTCAAACCCCAGCACTGAAGTTCCTCGGTCTCTCTTAAAATCTCTTTCCCCCAGACTTCTTAATCTGGCTAGTCTCATTATCCCTTATTACTTGTTCTTGATTCTGGGCATGCCTTTCTGGTTTCTTGTTTTCATCTATTTTATTGCCTGCACTTTCCAAGACTGTCTTTGATGGAGTTTTCCATTTGTGCCAAAGCCTGCCCTTGCCTCCATGTTATCTATCAAATCTAGCTATTCACCAAAATGAAGTAATCCAAAAGTCAAAAGGAAAAACCTCTTCATTGTTAAAAATCAGTCTACTTACCTTTCAGCTACTTCCTCTTCTCTCTTCTTTTCTTTTTTCCTTTCTTCCTCCAGCTCTTGTAATTTTAGCCTTTCCTGATTCCTCCTCTGTATAGCTCCTTCACTGAAATGCTGGGTTGTATCAAACATAACCTGCCCCCAAAAGAGATGAAAGATTTCTTAGAAAGACTTGTCAGTAGACTGGATGGGTCCCAGATGAGAGAGAGGAAGCTAAGACGGCACACAGCAAGTCAAAACCAAGGAATTCAAAATGCCCTTTGAATCCCAGCCACACTGCACTACTGCTTATGGGCCAGGAGCTGAACAGAACTTGGAGGCACTAGGATGTTCTTTGGCAAACCTTTGAAATGGTAGATCAAATTACCATCTTAATTTTATACAATTAAGCTTAACTGTATAGCAGTATTTCTCATTATTTTTTAATTTATTTTTTGACAATGTCATACATATTTGTACTGTATTGTGAACATAGTCACTCTTTGCTCTCTTATTACCCTCCCACTCCAACAAACACCACTTCCTCCCCAACTAGTGCCCTGCCTACTTTCATGTCTTAAATTTTTTTGTGCAGGAACTTACTTTACATATGACCATGGGTAGCATCACAGGGCTGTCTAGGGACAGGTCAGAAATATATTACCTCTAGTAAGCCATAAAAATCAACTAGATTGATGTGTTGTTGTTTTTTAAGATAGCAGAGATAAAAATAATGAACATGGCAAGGGATGGGGTAGGCAGAAAGAGACAAGAAAACTAACCTAATGAAAAATCAGATTATCAAACTACATTTCATATCTTGAAATGTAATAAGCGAGATAAATAGACATGCTTATAGACTAGAACAGAGGCAGATGTTCTGTTAACTCGTCAGTATATAGGAAGTCTCTAGTTTGATGCCCACCATAAATAATAAAAAAAAATAAAGAGAAGGAGAACTAGTCATTGAAATGTACACAAGGGGACTAGAGATGTAGCCCAGTGGTAGAGTACTTGCTTGGCATTAGCAAAATCCTGGGTTGTATTCCCAGTGCTGCAAAAAATAAATAAGTAGATATGCATGAAACAATACATTTCCAGCCATGGTTCCTTTAACACAAGTAGCTACACACATACACACACACACATGCACTAGAAACTGAAAGTGCAAATTCATGCCAAAGACTGGTTTAGAGAAGAATTTAGCTGCGACTTTTCCATTGCTGAGTTGGGGCTTCAGGATGATTGATAATCGATGTGCCTCCTAGAGACAGCTACTCGGGTCAGCATGAGCTGATGCCTGTGCTGCTGGTGCAATCCTGCTAGTGTACAACCAACCCGGAAATGCAGAGTTCTTGCTTGAGTACCCAAGCTGGTCCAGGGGACTGAGCTTATTGGTTCCATGGGATGTATGCATCAGGCCACAGCCCATGTTCCCAGCAATGGTTCACAATAAACCTGCTGGAAACCTGCTGAACGCCTAAAGGCTGCTGTACTTCTGCCTGGGCCAAGTGATGCAAGGCTTCTGCTGTAGCTCCAAGCAGCTGGGTGTTGCCACAGCTAATTTTTCCAGAACAGATTTCCAGTTTATGATCATTTCTCTGATGTTGGAAGTGGGAATGCTCATAAGATGGTGATGAATACGAGGCTGGAACCCATAGCGCAAGACTGTGACAAAATCCATAGAAGCACATATCATGCATACCTTCAAAGAGGACTTTTATGAGGAAATCCTCAACGTGGTCATTGTTGCCTACCTCGGCCCAGAAAAGAACTTTGGTTCTTTAGCATCACTTATTTCGGTAACTCAAGAGATTGAAGAAACAACTAAATGACTAGATATACCAGAATATTTACTACTCAAAGACGAACACTTCTTCCAGGTTTCTAAAAACAAAATTATGAATGGCCATGGATGAAAAATGACCTTACTTCTTCATCCACTGTTTCCTAGTATTTCGCTGTTCATAAACTATGTAGTCTCATCTTGATTGTATTTTAAAAGGCAAACATTTTTCTATAGCTGTGAATTAAACAATACGATGTAGTTACTCTACTGTGCTTCAGTTGCTAAGTTCAATGCATCCTACTATACTACTAAAATATTCATTTAAAATTAAGATGTGTTTAATGTGATAAGTTAACTAAAATGAATCACTAGAAATATAGTAAGTGCATTATAATGAAAATAAGATGATATATACCAAAAGTATGTCAATGATTTGAGACAAGAACCAAAATTATTATGGTGAAATATGAGTGTAAATGTACTTGTACAGCATACACTGCTAACCAGAGGAAGCCTGAAAAGTAAATGTATTAACAGCAGTTTAATAATTCATTCTAAGCCCAAGAAGGAAAACACAAGACTGTAATTTTTGCTATCTTGTGCATTAATATATAATTACAGGTAAGAGGACTTTTGTGAATTTTGCTTTCCTGATTTCCCCTGTGAGGGCAGTTCACTGTATTGTCTCTGTGTCTGTGTGGTGCGTCCTCAATTCCAAGTGGCCTAGATTCCCTCTGCCTATCAGGGGTTTTTGTGTGTTTGTTAAAGACAGGTGTTTTTCTGCTCTGCAGATCTTGTTTTTGTGTTTTATAATACACCTTTTTCCTTTTCAAAACAGTAGATATTCTTTTCCTTCAATACTGTTTTTCTCTTTGGTTCATTCTAGCTTGAAAGGACTGTCAGTTTTTCCCATTAGGAATAACCTGCAACTGCACATTTAAGAAAATGCGTCTATACCCTTCTATTCGATCACAATAGGAATCGTGATTAAGTGTGTGCCTCACTGCACTCTTACGTTCAGCAGGACTTAAATGAGCACACGGGCCAGGCGTGGTGACACGTGCCTGAAAACCCAGCATTTAGGAGACTCAAGCAGGAAGACTGCAAGCTTGAGTTTCAGGCCTGCTGGTCTCAAAACAAAAGAAATAAATTAAAATTAAATAAATGCGTAAGTGAAAACAGCCATCCATTTATATGTACCTGCTTATTAACACAAGTTAGTTAGTTCTCCCCTAAAAATATTAATAACAATTAAATTCTGAAACAACTAGAAGGTTGTTGTTTTTTTAATACGAATATATGTTCCAGCAGCCCTAAGCTGTCCCGGCTGTATATACCCAATATAATTTAATGCTCAACTAGAGAGTATTGTGTCACTTGAGATTAAAAAGGCTTAGTTAAATATCTTGTGTTTTTCCTCCTACTAACTATAACTTTTAGCCAATTGGGTTCTTTGGTTTATATAGGCAGAAATCTTGGGATGTTTAGGATGCATCAGATAGTTCCCTATATTCTTGTTCATTTCAGCAACAGATTTTCTGGTGGAGAGGCAGAATGGGAGGGTAGAGTTGAAGTGTATAGAAGGTCATTTTAAAGATATCATATTATAAATCATTTCTAGCCGGGCGGTGGTGGCACATGCCTTTAATCCCAGCACTCGGGAGGCAGAGCCAGGCGGATCTCTGTGAGTTCGAGGCCAGCCTGGGCTACCAAGTGAGTTCCAGGAAAAGGTGCAAAGCTACACAGAGAAACCCTGTCTCGAAAAACCAAAAAAAAAAAAAAATCATTTCTGAGATGCATAAGTAAATTATAATTACTGATGGAAATAAGCACTTAAAATCTGTAGAAGGGGCGGTGGTGGCACACGTCTTTAATTCCAGCACTCGGGAGGCAGAGGCAGGCAGATCTCTGTGAGTTCGAGGCCAGCCTGGGCTACAGAGTGAGTTCCAGGAAAGGCGCAAAGCTACACAGAGAAACCCTGTCTCGAAAAACCAAAAAAAAAAAAAAAAAATCTGTAGAAGAACATTAAAACTTAGAGAACAGGAATGAAGTCATGGAGAAATTTGGATGGATTTATATATATAAATACAATATAAACTTTGACTATGTATATATATATATGTGTGTGTGTGTATATATATATGTACATGTTTGGTTTTGTACCTATGTGTTTTAAATATAAAAGAAATGAAAAAGCAATAAAATGCATTATCATAAGTAAAAAAGTACAACAATCCACCCAAATTTCTCCATGGAACCTAAGGCTGTGTGGATGCAAGCACTCCGCCAGCCCACTTCCACCCACAGTACCAGCTACTGCTTTCTTGGAGACTTGAAGTCCCACAGAGTCCAAGTTGCTTTTGAATTCCTGATCCCCCTGCTTCCATATCATAAGTGCTGAGATAAAAGACATATACTGCCATGTCTAGCTTTAAAAAAGTGTTTAATGTTATAAATCCCATATCTAAAAGAAGGCTCACTTATTAGTGGCTTTGTGTGACAAATTTAGAACTCAAACCCAGAATGGCTAAAGCAGCTCTATGTTTGTTCTTAACTATGTTCTCATTTAGCATGTGATACTTTTGGTTATTTTATTTTATGTGTATGAGTATTTGGCTTGCATGTATGTCTGTGCACCACCTGTACGCCTGGGAATCACAGAGGCCATAAGAGAGCTTCAGATCCCCTGGAACTGTATTACAGATGCTTGTGAACCACCATGTGGGTGCTCGGGACCAAACCTGGGTCCTGGGTCCTCTGCAAGAGCATCCATCCAATGCTCTTAAGTGCTGAGAAGACATCTCTCCAGCTCCAGTGTTTTGATATCTAAAACACTGTTTTAATAATCAAAGTTATCTTAGGTAGAAATCTAAAAAGCCATTGTTTTTTAAAATAGTATATTGTTTAGGTGTTAGCTAACTGTGTACATTTTCAGATTTTATAATGTGCTTATATATTATAAAAAATTACACCAGTTCCATTTTGATAAGTCTAAATGTTTCCAGGCCTTGAAATAAATCTTGATGAACGCAAATAAACTAGGAAGATGACCAGAGCAATCCCAGACATCACTGAAGTGACATGTCTAGATAGACAGGCTGCTTTTGAAAGCAAAGCACACAGGCCTTTAGGATTTTGGTCCAAGCGGATGAGGAGGGAGAGAATTGCTCGCCTTGTGGTTTCAGACTTCATAACTCTCTCTCACAGCAACTTGTCAAGTATAATAAGCATATGAAATAGTCCTGTGGGAGGCATGAATAATGCCCTCCCAAAGCTTGGGCAGAGACCCACGTGATATGAACCATCACTTGAAAATCCCAGCAAGTGGGCTACCTGATTTCAGAAGATTGGGTGTTCACATTAAGATGGTTTTTCTTCCTAAACATGCATGTATAAATGATAGCATGCATCTCTGCAGCACCAACTAATCCGACCCTAGTGGAATGTAAAGACATTTAATTTCGATGCTTCTTTCCAACTCAGGCTCAGGCTCACTGGAACAATGGAAACTGAAGTCTGGACCCTGCTTACCTTAATGTTACACGCCAGAGCTTTGCCATCGTCTCCTTTAAGCATCAGCTTCATTCCTCGAAGGGATTCCATGGCTCTGATAAAGTCAGTTGACTCCTGGTATTGGATAAAGGCTTCAAATGTTTGCAAGCCGAAGTTAAAACCCCCAAAGCTCCCACCTGTCATCACTTCTCTGTAGGGGTCAAGCATGGGGATATCCACATTCTTGATCTTCCCAAAACTCTCAAAGACTACTCGAAGGATCTCTTCACAGGGCTTCTCTCCACTGGAACCTTTTGGTGCAAACCACTTACAGGGCAAGCCTTCAAAATAGATGGAATCTGGGCTCTTATCATGATCTTGTTCTTCAGCTCCCGCAACCACCGAGGCCTCTTTCTCTTTGGGGAAGTGTTCCCACTCTCCCTGGGCATCGGTAGCCACTACTTTTAAGTCAGTTTTCAAGCCATTTAGCTTGATGATCTTCCCATGTAGCTTCGCTTTCAGGATCTGAACCAAACTTCGGGTTTCAGCCTCACCCTCAAATCGGATGAAGTCTTTTGTACTCTTGGAGAGTCTCACTGTGGTAAACTGGTCAGGGCAAATCAGACTTTTCAGTTGGTCAAGAACTTCCCAGTTAGAGAAGGGCCTCACGGGTTCTATACATTCTGGGAGCAATACGTTGATCATTAATTTTGCTATGGGCTTGAGGTAGAGGTGCTGAGCAGCACAGAGCTCTGTTGCCTCAGAGTTATCATAAACCACTGTGACTGTCATGGTGTCCTCACACCACCTTAGAGGACAAAAGAGAAAAATTTAATACAGATGGAGCAAAACACAGATTTGAACTGTGAAATGGTGTTAGCATTGCTAGACTTAGATCCAACTGATAGAGGGAAAAATATACTATGAGTAGAATTAAAATAGTATCTTATAGCTCTTGAATCTAATAAGCCATTATAGTAGGGTTGTAGGATGTAAGATTAACCAAAAGAGCCAATGGCATGCCTATATGCCAGTAGCAAACAAGCTGAATTAGAGATTTAAAACATGGGGCCAACCCAGGTATGGTGGCTCACGCTGCAATCCCAGCACTCAGGAAATAGAGGTACAGGGACTGCTACTACTCTGAGTCCATCTTGACCAAATGAGACCCTGTCTTAACTACTCCCTTCCCCCAACAATGACAATAATAAAACAGCACGATGCATTTACATTAGCACCAAATCCATGAAATTCTTAGGTAGAAATCTAACAAGTATACATAAGATATTATAAAAGAAACTACAAAACTCTGATGAAAAATATTCTAGAACTAAGTATTGCAGTAGATTCATAAGAAGGCTCAATATGTTCTTTCTGACTAGATCTGTATATTAAATATAATCCCAATAAAAAGCTCAACAAGTTGTATTCTGGATCAAATATAAAATCTAAGTCCAGTGCATGGTGGTGCATGCCTTTATTCCCAGCACTCTAGAGGCAGAGGCAGGCAGAACTCTGTGAGTTCAAGGCCATCCTGATTCACACAGAGAGTTCGTGGCCAGCTAGAGCTACATAATGGGGCCATATCTCAAAAATAAATTTCTAAAGTTTATAATGAAATACAAAATACATATTTTGTATTTCCATATAAACCCAAAATAACCAACTCAGTATTGAAGGATAGTGGGGAAATGTCCGAGTGCCACTCTCTGACTTCAAAAATGATCTAACACCACAGTCATTAAGATAAGATGACACTCCTCAAAGAAACGACAAACAGATTTAGGGAACAGGATAGAAAACTCAGAATAGATTCACATATCATCTATGAATGTATAAAGAAATTAGCTGAGATAATCTTTTCAATGAATAGTGCTGGAATAATAGACATTCAAATGCTCTAATCTAAGTATGGGCCAAACTAGGCTGGAGAGATGGTTCAGATGTTAAGAGCACACATTGCTCTTGCAAAGGACCCAAGTTTGGTTTCCAGCACCCGGTTCAGTTGGCTAAAAATAGCTTGTAACTTGAACTCCAGGAGATATGGCACCCTCTCTGGCCTCCTGTATACATATTTCCCACACATATATACACATAACTAATAACAAAAAGTTTAAATGGGCCAGCCAAACAGGTTTGGGGATGTAGCTGAGAGAGCATTTTCCTACCATGTGTATGCCCTAAATTTGATCTCAACAACAACAGAAAAATGGACAAGATATCTTAACAGACATCTCCCCCAAAATTATACTGATGACAAAAAGAATTTTAAATAGTGACTCTCATAGATTAATTTCAAAGTCTTGGTTACATTCTTCTAAATAGCATTAATAGAGATTAATTTTCTGGACTAGAGGAATAGCTCAGCCATTAAAGGCTAGGCTCACAACCAAAAATATAAAAGATTAATTTTTTGTGGTGCTGGGGAATAAACTCAAGTCCTTGTACATGCTAGACTAGTACTCTACCACTGAACTACATCCCAGACCTTGAATTAGATATTCAGAAATCATTAAAATGACCTAGAAATCGGGAGTGCTTTGGAAAAAAAAATGAATGACTATAAAGAACAAGCTAATTTTTTCCAAAAGACCTATTATCAATGAATATTTAAAATTTTATTACTTTATGTGTATGGGTGTTTCACCTGCATATATAGTACCATGTGTGTACAGTACCCATGGATCCCAGAAGAGAGAGTTAGATCCCCTGGAACTGTAGTTACAAACAGTTGTGAGCCATCATGTGGGTCCTGAGAATCAAATCTGGGTCCTCTGGAAAAGCAGCCAGTCCTCTTAACTGGAGCCATTTCTCCAGCTCTGTCAATCACTTTTTATATGGCCTCTGAGAATTTCAGCTAAAGCAACTAAGCAAGAGAAAAAGATAAATATCCAGTAGGAAAGGAGGAAGTCAAACCACCCATTTGCAGATAACATTATAATATATACAGAAAAGCCTAAAGATTCTACTAAACTCTACCCAAAAATATGTTAGAATTGATAGATAGGTTACAGAATACAAAATCAATATACAAAAGTTAGTACTGGGGCTAGAGAGATGGCTTAGCAATTCAAAGCACTGGCTGCTCTTGTAGAGGACCAGGAGTTTGGGTCTCAGCACCTACAAGGCAGCTCACAACCATCTGCAACTCCAGTTACAGAGTTCTCATCTTCTTTTCTGGGCTCCACTAACATGCATGCAAAACACTCGCACACATTAAATAAAAATAAATAAATCTTCTTTTTGTTTTTGAGGTAAGGGCTCACTATGTATGTCAGGTTGGCATGGAATTCATTATGTAGACCAGACTGGCCTTGAACTCCTTGAACTCACAGAGATCCTGTCCCTGCCTCCTGAGTGCTGGGATTGAAGAGTATACCAACACATCTGGCTTACATTTCTATACAACAATGAACTAAATGAAAAAGAAATCAAGAAGATGATCCCATTTGAAACACCTATAAAGATACCTAGATACTAATTTAACCACAGAGGTTAAATAACTCTATAATAAAACACTGGTAAAAGAAATTGAAACACATACACACACAAACACACACACACACACACACACACACACACAACACAGAGAGAGAGAGAAGAGAGAGAGAGACAGAGAGAGAGAGAGAGAGAGAGAGAGAGAGAGAGAGAGAGAGAGAGGGACAGAGACAAAGATAGACAACAATAGCCTGGAATGATGCCTGGACTAGAAGAATCCATTCTGTGACATGGCTATACTATTCAATACAATCTATTGATTCAATGCAACATCTATCAAAATACTAGTGGCATCCTTCACAGAAACAAGAGAAAACACTCTTAAAACTTGTATGGGACTGCAAAAAAAGCCTGAACTGCCAAAGCAATTCTGAGCAAAAGCTAACACAACAAAGCTGGAGGCATAATAATGTCTGACTTCAAAACATGCCACATGAAACTACTGTAGCTAAAACAGCATGGTACTAACATAAAAACAGACATATTGACCAATGCAACAGAATAAAGAACCCAGAAATAACTAAAGAACTTTTAAAAAGCACCAAGAATATTGGAGAAGTGTCTTCAAAAAATGGTGCTTGGATATATATATATATATATATATATATATATATATATATATATATATATATAGTCTATTATATATGATTGAAACTAGACCACATACAAAAATCAACTTTAAATAGAGCAAGAGACTTCCATGTAAGGCATGAAACTACTGGGAGAAATCATAGGGGAAAACACTTTAGGGTACTGGTTTAGGTAAAACAGCATGGAGGCTCCTGAAAACACTAGAAATAGAACCAGAACTAGACTATGACCCAGAAGTCTCCTAACTGGGCATATGTCCAAAGGAAATGAAGTCAGTATGTCAAAAAGACATCAACACCCCCATGGTTACTGCAGCATTATTCACAATAATCAAGGTATGGAATTAACTGGGATGCTCATAGATGAGTAGATGGATAAAGAAAATGTAGTATAAAAGCACAACGGAATATTATTGAACCCTAAAAAGAATAAGATCCTGTCATTTCCACAACATGGATGGAGCTAAGAAATATTTTGTTATAATAAGCCAGGAACGTAGTGACAAGTATTGCAGGGCCTTCCACAAGGAAACTAAAAGACTTGTTTTCCTAGAAAAAGAGAGTGGAATGGTAGTCAGCACAGGCTGAGAAGAACAGAGGAAGAGGGACTGGGGACTCTGGTTGGTGTGCATACAGAACATCTGGCTAGGCAAGATAATTGCTACTATTCTACAGAACAGTCAGGTAAGCAGAGATAAGAAAAAAATAATTGTATATTTCAAAATAGCCAGTAGGTCAGGTTTTAAATATTCTCCACCCAAAGAAACGATGCATGTCTGAGTAGATGGACATATCAGATACTCTGACTTGATCATTACATTGCACACATATATTGCAATGTCAATTTGTGTTCCATGAATATATATAAAACCAATTAAAATTTTTAACTTTTTAAATGCCCCCCTTTCAAATTGTCACAATTCAGATTCTCAAATTCCAATTTTCCTATGACAGCAATAACAAAAACAGTTGTTCTTATACCTTCTCCAGTTAGTCATAGTCTTTAGATCTTAAAATGAAATTTATGTAGATATTTCATCTTAAATTACTTTCCATGAATAGAGGACTAATTTTCAATTACTGTCAAGGACCTGGTGCATACCAAGTAGTCATGTATTTGCATATATCATAGTTTCAGTGCTATAGTGATGCCCTGGGCAATTAGTGTAACACCTGGCACATAGCTACAAACAATCAATTCCATTGTGGCACCTGTTCCTTAAGGATGCCTCAGACATGATGAGGGTGGAGAAAAAGAGAGGAAGAAGGAGACAGAGATGCACAAAGAGAAACAGAGTCAGAGAAACTGAAAGAGACACAGAGAGGCACACACACATACACACACACACACACACACACATCTCTCTCTATATATATATAGATCTATATATATAGATATATATAGAGAGAGAGATCATAAAGTTGGGTGGGTAGGAACAAGGGGAGGAGCTGGGGGGGAGCTGGGGAAGGGAAACATAATCAAAATATATTGCAGGAAAAGATTTTTAATTAAAAATAGGGAAAAATAAACAAGGAAGGGAAAGAAACCAAGGGAAGATGGAGAAAAGAAGGAAGGGAGGGAGTCATACTTGCTGATAAGATGGAGTACCCATGACAGTTTTTAGAGGAAAAATGGTGCAGAATAATTCACAGTATATTTTCATAAAAGCAATATCATAAACTCATAAAAATAATGTAAAAAGGTATGTATGTCTACAAACATACACATACATGAAGTCTGAAAATATATACTGTCTAGGAAAGGGTCACAACAAATTAATACAGTAACAGTCCCCTTCTACCCCCAATATGTGCCATCACTGGCATCTGACTCCATCACTGAAGTACATATGAGTCATGAATGAAGCCTGTGAGACTAGGGTGGGATTCTCAGAAACTGTGGTGCTGGCTATATCATAGGGTACAGAGGTTATTTTTGAAAACTGCTTTATTGATTTGGGTTGGGAACGTGGCACAGTAGTAAAAAGCTTGTCTAGCACGCAGGCAGCCCTGGGTTCCATCCCCAGTACCATGAAAACATAAAAACTGTTTTAATGAGACATGATTGATCTGTAATAACCCATTTCTATATCATAAACTGAACAAATGCCAACAGCCCACATTTTTAACAAGTCTTGACACATGTACACACACCCGCAGAAAAGCTATCACCATGATCAAGAGATTGGAAACAACCATTATTTTCACAAATTTTCTTGTGCCTTTTTGTAATCCCTCCTCCTGTCTTCAGCAATCACTCATCTACCTGCAAAGCATTTAATTCACAACCCATTTATATTGTAACACAATAAAAATAGATATTTCTTTAAAAATATTTATATATTAATGAACTAGCAGGTACTTTCCTCTAAATCAGAATACTTTCTCAGTTCCAAGGTCAATGTGCCAATCCTTATTTAATTAAATCTGTTAGAGAACCCAACTTTATTCTTGAAAATTGGTCTAAAAACATTTTTAGTTCTCTCCCCACACAATCTCTTTTTTTAATGATCTCTAGGTGTGTGTGTGTGTGTGTGTGTGTGTGTGTGTGTGTGTGTGTGTGTGTGTGTGTTTCTTTGTGCAGCCCTGGCTATCCTGGAACTCACTCTGTAGACCAGGCTGGCCTCGAACTCAGAGATCTGCCTGTGTTTGCCTCCCGAGTGCTGAGATCAAAGGGCACCATGCCCAGCTTAATGATCTCTATTTTTAACCCTGTTTAAATCAAATAAACATATCTAAGCATTATATCCCAGCCTTTAATCACAGTGCTCGGGAGGCAGAGCCAGGCGGATCTCTGTGAATTTGAGGCCAGCCTGGGCTACAGAGTGAGTTCCATGTCAAGCTCCAAAGCTACACAGAGAAACCCTGTCTCAAAAAACCAAAAAAAAAAAAAAAAATTACAGATACCAAGGAAAGTGGAATGTCTTTAATCAAGTTATTAAGCTATTTATAATACTTAAAACCGAATCTAAAAGCCAAATTTGCATTCCAATTTTGTGCTTAAAGAAGCTGGTAATTCTGAATATTATAGGATTAACCTACTACTTTCCAATTGCATTTAAGTCAGCTCAGTAAGATGAAATCCATGCTTGGTACTGTTAATCTAGGCCAGGAACCTGTAGTTGGGGACAACTTACTACTGTTTGCTAAGCCAACACAGCAATAACCTGTCTCCTAAGTTCTTATCTTTATACCCATAGATTAGTACACTTGTCAACCTTCATCAGAGAAACTTCTTTATGTAGTAGATGGGTATTAATGCAGAGACCTACAAGTAGTTAACATGCAGGGAAGAAAATGGTGTGTTCAGCTCTAAATGGTATATCTGCATTATACCCTTCTCCCAAGGCTCAAAATCATCGTGGAAAAGGAGTGGGAAGACTGTAAGAGCTAGATGCGTGGATATCTGCAGTAAAACAATATTTTCTGAACATGACAGCTTTACCACATACATGAAGTCACAACCACTGTGACAGTACACACAAAATACGATCAAGCCAGACAAAATCCCAGCATGGAGTGCAGAGGGAGTCAGAGCCATCATTAGCTCCCTTAGCTGAGGAGCTAGTAGCAATTGATAGCTGCTGGGAGATGGTGAGTTGTTTACTTAAGGGATGGCCCCTGTGAGGCTGCTCATGCTCCACTAGAAGCTTCTACATCCATGCACATACTGGCAGAACTAAGCAGACTCAATTGGCTTATAAAAACACAAAGTTGGGAAGGAATAATGGTGGGAGAGTTTGAGGAATAAATCAGAGGGGAAAGGTACGATGTAGATTTGATGATTTACATTTTTAAAACATAAAGATTAAATTTAAAAATAAATTTGCTAAACAGAAAAGAAGCCTTGTTTCAATTGATAGTAATAGTAGAATTAATTAACACTATTCTCATCATTTTCATCAATCACTATCATACTCATAGACCAGTTACTCAAAAAAGATTTGAGTCTAGTATAAACCATATCCTCATACAAAGAATGTTGTAATTAAAATCTCCATGAATTATCAAAAGTTGAAATCTAAATTTTTTAACTATTCTCATTGCTCTAATTTGCTTTTCTGTTGTTATGATGAAATATAGGTGGAAAGGGTTTATTTGGCTTACACTTCCAGGACACAGTCCATCATTGCGTTAAGTCAGGGCAGAAACTCTAGCAAGAACTCAAGCAGAAACCATGGAAAAATGCTGATTACTAGCTTGCTCATTTGCTTCACTCAGTTAGCTGTTCTTTGCATGGCCCAGTACTACCTGCCTAGGGAATGGTACCATGCACAGAGGGCTGGGCCCTCCTACATTAGTTAGTAATCTAGACAATGCTCCACATACATGCCCACAGGCCACTCTGATCAAGCCAATTCTTTAACGGATGTTCCATCTTCCTGGGTGACTCTAGGTTGTGTTAATTTGACAATCAAAATCATCTAGGACACTCTATCCTTTACCAACTTGACACATGAGCACATCACTGTTAAATCATAATATTTCCTTTCTTGTTTGTCTCCAAGAGCTCATGTTAATATCATAATATAAAATACAGTACAACTTTAAAAGTTCTATAGTCTTTAAAAATTCCAGTGCTTTAAAAGTTCAAGGTCTCTTTTCTGTGGGCTCTTATAAAATTAAAAACAAGTTAAAAAAAACTTATTACAAAAGGGAAGAACCAGAGCATAGGAGCAATTATGCTTAAACAAGATCAAAATCCACAATGCAGCTCAATATTTGACATCTGGAACTCACTCATGATCTTCTGGGCTTCAAAGAACTTGGGTAACCCCACTTAAGCTCTGCTATCTATAAAATACACACCTTGTCTCGTAGACTTAGCCAGGCTCCACTTCCCACTTCCCACTGCCCTTGGTGAACATCCTAGAATTCTGGAATCTCTAATATTCTTGGGTCTCCCCTGCATCTGAGGTTTAACCTTCACCAGTGGCCTCTCAGAGCCTTTCTGGAGTAACGCCAAACCTGCCAGAAGGCACCAAGCCTCAGCTGCTCTCCATGGCCCATTCATGTCTTCAAACCAGTACCATACAGGTGACTCTTACACACTGACAAGTTCAGCTGTCAGCTTGAGATGCCAACTTGGCTCCCCTGAATCACAGCTTTTGTGTTCTGACTGTGAGAAAACACTTGCCAGAAGATTTCACTTCAATTACGCTGATCTCTTACTAATCACAGCTGATTCTTCAGCCCCAGCTGACTAGCATCCATTGTCTCCGTGAAACTGGTTTCACATTAGTGGTGCTGGTCTCTTGTTAATTACAGCTGAGTCTTCAGCCCCAGCTGACCAGCAACCACAGATTCTTAATCCAAAATATCACACAAATGGCCTCAATAGTCTTTGCTTCCTTCTGAAACTTCACAATCCAAGCCTCCATTGCCTTCATGTCTCTCAATATTCTTATCTTCCAAGCTCCCACTAGACCAGCCCATTAAGCCCTGAGCACTCAATGTTTGTTTGTTTGTTTTCAGTTTAAAGTGCCCAAATCCTCCTCAATCCTCCAACAAAATAGTCCAAAGGCATACAAAGCCATATGGTCAGGTTCATAACAGCTGCAACACCATTCCTGGTGCCAATATGTGTTCTAGATAGCTTTTCTGTTGCTGTGATAAAACTCTGATGAAAAACAATTTGTGAAGGAAAGGGTTTATTCAGCTTACACTTCCAGGTCATCATCATGCAAAGTCAGGGCAGGAACTTAAATCAGCTGTGTGATGTTTTCATTGTGAGCTAATAAAATGAAGTCATTTTATTTATTAAAATAAAAACCTTATGATTGCTCAACCATACTTACACAGCATTTTTTTTTTTTTTTTTTTTTTTTTTTTTTTTTTTTTTTTTGGTTTTTCGAGACAGGGTTTCTCTGGGTAGCTTTGCGCCTTTCCTGGAGCTCACTTGGTAGCCCAAGCTGGCCTCGAACTCACAAAGAACCGCCTAGCTCTGCCTCGGGGTGGCACAGCATGTATTCTACAAGTATCGCTTTGTTGTTGTTTGTTTGGTTGTTTTGGTTTTTTGAGACAGGGTTTCTCTATGTAGTCCTGGCTGTCCCGGCACTTTGTAGACAAGGCTGGCCTCGAACTCCCAGAGATCCACCTGCCTCTGGCTCCCAAGTGCTGGGATTAAAGGCATGCACCACCACACCTGGCTTTACCAGTATCTTGTGTCCAGAGCTTTATTAGAACTTTTCACACACATGCTTCCAGCATTAGAACAATCCTGGGAGAGTCCCAGGAAACATGGCTGCTTTCTCTATTCATCAAGCCATCTGATCTTCCACCATCTTGTCTGCTCTTCCCTGCTTTTCTACCTAGGAGCAAAGCTGCCTAGATAACAGTGAATATGAGCTTAGGGCTGAGGAGACAGACTAGAGATGTTCATGGCCCAAGGCCAACTCAAATTCTGGAATCAGCATCCAAAGTCACTCCAGTAGTTTCCCTCAGTTCAGGACGGACTAGAGAAATTCATCCAGTACTTCATGGAATTATATATAATTTTTTTAGTGAAATTGGCTTTGAAAGAGTAAAAGCACTTGTGTCACAGGAAAAATACACATCAACAGCCACTCCTTGGTTTTTCTCACTCTTAGTCATTTGCAGTCAGAATATTAGCAAGGCCATTTGAATGAAGGATGTGCAAAAAGTAGCAGCAGGAAAAAAATGGGACAATCTACACAACCCAAATCCTCTCTGAAAGTGGTTCTTTGTTGCCTTTCTTCTCCAGGCTTTTGAATCTTAAGGTTGTCATTTTGAAAGCACCTAAGACATATTAAATTCTACCAACACATTATGGAAGTCAGCAGGACAGCCAACATCTATTTGGGTCAAGCCAACCTAGCCCCATCTCCAATCTTCTGGCAAATACAGAGTCCCCAGTCAACCATGATCGAATACAAATATTCCACAGCTCTTCAGTCAAGATGCTCACATATCCAGACACATCATTAACCTAGACATCATTTCAAAAACTGAGACTGACCATGTGCTCTGATCTTTGAATAATGTCAAAAATCACATCATTAAACTGTGCAGCACTCAATTTTGCAATAGTAGCCAATTTATGACCTTCTGTGGAATTCCCAGATTCTGGTGGTTTGAAAGAACTCATATAAGACACAGGGGATTTCTGGACAGAAAAGAAAGGGATTTTAGAGACCTGTAGCCATTCAGGAATGACAGATTTTCAACAATGAATTCTAAGAGGGAGTCTCTTCTCTTCTACCACTACTGAGACTCAGCTGCAAGGCAGAGTTCAGTGTGGGGAACTATAATCTTTCAACAAAGAAAACTGACCAAGCATGGTGACACAGGCCTTAACATCTCAGGGATCTGGAGGTAGACACAGAAGGATCTCTAGTTCAAGGCCAGCATAGGATATATAACATGATCCTGTCTCAAAACCAAACCCAAACAAAAGGGGATTGGAGGGGATGGGAAGAAGGGAGGTAATCCAGGAAAGGAGAAAATAAGACTCATTAATTTGTTTCAGGCAAATTAATTTCCTGTTTTCCTTATGCACAAAACCCTGAGCCCCATTCCCAGCATCACATATATCAGCCATGGGGGACATAAGCCTGTAATCCCAGCACTCAGGAGAGACAGGAGGGTCAGAAGTTCAAGACCATCCTTGAATAATAGGGAATTTGAGGCCAGCCTGGGATACATGACACCACGTCTCAAAAACAACCAATAAATAAGTAGATAAACAAGCAATCAAACAAATAAATGCTGTGTTTACATGACTCTGCATGCTACTGTATATAAGAGTGAGCCCGTGGCAGCAAGGGAGGAAGCTAGTTAAAAACTATATGCACAAAGTAGCTGGCAGACCTGTCTAACAAGTCTTTTGGTCGTTTTCCCTTTCTTTATTGGGAAACACCTTTTCCCAAACACCCCCAGTCAAGAAAGCTGCTCTCTACCTTGGATTAATTAACCACGATGCTGCAGACTTACTGCTTTCTCTTATACGCATGGGGGAAAAAGGCCATCGGGGATTTAAAGGAATGTGGCTGAGTATCTGCCAGGCTCTTGCTTCACTCCTTGAATAATCTGAGTATTATTCGTGGGAAATGCTTATCACGACATTGCCAGTGTTTTGCAGCTTCTAGCTTCAGTCTGAAAATTACCAGCAAAATTGTGCCTACCAGTCGCCACCTAGAGGGGAAAAGCAACCTATACACCAGGGTGTACTCGTGGGTTTCTGAGAGCATGTCTCCCAACCTTTTTAAAACCCCAAGGCGACTTTATTTGAATCCAAGTCCCATGAAATAGGATATATTACCCAATACCTTATGTGGGAAATGTGTCAAAGAAGGAAATGTCACAGAGGCCACGATTCATGGGAACTCTTCATGGTGAGCACTGTGCTGTGGCATCCTACAGCAGGAACACTGTCAGAGAGACACAGGTACAAAGTCAAAAGTGAATGAAGTCATTGACAAATAAGTAACACAACTGTCTATCACGTTCACCGGGGGCAGCTTGTGAGGTTTACACAGTTGTACTCACACATTGCCACTCTTCAAGCTTTGCACCTGCATGGCTAGCAACTCCAGATATTGATATGTAAAAATTATATACAGAGAGGTTCTATATGGGGTTACTATAGCTTCGGTCAATGTTCTAGTTAGCGTTGACTGTCAACTTGTTATAACCTACAGTCCTCTGAGAGGAAAGGCTCAATTGAGGAGTTGCGTAGATCATGTTGACCTATGGGTATGTCTGTGGGGGCTTGTCTTGATTAGTAATTGATGTAGGAGAGCCCAGCCCATTGCAGGCAATACCATCCCTAGGCAATAGGTCTAGGGTTATGCAAGAAAGCTAGCTAAACATGAGCTTGTGAGTGAGCTAGCAAGTGATATTCCTTTATGGTATCTGCTTCAGATTCCTGCCTTGGAATCCTGCCTTAACTTCTCTCAATAATAGATTGGGACCTGGCAATAAGCCAAATACACCCCCTTCCTCTCCCTAAATTGCTTTCTGTCATAGTGTCTCATCAAGCAACAGAATGAAACCAGTGCAGTTAGCTTTCCCTTCTCTTTAGGGATTTGTGTTTTCTTTTCTCCTGATAGAGTCTCCCTATGTAGCCCTGGTTAGCCTGGAATTCACTATGCAGCCCAGGCTGGCTTTGAGCTCACCATCCTCCTGCCTCACCCTCTTAACTACTGGAATTACAGGCCAGAGCCATCACTCCTGGTTCCTTTTTTTTCTCCTGAAAGAATATTACCTGTTTTAAAAGAGTGTTACTCTGCACTATTATTATAAGAATGAACACTTAGCATGAAAAGCTCTGTACAAAGCTTTTAAAAATTGTTTCTTCAAAATCTACTACGTCAAGGGTCAGGAATAATCACATACAGCTACATTACCTTTTGTCAAATTGGTCTCCTGGAGCATCAAGCCAAAGAATCAGGCCATCAGCAGAATTATCATGCCTGATCCCTTTCCAGCCCGGCTCACACTGGATCATTATCATTTTAGGTATGATGCCTATGCTAGTATATTTTGGCACCCCGAAGCACCTTTAATTTGCATTTAATTTTATGTGGGCTGAAGCTCTGCCAACCTGAGATTCATGTTCAACTGCCTATTCATTGTCTCCAGTGGAATTTTGCCTTGGCATCGCAGCCAAACAAGTGCACCTGAACTCTTAATTCCCATCCCCAAACCTGCCCTCTACTTCACACTAGCTCCTTCCCACCCAGTAATTTTCATTTCCTGAGTATAGGCACCTCCACCCAGGGGATCAGGCTAGAAACCTAGGAGTTACCCTCCCTTCCTCTCCATTTCAATCCCTTCACTTCTAATACATATTCCAAACCCATTCCCCTGCTGCTGCTACCTCCTAATCTAATCCGTCTAATCTGTCATCACCCTAACCTGAATCGTTTAGAAGCTTCCTAACTAGCCTTTCTACTTCCATCCTTACCCTAAATAAGTGCCAATGTGATTTAAAATCAAAACTTTTGCATATTTTTTGAGACAGGTGTGCACACTGTAACCCAGATTGGCCTAAAAGTCATAATGTAACCCAGGCTGGCCTCAAACTCACAGCAATACCTCTTGGGTACTGGAATTAGGCATGTGCCACCATGCCTGACTTAAAACACCCTAAGCCAAATCATGTCAGATATCTCCAGTGGCTTGAAAGGAAATCTATACTTCTTACCTTTGAAATATGGCCTCAACCTGCTTCCTTCAATTCGTGTCTGCACCTAAATTTCCTCTCCATCCCAGTTCCACTGGCCTCTTTACTGGACCCAAGCGCATTAGGTATACTGTTCGGGGCTTTTGCATTGTCTCTTCTGTAGAACATGTTTCCCTTAACCAAGATTTCTTCATGCCTGGCTCCTTTGTTTTTCGAATTTGGCTCAATGTCCAGTCTCCTCCTCAGAGATGCTATCAAAAACACACTGTCCTCCTAATATCAGTGCTCCCCAGTCCGCTTGAGTTTGTACCCCTTTCCTTCCTTCCCTCAACTCTTAAGTTTCATCAGAGCAAGAATTGCATGTCTGCTTCCCCAGTGTTACCTTGGAGCCTGCAACAGCTGGAAGACAGGGGAAACTCAATAAGCCTAAAGCCAAGTTAACAGAAACCTTGCCTGACAACTCTTTTCCAAAGCTATTGCTTCTGTATTTAGAATGCTGACACCAGCATCTCAAGGCCAAGAGTGCAATGGTAATTCGGGCTAGCATGCTCTTTTGGACTAGACCTACTAACCCTAGTGAACACTGAGAGTAATTCAGGTGTCCCTACCAATCTCCTACTCAGTTAGACACACTGGGGGCTATAGTGATGAGTCTTAATGAGTTCAACCTCAAAGAATTGGGTCTAAAGGGAGAGAAATTAGGACAAATAACTGGAATCTGATGCAGAAAATACCATAAGAGGACTAGAACACTTTGTGCCACAGATTAGCAATGGTACAATTAACATTTGTTCATATGAAATGAATGTCAGATTTGAGAATATGCTCTGTAGGCATTAAATGTGCTACTATTGCGCCCTTAAAGAACAATGGTATGCGTATAAGAACAATTTTAGTTGTCATAACAATTGCCCTGGGGAAGAACATCATCACTATTTGGGAAACAGAGGGCCGCTAATGCTAAATGCCCTGGACAGACCTGCATAATGTTGCCTAGTGCCAACACAAAAGTGGTTTATACCTATCTAGAACACAGAGTGCTTTCAGGGCTAGGAAGATGGTTCAGTGGGTAAAGCATACAAGTGGTAACCACACCAGTGTGAGGATGTGAGTTCTGATTCCCATAATCCATGTGTGCCTGGACGAGTATTGTGTCTATAACCCCAATGTTCCCATGGTGAGATGGGAGATAGAGGCAAGAGAGTCCTCAAAAGCTCAAAGACCAGCTAGTCTGACAAATGCAACAGTAAATACCATGAGATTCTGTCTTAAAACAAGGTAGAAGCTCAGGACTGACACCCTAGGTTGTCCTCTTCCTGCCTCACATGTATATGCTCTCCTCTCATACACATGAACAAACATATGTCATACACAGAAACACACAACAGATTTAAACCTTTCAGAGATTTCTAGATTAATAATTTTAACATGCTATTCTTTAAGATATTTTTTTATTTTTTTTGAGGTTATAATATATCATTCCCCCTTCCCTTTCCTCCTTCCAAACTAGCATGCTATTTTTGTTTTTCTTCTGTTTTTACCCTGAACTGTTTTTTTTAATATTTTGACCCAAATCCTATATACATTCAGAATGCAACAGAAAGAAAACCAGAGTCTAAGAAAAGAATAGAGAATAAATATTCAACAGAATGTGTCATAATATAACCAGGCCTGAGGAAAGAAGCTGCCTATGGATGATGCTCATTTCCTGACAGCCCTCTCTTCCACAATGATCTCTAAATGCTTCGATTATGTTCATTTCACATAGGCAGTGCTGTGGGAGGTCGGCTGACAAACTTCTGATTACAGGGGAAGGCAAGAAAATAATCTTGAATTGGAATCTTCCTAGGTGGGGCTTGTTTCCCTTGGGCAGGAGTACAGGGACTACCGGGGCCACCAGGAATGAAATGCAGGAGAAACAGCACTCAGCTCCCCCCAGCTACAGGAGTCCATTCTGGAAAGCTCAGTCTTTTGTGGGTGAAATAACCCAGACCTTCTAGAACTTCAAGATGAGCTATAAAGATCTTGGTTTTTACCAAGATCTCCAGCTTTTCAGTGTTGACCTTCCCTCAATTCAATTGCTTTTTCAAGTAGTATAGCCTGCCAGGCGTGGTAGCTCACACCCTTAATCCCAATACTTAGAAGGCAGAGGCAGTGTATCTCGGTGAGTTCAAGCCCAGCCTGGTCTACATGCTAAGGCTCTGTATTAAAAATAAAACAGGCCGGGCGGTGGTGGCGCATGCCTTTAATCCCAGCACTCGGGAGGCAGAGGCAGGCAGATCTCTGTGAGTTCGAGGCCAGCCCGGTCTCCAAAGCAAGTTCCAGGAAAGGTGCAAAGCTACACAGACCCTCCCCACCTCAGCAGCCGTAACCTACATCATACCCCAATGCTATGCTCACTTCCCCTTTTTAGTTGAGCCAGTCTTCCTTGAGGTGATGCCGAGCCCCTCACCAAACAGCCCCTCCCAATACAAATTTTACCCACCCTTCAAAGCCTTCTTCACAAAACCTTTACTGTGACAGAAAACAATAACAGCCACGATTACCTTTGAGCACAAGGAATTCTAGGTTTAAATCCCACCTCTGCCACTGAGTAGCTAGGGGATTTTTCTTGGGTTTATTACCTAAATTTTTTGCACTTTAGAAGATCCATGTGGAGTATCCCTTATCCAAAATGTTTGCGATCATAAATGTCTATATATAAAGTGAGACCCAAGTAGAAACACCGAACTCATTCATGTTTCACATGCATGTTTTATGTGTAGCCTCAGGGTTATTTTAGACAATATTTTTTAATGCAGCTTCATTTTACAGCAGCCTTATCATAGAAGGGCATATGTGGACTTTTCCACTTGTGGCATAATGACAGTATTCAAAAAGTTACAGATTTTGGAGTGTTTTAGATTTCAGGTTTTTGGATTCAAGATATTCAAAGCCCTAATAGTGACTAGTACCTACCTCACAGGGATTTTCCTTCTTTTTATCTTTTACATGTGTATAAGACAGGGTCTCATGTAGTTCAGGCTAGCCTCCAACTATCTAGCCAAGGATGACCTTAATTCTTCTGTGTCTATCTTCTGAGTACTGGATTAATAGACATGAGCCACCATGCCCACATTTCCTCATATATATGATTCTTGGATGCAAATCAAGTACTTGGCCCCAAGTAAGCATTCAACTAATATGAGCCCTTATTATTATGGCTACTCAATTTTCATTGGCCGTCCTTCTTTATGTGCCCCAGTTCTTACACTGCCTCTTCTGAGAAATACCCCTCTGGATTCCATGCAGTCTGTGTTTGCTCCAACTGTGGCCAGGGATTGGCCTGCCTCCATCTGCAACTGACTTAAAAGCTTCTTTAAAGACCATGAGTATGCTGGAAACAACAATTTAAAAAAACCCTCTGTAGACCTGAATGGACATTGAATCAGTATTCTTAAACTCCTACCACCTCCAAAAGAAGTCAACAAAAACCCTTCTCTCAGCTACTGATAGTTAATGGCTTGGGGTGGGGTGGGAGGAACAGTCAGTTTTCTTTAAGGGTCTACCATGTTCCAGTGGAAGGTCCCCCATCCATGAATATATAGGCAGCACAAACTAGACTATATGGGTTTTTTTTTAAAGAGGACATGGTGTTGCAGGAGACCTGAGAAGAATTAGGGGAAATAATGGGGCTAAATATGATTAAAATACTTTGTATGCATGTATGAAATTCTCAAAGGATTAATAAAATATTATTTATTTTAAAGGATTCTATAATTATAATTAAAGTAAGACTGTTTTTCCATCCTGAAAAACAGAAGTTCCTTTCTCTGGCAAAGGCAGGGATGCATGCTGGGAAAATAAATGCATAGCTAGTCTCAGCAGAAAGCTGCCTCTCTCTCTCTCTCTCTCTCTCTCTCTCTCTCTCTCTCTCTCCCTCCCTCCCTCCCTCCCTCCATATCTCTCTCTCTGTGTATGTATATATGTGTCTCTGTGTGTCTCTGTCTCTCTCACTCACTCACATACACACACACACACACACACACACACACACACACACACACACACACACACCATCACCACCATTTTGTATTGCTTGATCTTCAAATCCACATTTCCTAAGCTCCAAGCCTCACCATTTTTCTAATGCTAGAGATGACATGAAGCCAGTAAAAGGCTACACTTTACCTGAATGTATGCTAGCAAAAACAGACAAATGGACCACACTTCAGGTGTGATCTTTGGTTAAGAATCAATGGGAAACCTTGGGTCCACCTACTGCAGAAGATGGTCTCTGCATGCCCTACCCTCTACCTTATGATTCCCGGTCAAGTCAGCCCCATCCATCCTCTCATGTGTAGCAGCTGGTATTCCCTGGGCACCAGTGCCTGGAGGCTTATTCCACTGTTCTGTGTGCTTTACAAGAACTGAAGTAAAAAATACTTTCATGTAAGTTACCTCATGCTTCAAGTTACTCCATCCTTTTGTGTGGACACAGTCCACACACAGGAATAAAAAAAAAAAAACAGAGCACAGAAAATGTGGCTACTAGAATCTCGCATGCTTAAAATTCCTTTTTAAAAAAAATGAATTTGAGAGATTCCCAACTACATTTTCTTAAGGTCATCACTATCAATTATACTGCACAACCTTAACATTCTTTCAACAGTATGGGGTTTCAAAGTCAGATTTGAGGCAGAAAGAACACCAGGCAAAATGGGCATGATCTTTGAGACCCTGTGGCAAATAATAAGGCCCTGGTGTTCCCCATGCTGTGTTCCCCATGCTGACTTCCAGGGTTCCAATCAGCACCCTTAGAGTTAGTGGCATTCAAAAGTGCTCAGGTAGAAATTGGATTCAAATAAAATCACAATAAGTAGGTGATAAATGTAAAGAAGGCACCAGTCCCCAATGACTAACATGCTCAGGGATAGCAGTATCCACAGCATGAGTCTTCTCTGACCCTCCTGCCCATCTACCCAAGCTCAAGACTTGCACTCCAAAGGCTTTGAGGGGGAGCCTGCTTTCTTGGTCAAATTTGAAGCAATTTAATTACACCCACGCTAAAACCTCAAGCTTAGATTCAAGCTCCCAAAGCCAAGAACCTGGTGGTCATTAGAGAGCAGAGGCGACAGACCATGGCTAGTGGTTAACTGGATGAATGCCGCGGGTACAGGTTGAGAACCAGAGGCCTTGACTTATGCATCCAGTAGGGAGGACATCCTTCAGCTTTCCTAAGCAATCTAGTGCACCCTAAGGGAAAGCTTCCAGTGACCTCGGCGGCAGCAGCAGCCACAGCGCCCCCTAGTGCGGCACCAAGAACCGAGCGAGCAGCCTGACAGATCCAAGGGGAAAGCCTAGGAACATCTCTAGAAAACCCGACTCCAGCTAGATAGAACAGGCCTGGCTACCCGGGTCCTCTAGGAAGCCCCTCCCCAGTCCCCATTCAGGGTCCCGCGCGGCCCTGCCTGCCAGGCACCCATGACTCTGGTAGGCCACGGCGGCCAGCCAACCGGGATGCAGAAGGACGCGGCCGCCTGCAAGATTAGCAGAGCTGGGGCATTTACCGGGCGCCTCGGCAGCCGCTCTACCTCCGCGCTTGGCTCCGCTGGGATAGCGGAACCGCCACTGCTCCTGCCACCGCCTCCCTCCAGCCGCCGCAGTGTCAACCATCAACGCTCCCGGTCGCTCTCTGTGACTGCTGCGGGCGAGGCCAGCTGTTGAATGGCTCAGGTCGCGACACTGAGGCGTCCTCGCCGCATCCAAGACGGCGACGCAGGCGCGCGTGCCCGTGCCAACGCCCCGTGCGCCCCTCGCCCCGCTGCAGGCCCAGTGAGCTCCCTGGTGGATGCTTCCTGGATCCTGACTGGGGGCTGCAGGCTGCGGGCTCACACGCCTGCCAGCTCGCTCCCCTCGGTGGGCTCCTGCGCGGAGCCAATTGCCTCCCCTCGTGAGCTCCGCCCCCTTCGCTGCCATCCTTCAACTTGCCCGCAGAACCAATAGCAACCACCGACTAGACCCGCCCCTTGGAGTTCCCCAGGGCCAATCGCCTTCTCCTGAGCAAACATTAATGTAACCCCCGCCCCTCCCGTGCAGCAAGCTGGAGCCAAAGTTAATACCACTGCAAGGTTCTGACCAGCCCAAGGTTTTGTCCAGGTTACTCACCCCCCACCCAATTATGGGATTTAGAGATTGTAAACACTACCATCACCACCACCACCACCACTAAAGTAATACCATTGCAAGGTTCTGACCAGCCCAAGGTTTTGTTCAGATTACTCACCCCCTCACTCCAGTTATGGGATTTAGAGACTGTAAACACCACCACCACCACCACCACCACCACCACCACCACCACCACCACCACCACCACCACCACCACGTTATTTCTTTCAAAGAAATTAGTATAGGAAAGCTAGCCAAGACTGTGGAGATGCAAGAATGAGGACCCAGACCAGATCCCTGACACAGATGTAAAAGCCGGGATGTGGCAGGGTGAATCTGTAATCCCATTGCTCAGGGAATAGGAATAGGGCAGGAGGTGGAGATAGTAGGCTTCCTGGACCTTGCTGGTTAGCCAGTGTAGCCAGTTGGTGAGTTTCAGGTTCAATGAGAGACCCTGTCTCACAAAATAAGGTACAGAGCAATGAGGAAGACACCCGACACTGACCTCTGGCCTCCACACACTTGCACACATGCACACATTTTTTTTTTATAAAGAGAGGAAAAAACAGCCTGGAAAGAGTGTTAACCACCATTATAGCTGAGAACCAGCCACTCACTTGACCAGATCTTATCCATCAAATAGTCAGCAAGGGCCTGAAAGAATGTGCACTAGTTGTGTGTTTATTTTCTTTGAGTTGTCCATTGTCCCAGTATAGGAGCTTGCGGGGAAACTTCCAGGGACCAGTCACCAAGACTCTGTGGCTCTGTGATGGCCACTTGGGTCTCTGGCTTGAGGATAAGAATGTGAACCTTGCCTGTCCTTCTCCGTGGTGATCTAACAATTTGGAGACTATTCTGGCCCACTGTTCCAGACTCTGTTGTTCAAAGACACAAATGAAGGGTCTTCTCTGAATGTAAGCCAATTGCTGTAAATCTTTGGAAAGTAGACACCAAGAACTGATTTGCCCTCACTCCTTAGCCCCACGCACGGAGAAGACCAAGGAGTCACAGCCCTTGCCTAGAGGACCTTTCCTAGAGTTCTCCAAATTGGCATTCACTTTCTCGAATGACAAGTCACAAAGCTGACACTCATTAGATTTACTGTCAACTCCTTCCCTGGGGGAGGTTCTCGAAGCAGCAGCTGTCATGGGGCTGTTTTCTGCTTGATTACCTGGTGTGGGGGGTTAATGTTAATTTCACTCTCTTCTGTCAAGATCCCTGCTGCTCATTCTGTCCTAAATAAATCTTCGCCTCTGCTTGATGTTCAGACTCCCATCCTCTTTACACAATTACCACAGAGCCCCTAACTGGCCAACTTGCCTCTAAACTTTTATGCTCCTGGCTAGGAAGGCTCCCAACCCTCCTTTCCTTGTCCATTTCACAGAAGAAGCCATAACTCTGGCTCTAAAATATAATATATAATAGGGTCCCCACACTGCATCCCAACTTAAAGGCCCACCACAGCTGCTAATGTTTTTCCACTCCCCTCTTGCCCCCACTGCTCTTAGAGTAAGGTCTCAACTAAACCAAAATTCCTGCTGTTTCTCCAGTGAGCTATATTCTCTCTCATGCCTTTTATGCAAAGTCTAGACTAACTTGATCCCTATCCTCTTCTGCCTGACCTACAACTCATGGGTGTATCTTTTTATTCACTATGCAAATACGCTATGCACACTCACCATGTGTCAAATACTTGGGGGTGTAAGATGTGGAAGATTAAAATAATATATAAGATTAATAGTTGACTATCCACATGTCTTAGGCATGGAATACATTCTGTGAATTGCTTTTCTTGTAAGATTACAAATGTCTAAGAGTGGATGCCTCCACAAGGAGCTCCTGAGAAGGGTGTAAGTAACAGCCCTGCTTCCTTAGCATCGGCAAACAGACATCAAGGCTGTTAATTGGTTTTGGTTGTTGGGGGCTGGAAATTAAATTTAGGACTTCACACATGCCAGCCAACCACCCAGCTATACACACACACACACACACACACACACACACACACACACACACACACACACCAGTTCCTTTGGACTTCAGATATGACCAAATGAATGAGAGGTTGGGGAAAATGAAACGGTTTTTCTTTCTCCCTTGTTGAGTAGCACTGAATGGTATTTAAATTCATTTCACGAAGTTTGCCAATTTGAAGGCTAGAGATTATGGCCTTTTTCTTTCATATCCAGTCTAAATTTTAAAACTCAACTTATTAAAATGTTGTGTGTCCTGCTTTTTTTCTCTTGCTTGTGTATCATATCAAATAAGAAACTGATAGCATGTTGTAGCTGTTAATGGTCCAAAGAACAAGCACATGAACAGGAGTGTATGTTGTCAAAATGAACCAATTGCAATCTTGAAATTACAGAGCTTTGGTATTAAATAGGTTTTTTAAATTAATTTTATCAAAACTCAGGTGCTTGAACTGCCACTGTGGGGTAGATTTTCATGTTCCTTACAAAGTTCTTATTCTTTGGCCTCTACAAGCATGCTTTGTTATTACTGTTAAAACAAATGAAGTCTACACAGCTGAGTTCACCACATCTGGGGTAATTTGTGATTTTCCCAGATGTTCCCGTCCATCCTTTTCTTCTCTATAGTTCGAAATGTCCTTTTTCCAAATTCAAATCCCATTTAGAAGAATCACATAGTAACATTAGCTAATTATTAACATTTGCATAAGGAAAGGAGCATGGCTTTATGGGAAAATTTTAAAAGTACTTGTACTGAATTGCAATTTTCAAAGTGTTTTACTTCTTTTATCATATTTTATCCACATAATAACTTAGGTAAATACCTTGCTTTTCATTTTACAGGGAAAAAGCTACCATTCTTTAGGGTATTTGGACTATTGTTCTGCCATTAACCTTGGGACGTGTGACCATGCCATTCTAGAATTCAGTGTCTCTCCAGGTATCTTTTGTCGATAATCTGTTCCTTCCTGCTTCCTGAGCTAGGAAGACACTGTGGCGTGGGGGTGATTAGAGATTTTAATGGGGACAGGAAGTCATTCTGGTATCAACTGTACTTCTAGATAGGACTTGTACTGGTAGAATGCCAATACAGACATCACAGAAACAGTGAAAAGCAGGAGGAAAATGGGAATCTCAAACAAGAAGCTCTAAACTCAAAACTCACCTGTCTCATTTCAGATCTGATCCCAAAACTACAGCTTGTTTGCTCTACTGACCTAAGAGTCTTCTAAGCAAACTTTGATTAAAGAGTGCTTTGGCAAACTATTTGATCATCTTCAGACAATGGTAGCCAAAATAAATTATATTTAGCTATCTGTTGAGCATCCCCTGCTTCTTCTGGGTAGCAATGAGGCCAGATAAGAAACCAAGGCCTGCGCAGCTGGTGAGACGGCTCAGTGGTAAAGATACCTGCTGCCTCGAGCCTGAATGACCTGAGTTCAGTCACAGGACTCACATGGGAGAAGGACAGAACCGACTTCCACGAGAAAAAGTTAAAACAAAAACAACAACAAAAAGACACTGTGGCCTAAAGTCTTCATTTGGAAGGAATATCAGCAGGTCAATGTCACTTTACCTAAGTCTCCAGGCCATAGGCCCTTCCTCCTCCACATTCATTTATTTACTAGAGAAGGCTGTAGGAGCCTTAAGATGCAGCTCATTAAACACAATGTATTTGCTTAATCTTACTGAGAAAATACAGGCTTTATGCTGAATATAAAAGGAATCCATGATACCAGGTGAGAAGTGATTTTCAAACTGGTTGGACCAGAAACTGAAAGCTAATTCCTAAAATAATAACCCTACTTAGTAGTCTGTTCTTTTGAGAGTGATTAAAAACATGTTTAATTATAGTGGAATCAGTTCTGGCTTATACACATTTAATCACTTTGCAGTAAATGGCTCTAAAGTCAGAACAAATAACGCTAACCTACTTCACTGAGTTTTTACAAGGATTACTTAATTAATAGTAAGGTTTTCACAAGTCTTCTTTAACAGTGGCCTTAGAACTCTAGAGACTCAACTTTTAGCCAGGTTCTGCCTGCAAAGGCTGTGTGGCCTACAGTGATTCACTTAACTTCTCTGGGCTCGGTTTCTTCAATTGTAAAATGGGGAAGAATTGGGTCTTTACTTTTGAGGCTACCATTCTAATACTCTAGAACTCACCATCATCATACTTTTTCAATAAATGAAAACTGCAAAAATCTTTTCTCATGCCCCAATCTGGGATCCCTGAAAATTTTTCCAGAATGTCTCATCATCCCTAGACACAGTCAGTTGAACATGCTGACCTCAGCAAAAGTGTCAAATTAAGAATAGAGTACAATGACGAGTTAGGTGTGGTGGGAACTCTCAGGAGCCTGAGATAAGAGGATCAAGGTTTTGAGCTACTAGCAAGGGTGAGTCTAAAAAAGATGCTAACACTAATCTCATCCCCATCCCTCAAAACAATTACAGAGCACAGAAGACAGTGTCATGACGATACAAAAGGAAAGAAGAGCACAGAGTCTAGACTTACATTCATCATCGGGTGAGCAGAAGGCATTGCTTATCGTGCAGGTGCACACTTGCTCCTTCCCAGCCAAAGATTTCCTTAATATGTCTCTTCTCTAAAATGGATCAGAGATCCTCACTGCCAGCTCCCAAAACACTATGGCTATTAATAAGAAGACTGGAAAAGAGATTTTTTTTAAATAAAATTACATTATACTAGGTAGAAAGAAATATGTAATTTGGCCGGGCGGTGGTGGCGCACGCCTTTAATCCCAGCACTCGGGAGGCAGAGGCAGGTGGATCTCTGTGAGTTCGAGGCCAGCTTGGGCTACCAAGTGAGTTCCAGGAAAGGCACAAAGCTACGCAGAGAAACCCTGTCTCGAAAAACAAACAAAAAAAAAAAAAAAAAAAAAAAAAAGAAATATGTAATTTAAAGGAAGCTAAAAATAATACAATATGCCAAAATGTCAACAGTGCTAATATCTAGACGGTAGACTGCCCCTGTCACTTTAGCATTTTAAATACATACTTTAATGGAAACTAGTGGTGAGCACCTGTGGTTCCAGTTACCTAAGAAGCTGAGGTGGGAGGATCAAGGGAGGAGAGGAAGTTGAGGCCAGCCTGAGCAATACTCCAAGATCCTCTCACTAATAAACAAATAAAACAAAAAGTAATGGGCATGTATCTGTTTAATAATCAGCACACACACGTATATCATGTTTATATTGATATATTTGTATTTTAAATATTGTGTAAATGTGTATTTGTCTTTAAGAAAAGGAAATAGAATGATCCCCAGACATTACTGAGTAATGCCACTGCTTTTGCTTGCACTTCAGAACTTGACAGTAAGATCCTATTGCTGAAGACATCACATACCTGAGTCATACATAGAACATGGAAAAATCAAGGTGGTACAGACCTGGAATCTTCATCCCTTACTGGTTAGCTTTTATAGTGCTAGAGGTTATATCCAGCTGTGAATCCTTCAAGCTACACTAAAGACTAGCCTGGCAATACATGCCTGCTCATGCACTAGTGGCATGAGCATTGTGGAAGGAACCATCCACTATAAATCCAATTTCTAATTGGATTTAAGTCCTACTCCACAAGATAAAATCCATGTCTGGCACTATTATTGGACCAAGAAATTATGACTAGACAAGTTATAGGCCCTAGGAGAGAACCTACTACTATTATGCTGCTAAATTGACACAATATTAAATTCTGACTCCCAATACCTTATCATTATACCTATAAAATAATGCATCTCTCAACCCTCATCAGAGAAGTTTCTACTTGCTGTAGATAGTGATGAGCACAAAGACCTGTAACTGACCAAGGTGCACAGTATAAAAAGGGACTGCAGAATGTTCAGCCCTAAAGGAAATATATATAGAATCCCTCCCCCACCAAGGCTCAGGAATCATTGTGGAAGAGAGTCAGAAAGAGTGTAAGAGCCAGAGGTGGTGGACGAGTACAAGGAAACGGTGTCTCCTGGACACAGCAAGGGTAGTTGCACATAGGAGCTCACAGCATTTGCAACAGTATGCACAAAACCTGTGCAAACCCAAGCCAGACCAAATTCCAGCATAGAGAGAGAAGTGGGGTACATAAGCCATCCCTAGCTGTGTCGGCAATTGTTCGATGCTGATAGAGGGGGGGGGTTCTCTAAGAGTATAGCCCCTGGTAAATCAGCAATACTCCAATGAAAGATCACACAGCCAAGAAAATGAACTGGTCTGGAAGGATTTGTTTAAGGAACACAAAGTTCTATAGGTAGAAAAGGGGATATATATGAGAAGAGTTGGAGAAGGGGGTGAATATAAAAATACGATCAAAATGCGTTGTTGTACAAAACTCTCAAAGAATTAATTTTAAAAAGATGACCTCCAGTGATCTCTGCTTCCTATTATTCACCCACTTGTGAAATCACCTCTTTTTTTTGGTTTTTTTTTTTTTTTTTTTTTTTTTTTTTCGAGACAGGGTTTCTCTGTGTAGCTTTGCGCCTTTTCCTGGAACTCACTTGGTAGCCCAGGCTGGCCTCGAACTCACAGAGATCCGCCTGCCTCTGCCTCCCGAGTGCTGGGATTAAAGGTGTGCGCCACCACCGCCCGGCGTGAAATCACCTCTTAAATGTAAGCTGAATCTATTGGCTTACTTCCAATCATAAAATACAGTGAAAACATGTGAGCCATTTCTTTCAAAATTAGGTTAATAAGACCATTGACCTTTGTCTACTCTTCCTCCTCCTTCTTCCTATGATTCCTTGGCAAACTGTGCACAGATTCCACACACACACACACACACACACACACACACACACACACGTGCGATAATGAATGTGTCTTGTTTAAAGATGCCAAATTTTGAGATATGGATCAGTAATACAGCAACCAATCTTCCCTCTCCATTACCACTGCACCCTGCTTGAAGTTTCAGATTCTGCATAACAACTGCTCCCTTCCATGGATTCCCTATTGGTGAAATTATTTTGGCCACTCCATGTAGTTAAAAGGATAGTTATTTAACGGCGTAACTCACAAATTAACTGATAGGTAGGTCGCAGGGTCTGGGGAAGGTGTATCGCAATCCAGCGGTGTTCTCCGGAGCTCTGCACAGTCCACCTTCACCGGCACCCTCACCCGGCACAGAGAGAGCACGCGGAGAGAGCGCTGGCCCATCCAGATCTCGGGTCTCCAGGCGCCTCCCCTCGCCCCGCCTCATAGGCGTGACAGTTGCCAGAGTCTCAATGGGGGTTGGAACTTCCAGATCCAAGCTGGAATGGCTACCCACTACAATCCCCTCCCCAGCCTGCTCAGGCTTTAGCCCCCTGCATCAGCACTCCCACACATGGACACCCTCCTCATCCCACTCAGGCTCTGAGAACCCAGGCCATGGGGCTGTCTTTGTCAGTCTCCTCACTAGACTGCCACTCCACAGGGATGCCTTCATCAACCCGCTTGACTCTAACTCCTAGGAGCACCCTCAACAAAACTACCCTTCTCTCTGCTTAGTCTCCGACATTCTAACCTAGCTACCTTTCCCTGCTCCCACCACTGTCCATTGCAGATGGCTTACTTACTCTGCCTCACCTCACCTAATGGCTTTAGGACTGAATTGTCCGAGAAAGAAGGGGAATTGCCTGGGGGGGGGTGCTTTTAGTTTTGATGTATGTGATATATAAGACCCTCTGAGGATCTTAACATCTGTTAACACTAGTAACCCTCGCTCTCTCAATGTCTTGTCTCTAGGGAACTGATTGATTTTCCTTTCTAGTATTGTTCCTAGGTCTCTTCCAAAGGAAATGGCAATGCCATAATTTTCTAAAACATACCTCCTGAGCTTTATTGACATATCTAAACAAGGAGCATTCCTTCCCTTGAAATACAAATCTCTTTCATGCTCACTGATAGCCATAGAGTTTATGTTCTTGGTCTGGATGGAAGGTGTAAGATAGAGAAGTATACAAAGGAAAGGAGCGGGCTGAGATGGCTCTGCAGTTAAGTGCACTGGCTGATCTTCCAGGTGATCTAGGTTCAATTCCCAGTGCCCACATGACAGCTCACAACTGTCTAGAAATCCAGTTCCAGGGGATCCAACACCCTCACACAGACATACAGGCAGGCAAAACACCAATGCACATTAAATAAAATAAATAAAAATAAATATTTTTAAAAAGAAAGGGGGCATTTGTTTACAAAGACTGCCAATGCACAATCCTACAGTTTGTGATGAATGTTTTAATTGTGCAACCACAGGAATTCTTTTCAAAAGAGTTACCTTGCCCTGTGTTACAGTCTGGATCACTAACAACCTGACTTAGAAGGAGCTCCATGTTTCTCAGCCCATCATCTAGTTGGCAGGTTACAATCCATGCTGGAGAGTGTGTTGACTCCACCTGATGCTCTGAGCACACTGGCCTTTTGTTTCAGTCCCTTAGGGTAATACTTACTAGCAATAATCATCAAGCATATTGTGTGGCTCTCTTCACTCAGTCTTCATAATGACATTATGAGTTTGATATTTCTGCCCTTATATAACACATAAGGAAGACCTGTGCCTCTCTAGGTGTGACTCCAGAGTGAGTGATAAAACCGAGGCTGCACTACAAGTCTCCTGATGCCAGACCATGGAATCTTATCACAGTCTTGTACTGTTTCTGAGACTTGTTTTTATATCTTTGGATGTCCTTCCTCAGTGGACCTAGAATACAGAAAAACCTCCGTCCCAGTCTGCCTGGCAGGCTATCTCTGTCCAGGCCAAGCCAGCTCTTTATAAGTGATTTGTACTTGGGTTTCCATGCAGCTCTTTATTGTGTCATCAAAATATCATCTTTTTAAAAATGTCTGGGGGAATACAAAGACTAGTATGCTTACTGGAATATAAATGAAAATAAACTGGCATGCTCATTAAAAGAAAATATCTGCAATCTCCACAGTGACACTGTGTTGGCTGATGATTGTCCTGTTTACTGACCTCTAAAAAGACAAACCAGATGCTGTGGAAACAAATTCAATGAGCTTCAAGGAGGATTGCTTGAATAAATTGCAGTACTAGCAAACAAAATAGATGTTCAATGTTTTAAAGACATGAAGCAGATCGATATGTGCTGATGAATATCTTCTAAGCCATATCATTAAGAGAATACAAATAGAGATTTGAAGAAGACTGTGAGCATCATCCTATCATTTGTGCAATGCACACATACATACACAATTGCATCAATGTTTGTATTGCATAGGGTAGTGGACCTGTCTCTGGAGGGATCCATGAAACACAAATAGTGGATGCTTCCGTGGAGCAAGCTGTTGGCAAAGGTGGGGAGGAGAATGACTTTCCACCAACTACCCCTTCTCATCATTTGTTGATACCTTTTGAATTGTGATGTGCTAGTATTTTCTGTTACAGTGTTTTATGTTACAACTGCGCCTGGCAGTCTTTAGAGAACTTATACCACATGTGAGTTTATGGAACATACATGCAACCCAAGGCGGTAATCTTAGGCCGTTTTCATGGAAATCTCCAAACTGCTTCCAAACACCAATCTCCTCTTTTTTTTTTTTTTTTTCAGCTTCCTCTCTGCCTCTCCACTCCCTGCAAGCTCCTGCCACACCTTACAGAAGATCGATCTCCTCTTTCTCTCGCTCCTGGCAGCAGGGCCTCCAGGCCCGCTCTCTCACTCCCTTCTAATTAACGTAACTAGGCATTGTGCTCCCATAATTACAGGGTTTGTCAGTGAAATCAATAGTTGCCTCCCTTGTGACAATGACATTTTAGCTCCATCAATCTCCCCAGAGCCCAGTGGCTTCTCTGAGCCAAGAAAACTCCCAAGATGATTAACATGTGTGTTTGTTCTCACTCACCTTAATGTATGAGTATACATCAGCAGATTCTCAATGCACATAGTTTTATATAGCCAAATCATGAGTATCTGAATATAGAATGATAGCCAGGTGTGTATTTTAATGGTTATACCAAGGTAAACTTTACATACCACAAAATCCACTATGTATGATTCTGTGACTTATAGTAAATACAAAAAAAAACTATGCAAGCTCAAATGTATGTGTTTGTGTTAGTCTTAAAAATCTAACTTAAAATATCCAAATATCCAAAATCATAATATATTTCTGATACCACCCAGTTTGTCTCATCTGATCTTAACATGAAAGTATTTCATACTCTATTCATTAATGGAAGAATTCTAGAATTATTGTGTCTCTAGAACCATAATCACATGAGCCAGGGATGGTGGCACATACCTGTAATCTAGCATTTGGGAGGTGCAAGCAGGAGGATCAGGAGTTCAAGGCCAGCCTGGACTACATATAGAGACCTTTCTCAAAAATAAAAATAAAAATCTGGGATTTAGCTCTGCCTCTGCCTTTCACCTGTTACACAGCTTGCACAGATCTTATAGATTGTATTCCCTAGCTCAATTAGCTGATTTTAAGGACCCCTTTAAGACTTACATGAAAGGGTTCTTTTTCCTTGTTTTGAAAAGGGGTATTCCTCCGGGTTGGTTGGCCCAGAATTCATGGCAATCCTCCTGCCTTGGCCCCCCAGAATGATGCTGAGAGTACAGACATAAGCTACCACACCTGTTTAAAACCGAACACACAGAGACAAGAGAGAGAGAGAGAGAGAGAGAGAGAGAGAGAGAGAGAGAGAGAGAGAGAGAGAGAGCCTCTGCTCTCAAGCATTGCTGATGTCCTGGAAATCAGTCAACATCCATCAATTAATTTACCCAGCTACACCTGACAATGGGATATGGCCTTGATTTGAGGGTGAGTCTAGATATAAGATAAGAAACATGAACTCTTTCCTTTACATTTCTTTCTCAGACTTTAGCACAATTAACCAAGAAAATCGCGTTTTTTCTATCCAGCGAAGGACTTCAGCTTACCAGTCAATAGTGCACATCATTATTATTACCCTTATTATTGTATTATTCTAGCATATGTTAACAAGAAGGGAAGGTGTCATGAATCGTAGCAGATGGAACCGCATAGGCACTGCTTCCTGCTTTTGACAAGACCAAAAAAAAAAAATTGCACTAAAATTAGCCCCGATTCCCCAAGGATTTGAGCCAGGGAAAGCAATTTAAGTTCTCATCTTGTTTTTCTAGCAATCAGTATGTAACCATTAAACAATTGGTGACAAAGAGAGTGCACTTTATGTGTCTGTGTGATGCGACCAGCAAATGGCCTCTGCTATCAGCTATAGTGACACTTGGTGTCATCAGAGTCAGAAGGGGCAAGTCAGAAAGAATTTTGCAGTGCTAACCGTGATATTCTGAACTAAACATGAAAATCCCCAAATATTCAGATTGATGTGGAATCTCTGCCAAGTATTGTCATACTTTTATTAGTTATTATGCCTAGCTTTAAAAGGCTAGATATTTTTCAGTAATTTTCACTATAAATGTTTCCTCTAAAATGGAGAAAATCATGGCCAAAGCTATTTGTTACTTTTTTTGACACAGGGTCTCTCTACATAACCCTGGATGTCCTGGATCTTGCTCTGTAGACCAGGTGAGCCTCAAACTCACAGAGATCCACCTGCCTCTGCTTCCTGAATGCTGGTATTAAAGGCATGCGCCACCACTGCCCAGCAAATAGTTATTTACTATTATTTTTAATGTTCCTGTATGTGTTGCCTAATGTGTGTCAATGCACATGTGAACCTGGCGCCCACAGAAACGCGAAGAGGGAGTCAGATCTCTGGAACCGGAGTTACAGACAGTTGTGAGCGGCCACGTGGGTGCTGGGAATCAAACCTGTCACCCCTGGAAGAGCAGCAAGTGCTCCTAACCACTGAGCTATATCCCCAGACCCTATTTGTTGTATTTTTGAAAAAGAGAACTTTGGCAATAATTAGAAACAATTGGGAGGATTACATAAAATACAACAGTCCACAAAAGGGAATATTATGCAGACATCAAAAATCACTTTTCAAGGATTTTATTTGTTTGTTTTTGTTGTTGCTAATGTTTTATATTTTGGGGTTTTCTGGGATATAACTTACTTACATCCCATAGTTTCTTTTTAAGCTGTAAAACTCCAAAAGATTTTTCGTGTATTTTCAACATTGAAGAAATATCCTGATGTGTTGGTCTATTTTGCACTGTTATTATGAACTGCCTGAGACAGGCTTCTTTTGACAAAAAAAAAAAAAAAAAAAAAAAAAAAAGAGGATTTTAGCCCAAAAGGATTTGGAGGCTAATGTCCAAAATCAGGCAGCACCTGATTTGGAATCTAGTGAGGACTTAACAAAGCATTATATCACAATGGTAGGAACACATATGTGTTGAAGAGACCTCGTCTTTAAACGGGAAACCAGGGGTCTGGATGGGATCAGGCTTACTGTTTATATAACAGCCAGCCCTATAGTAGCAATTAACTCAGGATCTCCAAAGAACTACCTTGATCCAAGAAGCTCCTTCCCAGGGAGGTGGAGGGATGGCTCGGCGGTTAAGAGGACTTTCTGATTTGCCAGGGAACCTGAGTTCCTTTCCTAGCAATCACTGGGCAGGTTGTAACTGTATGTGACTCTAGTACCAGGGTAATCCAATGCCTCTGACCTCTATGGGCACTTGCACACATATGCAAATTCCCCCCCACAGACACATGTACATACTCATAATGAAATATAATAAGATCAGGAAAGAGCCCTCCCACCAAACCCTGCCTCTTAAAGGTTCTGCCACCTTGCACATCACCAACTAACCATACATCTTACACATGGAACACGCTTTCTCTCAAAAGAGAACTTGAACCCATCTGAGCTCATTAATAGTAACTCTTCATGATCAAAACTAACAAATTTATTTTTTAAAAAAGAAAGACTCAAAAGATTAGAAAAAGGGAAAACAACTCCCAAAGAAAACACACGAATTTGTGGATGTGGCGCTTTGAAAGAAAATGGCTCCCAAAAGGTGTGGCACTAATTCGAGGTGTGGCCTTGTTGGAGGAAGTGTGTCACTGTGGAGGGAGGCTCATCAAGTGATACAGACCACTTCCTGTTGCCTGGGAGTCAAGATGTAAGAACTCTCAGATCCTTCTCTAGTACCATATCTGCCTGCATGCTGCCATGCTTCCCACCATGATGCTAATGGACTAAACCTCTGTACTGTAAGCCACCCCCAATTCAATGTTTTCCTTTAAAAGAGTTGCCGTGGTCATGGTGTCTCTTCACAGCAATAGAAACCCTAAGTATGACAGTGTATATGAAGAAAGATGTTCAACTTTGTAAAGGAAAAAGGAAATTGAAATCAACACAATAAGGTACAATTTCTCTAGTCAGACTAGCAAAAAAATGAATCTACTACTGGCTAACATACACACACACACACACAAAGACGAACAAACAAAAAACCACATCAGTTAGGGCTATAAATTGTTACAACCATTTTAGAAAATAATCTGACACTAGTTTATTTAAGATTTGTTCATTTTCATTTTATGTACATTAGTGTTTTGCCTGTGTACCTTATCACATGCATGCCTGGTGCCAGAATAGGCTAGAAAAGGGCATCCGATTGCCTGAAACAGGAGTTACACATGTTTGTGACCTGCCATGTGGGTTCTAGGAACTGAATCCAGGTCCTCTATAAGAGCAGTAAGTGCTCTTACCCACTGAGCCCTCTTTCCACCCTGGTTTTTTTAATTTAAATTTTTTTCATTTTACATACCAACCCCTATTCCCCCTTACTCCCTTTCTCCTGCTCCCCCTTTCCCCCCCCATCCCTTCCTCATAGGGAGTAAGGTCTCCCTTGGGAGTCAACACAGGCTAGCATACCAAGTTGGAGCAGGACCAAGCCCCTCCTCACTGCATCACGGTTGAGTAAGGCATCCCACCATAGGGAATGGGCTCTAAACAGTCAGTTCATGTACCCAGGATAAATCCTGGTCCCATTGCCAGGGGACCTACAGACACATCAAGCCACGCAGCTGTTACCCACATTCATAGGGCCTAGTTTGGTCCCATGCAGGCTGCCCAGCTGTCAGTCCAGAATCCATGAGCTCCCACTAACTCGGGTCAGCTGTCTCTATGGTATTTTCCATCATGATCCTGACCCCCCCCCTCCCCCCACCTTGCTCCTATAATCTGTCCTCCCTGTCTTCAACTGAATTCTAGGATCTTGGCCAAGTGCTTGGCTGTGGGTCTCTGCATCTGCTTCCATCAGTCACTGGATGTAGGTTCTATGATAACAGTTAGGGTAGACACCAATCTGAGTACAGAGGAATGCTAATTCAAGCACCCTCTCCACCATTGTTGAGTCTTAGCTGGGGATCCCCTTGTGAATTCCTAGGGATTTCCCTAACTCCAATTTCTCCCTAACCCCCCCCCTTTTGAGACAGGGTTTCTCTGTATAGCTTTGCACCTTTCCTGGAACTCACTTGGTAGCCTAGGCTGGCCTCGAACTCACAAAGACCCGCCTGTCTCTGCCTCCGAGTGCTGGGATTAAAGGCGTGTGCCACCACTGCCCTCTCCCTAACCCCTTAATGGCTCACTCTGTCAAGATATCTCTTTCTCTACTCTCCCTCTCTGTCCCTCCCCTAACTCAGCCATCTTGAACCCTCACGTTCCCACCTCCCATTCCCTCCCCTCTACTCCCGCTCCCAGTTTACCCAGGAGATTTTAACTATTTCCCCTGAGACATCCATGTGTGTCCCACTTAGGTGCTCCTCTTTACCTAGCTTCTCTGGGTTTGTAGATTTATCCTTTGCTTTACGTCTAATATACACTTATGAGTGAGCACATACTGTGTTTGTCTTTCTGGTCTGGGTTACCTCACTCAGGAATGATTTTTTCTAGTTCCATCCATTTGCCTACAAATTTCATGATCATTGTTTTTTATTGCTGCATAATACTTCATTGTGTAAATGTACCACATTTTCTTTATCCATTCTTCGGTTGAGGCACATCTAGGTTGTTTCCAGGTTCTGGCTATTACAAAAAATTCCAGTCCGGGTTTAAATGAAAGCAAGTAACATTGGAGTAAACTAGCTTTGGGAATCTACCTTATAGAATATAAAGGACTGGTTATCTATGATTATATCATAAAACTTATTTTTGCCCAAATAGTAAATTACAGAACAATACATATAATTTGATATCATCTTCATACAAGGAACTGATCTTGGCATAAGAAATGCATTCCTGCTTTTGGTCCTACCAACCCTATGATTACAGGTAATAGTCTCACTCTCCAGAGAGGAAACTTGGCCTCAGAGTTGTACACACAGCTGCCAAGTTTCTATTCAGGTCCATATAGACCCCAAACCAAAATGAATGAAAACTTTCAGGTTGGAATACCTGGAAACCCCTCAATTTGGGATGGGGCAGCAATCTTTCGGTATATCATTTTTTTTATTGTTTTTAAGACAAGGTTTCTCTGTGTAGCTTTGGAGCCTACCCTGGAACTCTGTAGACAAGGCTGGCCTCAAACTCACAGAGATCCGCCTGTGTCTGCCTCCCGAGTGCTGGGATTAAAGGTGTGCACCACCACTGCCTGGTGGTATATCATTTTTGAAAGTTCTTCACATATCCCCAGGGAAAGTCATGCAACATTCAGTTCCCAAGTAGGAACACAGCAGAACCAAAGATGAGTTTGGAAGAATTTACACTGTTTCTGCTAGTGGTGATAAGATATGCAATTGGAACTAAGCTATGGGGCAATCCCAGCATGTCTGCCCTTCTTTCGGTCATATTGGAATGGTATGTCTCTTTGCTATAATAGTGTATTGCTCCTACTGTGAGTGAAGACATGCAGCTGAGATCAAATTGTCTGCCCAGAGGGAAATCCAAGGTGGAAAATATGAAAGAGAAACCCCAGTAAAGCCATCATCTTACATATTGTTTTTCTTTTTTATAGGGGTATACTTCCTTGATGAATGTGGTCTATCAAAAGATATGGGGATATCCTGAAAATGGCTGACATACCACAGAATATGCCGCAATCCCTTCTAGTAGCACTGTGGTGGTTTGAATAAGAATGGCCCCCATAGGTTCATATATTTAAATGCTTAGGGAGTGGAATTATGTGAAATGATTAGGAGCTGTGGCTTTGTTGGTCAAAGTGTGTCACTGGGTGTGGGCTTTGAGGTTTCAAATGCTCAAGCCAGACCCAGTGCCATTCTCTCTTCCTGCTGCCTAAGGATCTGAATGTAGGACTCTCAGCTACTTTTCCAGCGCCATGTCTGCCTGCATGCTGCCATGCTCCTCACCATGATAATGCACTAAACAGTTTCAGACTGTAAGCAAGCTGCAATGAAGCTGCTTTCCTTCATAAGAGCTGCCACGGTCATGGTGTCTCTTCACAGCAGTCGAACACGGACTAAACGTATAGAACACGATTGCAAGGAAATTGTGGCGGACGTTGTACTGTCACTGCTGAGAGTGATAAGACTGAAGTTCAGCTGGCTGCCCAGAAAGAGTGTGCACATAAGGCGAGAAGTACACATAAAAGGCATGTCAGTGGCATCCTAAATGCTATTTTCTGACTTGGGAGGTAAATTGGTTGAAGGAGAGGATGAGACAGCAATACTGGCTTGCTATTTTCTTATGTCTGGATGGGGAGTCCTAGGGAAAAGAGTACAAATTAGATTTGAGCTCCACAGCCCCTCCTGGGAGCCAATAACTCAGCACTCAGGAGAACAGTGGAATAATGAAGAGGGAGAAAACACAGAAGAAGTAATAGTAATAGTGAGGGAACTGGGCACAAAAGAGGTGGTATGGGATGCAAAGTTCACCCGGCTAGTGAGGACTGTGTTCACAGGAGCGTGCAGAAAGCAGCTCAACTCAGAAGGGACTTGGGATTGGTATGGGGCTTCTGTGGTTTCAATAAGCCGCATTGTGGATTGCAATCATTATTGAGGTAGGGGAGGGTCTGGGAGATTTGAATGACTTAACCCAGTATGTCAGTTTGGTGCATAATGTGCTAAATTAATGAAGAAGAGAGAAGAGAAGGCAGATAAAGGGGCCTGCCTAGGTCACTTGACAGCAAATGTAGCAATATCTGTGCCAAGTCAGGTTCCTAGGGAAATAATTTATAATATATAGTTCCAGCATGGAGTCAGCAACAGTGGCAATAATCTTTCTTCTGCAGTAACTGGTATCTCCCTGTTGTTCATTCCTTTGATGAACTGCCATTCAGGTATCAAGGCAGTCTAGAAGCTCAGAAGCTCATCATTTGATACTCTACATAGACCCCATTTATGCAGCTTTTGGGACTTTTCAGTGATATAGCTGTTTTTAGATCATTAACTCTCCTACAAGTAACCTTTAGCCCATGTCCCTGTAAGTATGCCCAATTAATTTATCAGTTCACCAATTTGGAATTGGATATATATTGTTTCTTTGACCTGTCATTTGTAACACATCTGGGGTGAATAGACATTTATTCACATCTCCTTAGGAAAACATCACAAGAGTATAGAATAAATTCATATTTCAGTGTAAGGGGTATCAGTTTCTGATGGACATGGGTAAAGGAATATTAATAGTGAGAGAAATTGGTTATAGGAACACACAAAATTCAATAAATCGAATTCATGTACTTCTTCATGTGACAAGTATCTGTTACTACTTAATATGTAACAGTCACTGCTTGAAGCACTAAGGGATTTGCCAAAATCCCTTAATGAACAAAACAGCTTAAAAAAATCCCTGCCCATAGGGATTAGGGACCAGAATGAAGCAGACAATTCACAAATTAGACACAGATCTATAATGGCAGATGGTGAGTAGTACTAGGAAGGACTCTCCTTTCAACCTTAAATGTTTGTTAGAAGCTGTAGAACTCATGGCAGCTTGCTTCTTGAAGGCCAAGAAAAGAGACCAGTTGTCTGTTCTCCAAACTCCCTTGTTTTATTGGTATATATATCCTATATATAGTGTCAGGTCTCATAAAGACAATCTAAGTATCAGACTCCCTTTTAAACAAAGTGTGATTCAGTCACTTCACTGCGTCAGGCTCACTCTGGCTAAGTTCCCAGTGGATTAACTCTAAGTTAACGTTCTATTAGGCATCTTAACTGTATCTAATAGTATTTCTTGAGCTCTTGTTTGGCCATACCTAATTCCTGATGGGCAGTCAGGAGGTGGGGGTGGCCTGAGTCATGTAATTTGTCCCAGCTAATTAAAAATGGTGCCTATGGCAACGGCTTGAAAGCAGTGGTTGGAGGAAGTTTCCCTTCATGTTGAAATCATGACAGTGAGGGTCTTGTGTCGTGACTAACAATGAAGAATCTCCTAAATAGAGAGAGTAAAGGAGTAGTATTTCAGCCAGTAGCTCAGCACACTACCTACATCAGCTTGGAGTTCTCCAAATGTAGATTTGCCGACTTCCATTCAGAGGACAAGACTCTGAAGGTGCTGAGCTGTTTCTTAAATTGATTCAGAATTTCATACATGCTTATAATGAGTTTTAGTCAAGTACACCACCATTCCTTCCCCTCTGATCCTATTATGGTTAGTATTAGGTGAACTTGATACAAGCTAGAGTCATTGGGGAGAATGAAACCTCGAATGAGAAAATGTCCCCACCAGATTGACCTATGGGCAAGCTCTGGGGTAGTTTCTCCATTCTTGATTGATGTGAGAGGACTAAGCTCACTATGGGATGTGACACCCCTTTCCTGGTAGTCCTTGATGCTATAAGAAATCAGGCTGAGCAAGCCATGAGAAGCAAGCCAGTAATTAGTGTACCTCCATGGCCTCTGCTTCAGTTCCTGCTTCCAGGTTCCTGTCCTCACTGTCTTGGATGGTGGACTATAAGCTGTAAACTGAACCCTTCTCCTGCCCAAGTTGCTTTTGGTCATGGTATTTTAGCACAGCAATAGGAACCTCAAGACATACCTCTCAAATTCATGTGCTCTCTTCTTTAAGAAAAAGACCATAGGCTGGGCTGTGGTGGTACATGCCTTTAATCTCAAGGACAGTTTCACATATCAGAAAGAGTCCTTTGTGGATAATCTGAAGAAATAACCCTAGGAATATTACTTCAATGTCAAAATAGAAATAGCATTCTATTCCTATACAGTGAACAGGGTTTTCCATCAGGGAAGACAATTATAAGCCACCATCAGAGTCTCTTAATTATGAAGAGCATGCAAGCATATTATTCATAAATGTTCCATATATGAAACAGGAAACCATCCTGTAGAGTATAGTAAAAACAAGATGGTTGTTAGTCTGGCTGTCTTTCCAACTCTTAAGGTTGGAATACCATTCATTTTTCTTTTCTTTTTTTTTATTAAGAAATTTCTACTCCTCATGTTATCCACAGACCCTCCTCCCTCCTCCCACCCCCAGCCCTCTTTCCCAAGCCACCCCGCATCCCCACATCCCAAGAATGGATAAGAAAATATGGCATATATACACAATGGAGTACTACTCAGCGGTAAAAAAAAAAAAAAAATGACATCGTGAAATTTGCAGGCAAATGGATGGATCTAGAAAATATCATCTTGAGTGAGGTAACCCAGACTCACAAGGACAAACATAGTATGTACTCACTCATAAGTGGATACTCAATGGGAGGAAGGGATGGCCAGACTGTAACCCACAGCTCCAGAGAGGCTAGCTAACAGGAAAAGACCCTAGGAGGGACACATGGATTACCCTGTGAAGGAGAAGTGGATGAGATCTACATGAGCGGACTGGGTGTGGGGGTGGCAGAGGGCGAGGAGTGGGAGGTGAGAACACAGGGAAATGGAAGGGACAAGCTGGAACAGGGACAGAGTGGGAGGGCAGGGAGGAAGATACCATGATAGATGAGGACATCATGGGAATAGGAAGAGGCAGGGTGCTGGGGAGGCTCTCAGGAATCCACAAGGTTGGTCTGTTGGCAGTGGTCCAGAGGGTGCCTGGACCAGTCTACTCTGGTGACCAGCCTAGCAAATAGCCTAGCTGTCATCATAGAGCCTTTGTCCAGTGACTGATGGAGATAGATACAGAGATCCATGGCCAGGTACCAGGCTGAGCTCCGGGAACCCAATTGATGAGAGAGAGGAGAGATTCTGCAGGTGAGGGACGTGGAGATCATGATGGGAGGATGTGCAGAGATGACCTGCCACAGTAGTGGAAGCCCATGAACTGTGGTCTGGTGGCTGTGGAGCCCCCATGGGACTGGACGAGGCCCTCTGAACATGGAAGATGTTTGTTTGGCTCGAACTGTTTGGGGGCACCCAGGCAGGGGATCGGGATCAGTCCCTGGTGCATGGGCAGGCTTCTGGGAATCCAGTGACTGTGACACCTTGCACAGTCTTGGTGCAGTGGGAAGGGGCTTGGACCTATTTTTTTCTTTTTTCTTTTTTTTTCCTGGAGCTGAGGCCCGAACCCAGGGCCTTGCACTTGCTGAGCAAGCGCTCTACCACTGAGCTAAATCCCCAACCCCTCTACCAAAATATTAATAATACCTCTCTCTAAATGCTAATATCTTTAGATTTTAAAAATATCTTTATTTTTGCTATATTACTAATCTAATCACCAAAGTGGTGAGATATGCACAGGTCCCATTTTCACTGAAGGGACAAGGATTGCGCAGGGCACAAATGCAACAGTCCAAGGCCTATATTAGAATTCTGTCTACCACAACCTCTAAGAGCAGATGTCAATTAAGCAGGCAGATATATGAGTCTGGAGTTCAGAACAAAGTCTGCATGGGGCATGTATGTTATATCATTAACATATAGATGGTACTTAAAGCTATGAAATCAGATGAGGCCTCCAAAGGGGGAATACTGGTATAAAAAAAAAAAAAAGTTCTGAGGCCTGAGCCCTGGAGAACACTAATTCGTCAAGTTTGCATAGATGAAGTGAAAACAGCCATAGAGACTATGATCTAGAGGAGCCATAGTTGGGTACAGTGGCTCACATCCTTAATCCCAGGACCCAGGAGGCCGAGGAAGGCAGATCTCTGAGTTTGAGAGCACCCCACAGACAGTGAGATACTTCTAAGTCGTGGGAGGCAGATGATGAAGGTAGCCCTGGCAAAAGCTGTTAGGTATGGCAGTTGCAGTAATAACTTACAAAGACTGTGTTTAAGAGAGAAAAGGAAAAGAGGAAAACTTTGAGTTGTCAAATGTGCACATCTTTCAAGGAACTTGGTTATAGGAAGGAGCCAGGAAATGAGTCCACTAGTTAAAGGAGGAAGTTAAATCCAAAGACTAATTTTTACAGTGGAAGAAATAACATCATGTTTATGTGCTAATGGAAATTGTTCAGTAAGAGGGAAACTTTGTAATTATGTGTTGGTGACAAGGGTAGTGGGGGGCTGGAGCAATGACACTGAGTAGGAGGAATGAAGAGGATACAGAATACAAGTGGAAGGGTTGTACAGGTAAGATATAGATGGAAATGTGATAGATGTTGCTTTCTTAAAAACTGTTGCTGCCTTTGAGGCAGTCGCTGTTCTTATCAGCAACTGCAACTCCAGCACTACCAGAAGCAGTCCCAAAAAGCGCCCCGTCCTTCTTTCAGCCCCAAATTAAAAGCCCTTCTCCACCTGGTTCTTCCCTACCACGTCCTGTCGGCTAGTTGCTGACGCAGCTTCCTGACTGCAGGTGAATTTTATTTAATCAAACAAATGTAACACATCTTTGCATCATTAAACAAGCGTTCCAGAGCATAAACAAAAGTAACACACCTTAAAACAATATTCTACCACAGACAGAGGGCAGAGTCTGGGCAAAGATGCAGGCAGGGGAGTAGATATGATTTCATTTGAAAGCCTGTAAAAAAAATTGTCTCCTTACACTCTTTATTTCAGAGCCAACTGGAAGTGTCTGCTGTATTCTTCCATACTGCCCAGAGGGTCAGTATGGGTTTACTTGCAGGTGTTTCCCAAAGTATGCTACTCTACCACTGTAGGAAGGATTTTAGTACGTTTGTTTATTTTATTATCTACTGTTAGTAAATCTATCCAGTACACCTAGCCAAGATTTTCAGATATAATCCAAATGTAAATGGTAAATGAATTAAAAGAAAATTTTAACTAAATTACAAAGGATACTGTAAAACTTTTAGATTATTTGCAAGTGGCCTTTGAGAAAAACTGATTAAGGCATTGATTCTGCTGGAGGCCCTCTCAGAGCAGACATCTCTAAGCTAATACATTTAGCTGTCTTTACTTCTGAAATTCTGCTGTCAATTAGGCCCACGTATCTCAGACTGGAAGAAATGCCCTCTCCGGGGTTATGCTGGTTTCTGTTGAGAGACAGAGAACTCACTCCCACTGAAGACAGAGACAGTTACTGTCATCCTGAGGAGCCTCTGAGTAAACTAGAGATAATGGGTCAGTGTTTTAAGCCACTGTATTTGTGATAATGTATTAAAGCAGCAATGAAAAATTACTGGAGAAAATAATGGCATCTTTGAGCATAAGGCTGGAAAAGACTCCAGGAAAGCCCTCAGCTTCTATCTAGTCTCTGGATTCCTGGAACACAGGAGCGAAAGAGACCTGAATCTATAAGCTACTTTCTATACTATGTCTATGGCTCTTAGTACATGTTTCTGTATTAACATTAATTATACTCCCATATCGTGTATGCAACTTCTGTGAGTCAGCACAAGGCACAAAGCCATACCCAACCAAGACTCAAGAGTAATGATGCTTTGCAACTGCACAGTATGCTGGAGGTCCTGTAAAGTTTCACATATGACACAAACATCAGCATAAATTGAAAACAAGACAGCAAGGATCAGAAGAGGTGTCATGAGTTGGAGAAAGGAGTCAAAGAGACTGGAAATGTGACAAGAAAAATGTGAAAGAGAAAGAGAGGCAAAGACTCCCTGGGGAAGGAAGTGAACTTTCATCCCTAGCCAAGAAAAAAAGAATTGGTGTAGACTCACTTTGACTCTTACCTTGAAAGCAAGCCAAGAAACCTGTGCAGTGCAGAGGGAAGTCACAAATCATTATGTGACCCACGAAAGTAGAGAAGGTCAATTCTCAGCTGAAGGCCTCACCCAGCTTCCTGACCTCCATTGTGATCCCAGGCAGTGTACTGGCAGCAATGGAAAATGGATGTCACCTACTTGCCTCGTGGTTCCGTGCTTCCTGTGTTAGGCAGCTACCTAGACCCTGGGGAGGGGAAAAGCTGCATGACATATCTGGGGTTTTGAAGAGAGCCAAATCCAGGCAACTCTAGACAGAACCTAGACAGATGGATCACCTCCTCGAGGTCAAACGCTAGCCAAGGGGAGAAATGGTGCTTATCTAGAGTGACAGACAAGGTGACGGGAGTGGAGGTGGGGGGGGGAGGTTGCATATTTCTTAAGCCGGCTGGTAATTCTGCAACTCCAGGTGCTCATGTGCTTTGATATTTTATACTTGTGAAAATATTGCAAGCTAACCTGTTGCACTACTGGACCTCCACTGTTTTATGCTTTCTAAGACAATTCCAGGAAGAGTGACTACTCTGTGAAGTTGCTGGGTCAGCCAGTGTTTGTAAAAGAAACTTCCATACTTAACCCTAATAAACTACACATTTCAAAAAGTTGGGAGACAGGATTTGTACATTTTACCATGAAGAAACTGTACATATTTGAGGAGATAGGTATAGTTCTTATGACTTCAAATGTGTACAATGTATGCATATGTCAAAGCATCATGTCTTACCCCATTTATATGTACAATCTTTATGTTCTTTTCATTTAACTTGTACTTTTAAAAGATTTTCATGCACAAATGCTATTTACATTATTTTTACATTATAATTTCCATTATTTCCAACCCACCACCTCCAACTCCCCTCCCCCCAACTTTCTCTCACATGCATGGTCTCACCTTTATGTTCTTATGTCATTAGTTAAAAATAAATGCAATTTAAAATATTAGGGCTGGGGATGTAGTTTAGTGGCAGAGTCATTCTCGAGCATTCTCAAAGCTTTGAGTTTGATCCCTAGCACGGCAGAATAAAATAAAATGAAACACTAACATATTCAGTTAGAAAATAGGAAAGGCATATATAGTAAAAATATCCTAAAATCAAATATTCTATTATAACAGTTGATGGCCAAGAGGTGAACCACATACTCCCTGCTCTTACCATCTGGCTACTGCTATGAGAAGCCTAAAAGTAATGGCCCGACCAGTCATGGACCAGAACCTCAAACTATGTGTCCAAATCAGTCTCTCTCCCTCCCCTTTCTCTATCTACACGTTCCCCAAACTGGCATCCAACTTCTGGCCTCAGCCTTCCAAATTCTGGGAACTTCAGGTTGAATTACCATACCTTGCTAAACATTTTTTTTAATTTTCTTAAGTGTGTGTGTGTGTGTGTGTGTGTGTGTGTGTGTGTGTGCATGTGCATGTGTGTGTGTGGTGTTCATGTGTACACGCCATGTGTGTCCCTCAGAGGCCAGAAAAGGATGTCATATTCCCTGGAGCTAGAGTTTGAGGCTTCCCAGTGTGGATTCTAGGACCTGAACTTGGGTGCTCTAAAAGAATATAAAATGCTTTCCCCACCAAGCCATCTAGCCCACCTTTTCTCTTTATAAGATAAGTCTCATGCATTTTGTTTTGGTGATGTAAAGCTGTCTAAAACACGAATATATTTTCACTATTTTTTCAACCATTTGGAGCTTTTCCTGGTTCTTGGTTCAACAAATGTTTTCTAATGAAGCCTTGACATTTTGAGTATGTCTGAACCATACTTAAGTCTGAGGATTTAGCTGCTTGCTTTCTTGTGATGGGTTGCATCACAGAAAAGGAGAAATAAGTGAACTTTCCTGCGAGTTTGTGGTGAAAGTTCAGGTTACCCTCCTGACTCCCTTTCACGTCTGAGAAAGGGCTACTGAGTAGGAATGAAGGCTGTGGGTTCCCACACAGGCTCCATCAATACCTCCCTGGCTAATAGAACCGTGTCCCAGGCTCCTTCCTGTAGATTCCTCCTGACATCACAAGGGGAAGTCGCCTCTTTCCTTATCTTATCAGCAGTACTGCAAGCCCTGACTCTTATTCAGGCTCTCTGATACCACTGCGTGGGAGGACTGGAATGTGTTGTCACAAGCTTGTGTGGGTAGAAGTCTAGGCTCCCCGCTACAGGCTTTCTGCAGTGTTTGCCTGGAGTATGATTCTGTCTAAAAATATGCCTTTGGAGGCTACCCTTTTCTGATCTTATGACTAGAGAGAACAGACTTTTCCTCTTTAGCAACTTAGAGATGTCTTTAGAAATTCCAGATAGATGCCTTCTTAACTGCAACTAGAACAGATAGTACAAAGAGAAAACCCAAGCAATCTACCATTATGCCGCTTTTTTAGGCTCCAAGATTGCTAGTCTACTTTCTCTCCATTTATCACAGTATTCTTATTTTTGTCTTTATTAGTGTCAAGAGTTTTTAGTTGTCATTTGTGGGAGAAATAATAAAAGCAAAAGTCCTAGACTACTTTTTAAAAGATTCATTCATTCATTCATTCATTTGTGCACATACACACACATACACACATACACAAACACACACACACACACACACACACACACACACACACACACACACACATAGCCTATGAAGATCAGAGCATAATGTTGGATCCTCTAGAGCTAAAGTTACAGGCAGTTGTAAGCTGCATGATATGGATGCTGAACACCAAACTCTGGTCCTCTGGAAGAACAGCAAGTACTCTTTCTTAACCGCTGAGCCATCTCTCTGCTCCCTGGACTTCTTTTATAAATAATTAATTAAAACAGTATAGATTGATATGTTTTGAGAGTGTTCACTAAAAATCCATACATTGGAACCTAATGACCTTGTATGGCAATGTTGAGGAATGAGGCCGGTAAGAGCTATTTGGGTCATGGGGCCAAAGACCTCATGAATGGATTGTACCCTCCTGGCATGAATGAGTTCTCAGTGTGGGACTGATTACTTACTACAAGAGGAGGTTATTATAAGACAAGTCCACCCCTTGCGTTCTCTCTTCTGAATGCGTTTGATTCATTTTCTTCTTGCCTCCATAAGTTGAAACTGTATGATGCCTCACCAGAATCCCAGAAGATTCCAACAACATGCTCTTAAATATTCCACCTTCTAGAACTGTGAGATACAGTAGACCTCTATTCTTTACAAATCAGAGATACAGTAGACCTCCGATACAACAACATAGACATAGACCAAAGTAAAAAAAAATAAATAAATAAATAAAAAGCATCTTATTTCTAGGAAAACTGAAGCTCAGTGGTAGAACACTTGCCTAGCATGCACAAGGAACTAGATTCAATCCCCAGCATTAAAAGAAAAAAAAATTATTGCCCTATTCAGAACCTGCAAAAACAGAGTACGGGATTAGAGACTTGAACCTACATTTCTATCAGACATCCCCTTTCCACCAATATATTCTAATATACCCTAATCTTCGAGAATCCCTGAGTGACCAATAAAATTGTCAAGGGCGAAGATTTGTAGCAGGGCTGGAGATTTGCCCCTTGGGAGCTTGTCAGCATTAACTAGAGCTGTCTGAGCAGACTTGAGCAACCAGTCACTAACCCCACCCCTAACTATCCTCACAACCAGCCCCTATTATAGTGTTTTACACACAAAAAAATATGAACGTCCTCAGGTAGAATTCAGCAAATGTCACTAGCTCTCTATCCAATCTCCCTGAATTAGTATGCTAGTAAACCTATGACAGATGATGACACTAGTCTGCCAACTTTTGTTCCCAGGGAGTCCCAGTGTACCTAAGCCATTTTATTAGACTGTCTCCTGAAATTGTCGAGTGTATTGATCTATCCATTGATACTTCTGTGGAGGCTCACAAAGGTTCCTAGTGAGAACTGAGCTTGCTTTACCCAGCAGAGCTGCATTAGAGGATTGTTTGACTACATGCGTAGTTACCAGGTGTCTGGGATGGTCTGCACTTGGCTGTGCTAAGAGAGGTCTTTTGCTCCACCCCTTGGTGTTCCTTTAAAAGCCCTTAGAAGAGACAATGGGCTGATGGATAAGGATCCAGGCCCTCCTGAGGCTATCTTGTGTTTCTATCTGTCTCTCTCCCCTCTATCCTTATATCTAAATATTTCTCACTTCTCCCTCCTCAAGAGTACCCTGGGGGAAAAGTAGGAGCAGGTCCCCCACACACTTCCATTCCATTTAAAAATCTATGATTAAACTTATATGCCCTTGGGCTTTTAGCACTTCCCCTAATCTCCAAACTGATGAAATAAAATTATGTCCAACAGTCATTTAGGGGTCTCATTTGCTCCTCAATATTTTGAGAGATGTAATTTGTCCAGACCACAGACATAAACCTGCTTCAAGCAATGAGACACTTTTTTGATAAGCATTTTACTCAGCTTGGACTTTTCTTCCTTTATCAGTATCTGACCTAGACTCACACCATCAAGGTGTGGTTAAGAATCACCACCAGCAGCAACAGTGTCATCTGGGAGCTTACTCATAATGCAAATTTTTCAGACCCACCAAATCCCCATGTATGGCATATACATGTCGAAGTTTTGTAAACACTGAGCTAGAATTTTCGGTATAAAATTTTCTTCTTGACAGAAAATATAGTAAGAAAGTGGAGTCAGGGGAGTTCTGCACTTTATCCACCATAATTAAGTTATAGCCAATTGTATCCCTTTTAAAACAGCATATATATATATAATATATATATAAGACTGACTTCATTTGGGATTATGGTTCCAAAGGGATGAGTCCATCATGTACAGGGATGGAAGTGGAGGGGATTGGGGGAGTGGAGGGAGGATGGAGGAATGAAAAAAAAAAAAAAAAAAAAAAAAAAAAAAAAAAAAAAAAAAAAAAAAAAGGGGGGTGGCACGAATAGATCGGAGACTGGGAGGCAGAGAGGATTGTGAGGGGAGGCTAATGGCCAGAAATGCAAAGTAAATAGAGAATTTGAAAAAAAAAAAAAAAAAAAAAAAAAAAAAAAAGAGTCCACCATGGCAGTGAAGTATGGCAGCAAGCCGCAGGCCTGGCAGGCAAAAGCTTATGTCTCTAACCACGAGAGTGAATAATGGGGGCTGGAGAGATGGCTCAGAGGTTATGAGCACTGGCTGCTCTTCCAGAGGTCCTGAGTTCAATTCCCAGCAACCTCATGGCGGCTCAAACCATCTGTACTGAGATCTGGTGTCCTCTTTTGGCATGCAGGCATACATGCAGACAAAACACTGTATATACAATAAGTAAATCTAAAAAGAGAGAGAGAGAGAGAGAGAGAGAGAGAGAGAGAGAGAGAGAGAAAGAGAGAGAGAGAGGTAGTAGAAAAAAAGAGTGAATCAGAGAAAGCCAGCTGAAGTAGGAGAGGGTCTTTACTCTCAAAACCTGCCCTGAGTGACGTAGGTGCATCAGCTAAACCTCCACACACAGTATCACCAACTGGGGACCAAGTGTTCAAATGCCTGAGACTATGGGGACATTTCTCATTCAAACTACCACACACCCTATTGCTGAGCTATACCCCCAAGTATTTTTGCCTGTTTTGCAGACAGATTGTTGTTGTTAAAACAGCTTTTAATTTTTTGAAATGAAAATATAATCACATTCTTTTTCCTTCCCTTCCTCCAACCCCTGGGCACTGTTTACACAGGTTTATACCAGCCTTCAGCATTTGCCACTTGTCTTAGAAGATCCTTTCCAAACTTGTCCTACTACAAGATTTAGGTACATGGTTCTACTAGATCAAGAATTAATAAGGTCATTCTCCATATATGGAAATGTATTGGAGTCCAGGCAGTCTCTCTCTCTCTCTCTCTCTCTCTCTCTCTCTCTCTCTCTCTCTCTCTCTCTCTCTCTCTCTCTCTCTCTCTGTGTGTCTGTCTCTGTAGGGGGAGTGTCTCTCCCCCCCACAGGCTGTCAAACAAGTTATCAGGAGGTCCTGAGATGTCCCTGAAGAACATTGCTCCTTAGTTTTAGAAAAGTAGACCATTCCACTTCTGCCATTAGTAATTTATATGTGCATACATGTACCATTGCATACACATGCTCCACACACAATTAATTAATTAATTAAAATAAGTAAATAGGCATCATAGTAGTAAGCTACCTTTCTGAGTCTGTACACTTGACCAAGGAGTATTTTAAGAACCAAGAGCCCTCATGAGCTCTTCACTCAGCTTGACAACTCATTTGATGTCAATTGTATTATATTTATACACAGATTACTTATCCATAGGGTATCTTCAAGCAAACCACAGGTAACATATTATTTCATCCCTAAATATTTTACTACATCTCTCTAAGTAGTAAGAACTCTTTTTACATCTCAACTACAATATTGCTAATATATCTAGAGTGTCAAGAATTGTTCCTTAGTATCATCAAAGATACAATCAGTATTCAAATATATCTGATAGTTTCATAATTGTATACACTTTTTATTCATATTAGCATCTAAATAAGATCCTCATATTGCAATTTGTTGACATGTCTTGTGGTAGTTTGAAAGAAAATGACACTCATAGCCTCATAGGGAGTGGCACTATTAGGAGGTGTGGCCTTGTTGGAGTAGGTGTGGCCTTGTTGGAGGAAGTATGTCAGGGGACAGGCTTTGGGGTCTTAGAAGCTCAAGCCAGGTTTAGTGGCTCACTGTCTCTTCCTGGTGCCTGCTGGTCCAGATGTAGAACTCAGCTACCTCTCCAGCACCTTGTATGCCTATGCGCTGCTATGCTTCCCACCAAAATGAAAATGGACTGAACCTCTGAACTGTAAGTCAGCTCCAACTGAATGTTTTCCTTTGTAAGAGTTTCTGTGATCATGGTGTCTCTTCACAGCAATAGAAACCTTAACTAAGACATGTCTAATTTTTTTAAGAATTTTTTTATTCATTCTAACCACAGATCCCCCATTCATCCCTCCTCCCACTCCCCACCAGCCCTCCCCTTGCGACCCACCCCCATCCCCTTCTCCAAAAGGGCAAGATCTCACATGGGGAGTCAGCAAAGCCTGGTACATTCAGCTGAGGCAGGACCAAGCCCCTCCCCTCTGTATCAAGGCCAAGCAAGGAATCCCACCATAGGCGATGGGCTCCAGAAAGCCAACCTAAGACATGTCTTTTAAGTCTCTTTATCTATGTGATTTTTTTTCCTCCATCTATGTTATACATTGGAATTTACTGATGAAGGTGATAGTTAGCTTTTCCTGTAGAGTTTCTCACTCTATGAATTTCTCTACTTTCACCCCAGAGTATTTTTCAACTGCCTTCATTGGTTGTCCTATAGAAAGGAACTGTCGTCAACGAACCTTCATCCAGTAACTGATGAAGCAGATGCAGAGATCCACAGCCAAGCACCAGGACAAGCTCCAGGAATCCAGTCGAAGAGAGAGAAGAGGGATTCTATGAGTAAGGAGCATCAAGATTGTGATGGGGAAACCTACAGAGAAGACCAAACCAAGCTAGTGGGAAATCATGAACTTTAGACCAACAGCTGCGGAGCCTCCATGGGACTGGACTAGGCTCTCTGCATAAGTGAGGCAGTTGTGTAGCTTGATCTGCTTAAGGGGTCCCCTGGCAGTAGGATCAGAATCCACCCCTGGTGCATGAGCTGGGTTTCTGGAGCCCATTACCTATGGTGGGACAACTTGCACAGCCTTGATGCAGAGGGAGGGGATTGGACCTACCTCAACTGAATGTACCAGGCTCTGCTGACTCCCCATGGGAGACCTTGCCTTGTTGGAGGAGGGAATGAGGGGTATGTTGGGGGGGGAATGTGGGAGGGGCAGGAGGAAGGAGGAGAGGGGGATCTGTGATTGGTATGTAAAATGAGTTAAAAAATTCCTTAATAAAAAAAAAAACCCTAAGTAGCCAGAAAAGAAAAGAGCTAGCTTTTCATATAGAATGCAATCACTCTAAGAGTACCTCCCTTATTTACTGCCAGGTCTGGAATATTTAGCAGATACTATGACTATATTCATTTATGTCCAGCTTGTTCATACTTCAGTTTGATTTAGAGCAAAATAATTTCACAAGGTGTGCTACATGCCTTCATCAGAGGCTACCTCTCTTTCTGGTGACACTATTGGTTACTGATGATCATCATTTAGATTCAGTTTCCTTGGAGGTTTCCAAATGAAAATATTCTATCATTGCTTTTCACTCATTAGTGGAAATACTTCATTAAAAAGAAATCCTATCCTCAAGGTCTTAGTTACTTTCAGGTAGAATTTGTATGTAGGATTTCAGGTAGGATTCTAGTGGCAACCTAATCTTACTGGTATAAACCACCACATACACCCAGGCATGGGCTTCCAATGGTTAAAAATCACAATTTCAGTCTTTCTTCCAAAGTAGGCCTTTCATGCTAATGAGTAAAAGGGGAGTTTGGTAGAAAAGGTTGTTTTTTTATTTAATATAAAATATTCCTCTTGGGGGATGTCTATTTATATTGAATTCCAAATGGAAACAAGAGAGGGAAAGGGGCCGGGCAGTGGTAGTGGTGGTGGTGGTGGTGGTGGTGGTGGTGGTGGTGCACACCTTTAATCCCAGCACTCGGGAGGCAGAGGCAGGTGGATCTCTGTGAGTTTGAGGCCAGCCTGGTCTACAGAGCAAGATCCCAGAAAGGTGCAAAGCTACACAGAAAAACCCTATCTCAAAGAGAGAGAGAGAGAGAGAGAGAGAGAGAGAGAGAGAGAGAGAGAGAGAGAGAGATGAGATGAGATGAGATGAGATGAGATGGATCATTTTTAAAAATAGAACAAAATTTCTTGTAATTGAAGAATGATTCCAGTTCGAAAAGATCGCTAAATTGTAATTAGGATAAAAGAAAAGCTTACATATAAAAACATGCTTGTGCAATCCTAGAAAGTCAAACACTAAGAAAATATCCTTAAAGCTTTTGGAGAGATAGAGAAAAGAAAGATTTATCTACAGAGAAGTGAAACTCCTCATTAACACACAAGAGTTCAACATTGAAACAGAAACCCTAGAATTAACACCTGCAAAGTTGGAAAATAACTTTGAACCTATTTTATATTAGTCAGATACAAGAACAAAAGTAAAAATATATAATCAACTATGAAAGAACTTGGGACTTTTACCTCACAGCTATCTATTCTGGAAACAAACAAAACATGATTTAAGGATGCGCTTCAACAAGCAACCTAAAAGAGTCAACAAGACCTGGGTGGGGTCTGAAAAACAAACAATAACCCAGTGTGCTGGCTAATTTTATGTCAACTTGACACAAACCAGACTCATTTGGAAAGCGGAAACCTCAACTGAGAAAATGTCCCCATCAGATTGGCTTATAGGCAAGTCTGTAATGCATTTTCTTAATTAGTGATTGATGTGGGAGGGCTTAGCCCATTGTGGTGGTCCTGTGTGCTATAAGAAAACAGGCTGATGCCAGGCGGTGGTGGTGCATATCTTTAATCCCAGCACTCAGCAGGCAGATCTCTGTAAGTTCAAGGCCAGCCTGGTCTACAAAGTGAGCCCAGGGCAGCTGTTACACAGAGAAACCCTGTCTCAAAAACCACCACCACCACCCAAAAAAAGAAAGAAAACAGGCTTAGGAAGCCATGGGGAGCAAGCCAGTAAGCAGCACTCCTCAAAGGCCTCTAAATCAACTCCTGCCTCCTGGTTCCTGTCCTGCTTGAGTTCCTGTCCTAACTTCCCTCAGTGATGGAATATGACTTGAGAGTGTTGTAAGCTGAAATAAACCCTTTGCTCCCCAAGTTGTTTATGGCCATGGTATTTTATCATAGCAATTGAAACCCTATCTAAGACACCTACGATTGCAATAGAAAAAAATTCCTGAACTAACCAAATAGGAGGGAAACTTTAAAACATGCCAGCGAATTCAAAATTAGTCTATGCAAATGGTTGGAAGACATCAATAATTCAATGATAAAGACATGTGTATTATCTACAAAAAGATAATTTTAAATGCCAAGAAATACCCTCAAAAAGTCATGATACATATGTAAAATGGGACATGAGGAGCTGGGACTATAGCTTATCAATAGTGTACACATAGCATTTGTATGGCCTGGATTCCATCCCTTTCACCAAAATAAAATGTAATATGAGTAAGCAATTGGTAGAGAATAAGAAGAGAAACCAACTGAACTTGAAAGTAGTAGTATTACCCTTCAAATGGCCCAGATATATGAAGATACAGGATTACATCTTCTCCAGTAATCAAATGACACACTCTAATTGTGAAGGAAATAAAATGTACACCATGATGATGGTAATGTCATGTTTTCTGGATTTCAAAGTCAACCTATAGAAAAAGTATGAAATATGAATACAGTTACAGAGTGGACTGTAGCTGAAAGTTTTCCTGTGTCCTGCCTGCCCCAAGGTGAGGACAAATCTCTCTCACCTGCAGTTGCTTGGACCTAAATAAACATACACAGGCTAATATTATTTTTAAACTTTGGCCATGGCAGGCTTCTTGTTATCTAGTTCTTATATCTTAAATTAACCCACTTCTATAAATCTATACTTTGCCACGTGGCTTGTGGCTTACCGGTACCTTTACATCTTGCTTCTTCTGGCAGCGGGTAGCAGCATCTCCCCTGCTCTGTCTTTTTCCTTCTTCTCTATCTGTTTGGATTTTCTGCGTGCCTCTAAGCTGCCTTGCCATAGGCCAAACAGCTTTATTTATCAACCAATCAGAGCAACATATTTTCACAGCATACAGAAAGACATTCCCCTGTCAGTGAACTGTAAATATAGAAGTGACCTTTAGCAGCATAGAAATGAATCAAATAACTGGCAGTAGTTGGGAGTTATTTCTTGATTTGACAGTGTAAAGCAGTGGTTCTCAACCCTCCTAACACTGCAACCCTTTAATAGAGTTTCTCATGTTGTGCTGACCACCACATAAAATTATTTCATTGCTAATTCATAACTATAATTTTGCTACTGTTATGAATAGTAATGTAAATATCTAACATGCAGGATATCTGATATTGACCTCTGTGGAAGGGTCATTTGATCCCCAAAGGGGTCATGACCCACAGGTTGAGAACCACTGGTGTAGATCCTTAAGAAGTAAGTATATATTACTAGTATGTCCATATGCTCCAGTGGAAGTCCACACATGCATGAATATATGGGTAGCATAAATTGTACTTGATGGGGGAAAAGAGGTCAAAAAGTTCAGTACATAGGAAATGGATCTGGGAGGGATTGGGGAACGAATATGGTTAAAACTCATTGTACAAAGTTCTCAACAAACTAATTTTAAAAGTACAAATGAAACTTAAAGAGCATTATAAAATAAAGTAAAGGTAAAAAATTGAACTTTAAAAAAGAAAGGAAGATACAAATCCCTTACCTGACATAAAGAGGAGTCAATATTGCTAATGAGAAATAAATCAATATTTTGAAACAAAGGCACCTTGCTAAGAATTATGGAAATAACCAATGAAATGCCACCAGCAAGAAGAAAAAAAACAGATCATGTCATGAGTGAACTATGTAAGAAACAGACTTGTTTGTATCTTTCCACAATGTCAGATTTTATTGAATAAATTCTGAATGTATGAAAGTTCATTGTAAACAAGGTGCCAGATACTCTCACTTTCCTTAATAGCCCTGGCCAAAGCAAACAAGGATCCTTTTATGCCAATATCAATTTACTAATGTTAACTCTCACAGCACACATTACACATTGTGTGTCTCTCTCTCTCTGTGTGTGTGTGTGTGTGTGTGTGTGTGTGAGAGAGAGAGAGAGAGAGAGAGACAGACAGACAGACAGACAGACAGCAGACAGATGGGGGAGAGACAGACAGACAGGAGAGAGAGAGAAAGAGAGAGAGAGAGAGAGAGAGAGAGAGAGAGAGAGAGAGAGAGAGCGCTTTACAGAATGGCTGTAAAGGGTTAAAAGAGGCAAAGAGATTGAAAAAGGCCTGGGAGACCAAGGCTGGGAGCCTGATAAGGATGTACTTGCTGGAGAGGTCTTGTTAAGAAGTTGCAGATAGATGTAGCGTCAAGCTACAATTTGCCAAAATTCACTCAAGAAAAAATGGGAAAACCAAGCAGACTTACAATCATTAACAAAAGTGAAGCAGTGGTTACAATACACCAACAGAAAAGGCTGGTGAGGTGGATCAGCAGGCAAAGGCACTTGCCACTGAGACTGATGATGTAAGCTCAAGGCCTAGGACAAACATGGCGGGAGGAGAGCAGACCAATTTGAAGTCCCTGAGGTCAGTCGGGAGTTCTGTGCCTGTCCATCCTTGATGCACACATAAGACTGGTCAGTTAATAGGTGGATAGGGCCTGTTGCCATCATAGTTCTATGTGTTCACCTCCTTATGGAGTCTAGACGAAAAGGTTACACAATTTCCTCTGTCTGGTGTACTCAACAACTTCATAGGCCTGGTTTTCTAAAATGATTTTAATATGCCCAATTATACCTCAATAAATGTATGCAGTATCACCCTTCATAATTACAGGCACAAGTCATTTATCAGTCTGTACTACAGAGGTAGTGTCAGATAGAAGGACTATTAACATGTCCACTCAGGTACAGTCATAGTTCATCCTCAAAACAGAATCAAAACTGCTTATAAAATGGAGTCTCTCAGGTAAAGACAGTCTGGAAAGACACTGTTTTACTTAGGTCCTGGCACAACCTGATCTCAAAGGTCAAGAGTTTCAAGAGCATCATCACATGATCTTTTCAGGAGAGAAGTTGGAGAAGCAAGAAGATCCCTTATACTTTTTCATTGTTGCCCCCTTCTGGCTGTTTCATTCAGTCATTCATTCTTCTGACAAATACTTGAAGTGTGTCTACTTCCCACAGCAGCAGGCATGATTCCAAGCACCAGGATAAAGGGATGGAAAATGCAAAGAATGTTCCCACCCTCAGGAAACCACATTCTAGTGGGGGAATGTAAAAAATAAACATGTAAATCTCTTCCTAAAAGAGGTAAGTGTAAATAATACTATGTGCAAAGAAAACTATAAGACAAGATTTAAAAAAAAAAATGGCCTTGAGGGATCAAGAAATCCTCTATGAAAAATGAGCTATGAGCTAAAATATTCTTTTGAGAAAAGCTATAGACACATGATCTCTTTCTTCCTAGGAGGCTCCATACCTGCTATGCAAATCTGCCTATCTCTCCCCAGCTACCAACTCAACAAACAAAGCTTTTTGGCAAGAGGAAGCCACAACCAGACCACAGGCAGTCTTGCTACACCCTGAGCAGAGAGTACTGATTGCCGCGCTGCCTTAGAGTCCCCAGAGGACCTTCCTAGTGACGGTTTCCACACAAGAAGACCTGCTCCGAAGTGATTCACTGGGAAACATTCAGGAATGGGCCCCTAACCTGTGTCCCTGTGGCATGGCAAAGAGGCCCAGGCTTCTGGCAAAGGCTTCTCCAGAGAAACACAATGCAGAGAGGCCTTTCATATAGAGACAATGCCTATTGCTCCCTGAGAGCAAGGCTGAGTCTGAGCCATAATATTATTGTAACTGGCTACCAAGACTCTTTGTTTTTGTCTTTTGTTCAGGTGTTTTTGTATGTTGTTTTGTTTGGTCTAGCCTGAAATTCAGTATGTAGGTCTAGCTATCGTGGAAATCACAATGATTCTCCTGCCTCAGCCTATGGAATGGTGGCAGTGGGGTTTCCAGATGTGAACCACTACACCTATTACTAATAATGTCTTTTAAAACATTAAAAAGAGGCCGGGCGGTGGTGGTGCATGCCTTTAATCCCAGCACTCAGGAGGCAGAGGCAGGCGGATCTCTGTGAGTTCGAGGCCAGCCTGGTCTACAGAGCGAGATGCAGGAAACGCGCAAGGCTACACAGAGAAACCCTGTCTCGAAAAACCAAAAAAAAAAAAAAAAAAAAAAACATTAAAAAGAATGACCTCAGGTGACATTCAAATGTTGGGGGTTGTATTGTGATGAGCTGTCCCTAGGCTTTTTTCATTCTTCTCTGTAAGTTCCACGAAGTCCTCTATGTTAAACCTGAATAAATGCCAGCCTCACAGGAACGATCTAAAGTCCCTAGACGAGTATAATACTCAACAGAACTCTGACTCCAAATGGCAAGAAACTGCATGGTATCACATTGGGCATTGAGAGCCATCTGTTTCAGGACAAACAAGTAGATCTCCTTATTTGATAGTAGAGTCATTTCCATTTTGCTGAAGATCTACTATGTATGCTACTACACCTAGTGATTTGAAATAACACACTAATCTTTTGGACTTCTTTATAGCCGTGGAAAGAAAACTAGCCACAACTTTAGGCCTTAAAATACCTCTCTTTAAAAAGTCCAGTGTTGACTTACAAAGTCTTTATTCTACAGAATATGTTTACCTTAAAGGTAGCACACATTCTCATACATATTTCCTAAATACAAAAAGATCTTTCACATTGTAGCAAGTCTCAGTGTGGGTTCATTTTGGGAGTAAAACTGCCTTCTACTCTCCCTCGTGCTTACTTGTCCTTGATGCAAAAAAGGCAGTCTACTTGTATATTATACATAAATAAATTGTAATTAAATGTAACCATAGGATGTGTGTATATTCAATTTGAAAATCCACTCTAATTTTAGTAGATATTTGGGGTTTTTTTGTTTGGTTGGTTGGTTTGGGTTTTGGTTTTTCAAGACAGGGTTTCTCTGTGTAACAGTTCTAGCTGTCCTGGAACTCGATTTGTATGTAGACCAGGCTAGCCTCGAATTCATAAAGATTGCCCGACTCTGCTTCCTGAGTGCTAAGATTAAAGGCAAATACCGCCATGCCCAGCTCTAATAGATATTTGAAGTACAAAAATAGGACCACCCGATTTGTGGATCGTGGTTATGGTTGAAAATGGAGTGTCCTCTACAGGCCCATGTATTGAAGGCTTGTTCCCCGTCTGGTACTGTTAGGTAGAGAAGTGATGGAAAGTTTAGGAAGTTGGGTCTCATTGAAGGAAGCAGATCATGGCGGTGGGGAAGCTTTGAGGGGCATGTTGTCTCTGGCACCGTTATTGTAAGGATTTGGTCCTTAATTACGTCATCAGCCTTGACGGCGTTAAAACCCTTCTCCTTCCCCATTTCTGCGTCTGCCAGGTGCAACCTTTTCTGTCTGACTTCCATCAGCAGTGCACAGGCTCAAATGGGCGGGCTTGGGTGGTTTCTATGACTCGCCCTAACTCACCTTAACTCCACCCACTCATTCTCAAACTGCCTTGAGAAACACAGTCTGGAAGTGGCTGAGATCCATACAAATAAGTTTACAATAATTAGGATGGCTCTTAAGCCAAAAAATCAGCTTATATCCTACTGACAGAGCTTCCAAAAGCTGTCCTTGAGACATCAATCATCAGGAAAAAAAAGAAAAAAAATTCAGGACATGGAGTAAAATCTGTCTCTTGTTCCCCAGACCTACCTGACTAAAACTTAAGCATCTGGAGAGCAAGGCTCCTGACCCCACAGGCAAAAGAGTCATCTGTGGCATTTAAGGTGTGCCGGGGAAGAGATAAAAGCCTGAGAACAAAATTGCCAAGTGCTATCACTCGCTGACTCCCAAAAGCTGTTGGGTCCCTGTTTTAAGTGAGGAAAAGGCCACAGGCTACCGAATGCCCTGCCAGGCCATCAACAGCCTTGTTAAAAGTGCTGCCTAGAAAGATAACTGGTCAGCTTACTGCCCCCAGGCACCAAGATGCATGGGTACATCAAGCTAAGACCTCCAGCAGACCTAGGCTTGGCTACAGGCTTGCAGGGAACCCAGAATGCAGCAGGGAAGCAATCTGTTTCTTTCCTTCTGGACACCAGAGCCATTGACTCAGTCCTGGGAGTTTTGGGATGCCACCTCTCCTTTATTGTCGGGTACAGAGGACAGCCTTACCACCTCTGGAAAGATTTAATTGCACTTTCAGAGTTACTTAATGAAAAAAGATTTCCACCTAAAATAAGAGCTCATTGCTTCACTCCAGATCAACTGCCTGTGTTTCTCATGTGCATACAGACAGGGCCCTGATTTTTGCCTTGTCCCTAATTCCAAAAAAATAAATTCTCATGCACCACAAGCTTTTCTCTTCACAGTTCCCTGTTCTAATCAACTGTCCAGCTAATGGTACAGGACCACCATAGAACTGGAGTCCAGAGATCATCAAATAAGAAACTGTAACAGCTAAAAGGTATTTACACCCCCGACCCAAAAGTGTCTGGGTGCTACAAAAAGACTTTAATGTAAACAACTATTACTATGAGATGTTTTTAACAATTGATCACCTGTCTCTTAGATGCGGAACCAGTAAAGGAAACAGGTGCTTTAAAATAATCTGTCTCTGATAAAACTTAACATGTTTCAAAATCCATAGGGACAGGCCGGATATACCTCAGATAAATGTCAACATAAAATAATAATGATTCTTTTATCTCTCTAAGTTTTTTTCTGTGTCACCAGCATCTTGTCAAACAAAAAGTTCCCAGCCACAGCCAAGAGGGATACACGTCTCCAGAGCAAACGGATGGCAGACAGCATTCCACAACGCCTGTCTACCTCGGAAAAATCCCCTTCTCCATTCCCCCAGAGCCAACCAACGTCCAAAAGTCAGCTGGAAGCAGTTTTTGAAATGAACGACACCCCTAGTCCCATTTACCTGCTTTTTTTTTTATAATAAGGGAAAGTCTGGGATGTAAGGATTAGGTCCTTAATTACATCATCAAGCTTCCACGGCGTCCCAGCCTAAAATGTGGGTGGGCCCTCTGTCTCTCTCCTTTCTGCTCCTTCCTCCCGTCGGCCATCACCCCCCCACCCCCCCTCTCTCCTTCCCCCCCCTTCTCTCTTTCTCTCTCCCCCCCCCAATAAAGCTCTAAAAAGGTGACCATGGCTATGATTCTTTCAATTAGCACGCTCCTTCACCGGCATGGCGGCCGCGGGCGGCGACCAGCCATGAGGGGCAGCGCCACAGCATAAACAACAGTTATAACTCTCTGCTTCCTGCCTGCCATATGATGTGATGCTGCTGAGCTCCACCATGTGCTCCCCAGCATAATGTCTTGCCTCAGCAGAGCCCTGAGTGGTGAAGCCAAGTGCCTGCTGGTTGAAACTTCTGAAAACATGAGTCAAAGCAAATATTTCCTCCTTTAAGTTATTTGTCTCAGCTGCTCAATGTCCTGTAGCACAGAGAAGCATGCTTTGGGCTATGTTCAAGCAATGCAGCATGGTGGCACTTGCTTGGAATCCTATTACTTAGATGGCTGAACCAGGAAAACTGGAAGTTCAAAACCGTGTAAGTAACTGTGGAGACACACAGAAGCTATCGAGTGAAAAATTACTCAGGATCAGAGAATCAGAGCTTGCTTTACCCAGCAGGGCTGCATAATGAGATGATTTGGCCATGGGTATGCTTACCAGGTGTTTGGAAGGTTCTACACTTGGCTGTGTGGTGTGCTTTGATCTTACCGGGGGGGGGGGGGGGCGGGGGGGGGGGGCGGCGGGGGTCTTTTGCCTCTCCCCTTGGCATATTATTAAAAAGCTCTTTTAAATAAACCTCTGGGCTGTTGGGTATTGACCTTGGCCCTCCCAAAGCTCTCCTGTGTGTCTGTCTTTCTCCTCGTCATCTAGGTCTATCTTTCTATCTGATATTTTCTCATTCCTCTCTCCTCCACCCAAGAACCCTTCATAAGGTGGGAGCTGGCCTCCCACAGACTCCCACAAGTTACATAGTGTGAACCCTCTCACTAAAGCAAACAAAGAATGCTTAAGATGCTCAGGAAGCTATTCCCTTGTCCTCCAATCACCAAGCATCCCTTGGAGACATTCCTCACATTCCTCACCAACTCTCTCCCAACCAGTCACAACGTGCTAATTATTGAAGTCAACACTTCCTTGTGAATGTCCCTCTTTCTTCCACTGTACCACTTTCAGCCCCAGTTCTCTCCATGGCAAGGCAGAGATGTTTGTAGCATCTCCACAGAGGGTTAATTTTATCATGTCTGACTAGAGATGTTTGCAAAACTTCTAAAGAACATATTTCCAGTCTACCATATCCAAATCCACATGTCCCCTGCCACCACAGGCTAACAGAAAAGCAGCCAGACAGAACATGCAAACCAGATTTTTCAGGAGTCTACTGCTTATCATCCACAGTCTAATAACATGACTAAGCCTTTATCACTTGCTTGTCTTGTTGCTCCAACAAAATACCTGACAGATGCAACTTAAGGAAGGAAGGACTTACTTTATAGTCCACCGTAGCAGGGAAGTCGTGCTGGGAGTAGTCTGAGGTTCCTGGCCACACTGCGTCCACAAGCAGGGAGTCATGAATGCTTTTTCTCAGTTCCCTTTCTTTTTTTGATTCAATCTTGAACCTTAGCCCATGGACTGGATCCACCTCCATTTAGGGTGGGTCTTCCCACCTCAGTCAACCTAATCCAGAAAATCCACCCCCCAGACATTCCCAAGGTCCTGTATCCATGGCGAGTCTAAATCCCATCAGGTTAACCATACTAACCACAGGGTCATACACTTCCCAAATGCCTATGGCACTCTGCGTAGATCCTTAAACTGGGGGTTGCAGCTTCATTTGGGGGTCACTTAACTGATTATGGGGTTCCTGAAAAGTGTGACAACAGTAAAAGTTTTCTTCACACCCAGCAACCAAACACTTAATTTAAAATCAAACATGTAATGAATCCCCTGTGTTGTACTCTAAGACTTTACTGCGGGCTTGATTCTCAACAGAGAATATGCGCTGTTTTCGCTGTGCATGGCAGCAGACCATGCAGGACCCAAAAAAAGCTGCCTCCAACACCTCAGCTCAGATTTGAGGCTCCTGAAAGTTACAGCATTTTTACTACGTGTGCAAAGTTTCTACTCTTGTAAATATATGCTCAATTATGAAAAACAAAGACTTTTAATAGTTTCATACAATACCCCCATCAACGTGTACCAATGAGCAAATCTTTGGGTTTTATTGTTTTACAGTGTTTGATTTTTAAAATTGTTGTGTCAGTTGCTAAACTATCATTAAATAGATTTTGGGTTAACATTGAGACAGAATTTCCCACAAATTCTGAGAGTGGTCCTAAATATACTTTTACCATCTTGTACTAAGTAATCATGCAAAAGTAGTATTTTCAGCATCAATAGATTGTAACTGTGATGCCCAGATCATAGGACCCCCCCCCCAAAAGACCACCATGGAAACCAAATCCTGCATCTAAAAGCAAAGAGCATTTATTTTATCTTTAAGCTCTGAGCTTGGTCTTTCTGTCTGAGGCAGCGGTGAGAAGAGAGCCCAGAGCCCAGGCAGGGTGGGGTTTTAATCATAGCAGAAGTTGGAGTGAGGGGATTTCCAGGGTTCAGGACCATGATTGGCTGACATTTGTCTAGGGGTATGGGGAATGTTTGAAATGTCAGGTATTTCTTCTTAGATGCAGGCCCCACAGGGTGGGGTCAGCTGATAGCGCTTCCTGGGTCCAGGTGTTGCATGCCAGAAGCTGTATCTGGGCTTCAGGTATTTCCCCTTAGACACAGGCCCCACTGGGTGGGGTCTGCCAAAAGCTAGGTCTGGGCCTATAAGCCTGTCATGGCAGCTGTGTGGTCAAGCTGTTTTGGGGCCCCTCTACATAACTCAATTGATGGAGTGATTGCCTAGCATGCACAAAGCCCTGGGTTCAGCCCCCAGCACCACATAAACTAGGCATGGTGCACACATCTGTGATCCTAGCACTCAGGGGGAAAGACTTGAAAATCATGAGTTCAAGGTCATATTTGGCTATATCCTAGACCAAGGCTACTTAAAACTTTTTCTTTGACTTTTTCCCTTTTCTATTTATTTTTTGAGGGTTATTTTCTCTAAAAGTTACAAAATTAATAAGGCCCCTTCTCAAGGTTTTCTAAGCATTAACAATAGCTTAGTGAGTGACTGGGTTTATTGAGGTTACTTATAGGAGTACTGGTAATGAATCACAAAGAGCATGGATAACTCAAAGACAGCTGCATCACTGAAAAGTCACATGAAAGTTACATCTCTGGAGCTCCCTGTTTGACTTAAAAGTAGCTTCTCTGGTCAGAACATATCCTTCCCCAGCAACTGTTACTGCTTATATAACCTTGGGGAGGGTTTTGTAAATCTTAGAACTCTTAGGGCCTTCCTGAGCCTTCCAAGTTTCATTTACATCCTTGGCCTTGTATATTTCCCTTACTTCCAGAGTCTGTGTGCCTGCATGTGTGTGTGTGTGTGTGTGTGTGTGTTGATACATGTGTGTGTGTAGATGTGCATGCACATGTGTGCATATACATGTGGAGGCCAAAGGACAACCTTGGGTATTGTTCCTCAGGAGCTGTCCACCTTGTCTCTTTTGTGAGACAGGTTTTTCCACTGACGTGGAGATCACCAAATAGGCCAAGGTGACTTGCCAACAAGCACCAGGGATCTGTCTGTCAGTGCCTCCCTAGTGCTTAGATTGAAGTGCTTTTTTACTTGGGTTGTGGGGATTGAACTCAGGTCCTCTTGACTGACTGATCCATCTCCCTAGCCCACTTTCTGAGTCTTATGACCCTCCTTCCTCGAAGGGAAGGAAAGTTTCAATTAAGAGCACCAAACTAACACCTGTTCACCAATGTTCATATCTCAGGAGATGTAGTGAAGGCTGGATTTCCTATGATAGCTTAGATTTTAACTGTTCTTCTAAAAGCCTTGGCCACCAGCCTATGGCACTAATGAGATATTATAGAACCTTTCAGGGGTGAGGTCTAGCAGAAGGAAGTTAGAGCACTCGGGATGCCCATGAAGGATGTTGGGACCCAGGCCCCTCCTCTCTTTCCTTCAGCATCCTCCTGCACCACATTCTCACACCATGATATTCTGTGATGCCAGCTCTACAAAACACCAGGCCGAACTGCTTGTGGACTGAACCCTCTGAAATGGAACCAAAGAAGTCTTTTCTTTGATTTTTTCTTTTTTTGTCTTACTTTATTTAGGCAGGGACATATGTAGCCCCAGCTGGCCTTGAATTCCTGGTTGTCCTTGTTATTTATTTGTGGCGCTAGTTACCATGTGAGAGAAAACACGAGGTACAACGAAACCCACTATAAGAGTATTTATTAGGGGAGGGTAAAGAGGGATTGTGCAATAGGCCTACTAGAGATGAACGGTGTGGAAAAGGGGCTGAGGGGAATGGGTAGAATCTCTTTTTATAGGTCCCGCGCCCCAAGCATGCACATATGGGTTTGCACAGCTATGCCATGCATGCACGTAGATTATGTGATCACGCTCCATGATGATTATGAGGATTACATAGGACACAAGGCCCTGGGGTGACTAAGCATTCTGCCTCCCTGATGGACAGCACATGCAAGGTCATGTAGCTAGGGGTGGCTGGGAGTTATAACAATAAATGCCACCACACTTAGCTTTCTCTGTAAGCTGACTTTTTTTTAAAAAGAGATTTGTTTATTTATTATGGATGCAGTGTTCTGCCTGCATGTGTCCCTGCAGGCCAGAAGAGGGCACCAGATCTCATTACAAGTGGCTGTGAACCACCATGTGGTTGCTGGGAATTGAACTCAGGACCTCTGGAAGAGTAGTCAGTGCTCTTAACCACTGAGCCATCTCTCCAGCCTCATAAGCTGACTTTTTTTTTTAATCAGCTGTGAACAGTAATATAAACCTGCAATCCCAGCACTTGGGAAGCATAGGCAATAGGATTGTGAGTTCAAGACCATGTTGGGCTGCATAATAAGACCCCATCTCAAAAAAGTTTATCAGGTATTTTGTTCAGCACATTCCCCACTGAGGCACTCGTCCAGATTCCCATGCACAGTGAATAATCGCACCAACCAGACCTATGGAGTTTCAACAGTAAAAAGTTTCATCACTGACTAAAAATATTCTGGATTCCTGCAGGAAGGCCTATGAGACAAGTATACTTGCCAGAGTTTTATCTAGCTCCCTGCCTCTACCTGCCCCAATGCATATTCAGACTCTTTCTCTGAACCAACCACATTCTCAGAGGCTGTGAACCCAGTTACCTTTCCCTCCAACTCCCTCTTTTCCATGCATATCTACCTCATCTTTCACCCCTCCTTACTGGACCCAGCTGGTCTCCACCCCGCCTTGTACCTCCACCCTTAGCATCCAGTGTTGCCAAATGAGAAACTGGAAACCAAACACAACAGGGAAGACTTGGGGGCAAGCTCTGAGTCCAGTTCTGATCCCACATTTAGCTCTCAGGGAGTGAACAGCAGAAGAGGCAGACCCAACCCTGCTTTCTCCGGCTCCTCACCTCCATATAAACTGCCAACACTTATTTAGACTGACCTCTACGCCTCTTGCCAAAGACTATGTTCTTTTTACTTCACCTAGGGATACAACCAGCTGAGGCAAAATCCAGTTCTTCTATATATGGTCAGAGAATGAAATATGATAGCCATGCTTTCAGTTATGAATGACTGAGCTTATTAAATATATAACAAAAAAGTAAAACAAACAAACAAAGTCAAATAGCAGATAGAGGAGAAGCAACAGATCATAGATAGCAAAACATCAAATCCAGCACTCATAGACATCCCACAGAGATGCCTGGAGTAGCTCAATTGAGAGAGCAAGCTAAAGGCAACACCATCAACATCCGTATGTTTGGCCTTACCAACATCCAGCAGAAATCAAACAGGGAAGATTCAGCTGCTCTTTTTGATTAAGGGAGTCCTGAGCAGAGCAGAGAGTCTCCCAGGGTGAGGCTTCCAGGTCAAAGAACAAACAGCAGCAGAAAGGTGACATCATCAAACTGGGCACTTACAATCAGCTGGCAGCTGCCAACTAGGGAAGCCCTGTTCAAACAGCCATATTGGAGTTCACAATGGACAGTTCCGGGCAGAACCAAGCATGCTCTTCAGGGACAAGCACCCAGCTTCTCTTCCCCAGTATGAGCTTTTTTATGTCTCAAAGCAATCAACAAGAGTAGCCTCGACTAGAAACAGTTTATTGTAGGTGTTCTCCAGGGCACATAGCCTCACTACCTTCAGCAACTTGCTGGTTTCCCCCTTTCCTGTTACAGAACCAAGGGGCAGCCTGACTCGGGACAGGAGATTTGGAAGGCTCAACATAAACATGCTTGGATCTGAGGTTCAGGAAGTGGGAAATCCTACTTTCAGAGCTAGCTTCCCAGTGAACTCAAACAACACATGACAATCTACCGATATAAAGTATATTACACCAGTGAAAGCTATCTTTGCCACAATTAAAAAGAAGGAAATTAGTGTGGCCTCTGAGGAAATTGTATGGAGATTTGATGAATTGGCCTTTCACAGAGATAGGGCAAGTTTTCTCCCACACAAAAGTCTTAAAGCCAGGGAAACAAATTCTAGAACCAAACCAATCAAGCCCCTATAGTCTTTCATATGGTCTACATCCAGGCCACTTTAGAAGTGTGTGCATCAGGAGGAGATCGCTGGGGCTCTGCTTATACTACAAGAGCACATTTACCGTGCCTCTCTTCTGCTGAGTGAACAGTCAGAAGGAAGGGTCCCATTCCATAGTCTAAAGGGAAACCACAGTCACTCCACAGCCAATGTTTTATGTAAATATGTATTTGCCCTTAAGGGGACTCTAAAGGACTGGGAACTCAGGTCCCTAAGTCAAATGATCTGGGTTCAAATCTAACGCCACGTTGCATTAACTGAGCAAATATGTATTCACATCATATTGGGCACCAATGACAGACCTAAGAAATGATTCCATCCAAGTCCAGTCCATTGGATCGATGACTAAGGTTTGTGGTAAATATTGTGTCCCCCAATATACTGTGTCCCCCCAAAAAATTTATCTGAGGATCAGAGGAAAAAGCTAACTACTATAGTAAACATAGAAGTCAGACAATGGTAGCACATGCCTTTAATCCTATCACTTGGGAGGCAGGGATCTGTCTGGATCTCTGTGAGTTCAAGGCCACACTGGGGAACAGAGCCAAGCGTGGTGACACATGCCTTTAACCCCAGCACTAACCGTAGAGGTCTGGAGGTCTGTACAGACAGACAGGAAGTGACAGAGCTGGGTAGGAAGAGGGAATGAAGTAGCTGGACAGAGAGAGCCAATGAGGGAGCAAACCAGAAAGGCCTATAGGCCTGGGTACGCAGGAAGTAGGGCTCGCTTTGGAGACTGAGGTGCCGGTGAGGTGAGGTTAGCTTGTGGCTTTTCCTATTTCCCTGATCTCTCAGCTTCTCACCCCTGTATCTGTCTCTGTGCTTTGTATTTAATAAGACCGTTTAGCAATCCGTCTACAAGGGTTACTTACAGGAGCATGGTAAGGGGTTACTTCAGAAACTTAGGGGACTTAAAGAAATGACACCACTGAAAAATGGCCACCTTCCCCAAGCAATTGTTGACTGCTTATCTATTCCCGAGGAAGGGGGGGCCTTGTGCATCTCCATGAGGCCTAGGGGGCCCCTCATGAGCTGCTCCTGACTCCCTTATGCACTGCCTCATGAGCTACTTGTGGGCTGCCTCATGAGCCCTGTCTCCTGCACAAAGAAACATCAGTAGGCCCAACCTTGTAAGGGTCTCATGTGAGCAATCATGACTGCTGTGATGTCAAGGCAGCAGTGGCCATGCATGCCCAGAAGACAGCGTCCCACAACTCTACAACTTACAATTTGAATTACAAAGAAAGCTTGTGATTACCCTGGAGAGTACACAGACTCTAGACAGCTACCAACTCCATTTAAATCAATCTGTAGCCTTCTGCATAGCAATTGTTCACTAAATCTTAGTCGCTATTGTTATTCCATTATCTATTTCTCATGCTACAAAATAGAAAGGAAAATAAAGGAAAGGGGGCATTACTCTGAACAATTGTGTGAGGCATATTGCCCCTCTGAAGTGGGGAAGTCAGGAATAGGCCTCTTATCCTCCACACAGATTTAGACTACACTCATTTTAAAAATCCATGGTTAGCCCTGAAGTGGTATTGGATATGTATCTGTTTCAGCCAACAGCTATCCTTAAAGAAGCAGTAAAGACAAAAGGTATATCTGTTTGTGGCCCCACTGATGAAAATGCATTTAAAATGCCATAGCCTACCTTCACATGTCCTGATGCAAGGCCCAGATCAATGTACCAGGCTGAAGAATTAGGATGCAGGTAAATATGCCACTAGAGAAGAGGTAGGACACGGAGCAAAGCCAAGCCCTGTGATAGGCATGGGTAAAGTGCCACTTGGTGAAGAAAGATGGATAGAGCTGAATTCAAGGAAACGAGGATTCCAGGGCCTAACTGGTGATTTCCTCTCTACCTGTAGACATAGACGTGTGGGTAGTAACATTTTAGAAAGTCCCTGTGCTTACCTGGGCATGATAGTAGATACCTGTAACTCTAGCACTTGGGAAGACTAGGCAGGAGGGTTGGAAGGAAGGGAAAGAGGGAGGAAGGGAGGGAGGAAGGGAGGGAGGGAGGGAAGGAAGGAAGGAAAAGAGAAGAGAAGAGTTGAGTTTGAGATATGCAGCCAAGCTATACTGTTCAGTGAAAGAAGTTTAAATCAGATTAATATGACTAATGTGGTCTCGTGTGTGTGTGTGTGTGTGTGTGTGTGTGTGTGTGTGTGTGTGTGTATGCCACATACTTGTAAATGAGGCCAAAACTTACAGAAGGATAAACAAAATGAATGGTAACTGTGGTTACCTCTGGGGAATAGAGTTGAGGAATATAGTAAAGGGAAATTACTTTTTTTTACTTTGGAGTTCTCATTTTCATAATGAAAAATAGATTTTTTCTAATTTGGGTATGCATTTATTCTTTTGTCATATTTTAACCTTTTATTTTGAAGTAATCTCAAACTGACAAGAGTTATTTTAAAAAGATGCAAAATTCCTATATACACTCCCTTGTATCACCCTTAAATATTAATGCTTTATGTCAAACCTCAGATATTAGTATTGATATGATACCACTGGCCAGTTGAACAGACCCTATGTTTCTTTTCTGTTCTTTTCGTGGTCTGAACTTCAACCCAGGGACCCACACTGTATTTAGCTGTCATGTCCTCCAGACAGGCAGCTCCTCAGGTTCTCTTTGTTTCTGCCGACCTTGACATTTTTGCAAAGTAATAGCTATAGACGTTCTGCAGAAAGATGCTCAGCTTGGGTTTGGATGATGCTTTCTCACCGTTATATTTAGATCAGGAGAAGAGAAACCACAGAAATTATGCTAGTCACTTTCTGCCGCCGTCAGGACGCACAGAGTGTAACTATGTCTCCTTGCTGTTTGTGGTGGCTTGCATCACTTGCCTGGGGTACCTTCTGCATTTCCCTATTCAAAATGTACTGGTTTTCCTTTAGAATTAACATTTTGTTGGGAGATAGTCTGAGACTATGTAAATATACTATTTTTCCACCATATTTCACCCACTAATCCTTTGATAATCCTTACCTAAATTAATTATTGCTGTGATACTTGCTTAATAATGACTTCCTATTTCTGTCCTTCCTTCTACATTTATTAATTGGCACTCTACTGTGAGGAGGAGTTTTCCCTTTTTTTGGCGGGGGGGGGGGGGTCCTGATGAGATGCCTCAGAAGTTAAAAGTGCATGGTATTCTTGCAGAGGACTCATGTTTGGTTACCAGCACCAACTTTGGATGGCTCAGAATGGGACTCCAGCTCAAAGGGATCTGATGCCCTCTTCTGGCCACTTTATGCACTGTACATACCCACACAGAAACACATAGATAAAAATAAATCTAAACATTTTTAAAAGTTTTCCCTTCTTGGAGGGTGGGAATAGAGAATGGTGGGAGAGAGACTTCAAGGAGAGGAGGGAGCAGAAACTGTGGCCAGGCTGTAAAATTAATTAATTAATTAATTAAAAAAGTTTTTCCTTCTCCTGGTATATGAAATCAACTATTTATTTAAATAATCATGATTTTCCCAAAAGAATGTATTGTCACAATTTAAAGTTGGATTTTTCACATTATATGCAACGTGGAAAGGTTAATGGCCATTTACAGACAGTATGGCATGTTTTTTCATGAATCTCTCCATTTTTCATTTGGTTTTTGGAACCTTTTTCCATCCGTCTGAAGTGTTGTTTACATGGTCAGAATTCTAACCTTTTATCCGTCATGCAAACTATACATATTTGCTTCCTGATTTTCTTTTCTTTTGGGTTTGTTTGTTTGTTTCAGTGTTGCTATTGCTTGCACTAAAAAAAAAAAAAAAAAAAAAAAAGGATGGTGTTTACTATCTATCCCCCAGCTGACTTCAAACTCAAGATCTTCTTGCCTCAGTCTAGGGAGTACTATAACTGTCCATTTTGTTAAAACGCTGATTGTAATGGTGCTTTTATCATGCAAATTTCATAATGATACTAATACTTATTTGCCTTTTCCACTATGTGGACATTTTGACCAAATGGTACAAAGTAAGAGTAGAGCTGTGCATGGTGGCACAGATCTGTAATTCCAGCACTTGGGAAGCTGAGGCATTCAAGTGTTCAAGGTCAGCCTGTGCTACATAGATAGTTCAAGGCTAGCCTAGGTTCCAGAGAGAAACCCTTTCTCAAAAAAGAAAAAAAAACTTAAAAGAAAAAATAGAAAAAATAAAGTTCAAAATAAAATTTAGGGGCTGGATGTGGTGATGCACATCTTTAATCCCATCACTCACAAGGCAGAAGCAGAAGGATCTCTGAGTTCAAGACCAGCTTGGTCTACAGAGTGCATTCCAGGACAGCCAGGGATACTCAGAGAAGAAAAATCCTCGAAAAACCATTAAATAGATAGATTTAGGCCATGGAGAGATGGCTCAGTAGGTAAAGGCACTTGACACTAAACATGACAACCTGAGTTCCATCCTTGAGACCCACATTGTGGAAAAAGAGAACCAGCTCCTACAGGTTCCACTCTGACCTTCACATGCATGCTGCCATGTACACACACACACACACACACACACACACACACACACACACGCACGCACGCACACACACGCATGCAAAATAAATAAATAAACCTAATAAAGCAAAGCAAAGCAAACTTTGCATAAACTCGGGCAGTGGTACTAAATATATTGGTATTTACTGCAATCATCACTCCACACTTTCAGAGGAAGTGAGACCTTGCTGAAATGGCAAAATCAATTTTTATCAAATTTCAATCACTGAGCATGTTTACAAATTATTTTCCATGTGACAAAACAAGAGGCATGCATGGAATATGTGTCAGATACCCACATACAACGACTGTCTCACTGGAAAGGAGTTGTTTGGCTTACAAGTTGAAATTGGCACTTTAAAAAAATCTTACAATTTGCCGGGCGGTGGTGGCACACGCCTTTAATCCCAGCACTCGGGAGGCAGAGCCAGGCGGATCTCTGTGAGTTCGAGGCCAGCCTGGGCTACCAAGTGAGCTCCAGGAAAGGCGCAAAGCTACACAGAGAAACCCTGTCTCGAAAAACGAAAAACAAAAAAAAAAAAAATCTTACAATTTAATTTTTATTTAATGTGTATGGGTGTTTTGTGTACATGTATTCTGTGCACCACTTGCATACCTGGTGCCCTCAGAGGCCAGAAGAAGGCATCAGATTCCCTAGAACTGGAGTTAGAAACAGTTGTGAGCCGCCACGTGGGTGCTGGGAATCAAACCTGGGTCCTCTGGAACAGCAGCCAGTGCTCAACTGCAGAACCATCTCTCCAGTCCCCTATTTTTTGTTTTTAATTTATATATAATAACCATGCATATTAAGTACCTCTTCATGGAACACTTTTTTGTTGTTTTTTGAGATAGGGTTTCTCTATGTAACAGCTCTGGCTAGAACTCACTCTGTAGACCAGGCTGGCCTCAAACTCACAGAGATTCGCCTGCCTCTGCCTGGGATTAAAGGCGTGAGCCACTACTGACCAGCTGGAACACTATTTTTTATTTCTTTCCCCCCTTAAATGGTTGTTTATTGGCAGTGGGCTGGAAGGGATGGCAGAGTTAGCATTCACAGACAACACCACACACCAGTCACCAGGGCAGCATAAGAATGATGGGAAAGCGCATGAAGGCCCCCTCTTCAATAGCAAGTGGGTAGGCAGGGGGCCTGGAGTGTCGATGGGGCAGCCTTAGATCACCTCTCCTTAGTAGGCATGGTTAGAGATGAAGAGAGATTCACTGGCTGTGACTGCAGACTGACCACTTGGGGTATACTTTCCTTGACAAGCAAGGCTGTTGGCCAGGGCTCACTTGATGTACTCCTCCTGGACAGCCTTCAGATTCTCCTTCTTCCTGCCCCAATCCTTCAGAGCAGAGGCCTGCAGGGCTCAGTCATAAGAGAAAGTCAAGACCCATGGCTTCAGCAGCAGACATTTGTTGATAGCATTGAGGTTGGCAGACAGCCTCTTCCTCACTCTGCCCTCCAGACAGGAAAGTGAACCCAGGGACAGCAGGGGGCACTGTGCGATGAAGAGCTGTGACAGTTGCCATGGCAATCTCCTCATTGGAAAATTTCTGGGTACAGGCATAGCCTGGGGTGACCATGTTGGGCTTCAGCAATGTGCCTTCCAGATATATATGGTGGTCACTCAGAGCCTTGTAGACAGCAACCGGTACTGTTGTGGCCACATCATGAGACCCCTGAGCAAGACCACCACAGAGCTGATATCTGATGCAAAAAACACAGGGATTTATTGATAACAAGCAAGCCTGGCCTTGGTCCGTGTCCAACATCCGATATAACAGGTGGAGGAGATGGCCCTGAGTTCTCAGGGTGAGGGGTTTTTAAAAGGAAAAACCGCAAGAAGGGTGGTACAAGCCTTGGCATCATATGATTGGGTGAGCGTGTGTAACCTTTTAATTTACTGGTTGGAGGTTGCAGTTTTCATCTGGGGGCAAGACTGGACAAGTCCCAGGCTCTGTCCTTGAGCTGCCATGGAGGGTGGCTGGCCTCACACGTTCACATTGAGCCATGCATGTAGCTCTAAGTTGGTGAGGGGTCCCAGACACTAAACAACTGGCTGAACCTTGAGCAGTCAGAGTACGTGCAGAAAGGGAGCTACTGCAAGGACTAAGTCATAGCCCTCCCAGAAACTGCTTGCTTAAGTCTCAAGAAACTGAAATTGAGGCCTGATCTCTGAGAGAAGACTGACAGCCTGTTATGGCGTCTGCTTGGTCCTTTCAGTACCTTCTCAGTTACATAATGACGGCGCTTTTAAGTCATGGTCCCCAACAGGGAGGATTTCAGGCTCCACAATGGGTGCAATGCCATTCTGCTGGCAGATGCTGGCGTAACGGACCAGGACATTGGCATTTTCCATGATGGCAAGGGCTGAGGGAGTATGTTTCCCCAATCTTTAGCGCACAACACCTCTTAGCAAAGTCAGCTCCATCCTTCTTATACTGGGCACAGCTTTCAGACAGCCCATCCAGCCCTTGGGTGGTGGTCTCGCCATTGGTTCCAGCAGGAGCACCACACCTTTATCTACCCTAATGCCCACAACACCACCTTTGGACTTGATAACTTGGGGGGAGGGACGTCCATCAACTGCCTTCTGGTACAATGTTTCATGGAAGAGAATCACAACCCCAGTGCAGGGATTCACACGGTCATCAGCAGTCAGCAGCAGCAGGCGGTGGAAGTGCCTGTTTTCTTTGATGTTCTCAGTGCCAAAGGACTGCAGCCGCTTGGCAATGCTTCCGGTGGACTCATCTGCAACCAGGATGCCCTTACCTGGAGCCACAATTCTATGAGCGATGTCAGTCAACTCCTTCTTCTGCTCCAGGGTCAGTGCTGGGTATGGCTAGGGCATGACGCCAGTGGTAGCCCGTTCCTGGCCCAGGAGGGGGTGGATCTGCCAGGTATGGCCGTGGGTAAACGAAAGGACTGAGGAGCAAACGCAGCTAGAGTAACCAGAATCTCATTCTGTGGTGTGTTCCAAAGGAACTCAGCCTATTCAGCTGAGGGCGTGGGAGGGACTTTTTATGCCATTTTAATTAAGTTAATTTTATTCTTAAAAAAGGGAGAGTTGGAATTTTTATTAGGAGCGTTTCAATATCTAAATAAATTGAGTTTCTCTCCTGTGAAGAATACACTGGGAAATGCAATAAACACAACTATCAATGCAGCATATTTTTTTCTGATGAAAATCCCATTAAATAGAACGTATCAGAGTCCTATATTTTTAATTTCTTTAATTTCACTTCACATAGTGTCCTCTAGGTTTATCCATCCATGTGTCCCAAATGACAGCATGTCATGTTTTATGTAGTTAAATAGTGTTCTATTTTATATATGTACCGTGTTTTCTTTATCAAACTGAAAACCCTTATATACAGGAAAAAATCAAAAGAATGAAGACACAACCTATGATTAAATAGTTGATAATAAATTAATATTCAGAATATATAAAGAATTCTAAAAAAAACTAAGTAGCAAAAAAAAAAAACACAGATAACTTGATGTAAAAATGGGTAGCAGGCTGAGTGGTGGTGATGCACACGTTTAATCCCAGCACTTGGGAGGCAAAGGCAGATCTCTGTGAGTTCAGGGCCAGCCTGGTCTACAGAGTGAGTTCCAGGAGAGCCAGGGCCACACAGCGAAACCTGTGTCTGGAAAGAAAAAACAAAAAATGCGTAGCAGACCTCGACAGATATTTCTCTAAAGAAGCATATCTAAAATGTTCAATGAACAAATCAAAACCACCTCGCACCTGCTAGAATGGACATCATCAAAAGGGGAAAAAAAGACAATGCTCTGGAAGAAAAAGGGTTTTTGATAAGAAGAAAGTGATTATCGCTGTCAACTCCAGGACAGGTTGAGTGAATAAAGACTTAACTATTGGGATGAAAGACCGGGAAGTAAATTAGCAGTCGTTCTAAGAAATGTGAAATGTGCATTCTAGGCTAGTGACAGTCAGCCTGGAGTACAGTGCAAAGGGAATGGCGGCTGATGAAATGGAGGCCACTTGATATTGTCTGTAAAGCACCTGACAGCTTGCCTCCTCTCAAGTCACGCCACTTTGCCTCTTCCTTTGTGTGTATGAGCGTATCAGCTAATTGTAATAGGACTGCAATTAAACAAACTCTGGGTAAAAGAAACTGTTAACAAACTAAAAGGCTACCATGATTACTTAAATATTTACTATTCATTTGGTATTTAATTTCTCAAAGTAAAATATTAAATTCGAATATCAATGGGGAAAACAGCTGGTGCTGAATATTCAAGCTCCCAGAGGAACACATTAATGAATCATTTCTAAAGCTGGACAGTTTCGTATGTAATCTGTTCAAGGGATAAGAACACAGTCTTTTCTCAATTATAGTTTTCTAAAATGAATATAAATACCTCATTAGTCTGTTCCCAAAATGGAAATGGCCCTATGACATTATAATAATAAATGTTTGTTGGAGGAAATTTAGGCATTAACCTACTGTGGAAAGGAGAAATGAGATACGGAGTTTCAATTTTGCAAGATTAACAATGTTCTAGCAGAGAGATGAGTTGCAGCTCAGGGCAAGGCCCTTGCCTAATATGTGCAAGGCCACCAGTACTGAGAACACAACAAAAACAATGCTCTGTGCCATGGATGTGGTGATGGTTACATGACTATGAAAATATATTTACTATCACCAAACTGGGCATCTACAGTAAATAAAATGGTAAATTTTTATAGTACACATTTTATCACAAATTTTAAAACATTTGTTTTTAGAAGGATCAACAGTTTAGAAGCTAAAGCACCAGGATCATAAGTTTGAGGCCAGTCTATGCTATACAGCAAGACCCTGAATGTAGGAAGGAGGAACAGCAGGAGGAAGACAGACAGACATTCTGGGGATGGAAGAGGACAAAGAAAGAGACAGAGAGACAAAGAAAGAAATGTCATCATCTGGTCCCACTGCATATGTCATCATGTAGAATCTGTCCATCCATCCATCCATCCATCCATCCATCCATTCATTCATTCATTCACTCACTCAACAGGTATTTCTCAAATGCTGGTTTCACTGCATATGCTATCATGTAGACTCAGTCAGTTCATCCATCCATCCATCCATTCACTCATTCAATAGGCATTTATCAAATGCAAATCAAAAGCATATGTCTTGGTGCTAAGAATAGAATTTAAAAGCTCTTTTGGTGCTAACTTCTATTTTTAAAGGTTTATTTTCATTTTATTTGTGTGTATGCATACGTGTCTGCCACATGGAGAAATGAGTGTGGGTGCCCATGAAGAAAAGAAAAAAAATGTCAGGTCCCCTAGAGCTAGACAACAGGTAGGTGGTTGTGAGCTGCTCAGTGTGGGTGTTGTGAACTGAATGTGGGTCCTTTATAAGAGCAGCAAGTGCTCTTAACTCCTACGCTGTCTCTCCAGCCCCTGGAACTAAGTTTTAGTGGGAGAAACAGAAAATACATAAATAGACAAGTATGAAATGCTTCAGATAGCACTAAGTGATGTAGAAAAATAAGACAGAAAAGAGACATAATGTGATGAGGAGGCTATAAGTTTTTTTGGAGTGCTGGGGATCAAATCAAGGGCTGCAACTCTCTAGACAAGTGCTCTAACACTAAGCTATGTCCTCAGCCCAGGGGTACTCCATCCATATCTGTGAGCTTCACATCTGTAGCTTCAAACAACCAAAGAGCAAAAGTATTCCCCAAACACTGCATCTAGCTTGGCGTGGTGATATATACACATGTCTTCCCAGCACTGAGCAACTAACTACAGTCAAGAGGATTACAAGTTTACAGGCTATTCTGAATTACATAGAGACCCTGTCTCAAAAACAAAATGAAATGAAAAACAATAAAAGATGGGGGAAAACATTGCATTGCTACCAAAAAAAGTACAGCTCTTTTTATTATTTCCTAAACAATATAGGATATCTACTCTTCAACTAGCAGTTACATTACACTGAGAGATGATTTTGAAGCACACAAGAGGATGTCCATACTTATATGCAAACACTGTCATTTTCTATAAGGGACTCAGACATAGATGGATTTTGGTGTTCTTGAGGAGTTGTCAAACCAGTCCAATGCATATTGAGGGATGACAGTATGAGGAAGGATTCACTGATAAAAGGGCATTTGGATACAACTCTGAACAAAAAAGAGGGAGCAGGCCGTGCAGACATCTCGAAGAATCGTTTTAAGCAGAGGGAAAAAAATGACTTGGGTTTAACTGGATCTCTCTGGCTGCTGTATTGGTATCAGATGAAAGGAGGTCAAGGAACGAAACAGGACAAAATTAAGAAGCCATCACAAAGCTGGGCAGTGGTGATGCATGCCTTTAATCCCAGAACTTGGGAAGCGGAAGTAGGTGGATCTCTGTGAGTTCAAGGCCAGCCTGGTCTACAGAGTGAGTTCCAGGATGGCCAGGACTACACAGGGAAACCCTGTCTCAAAAAACCCATCACTTAAGCCAGGCAGAAAAATGATGGTGTCTGAAAGCAAGGTAGTAGCAGTGAAGATGGTATACATATACTGAAGGTAGAGCCAACATAATTTTCTCAAGAGCTGTCTCTAGAGAAGGGTTGATTTTGGTTGGGTGTGTGCTTCTTACATAGGTAACATGTTCTCTGTTCAATAGACTACAAAATGAAGTACCAAGGCGAGTATTTGGGGTGAATAGCTGAGTGGTAGACTATTTGAGTAGCATATCTAAGGTCCTGAGTTTGGTTCTCAGCACTAGATAAATAGTGGGGAGATACTTATGGAAATGGAAGGAAAGCCAGAATATACTATTTACTTATAAAAGCTTCAGATAGGTTTGGAGACATGGCTCAGTGGTTAAGAGCAAATACTGCTCTTACAAAGGGCCTGAATTCCGTTTCCAGCACCCATGTCAGGCAATTTACAACCATGCCCCGAGAGATATAAAAACCCTCTCTGTTGCATGAATCTCAAAAGTTCTTATTCATAAAATCAAACCTCAGGCCAGTTATTGGGGTGAACGCTGGAAGATCAGAGAAGCAGAACAAGCCACAGCCACCTCACCTCTCCAGTTCCTCAGCTAATCCTGTTTCCTCAGACTGGAAGCTTCTGAGTCCTCATCCAGAATGAATCTCAGCTGAACTGTGCTGCTTAAGAGCCTAAAGGCTTAACCAGCCAAATGCTTCTAGTTTCTGGTCCTCACACCTTATATACCTTTCTGCTTCCTGCCATTACTTCCTGGGATGCGTCACCATGCCTGGCTGTTTCCAGTGTGGCTTTAAACTCACAGAGATCCAGAGGGATCTGGCTGTCCTGTTCTCTGACCCCAGATAAATTTATTAGGGTACACAATATTTCGGGGAACACAATACCACCACACCTCTCTGTAGGCCCCTACACGTGTGTCAGAGAGAGAGAGAGAGAGGAGAGAGAGAGAGAGAGAGAGAGAGAGAGAGAGAGAGAGAGAGAGAGAGAGATGTTGGGGAATATTATTTTAAGGTGTGTTACTTTGTGTTGCATTTGTTTAACTCTGTGAAGCTGTGTTACTTTGCATGTCTAAAACACCTGATGGTCTAATAAAGAACTGAACAGCCAATAGCAAGGCAAGAGAAAGGATAGGCGGGGCTGGCAGGTAGAAAGAATTAATAGCAGGAGAAATCTGGAAAAAGAAAAATCAAGGAAAGAGAACAAGGAGAGGAGGATGCTAGAGGCCAGCCACCCAGCCACCCAGCCACCCAGCCACCCAGCCACCCAGCCACCCAGCCACCCAGCCACCCAGCCACCCAGCCAGCCACCCAGCCAGCCACCCAGCCACCCAGCCACCCAGCCAGCCACCCAGCCACCCAGCCACCCAGCCACCCAGCCAGCCACCCAGCCAGCCACCCAGCCATGGAGTAAGAAAGAAAAGATATACAGAAATAGAAAAAGGCAAAAGCCCAGAGGCAAAAGGTAGACTAGCTAATTTAGGTTAAGAAAAGTTGGCAAGCCGGGCGGTGGTGGCGCACGCCTTTAATCCCAGCACTCGGGAGGCAGAGGCAGGCGGATCTCTGTGAGTTCGAGGCCAGCCTGGGCTACCAAGTGAGTTCCAGGAAAGGCGCAAAGCTACACAGAGAAACCCTGTCTCGAAAAAAAAAAAAGAAAGAAAGAAAAAAAAGAAAAGTTGGCAAGAAACAAGCCAAGCTAAAGTCGGGCATTTATAAGTAAGAATAAGCCTCCATGCATGATTTATTTGGGAGCTGGGTAGTGGGCCCCACAAAGAGACAAAGAGAAAAAAAGACAGAGACAGAGATAGATTTTAAAAAAAATAACATTAAATCTTTTTTTTAAAAGCTTACAACTACCACAAATAGCAGAAAATCTTGAAAAATGGCCTAACTTTCCTGGTACACCCATACCATAACATTTCTGTATTTTAGGATGTATACTATTTGTCTCTCTGGCCATATGATGACTTTATAATGTCTTTAAATGAAAAGAACAATTTTTTTTTCCTCTGTCATAGTTTATCAAAATTTGTACAACTGATACTTTGGTCTTATTTTCTTCTTTGCTGTGATGAAGTTTTTAATTAATGTTGAAATAATGTGAGAGGTTTCTGACAGGTTCTTCTTTTTGTTTACATATTTGGCTTTTTTCCTCTCATATTTACATTTGGTTCATTAATAATTCTGATAGACAAAACACAAAATTAATCAGAAAATAAGACATTCATAAGAAAAGCTGGATATATTTAACAATTAATATTGTATTATATTAAGTTATGCAGTAACATAAGAAAATTGCTATTAATAATTCATACAATGAGTTGATGATATTTTTAGGCTTTTTGTGCCTTGAGCATTTGTTTTTCCAGACTATTTTTCTGTATCTGAAATAATTTCATCTACCATTTAATCAGAATTTGCCAGACTTCATCAGAATAAAATGAGTCAGATACACTAAAATATAATCTAATATGCTCAAATACATAAAAACATGCAAATTCACAGACAGGCAAAAATTACTATTTATAGAACTCTTACTGGCTTGGCTCTGTAAACACAAGGTCTCTGATAAATTTTATTTCACCAATTTCCTAGAAAAACTGTGTAGTCATTATGAAAAACTGTATGGAGGCTCTTTAAAGAATAAGAATTATCATATGATCCAGTAATTTAACTTCTATGTATTTATCCAAAACAACTAACCCTGAGCCCTAAAAGCAATGATTGGACTCCCATATTCACTTCTGCATCATCCACAACAGCTAAAGTATGGGAGCAACTGTGAATAAACAGACTAAGAAAAAGTGTTGCATCTATATGTGGAATGGTATTTAGTATCAAAGAGGATATCACCATGCATGTGACAACATTGAGAAGCCTAGGCATTAAGATAAGTGAAATAAACCAGCCACAAAAGAAATACTGCAGGATTCCACTTATACATGGAGTCTAAACTAGTCAAAGGCATAGAAACAAAGACTAGAATAGTGGATGCCAGGAACCCGAGGGCAGAGGCCATGGGGAGGTGCTGTCCAATGGTTATAAAGTTTCAGCTATGCAATATGACTGAGTTATAGAAATTCGTTAGACAACCTTGTATCCATAATTAACAATACCGTACTATGTGCTTAAAATTGGTTAAGAGGATACATCTCATGGTCAGAAACCTCTCATTCTTTACTAGGCAATACTGAAATCCTTCATATATGGTTTTACATGCCCAGTGAATAATTTTTCACAGACTAGATTCCAGACCTTATTTCTCTTCAGTTACAGCTAGAAAATTCTAGCTGCTATACACTTGTTAGATCAAGATATGATCTTTCGTCCTGCACCATTAGTCAGCACCCTGAAAAGTAACATTATTCCTGGAAGCCATTTCCATGCTAAAGTGGCTAGCCATGGCACAGAGGTAACTGCCAGTAATGTGAATGTATTTCATTAACTCCCTCATAAATGTAAGTTCAATTCAGTTTGTCCTCTGCATGGCCACAAAAATGTCCACAGCCACTTCAATGATAACCTCCCCATGAGGAAAGAGCAATGGAAAAGCCAGAATAAAGAGAGAATTTTTTTTTTTTTTGCTAATTTCATTTTCCTGTGGTTGATTTTTTTGTTTTTTATTTTCTTTTGAAACAGGGTCTCACGTTGCCAAATCTCACCTTGAACTTGCTTTGTAATTTGTAAAACTTGACCTTGAAGTCCTGTCTCCATCTCCCAAGTGCTCAGATTATGGGTACGCATCACTACATCCGGCTCTGCTTTGACTGATTTCAACTAAACTATTTTATTTTTGCAAATTTTACAAAAACATGCAACAGTGTTATTGTACTACCAGGACCTTGGAGGGAGCTGCTGAAAGTAAAGAGCTGTGACAAAAAACCCCATCTCAAAAAACAAACAAATACACACAGAAAAAAAAAAAACTTAAGGTAGGGACTGGAGAGATGGGTCTGTAGGTAAGAGCACTGACTGTTCTTCCAAAGGACCCAGGTTCAATTCCCAGCACCTACATAACTTCTAACAACTATGAATAACTCCATTTCCAGGGGACCCAAACTGTCTTCTGGCATACAGAGGCACTGTACACACCTGGTACATAGACATGGACATGGACAAAACACTCATAAACATAAAATAAAAATAAATCTTAAAAAAAAAAACTTAGACCTGGGCGGTGGTGGCGCCCGCCTCTAATCCCAGTACTCAGGAGGCAGAGCCAGGCAGATCTCTGTGAGTGCGAGGCCAGCCTGAGCTACAGAGTGAGTTCCAGGAAAGGTGCAAAGCTGCACAGAGAAACCCTGTCTCTAAAAAAAAAACAAAAAAGAAAGAAAGAAAGAAAAGAAAAGAAAAAATTTTAAAAAAATAAGAAAAACTTAGGCATCCATTAGATAGCTAACAGGAAATATCAAGTAGATAAGCTGGCTATGAGTCGAGAGAAGTTGCTTAAAGGAAAAAAGTCGGAAGACTGTAGATAGTAACTTGCTTTTGAAAACATGAAATTAGATATGGTAGAGCTGAAGGTGTGGCACACACTGTAAACCCAACACTGTGGTAGCAGGAGAATCATAGCCTGAGCTACATAGTGAGATTCTCAGAAAGTGTGGGGCAAGAGGTTGGGGAGATAATTAAATTGGTAAAGTATTTGCCACACAAGGTTCTGAGTTCAATCCATCCGTCCCCAGCACTGGCATCAAAAAGCAAGACAATGCAGTACAGATCCCAGCGCTGGGGAGGCAGAGATGGGAAGCTCCCTGGGGCCTGCTGGCCAATCAGTCTAGCTAAATCCAGGAGCTCCAGATTCAGTGGGAGACCCTGTCTCCAAAAAAGTGGATAACAATATTAAAAGACACCAGCCTCAGCCTCTGGCCTCCAGATGTGCTCATGCACACACACACACACACACACACACACACACACAACAACAACAACAACAACAAACAAACAAACAAACAAAAATACACATATGATGGAAAGGGAAGAGAAAACAAATGGTCCAGGACAGAGCCCTTGGGAAATTCTGTTAGAGGAATTGGAAATGGAGGTAAAGGAGATCAAGAAAGGAAGCCAGGAGAGTACAGGTGTCCTACAAGCCAAGTAAAACAGCGTTTCAAAGTGGAAGGAGTGACCAGCTATTTCCAGTAATGTGAGGAACATTAGGATCAACTGATGTGTATCAAAGAAAACAGAGTGAAACGGTAGAACAGTGATCACATTTCATGGATTGGAACCTGCTTTTTGCCCTTGGAATTCTTCCTGTATAAGTTTATTTTAACTTATTGAATATGAGTGCTACCATAATTTATTTACCGAATCACCAACATCAGTCCTCCACCCACCCACCCCCCTTTTTTGTAGTACTGGGAATAGACTGACAGCAATTCACATGCTAGGCAAGCACAGTACCACTTAGCTATATTCTCAGCCTCACACCCAGTGCCTTTTTGATGCACACTTAGGCTATTGTAAGCAATGCTGTGATGAAGATCTGTAAGCACACATTTTGTGCAAAATACAGATTAGGTTCTGAATTCTGGAATTGCTAAATAAAGACTACGGGCTTTTTCAGTTTTGATGGGCATTGTCATATTGCCTTCAATGTATTTTCTCATAGATAATATATAAAACTGCCTTTCCCCCATTCCCTATCCCCAATCTCTGAATCACTGGATACTAGCAATCTTTTAATCCTCACCAATTTGATAGATTATAAATAGCTAGTTAATTTGCATCACTTTGATCACTGGTAAAACAGAACAGCTTTTTATGTTTATTCCCATTTGTATTTCTTCTTTTGTATGACAACTGGGTTGTTTGCCAAGTTTTCCATTTGAAGATGTGCCTTCCCTTTATTTTAACCAATTTGTTACAATCATGCTATATAAGTTGCAAGTCTTTTCTCTGAATGCATTGTTTGGCTTTCAACATTAATTATGGTGTTTTTAATAGAGGTTTTTAAAAACGTGATCTAAGCTTTCATTATTCCCTTTTAATGGCTTCTGCCTTCAATGTCCCATCTGATTGTTTTTTAACAAGAGCTACAGAAATGGATTTTAAGATTATTAACCCAAAGCTTAGAGAGAACACGTTTTCTTTTCATAGCTAATCAGGCATCTGCAAAGCGGACAAAATTGCCTTTCTCCACCCCCAACTTTATATTATTGGCAAAAACCATTATCTAATTGAGACTTCTGTGTATTCAATGAATGCTTCTGTGTATTCGGCCTGACAATGCCCAGGGACTAATGGGACTATGTGTTCTCTCTAAGGAAAATGAGTACAAACATGAGTAAGGCAGCCTAATATGAGATTGTGCATGTCTTTTGGAAAATACAGCATTTTCAGCATATGAAGTGCATGTATTTGTGGAAGCACAATTTTCTGGCTTTCAATGCATTTTGGTTTTGTTCATTTAAAAAGCAGTATTGAAATAAAGCAATTATGTTCCAAAGCACTTTGAGTCATGAGTTCTTTGAAAACTCTTTAGGTAAGATGTTTCTTCCTTGTTTGAATCACTGGGAATCCATGAAATGAAGTAAATTCCATAGTAATTATATATTGAAAGTTGAATTTTCCTTTCCATAAAAGTTCACACAAGTGTCCATTGCCTGCATTCTGTCCTCCCTTATCACCCATTATTCACCCTTTTTTTCTTGTCCTTTCTCTTGCTATACTACACCCACACATACATTTGCTTAGATGGATATATACATATATGCATATATATGTGTGCATATATATATATGTATATATACCCATACACATACATACTGAGATCTCCGTATGAGGGAGAACATTCGGGTCTTTTTTTTTTTTGATACTTGAATCATGAAAGAGGACATAAAGATAATTTTTCTGGTTTTGGAACCAGAAAAAAACATAACTCTGTCATGGATTTGGGGGTGGTTGTGATGGATAAGTGCATAAAAATGTATTTGATAGTGAAAATGTAAAGCCTATTGTGAAGCTCCGCAGCTTCAATATGGCTATTCTTACTGTACAGAAGTTCAGTGTAGGTGTTTAGAGCTTAAGTCACTGTGTAATATTTTTATTTCCATATAATTTCTATATAATGAAGTTTAATAAATAAAAAAGTATGCATAAGAGAATTTTGCTGTGAACTGAATGTAACTTTTTCAGTGATTAAGATGTCAACTCAAAAAATGTCAATTACCTATGGAATAAAATTCTCAGTCTTTGTTTTCCCAAAGCAGTTCAGATGTTTAATGCACACATTTTGAATTCAATAAGTATTCAAAGAAAGAATAATCAAATAGAGTATCCAGCCTTCAAGTGCTACAAAAGAAGCTTACAATAAAGAAATGTTTGTTAAAATATCACAATATTGAAAGAGCGCCAGCAAGATGGCTCAGTCCGTTCAATCTCCAAGACCCACACAGTGGGAGAAGGGGACTGACCCCCACAAACTGTCTTATGATCTTTGTAATGTGTTCTATGACACGTGAGTACACAGAGAGAGGAGGAGAAGGGGGAATGGAGAAAGAGAGAGAAAGAAATATAAATCCAATACAAACCTAACCAGATTTCAGAAAGAAATTCTCTGGAGGGTCAAATGAGGAACGTGACGGAATCATCATAAAAGGCATTCACTTACAAAGACACTAGAGTGGGGACTGAACCTACCTATTCTCTCAGTGGCGTGGGAAACAGTGCCAGCAGCTGAGAATGAAGCTGTGGGAAGCTCTGAAGATACAGGGGCTTGAGGAGAAAGCAGGTATTGTGAAGGTCATTCCCGCAGGTCTGGAATCAGCCAGAGTTATTTTACTAAGGTTCCTGCATGGCCCTTCATCAAGGCAAGAAATATATAGGCTAGTAATGTTGCTTTGTCACTATAGGTCTCGTGGTGGTTTATACCAGCTTGTAATTATTGTATACTAACCCCAGTGAGATTGATGATTTCCACCTGGTGTCAATGTGACACCTCTCCCGCCAAGGGTTCTAAGTTGAGACTGAATGCACTATGCCCATGTGACTGTCAAAATAGTTTCTAACCACTTCGTTTTAGACTCTGGTCACTCTGGGGAAGTCACGATCCAAACCAGAAGTCTTTGGTTCTCAGCAACAGAGCCCCAGTCAGGGCTCTAATTTGCTACCACTCCCCAATACTGCTCTGATCACAATGTTCTGGCATGTGTTTTCCTCAGTGTAGATTCCCCAAATAATATTTCAGATTAACAATGAACTGCTCATAAATTTTCTTAGATTCATTCCATCTCTAGAGCTGATGACTCCTGTGGAAGCCAACAAAACAGTTTCTAAATCCTCAAATGAGAGAAACAGCCACTAGACCCTTTTACAGAGACTCTAGGCCTGGGAGGCTCTGCTCAAACAGCCAGCGAATTTCTTTCTTTAACATTTCATCACTAAAACAGAGGCTAAAAGGCGATTCTGGAATAGAGGACCCTGTCATGGAAGGCAGGTTCATAAAAGTCTCCAGAAAGGGTTCTAGAAAAAGCATGAAAGGTGTGTTACCAGACATGGCTGAGAGAAGGGGACACTGGAAAGAAGGCAGGTGTGTAAGAGCCCAGCAATAAAGAATAAGCTCGACAACTGCAGGCACCAGTATGGAGCTGCCTCCAAAAATTAAACAGAGGTCCTGGAGAGACCACTCGGTGATCAAGGGCACTTGGTGCTCTTCCAGAGGACCCAGATCCAATTTCCAGTACCTTGTGATGCTTACAAACATCTGTAACTCTAGCTCGATGGAACCCAAAGCCTTCTTCTGGACTCTGAGGGCACCCCGCATGTGCAAGACACACACACACAAAAAAAAAATGAATGAATGAATGAATAGATAAATAGATAAATAAATTGATAAATAAATGCAATCTTTTAAAAAACTAAAACTAGCCGGGCAGTGGTGGTGCACGCCTTTAATGCCAGCACTCGGGAGGCAGAGGCAGGCGGATCTCTGAGTTTGAGGCCAGCCTGGTCTACAGAGCAAGTTCCAGGACAGGCTCCAAAGCTACACAGAGAAACCTTGTCTGAAAAAACAAAAACAAAAAAACTAAAACTAGAACTAGAACTATCATATGATCCAATATACCACTTCTGGGTATATACCAGAAGGGATCTATGTCACTACACCATAGTTAGACTATCCATAATAGTCAAGCTACAGAATCAACCTAGGTGTCCACACACACACACACACACACACACACACACACACACACACACACACACGGGGAGGGGGAGAGAAAGAGAGAGAGAGAGAGAGAGAGAGAGAGAGAGAGAGAGAGAGAGAGAGAGAGAGACTTATGCAACCCTAAAGAAGAGCAAAATCATGTCATTTGCAGGGAAAACTGAATGGAATTAGAGTTAATTTATCAACTGGAATATGCCAGGCATCTAAGTTTTGTTATTGTGACTTTTTCAAAACCGGTAGTATGAGAGGTGAGACTGGGAGAATTGTAGACCAGATCAGGGGGTGCAATGCTGCTCCAGGCTGACTCATCATCGATGTCCTGCTACCCCACAGACACAGGTCTATCTTGTACTGCTGCAGAATCGTTTCCAAAGGTCTTACCTGCTTTTATATGTTCATTTCCAATTAAAGAAAGTTTAAGTACAGCACTCTGACTTCCCTATTTAGCAATTTCTTTAAATGATAAAAAATTAAATTCATTCGAGCTAGTAGTACCAGATAATTCTGGATAATATTTGAAATATGAATTACCAGAAGATTAATAACAACATCCACACTGATTAATGTGTCTTAGGAAAGGCCATGCATATTTATCAACTAATTAGGATTATACAATCAAAGGAATAAAGAGGACTTCCTTGGGAAATATAAAATAAATAAATAACTACAATATTTTCATTAGCGTTGACAATGTTCCTTTGAGCCTGTTTGAGTGCCAGCAATTGATGTATAAATTAAATGCTTTGTATTTGGTATTTAAGAGTTTTAGCTCATTAGAAGTATTTTCTAATATACTGTGTGGGCAGGAGGTAAGACTAGTGTTAGAGCTGGTGTTAAGGAAGTGTCAGGCCTGGGCTCAGTCCTCAGTTTTCAGTACAAATAATTTTAAAACATGTGTGTGTTTGGAACCCCCTGTGATGCTTACAGTCCTATATGAAGAAAATGACCCATAACTCCTTTCAAATCCTGAAAAGACTAGTCTCCAGACTCCTGTGAGACTTGGAAACTTCTCAAAATTTTATAGAGAGTTTGACCAAAGTAAACCACACCAACTCTTAGATCAGGAATGACAAAACTATTAGTACAGCTCATAGTCTGAATCTATTTTACCGCTGTTTTTTGTTCAGCCCATGAGCTAAAACTGACTTTTGTATATGTATTAGTCAGGGTTTTCTAGAGTAACGAAACTTATAGAATGAATCATTCTTTATATATAGAAAGGGGATTTATTAGAATGACTTACTGTCTGTGGTCCAACTAATCCAATAATAGCTTCCTATGAATGGAAAGTCCAAGAATCCAGTAATTGTTCAGTCCATGAGGCTGGATGTCTTAGCTGCTCTTCAGTATACACCAGAATCCCAAAGAAGGAGGCTCTAATGCCAGGGAAGGAATGGACTTGCCAGCAGAGTGAGGACACAGGCAAAGAGCAAAAGTTTCCTTCTTCCCGTCCTTTTATAGGTTATCACCAGAAGGTGTGGCCCCCGATTAAAGGTGGCTCTTCCCACCTCAAAGCTCTGAATTAGAAGTGGGTCTTCCCACTTCAAAAGATTTAATTAAGAAAAAAGTCCCTCACACATGTAATCAGTCATTTGTGTTTTAGTTAATTCCATATGTAGTCAAGTTGACAACCAAGAATAGCCATCACAGTACATTTAATGATTTAGGGAAAAAATAAAAGATAATTTTATGGCACATAAAAATTATATGAAATTCAAATTTTAATGTCCATATTTAAAAATAAAGTTTTATTAGAACACAGCTTCCCTCAGCATGCACAAGGGCTACACAGGTCTGCATGAGTTTGGGGTCTTAGAGTTGAAAGGAGAAGTGGACATATGCCCCCATCCTTAACTCAGAAGCAATCCCCAGTTAATAACCACAAGCAAATGAAAAATTTAGTTTCTTCCAAGAAAGTCTCACTAGGGAAACAAACGACTCTTAAGGGTAGGCTGCATGTCCAGCAGCAGATGGCCAACAGAAAGTGAACTCAACAGCATCTTTGGCAGTTCCTTGACTCATAATGTCATGTCAGGGTTCTTCCTTTTTCTGTTTGTTTACCTTATAATTTTTTATTTTATTTATACATTTTTCTTCTCTCTTTTTACCCTACAAATCCTTTATGTATATTATGGCCTTCAGTTCTCTGTTTTTATGGGATTCCTGACTATGCAGACCAGTGGGTCCCTGTTTCTTGTGCCTTTTCTTGGGCTGTTCTCTTTCTGTTTGCTTTTTCTGTCCAATTCTGATGTGTTAGTCTTTTGTTCTATCTTATTATATTTTATTATTAGCTCATAGAAGCCCACTTGTTTTCTAATAACAGACAGAAAGAGGGTGGATCCAGATGGGAGGGAAGGTAATGGGGAGCTGGGAGGAGTAGTAGGAGGGGAAATCATAATTATAATGAGAAAAAATTATATTTTTAATAAAAGTGGGGGGGACGCAGCCTCCCTTACTCATTTATGTATTGATGGTTGTTCTTATCCACTTCCTATAGTGTACCAAATTATCACAACGAAATGGCTCAGTACAACACCAGTTATGATCTCACTGTTTCTCCAAGGCACAGCAGGGTTTAGCAGGGCACTCTTCTCAGAGTATCACCAGGCTAAACTCAAGTGTTAGCTGGGGCTGGAACAGCCATCTCACCTGAATCTCAACTCACCTTTTATTCCCCCTCCTTTCTTTGTGGTAGTATTTTATTTGTGCTCTAACAAATAAAGCTTGCCTGAGGAGCAGAGGAAAAAGCCAGCCACTATTTTAAACATAAAGGTCAGGCAGTGGTAGCACACGCCTTTAATCCTAGCATTCGGGAGGCAGAGATTCATCCGGATCTCTGTGAGTTCACTGGGAACAGAGCTAGGTGTGGTGGCACATGCCTTTAATTCCCAGCACTAGTTAACCATAGAGGTCTGGAGGTCTGTACAGACAGACAGGAAGTGATAGAGCTGGGCGGAAAGAGGAAGTGATATTGCTGGACGGAGAGAGGAAGTAAGATAGCAGGGCACAGAAAGGTATATAAGACATAAGTATACAGGAAGTAGCTCTCTTGGGCCTAGGATTCCTAGTGGTAAGAACTTGTGCCTGGTTTGTTCTATTCCTCTGATCTTTCAGCCTTCGTCCGAATATCTGGCTCCAGGTTTTTTTTAATTAATAAAACCTTTTGGCTGAGAGGTGTCAGAGTTAAGAACACTGGCTGTTCTTCTAGAGGTTCTGAGTTCAATTCCCAGCACCCACATGGTGGCTCACAACCATCTGTAATGAGATCTGGCTCCCTCTTCTGGCCTGCAGGGATACATGCAAACAGAACACTGTATACATAATAAATAAATAAATCTTTAAAAAAAAAAAAAAAAAACCTTTTAAGAATTTTGTTACATTTCTTTTCTTCTTTTTCTCTTTCTTTTATTCTATCATTTTCTTTTCATTTATTTTGGCACAAGGTTCACACTGTACCCCCAAGCTATCCTTAAACTAGCAATATTCATGCCTCAATCCCCCAAGTGCTGGGATTACAAGTGTGTGCCAGCACACCCTCAAAATCCTCTTTGAAGCTCCCATGGTTGTTTCCAGAAAGTAGTACCTTACGCTGGTACAACTAAAATGCCCATTCTCATATTGGACTTCAGCCCAGGGCTACTCTGAACTCTTAGAGGCTGCCTATCTTCCTCGGCATGCATCACTTTTATGTTCTTTAAAATTATTTAACAATTTGAGCCGGGCGGTGGTGGCGCACGCCTTTAATCCCAGCACTCGGGAGGCAGAGCCAGGTGGATCTCTGTGAGTTCGAGGCCAGCCTGGGCTACCAAACGAGCTCCAGGAAAGGCGCAAAGCTACACAGGGAAACCCTATCTCGAAAAACCAAAAAAAAAAAAAAATTATTTAACAATTTGAATCTCTCTTCTTGGGAGAAACAGAAAAATCTGATTTCCTTTAAAGACCAGGACATAGCAAGCCTACCAAGGACAATGGAGGTCAACTGATTTGGAACCTAGTCACACTTCCAAAATGTCTTTGGAGAAGTATCTAGATTAATGTTTGATTTAACAACTGAAATAAAGTATGCAGATAGCAAGGGTCAGGAGTATGGGAGTCATCTTAGAATTCTGTGTAACAAACACGTTGTTTTACCATACAATGACACTTGTAATAGAACCTGTATTAGTTCCTTTTCCATTGTTGCAATTAAACACCATGACCAGGCAACTTAGAGAAGGAAGGTTTATTTGGTGCTTATGGTTCCAAAGGGTTAGAGGCCATCATCATCACAGTAGGGACACATGGTAACAAGCAGGCATGGCAGATGGAGCAGGAAGTTGAGAGCTAAAGGTTCACATCTGGAGCCACAATCAGAAAGAAGACAGTAAATTTGAAATAGTGAGAGTCTTTAAACTCCCAAAGCCTGCCCCCCAGCAATATACTTCCTCCAGCAAGGTCACATCTCCTATATTTCCCAAACAATGCTCCTAACTAGGGACCAGTATTCAAAAGCCAGAGCCTAGGAGGACATTCTCATTCAAACCACCACAGAGTCCACATAGCCTACTTGTTATCCGGTCCTTTAAATATGCCCCCCGTCATGGTTTTTCTGTTGTTGTTGTTTGTCTGTTCTGTTCTGTTTTGGTGTGTGTGTGTGTGTGTGTGTGTGTGTGTGTGTGTGTGTGTGTGTGTATGCATGCATGCATGCATGCATGCATGTGATAATCAATATATATGGAGGACAAAGAACAACTTTCAAGAGTTGTAGTTCTCTTTTCACCATGTGGTTACCAGGGATAAAACTCAGCTCATCAGGCTTGGCAGCAAGTAACTTTACTCAATGAGCCATCTCACTGACCTACAGAATGTTTTCTAACCCCTGTCCCAAATTAAGCTGAAATTCAAACTCAAGAACTGTGTGATCCCTGTTGAGCAAATAACACTAAGGGTAATATAACAGAAAGAAGATATCGTAAGAATGGGGAAATGGTATCAAACTGTTTAGGCTCTTTATTTTTATTTATATGTGTAGCAGGAATCTTAAAAGTTCTTATTAATAAAATCAAACCCGAGGCGAGTTATTGGGGTCCATGCTGGTAGATCAGAGAGACAGAACAAGCCACAGCTATCTCACCTCGCCGGATCCTCAGCTGGTCTTGTCTCCTCAGACTGGAGGCCTCTGAGTCCTCATCTGGAATGGGTCTCAGCTGAATTACTGCTCAAAAGCCTGAATGCTTAACCAGCCGAAATCTTCTAGTTTCTGGTCCTCACGCCTTATATATCTTTCTGCTTTCTACCACCACTCCCTGGGATTAAAGGCTGGCTTTCTGGGATTAAAGGCGTGTCACCATGCTTGGCTATTTCCAATGTGGCCTTGAACTCACAGAGATCCAGAGGGATTTCTATCTCTGGAATGCTAGGATTAAAGATGTGAGTGCCACCATTTTCTAGCCTTTGTATTTAGTGGCTGTCTGTTCTCTGACCCCAGATAAATTTATTAGAGTACACAATATTTTGGGGAACACAATACCACCACATATATGTTTATATACTTATTTAAATTTGAGACAAGGTCTCCCTAGGTAGACTAGGCTAGCCTCAAACTCATGATCCTCTTGACTCAGCCTCCCAAGTATTGGGAGGCATATGCTACCACACCTAGCTCTATTTAGACTCTTCATGACACACACACAACAAATATATGATACTGAACTAATGAAAACATTTGAAAAGAATCATTGCCAGTACACACTAAGGGAATAATAAAAGAAGTCATGTCATAAAGTTATATATGACTATCTTTATTGAATTGTGTTATAGTTGCTTCCCTGGGTTGTTTGCTTATTTGTTTGGAGTGCTAGGGATTAAGGCCAGGACATTGCTCATACCAGACAGACACCTACCACTGAGATATATCCCCAGGCCTGTTTTGACACAGAGTATTCTATGTAACCCAGGCTGGCTTTGAACTAGCTGTTGTCCTACTTCTGCTTCCCACATGCTGGGGGATACAGGCATGTGCCATGTCCAGCTCAAATATTGACTTCTTTCTGAAGCACTAAAGAACATGTACATTGAAGTCCCCTGTTACAGCCCCCACTGATCTCATGGCACTCTGTCCTACTCTCTAGGTAACTACTATCTTTCCTACCATGGGGTCCTCTACCTAGTGACATCTGTTTGCTGTGTTTTGAAGCTTTACTAAATAGGAGGCAATATTTATTCTGCAATTTGATTTTTATGCCAAATCTGTTGATGACTTTTTCCACTTATTTGTGTATAGTTATATAAAATGTGTTCGTTTTTACTGCTATCTAGTGTCCTACCATATGATATCAGCATGTTTCCTTTTCTATTCTACTGATATTGTTCATTAGTGTTCTACCCAGTCATTTGCCAGTACAAACAATTCTACTGTGTACTCTCTTCACTCAGATATGAAAAATACCTCTATCATATTTTCCAGGAAGTGCAACTTCCATTTCCTTTTATTTTGAAACTGATTCTCTCCCTGCAGTGTAAGCTAACCCAGAACTCACTATGTAGCCCAGGCTAGCCTCAAATTCATTATCCTTCTGCATTTCCATGTCTTAGAAAATATATCTAAGTTCATCTTTATTATATGCTACCAAATTCTTCTCCAAGATACTTGTATCAATATATGTTCCACCTAATGGAGAACAGTTCCCTTTTCCCTAGAGTCCTTATAGATAACAAGCATTATCAGATTTTAATTTTTACCAATCTCATGAGTATGAAGTAGTCATTATTATTTAATTTTGCATTTTTTATGATTACAAGTTATATTAAATGTTTCCATATTTTCATTTTCCCTTCAGATTTCTTCTTCTGTAAACAGCTTGCCCATAGCCCTTGACAATTTTCCTCTTAAGGCACTTGTTAGTTTTTAATTGATGTAGACTCTTTACATATTCTGAATACTAATCATTATCATTTATATTCATGTATTCATTCTCATGACAAGTATGTATTTCATTATTATATGTTATGTGCTGGACATTATTTGAGAACGAAAGGATATGGCAGCCAGAAAAACAAAGCCCTTACTCTCAAGGGGATAATTTCTAATGAAGAGACAGACAATAAATAAAAGAGCAAATAGGTTACAGACAGCTAGCATAGTAAGGGCTATGTAGACAAAGCAAGGGAAGGAAGTGAAGCAATGGCAGTATTAGCAACAGGCTGCTCAGATGAAGGAGTCTCTGAGGTGGCATGTAGAGCAGAGATACCAATGAATTGAAGGAGAAAGTCAAATACATATTTAGATACGGAATATTCTATGCAGAGGAAGATGGAGTGTCAACAGTCTTGCACATGGGATATAACTCAATGGTAGAGTGTTTGCCTAGAATACACAAAGACCGTAGTCCTATCTACAGAACCACAAAAAGAAAATTTTAGGTAGCAGCCAGCATGAATTTTAGGTAGCAGCCAGCATGTTGCAAATGTCTGTTCCTAGTCTATGGCTTGTTTTCTTCACTTTATTATTTATTTTCATATACACAGATATTTAAACTTTCTAATGTAGTACAATAGATCAAGATTTTATTTTATCAATTTATATTTTATGAAATCTTTCCTAACTACACAAGGTCTTAAAGATATTTGCTTATGTTTCTCTGTTTATGTCTTCCAAAGTTTGCAAACACTTGTTATATGTAAGTAATAAAATCTCTTTGAGGGGCCTGGTAAAGGCACCTACTGCCAAGGCTGATGACATGAATTTGATCCCCTGGAACCTACATGGTGGAAGGAGAGAATTGACCTTTACATGTGTTCCAAGGCATGTTTGACCACACACACACAAGCAAACAGAAATAAATAAAAATAATAATTTTAAAAATTTAAATCATGGAATGAGTGAGTCTTCTCCCATTGAGAGAGTCCTGCCTCTAGGACCTAGGCCCTGGGGCACAACTTGTGTCCTGGAACCCCCAGCCATTGCTGCCCCAGTTACCAGCCAGCAAGGAAGACTCCTGCGGGCAGGCTTCCCCACCAACAGTCCCCATCGGACCCTGCAAACTACAAGACCCACTCTGTGGTGATATTGTGTTCCCCAAAATATCGTGTACCTTAATAAACTTATCTGGTCAGAAACAGAAAAGCACAGTACAGTGATACACATGCTTAATCCAGCATCCAGAATAGAAATCCTCTGGATCTCTGTGATTCAAGCACATTAAAAAGCAAGCATGTGACACACTTTAATCCAAAAGCAGCCTAATCCCAAGAGTGGTAAAAGAGAAAGATATATAAGCATGAGGACAGAAACTAGAAGCATTTGCTGGTTAAACATGTGTGTAAGCATTCAAGCTTTGAAGCAGAATTCAGCTGAGAGCATGGATGAGGACAAGAAGCTTCCAGTCTGAGAAACAAGACAGCTGAGAAGCAAGGTGAGATAGCTTGGTTGTTCTGTCTCTCTATCTACCACATGACCCAATAACTGCTTTGATTTTATTAATAAAATTTGAAGATTCCTGCTACACCACTCCCTTCCCCAAACCAACCCATCCCTCTGTGACCTCAGCAGCTCCCTGAGACACAGAATCTGACAGCTCTGATTGGACCAAAAGGTGAGTGACTCTTCTCCCACCCAGGACAGTCTTGCCTCTAGGACCTAGGCTATGGGGCACAACCTGTGCCCGCCCCCCATTCATAGCTGTTCCAGTTGCCAGCCAGCAGGGAAGACTCCTGAAGGCAGGCTTCTTCACCAATAGCCCCTATCCGACTCTGCAATCTAAAAGACCCACTCCCTACCCCAAACCCACCCATCCCCCTGCAACCTCAGTGGCTCCCTGAGACACAGAATCCACCAGCTCTCATTGGACCAAGAGGTGAGTGACTCTTCTCCCACCCAGAGAGTTCTACCTTTAGGACCTAGGCCCTGGATCACAAACAGTCCCCGGGAACCCCCACCTATCACTGCCCCAGTTGCCGGCCAGCAGGGAAGACTCCTATGAGCAGGCTCCCCCACCAACAGCCCCCATCGGACCCTGCAATCTATAAGACCTTCTTCCTACCCCAAACCCACCCATCCCTCTGTGAGCTCAGCTGCTTCCTGAGACACAGAATCTGCCAGCTAGGATTGGACCCAAAGTGGCCCCCTGAGACACAGACACAACAAACCCAGATTGAACCAAGAGCAGCTCCCTCAGACACAAACACCTCTTGCCCCTATTGGAGGAAGAGATGGGTAGACACCAGTGCAAAAGTACATACAACAACATAAAGAGCAATATGGCACCATCAGAACCTAGTAGTTCTACAACAGCAAGACCTGAACGTCACAACATAGAAGAAGCAGAAGAAAGCCACCTTAAAAATAACTTTATGAAGATGCTAGAGGCCTTTAAAGAGGAAATGAAAAAAATCCCTTAAAGAATTTGAGGAAAAGACAAAAATTGGAAGAAATCAATAAATCCCTTGAAGAAAGTCAAGAAAACGCAATTAGACAGGCAAAGGAAACAGTTCAAGATCTGATAATTGAAATAGAAACAATGAAGAAGACACAAACCTAGGGAATGCTGGAAATAGAAAATCTGAGTAAATGAACAGGAAACAGAGATGCAAGCATAACCAACAGAATACAAGAGATGGAAGAGAGAATCTCTGGCATTGAAGATACAATAGAGGGAATATATTCGTTAAAGAAAACACTAAAGCCAAAAAGGTCATAACATGTAGCACGAATCTTAAAAGTTCTTATTAATAAAAACAAACCCAGAGTCAGGTATTGGGGTGAATGCTGAAAGATCAGAGAAACAGAATAAGCCACAACCAACCTCACCTTGCCAATTTCTCAGCTAATCTTGTTTCCTCAGACTGGAAGCCTCTAAGTCCTTATCCAAATGGATCTCAGCTCAACTGCTGCTAAAAGCTAAAAGCTTAAAAAGGGCTCTAGTTCTTGGTCCTCATGCCTTATATACCTTTCTGCTTTCTGCCATCACTTCCTGGGAATAAAGGTATGTGTCACCATGCCTGGCTGTTTCCAGTGTGGCTTTGAACTCACAGAGATCCAGACAGATTTCTGCCTCCTGAATGCTAAGGTTAAACATGTGTGCTACCACCGCCCAAACCTATGTTTAATATAGTGGCTGTTCTGTTCTCTGACCCCCAGATAATGCCACAGCATTAAACCGCAAAGAAGAGAAGTACACACACACACACACACACACACACACACACACACACACACACTACCACCAAAAGATAACAGGAATGAACAATCACTGGTCATTAATATCCCTTAACATCAATGGACTCAATTCACCTATAAAAAGACACAGGCTAACAGAATGGATACGAAATCAGGACCCATCTTTCTTCTGCATACAAGAAACACACCTCAACTTCAAAGACAGACACTACCTCAGAGTAAAAGGCTGGGAAAAGACTTTCCAATCAAATGGACTTATGAAACAAGCTGGTGTAGCTATCCTAATGTCTAATAAAATAAATGTCAAACAAAAATCAATCAAAAGAGATCAGAAAGGACATTATATATTCATCACAGAAAAAAATCCACCAAGGCCGGGCGGTGGTGGCGCACGCCTTTAATCCCAGCACTCGGGAAGCAGAGCCAGGCGGATCTCTGTGAGTTCGAGGCCAGCTGGCTACCAAGTGAGTTCCAGAAAGGCGCAAAGCTACACAGAGAAACCCTGTCTCGAAAAACAAAAAAAAAAAAAAATCCACCAAGATGAAGTCTCAGTTCTGAACATTTATGTCCCAAGCAAAAAGGTACCCACATATCTAAAAGCTTTACTAAAGCTTAAATTACACATCAAACCCCACACACTCGTAGTGGGAGAATTCAACATCCCACTCTCACCAATGAACAGGTCTGCCAGACAGAAACTTAACAGAGAAATAAGGGATCTAACAGATGTTATAACTAAAATGAACTTAACAGATATCTACAGAACATCCCACGATGAAACAAAAGAATATACTTCCTTCTCAGCACCCCATGGAATCTTCTCTAAAATCGACCACATACTTGATCACAAAGCAAATCTCATCAGATACCAAAAAAACTGGAATAACCTCCTGTGTTCTATCAGACCACCATGGCTTAAAGTTAAATTTCAACAACAACAAAAATTACCGAAAGCCTACAATCTCATGGAAATTGAATAATGCTCAACTAAATCACCAATGAGTCAAGGAAGAAATAAAGAAAGAAATCAAAGACTTCCTAGGATTCAATGAAAATTAATGTACAACATACCCAAACTTATGGGGCACTATCAAAGCAGTGCTTACAGAAAAATTCATAGCACTAAATGCTCACATAAAGAAGATGGAGAAATCTCACACTAGCGATTTAACAGCACATCTTAAAGCTCTAGAAAAAAAAAAAGAAGAAGCAAAGTCACCCAAGAGGAATAGACACCAGGAAATAATCAAATTGAAGGCTGAAATCAACAAAATAGAAACAAAGAGAACAACACAAAGAATCAATGAAACAAAGAGTTGGTTCTTTGAGATAATCAATAAGATAGACAAGCCCTTATCCAAACTAACCAAAAGGCAAAGAAACAACATCCAAATTAACAAAAATGAAAAGGGAGACATAACAACAGACAACAAGGAAATCCAGAGAATCATCAGGTCATACTTCAAAAAACTATACTCCACAAAATTGGAAAATCTAAAAGAAATGTTCAATTTTCTGGATAGGTACCACATACCAAAGTTAAATCAATACCAGACAAATAATGTAAATAGACCTATAACCCCTGAGAAAATAGAAACAATCATTAAAAGTCTCCCAACCAAAAAAGAAACTCAGTATCAGATGGTTTCAGTGCAGAATTCTACCAGAATTTCAAAGAAAAACTAATACCAATACTCTTCAAATTGTTCCACACAATAGAAACAGAAAGAACATTATCAAACTCCTTTTATGAGGCTACAGTTACACTAATACCTAAGCCATACAAAGATGCAACAAAGAAAGAGAATTACAGACCAATCTCCCTCATAAACATTGATGCAAAAATACTCAATAAAATATTGTCAAACCAAATCCAAGAACACATAAAAAATTATCCACCATGACCATGTAGGCTTCATCCCAGAGATGCAAGGATGGTTCAACATATGAAAATCTGTCAACGTAATACACCATATAAACAAAATGAAAGAAAAAAATACATGATTAACTCATTAGATGCTAAAAAAGCCTCTGACAAAATCCAACACCCCTTCATGATAAAGGTCTTGGAGAGATCAGGAATACAGGGAACATACCTAAACATAATAAAGGCAATTTACAGCAAGCCAACAGCCAACATCAAATTAAATGGAGAGAAACTCAAAGTGCTTCCACTAAAATCAGGAACAAGACAAGGCTGTCCATTCTCCCCATATCTATTCAATATAGTACTTGAAGTTCTGGCTAGAGCATTAAGACAGCATCAGGAGATCAAAGGGATACAAATTGAAAAGGAAGAATATTGGTGAAATTATTTTGGCCACTCCACGTAGTTAAAAGGATATTTATTTAATGGCGTAACTCACAAATTAAGTGAAAGGTAGGTCGCAGGGTCTGGGAAAGGTGTATCGCAATCCAGCGGTGTTCTCCAGAGCTCTGCTCGGTCCACCTCCAACATTCAGGGTCCCGGAACAGAGAGAGCACGCAGAGAGGCCCATCCAGCTCTCCGGGTCTCCAGGCGCCTCCCCTCACCCTGCCTCGTAGGCGTGACAGTTGCCAGAGTCTCAATGGGGGTTGGAACTTCCAGATCCAAGCTGGAATGGCTACCCACTACAGAAGAAGTCAAACTTTCCCTATTTGCAGATGATATGATAGTATACATAAATGACCCCAAAAACTCTACCAGGGAACTCCTACAGCTGATAAACACCTTCAGTATGTGGCAGGATACAAGATTAACTCAAAAAAATCAGTAGCTCTCCAATATACAAATGATAAAAGGACTGAGAAAGAAATCAGAGAAACATCACCTTTTACAATAGCCAAAAATGATATAAAATACCTTGGGGTAACTCTAAGCAAGTGAAAGACCTGTATGACAAGAACTTTAAGTCTTTGGAAAAAAATTGAAGAAGATATCAGAAAATGGAAAGATCTCCCATGCTCAAGGATAGGTAGGATTAACATAGTAAAAATGGTAATCTTTTGAAAGCAATATATAGATTCCCCATCAAAATCCCAACACAATTCTTCACAGACTTGGAAAGAACAATATTCAACTTCATGTTGAAAAACAAAAAAAACAGGATAGCTAAAACAATCCTGTACAATAAAGCAAACTCTGGAGGCATCACCATCCCTGACCTGAAGCTCTACTGTAGAGCTATAGTACTAAAAACAGCTTGGTATTAGTTTAAAACCAACATGTGGACCAATGGAATCGAGTTGAAGATCCTGACATTAATCCACACACCCATGAGCACCTGATTTTTGACAAAGAAGCTGAAACTGTACAATGGAAAAAAGAAAGCATCTTCAACAAATGGTCCTGGCTATAACTGGATGGCAACATGTAGAGGAATGCAAATAGACCCATATCTATCGCCATGCACAAGACTCAAGTCCAAGTAGATCAAAGACCTCAACATAAATCCAGTTACACTGAACCTGATAGAAGAGAAAGTGGGAAGTAGTCTTGAATGCACTGGCACAGGAGATCACTTCCTAAATATAACACCAGTAGCACAGACACTGAGAGAAACAATTAATAAATGGGACCTCCTGAAACTGAGACACTTCTGTAAGGCAAAGGACACAGTAAATAAGACAAAACGACAGCCTGCAGAACGGGAAAAGATCTTCACCAACCACACATCTGATAGATGGCTGATCTCCAAAATATATAAAGAATTCAAGAAACTAGATATCAAAATATCAAAAAAAAAATCCTGTATGTAACACTAGCTCCAAGGGATCTGATACTCTCTTCTGGCCTCTGAAGACACCTGTACTCATATGTACATATCTACACACACACACATACACACATAAAAATATAGGATCTTTTAAATTTCTTTTCTTTTTTTTGAGATTGTAACATAATTCTATCATTTTCCCCTTCCCTTCCTCCCTCCAAACCCTCCATACACTCCTCCTTGCTCTCTTTCAAATTCATGGCCTCTTTTTTTCATTAATTGTTGTTACATAAAAAGAAGTGCTAGTTTGGGCTCCTTTGTTCTATTATTCTATTAAATTAATAGCTTTTTTCTAATATTAGTTCTGTTTTATTACTAAGACAAATGCAACTCTATTGCAAGTGTTTTATTTTGGGTTCTCCATGTATGCTCATGAAAAAGAACAGTCTGTAATTGTCTTTTTTCATAGTAGCCTTATGAGTTGGGTGGATATTTAACTGAACACATATAATAATACAATTGTTCCTTGATTGTTTCATGGAATTTCTCTATAGGTCCAGTGAGCTAAGGATGATAGTGGCTTGTTTATTTGTCAACCTACTAGCTGATTTACTTTTGCTTTTTACTTACATTTATTAATTGGGGAAAGTATGCATGTGTGTGAACGTCGGAAAACAACTCAGAAAAGTTGGATCCCTCCTTCTACCCTGGGGATCAAATTCAGGTGGTCAGTCTTAGTGGCAAGTGCCTTTACCTGCTGAGCCATCTCACCAGCCTTATTGATTGATATGTTTGGGGGAGCATGGCAGCAGGCAGGCAGGCATGGTGCCAGAGCAGTAACTGAGAGCTCCCATCTTAAGACTCAGCCATGAGGTAGAGAGAGCTAATTGGGAATGGAAAAGCCCACCCCCGGTAACACACCTCCTCCAACAAGGCCACACCTCATCTTTCCCAAAGAGTTTCACCAACTGGGAACCAAGTGTTCAAATATGTGAGCCTATAGGGGCCATTCTCCCCACCGAAGGGGGTAGTGTGAGACTTGACCTCCATGGAGTCAAGAGCATAAATAGTATCTGGTGTCCATGGAGACAAAATAGATGAATGCAATGATGGTTAATCCTGATTGTCAACTTGTCAGGATCTGGAATCAACTAAGAGAAATGCTTCTGGGCAGAAAGGATTAACCAAGGGAGGAAGATCAACAGTTTAGAGAAAGGCTGTCAAGGAAGAGTCATGCTAAATGCTGATTTTCCTTCTTGGTCATTGGGAGTCAATTTTGAGAGGTAACTGGGTGTCAGTTACAGAGAACTAGAACAATTCATTAAAAAAACTAAAAGAAAGAAAGAAAAGAGCACACTAAAAGCTAGGCAGTGAGCTGAAAGGGAGCAAGCAATGTAGTCGACTGAGTAGGGGGAGGTGGCTTTAAAGACTGTGGCCAGTCAAGCCCTCTGAAAAGAGATGACATTTAAACTTACCTCTGAAAGAAAGCAAGAAAGAACAGGCTCTGTAAACATGGGTGGACAGATCATTCCCAGCAAAGGCAACAGCTTGAGCAGTGGTTCTCAACAGGAACGGCATTGCCTCATAAGGGTACAGTTTGGAAACTCAAAGGGAGGTACCATAATAGGGTATTCTGCCAGCATTCGATAGAAAAGGGGCAGGATGCTGTCCTTCTGTAACGTACAAGACAGTCCCATAACCATGGTTTTCAAAGATCCCACCAGACCCTATAGCTGCAAAACTTGTTCATCAGTGATCTGAGTCAAAAGCTTAACTCTGCTTTACTCATAAAGAAAAAACATGTCGGCTGGAGAGATGGCTCAGTGGTTAAGAGCACTGACTACTCTTCCAGAGGTCCTGAGTTCAATTCCTAGCAACCACATGGTGGCTCACAACCAACTGTAATGAGATCTGGTGCCCTCTTCTGGCCTGCAGGGACATATGAAGACAGAACACTGTATACATAATAAATAAATAAATCTTAAAAAAAAAAAAAAAGATAAAAACATGTCTTCTGGGGTGTGACTACACTCAGTATTCTCCAGGAATGTAAGTAGTGTGTTCTCTTAGTTTGTCAGCTGTTGCTGTGATACAATACCCTAACAAAAGCAACTCAGGGGAGCTAGAAAGATGGCTCAGCTAGCTGCTGGGTCATTCTCCTCACCAGACTCCACATAGATGGGCCAGTCGTCCATGTCACTCTTCTCGTGGCTTTCAGATGAAGCCTCCATCAGGCTAAGGTTGACAGGCATCAAGTCGTCATCTTCATCATGAGCGTCTGTAACACCTGCGGCAGGTGGCTGGTAAAGGTTCTTCGACAACCTTTGCAGATGATTGGACGGTTGGATCTGTGGACCTGTCATCATAAGTGGACTCCGTAAATGTCACAAAAAAGGGGTCAAGGAGCTGGAGAGATGACTCAGCAGTTAAGAGTACTTGCTATAAAAATGGAAATACATTGTTCTCCCACCCCAGTGTGCTGAGTCTGATGGGAAATTGGGGATACAGCTTACTCTACATCCATATCAGGGGAAAAGGCCCCTAGTCTGCCGGCCCTGACAGTTCTGGCCTCATGACAGCCATCCTTGAGCAAAAACTAAGCTTCTTAGAAAATTTCTCTGTTCCCATGCCAGTGTTAACTTTCTAAGCACCACCAGCCGGCTTTAAGCTGATAAAAGAAAACATCACCAAATTCTCTAAAAACCTCGGGGGCACAGAGAAGTGACGACAGGCTGACCCTCAGGTTAGAAACTGGACATAGCCAGGCAGCGGCCTCACCGACACTTACGCTCAGGGCGTGGCTCCAGAGGTGCTCCTGTCGTGTGAACCTCTTGCCACAGGTCTCGCAGGGGTAAGGCCTCCCACCTGTGTGTGATCGGGTGTGCAGCTTGAGGACGCCCTTCTGCTTGGCAGTGTAAGGGCAGAAAGGACACTTGTGGAGCTTGATGGGGACCACCAGCACGTCACCTGAGGAATCCAACAGACTGTAAACAGCAACAACCACAGGCACCTTTGGGGCGGGGGGACTGGGAAACCCCATCATCCCAGACAGAGAGGGAGGCCACCAAGGCTACCTGCTAGCAAGCGGCAAGTTACCAGTACAAGTCCAACTCTGTCTGGCTCCCCAAAGGTCAAAGTCAAGTCAGCTAAGTCCCCATCTCCCCACCCCTCCCCACCCCCGTTTTTTCCTTCCCTGTGCTAGAGATTGAAGCCAGGTCCTTGAGTGTGGTACACAAACATTCTACCGCTAAGTGTCATCCCCACATACCCAGCTTGGTTTTTGTCTTAAGCATTAAGGTTTAATGGTTGAGACATCTCTCCAGCCCATAAAAGTTTTTTTTTTCTGTTGTTTGTTTATTTTTTTATGCTGGGCAGTGGTGGTGCAGGCCTTTAATCCCAACACACAGGAGGCAGAGGCAGGCAGATCTCTGTGACTTCAAGGCCAGCCTGGTCTACAGAGCGAGTTCCAGGACAGCCAGGGCTACACAGTGAAACTCTGCCTGGGAAAACAAATAAACAAAAATTTTTATTTATCTTTATTTATGTAAATGAGTATTGTCTATGTATTAATGCCATGTATGTATGGGTACCCACGGGGGCCAGAAGAAGATGTCCCCTTGGAGTTGGAGTTACAGGCATTTATTAGGCACCTGACATAAATGTTTTGGAACCAAACTTGGGTCTTCTGGAAGAGCAGTCAGTGATCTTTACCTCTGAGCCACATCTCTCCAGCCCCACGTTCAGTGAGTTTTACAAACTTCTTTTGTGGTATATCAAAATTATTTTTGTGTTCTCTGCAATAACATCCTGTTTCATCCTGGTGTGAGCTGTAAACAGCCAATCAATGTTCTGTTATAAAGATCAATCGACATAAAGTTGAAACAATGCATAGGTTCTAACCTGGAAATACCAGGGAAACAACCTAGACACACTTATCACAGAAACATTAAGTGATATCCGGTACACCAGCCTTGATCTTCTTGAACCTGCAGGCCTATCATCAAAGCCAATAACAGCAACTGTGGCTTCATCTCAAGATTTGGAGATTACCGTGGTGTGTTGATTTGAAAGAGAAATGTTCTCCTATAGGCTCATGTACTTGAACCCTTTGTCTCCAGCTGGTGGTACTGTTTGGGGAGGTTATGGAACTTTGAGGATGTGGTGCCTAGCAATCAGAGATTCTTTCAAGATTAAGTCATGTGATGGTTTGAATAGATACGGCCCCCATAGACTCATGTGTTTGAATGCTTGGTCCAGATAGGGAGTGGCATTATAGGAGGTGTGGCCTTGTTGGAATAGGCGTGTAGGTGTGTCACTGGGGGCAGGCTTTGATATTTCAGAAGTTCAAGCCAGGCCTAGCTTTTTCCTGCTGCCTGAAGATCAAGATCAAGAATACTCAGCTATCTCTCCAGCACCATGTCTGCCTGCACACTGCCATGCTTCACACCATGATAATAACCGACTAAACCTCTGAAACTGTAAGCCAGTCCCAATTAAATGTTTTCTTTTATGAGTGCTAGCTGCTCTGCCAGAGGACCCAAGTTTGGTTTCTAGCACCCATCTCGGGCAGCTTACAACTTCCTGTAACTCCTGCTCCAAGGGATCTGATGTTCTCTTCTAGCCTCCGTGGTCATTGCATTCATGTGCACGAAGCCACATAGAGGCACACACAGAACACATTTAAAGCCAGAAGTAATATTTTAAATTTTTAATATTATTTATTGTGTGTCTATTTGTCTGGCTCTCATGCACCATGGAATGTGTTGAGGTTAGGGGACAACTTTTGGGAGTTGGTTCTCTCCTTCCACTGTATGGCTTCCAGAAATAAAATTCAGGTCATCAAGCTTGGCTGGCAAGTGTCTTTCTCCACTAAACCATCTCACCTGCCCAAAAATCTTGAAAAGGAAAAAGAACGTAATTTAGGGGAGAAAGTATTTTGTTGGGCTCACAGCTGCAGGTTCCAGTCCACCACAGGTAGAAAGTCACAGAAACAGAAGCTCAGGGAGCTGATTGGTCACATCAAATCCATAATCAGGACCAAAGAGAGAAGAGCACATGCAGCGCTCAGCTCACTCTCTCCCACTCATTCAGTGCATTCTCCCATGAAAAAGGTTTGTCTTCTCACTTCAATTAAACCAATTAAAATCCCTCACAGGCATGTCCACAGACCAACCTAATCTAGACAATTCTATTTGAGATTCTTTTCCTAGGAGATCCTAAATTGTGTCAACCTGACAAAACTAACTAGCACACGTGTTTATGAAAGATTGTATCTTGTTTCATTCAGAACTTCATTGAGAATTTTTTTCTCCTTTTTTTTAATCAAAATTTTTTCATTCATTTTACACACCAATCAAAGATCCCCCTCTTCCCTCCTCCTGCCCTCCCCAGCCTGCCCTCCCAACCCATCCCCCACTCCCTCCCACAAGAAGGCAAGGCCTCCCATGTGGAGGCACATTCAGTAGAGGCAAATCCAAGCCCTTCCCCCTGCCTCAAGGCTGCACGAGGTGTCCCATCATAGGTAATGGGCTCCACAAAGCCCGCTCACGCGCCAGAGATGAATTCTGATCCTACCGCCAGGGGGCCTCTCAAGCAGGTCAAGCTACACAACTGTCTCACCATGCAGAGGGCCCACCTAGTCCAGTCCCATGTAGGCTCCACAGCCATTGATCCAACTTTCATGAGTTCCCACAAGTTTGGTTTGGTTGTCCCTGCATGTTTCCCCATCATGATCCTGATGCCCTTGCTCATAGAATCCCCCTTCTCTCTCTTTGACTGGACTCCTGGAGCTCTGCCTGGTGTTTGGTTGTGAATCTCTGCATCTACTTCCATCAGTCATTGGAGAAAAGCTCTGTGATGACAGCTAGGGTATTCACCGGTCTGATCTCTGGGGCAAGCCAGTTCATTTCAGGCACCCTCTCCACTATTGCTAGTAGCCCAGGCTGGGGTCATCCTTGGGGATTCCTGGCAACTTCCCTAGCACCAGGTTTCTCCCTATCCCCATGATGTCTCCCTCTATCAGGGTATCTCTTTCATTGTTTCCCCCTCCATCCCTGTTCCAACTCAATCATCCCATTCCCTTATGTTCTCATCCCCTATCCCCTACCCTCCATTGCCCACCCCTCATCCCTAGTTAAATTCCTAGCTCATCAAGGGCAAGATAGTGTTACAGAAAACATTGCATTTGATGGGAATGCTTCAAAGAAAGCTGGTGGAGAGAATTTTTTTTTTTGTAATTCATGCCCATGGTGCAAGGAAAGGAGAAAATGCAACAAACAGTATAAAAGGACAGAGTTCAAATTCCGTTAGTCTCTAATGTACAGGTTTCCTTCTCCACAGACAACCTGATTATAAAAGGATGGCTTTAAAAAATCATTTCAGAGTACTGATTTTATGTCTATTTAAAAGGAAAGAAGGGAGCACAGAAAATGCAAGAAATACAGAGAGAGAGAGAGAGAGAGAGAGAGAGAGAGACAGACAGACAGACAGACAGACAGACATGCAGACACCCACGCAAGCACATATGCAAGCATGCACGCACGCACACATGCACATCTCTTAACTGTGGTTACCTGAGAGCATAGACCAGAGAACTTCAGTGTCCTTGATATATTTCCGTTCCATTTGTCTTAGAACAACAGTTCTACACTGCTTTTGCAATTTATAAAATAAAATTCCACAAGAGTAAAGAATGAAAGGAAAAGTAGAAGAGGAATTAACTAGTGTTAGTCCAAAGAGCCAGACAAACAATCATCTAAGAAGCTACCAGCGAGTGCAGCTAAGGGAATGTGCTGAGAAGGATTTCTTTAGTGAAAAGAGAAACTGAAAGGTGACAGTTGGAGTGACTGAGGTGACAGGAGGCTACCTACTGGCTGGCATCAGCTGGCCACCCATCTGCTTCCTGCCACAATATTACTTATACAACTTTTTACTGACTGCTTCTCTTTTTAGTTATATGTTTGCTTTTAGCATAATATCTCAATTTCACATGCTACACACTTCCCGAGACTGGAGGTCTCAGGGATCATTGTAGAGGATTTTTTAAATAGGTATGAAAAAAAAGAACAAGTAACGTTGGAGTCTACATGTCACAATGTGTTTGCTTAGCATGTGTGAGACCCTGGGGTCCATGCCCAGGACATGATTTAAAAAAAAAAAAAAACTGACATGCATCACATGCCCAGTGCTTAACAGATGAGCAAGACTCTAGCTCAGGAAAATATGAGCACATCTTGTGAGCACATTATCTTGAAAACACAGAAGGCATCAAACACACACTTTGCTGCTCGTCACTTTACTGTTCAGTGTTAACTGCAGGGAAGATGCTTCTGGGGTTAAAATAGACCTCCTTATCTTTCTTGGCCTATAGCTTTCTATACTTAAAGTGGTTCCATCTCTGGCTCATTTGAAAATCTAAAGACAAAAAGAACCATAAAGAAAAAGAAATAAAAAGCAGAGTACACAGTTCCAAGAAGGTACGTTTGAAGTTCCCATACAAGCTGACTTGAAAAAGTCATAGCTCAATGGTAGAGTACTTGCCTAGTATGTACAAGGCCACAGGTTCAACTCCATAGCACCAAAAGAAAATGGTTTTCTTTTTTAGTTGACACTGCTCAACTGAGCCAACTCTCTGTGCAATAGGATAAGGCGGCGGCGGCGGCGGCAGCTGCAGTCCCACGGTGATGTGTCATGGCAGAGCTTTGGGGCCCAATCCCAGTGGTAACAGAGTGCTTAGGGCACAACTGATACCTGAAGGTATCCTTACCACAACCCAAAGCTCCAATTCATGCCCTTTTACAACCCTTCGTCTTCTGATCTTCAGCCTTGGAAAGCTACATTCTGCCACTTTCCACAGCTAGGAAATTCCCTTACCACGAGCCACAACAACTCACAAGGCAAGACAAATAAGCATTCCCCCAGCTGCAGAGCAGAGCCAGGCTTCCGTCATGCAAATAAGTGCTCCCAGTGGAAACACTGCCATGCCCAGTGCTTAATAGACAAGAAAGACACTAGCTGAGGAAAATAAGAACTATCTTGTCAAGACGTTACCATGAAAATGCAGAAGGCATCAAACACATGTTTTGCTGCTAGTTGTTTTAATATTCTGTGTATCTGCATAGAAAAAACATACTGCAGAGGTTAAAATAGACCTCATCTTTCTTGGCCTATAGCTTGCAAGACTTAAAATGGTTCCTTTTTTTTTTTTCAGCAAGTTTCTTTGTCTCTGTGTTGGAAACATTCAAAAATCCTCTTTTTGGTTATTTTGAAATCTACAATAAATTATTGTAAATGTTTAAAGTGATGGATATGCTAATTGCCTTGATTTGATCGCTGTACACTGTATCTATGTAACAGGGGCCCTAAGGATTAGAATTTCCCCTGGGAAAAATCCATGCTGGGGTGAGGATAAGCCACCCCCAGGAGCCCTTTTACCAGAGGCTAAGCTGGTTTCTCACGAGAAAAGATTTATCTCTGGCTTCTAATAACTTGGACTCACTGCTACATTTATATATGCATTATTTCCAGCCTGGCGCTTCACCTTTTGTAAGTTGTAACACTGATGTGGACAGAGCTGAGAGGGATTCAAAGTTTCTGTTTGCTCAGTTCCAGCCAAAGCAATATAGACCCTTCACTAATTTTGGTGCATATATGTGCAAAGAGGGAAAGGAGGGTGGGGAGCAAGAGGGGAGGGGTGGGGAGCGAAGAGGAGAGGGGTGGGTGGGGAGCAAGCTTAGGCATGCTTGTACATGTGGAAGCCAGAGGCCAACATCAATTGTCTTCCCCGATCATTGTCCTCATTATTTTTCAGTATATTGCTTTTACTTATTTTCAATTTAAATTAACATACACGGTTGTTGGTTTCATTCTGACCTTTCTTCCTGCCTATCTTCTCCCCCATGGCTCTGACAGCACCACTTTAATTTCTGAGGCAAGTTCTGTCACCAAACCCGGAGTTCACTGTTTCAGACAGACACGGGCCACCATGCCCAGCTTTGACATGGATCCTAGGGGTCCTCATGCCTGCCCTAAGTGCTTTACCCACTGAACCATCTCCCCAGTTTCTTAGTTGTGAACTGAGGCAAGGACCTGAAATTCCTGTGACACATGCTCAGACATCATACTCTATCCCATGAATATGTACAGTTAGTACGTGTCACCTTGGATGAATATGCCTAACTTAAACGGAAAACGTTCCATTAGCATTATGATCATCAATACAGAAAACGAGATGCAGACCTAAAGGCAACTACCAACCTGGGATGTCTTACACTAACAATGTGTTTGCTAACTGTCCCTTTCCTTGTAATTATTATTGTTGTGCCCTTTTAAAAACGGAAATAAGGCCGGGCGGTGGTGGCGCATGCCTTTAATCCCAGCACTCGGGAGGCAGAGCCAGGCGGATCTCTGTGAGTTCGAGGCCAGCCTGGGCTACCAAGTGAGTTCCAGGAGAGGCACAAAGCTACACAGAGAAACCCTGTCTCGAAAAACCAAAAAAAAAAAAAAAAAAAAAAAAAAAAAAAAAAAAAAAAAAAAAAAAAAAACGGAAATAAAAGCGGAAAGTGTTTAATTCATTAAAATCCTTCTTAGATTCTGGCCAAGCCATGGTTAGCACCTTTTTTATTGCCCTGTTCCTTACCTAACAGAATCACTGAATGTCCACTCTGCAGTTGTACTATGCAGCCCTTGTATGTGGCCCTGAGTAGATGCAGGCCTAAAATCGACCTGCATATGAACCCTGCCTCTGCCTTGCAGTGGACACTCAGCCTTGAGTGAGCGTCTCCGTGTCTTAGTTTCCTCTTCTATAAGGTAGTATCTAATCACGACCTCATGAAAGCAACACAGACAGACTGGTTACCTGTTCCCAGTCAGTGTTCATGTAATCCTCACAGCAACTCCTAGAAAGTTCCATCTCCATGGTACAGGTGAAGCATCTGAGGCATCCCTATGTCATATGACCGGTCATCTGCAGGGCCAAGGATTCTAAGGCAGGTAGGTTCCAGAGTTCACCTTTTAACCACACCCACAGCCTCTGCAAATGAGGCCATATCTGCTGAGAAGCTGGTTTGAATGCACCGAGTGTTTGGCAAGTGTCTGCTAGGTAGCAGCTGTGGTTGTTATCCGAGGTCTGTCCTTTCTTCACTCTGCACAGCCTTTTAGTCGGGTTTGAGAATAAAAGGTTGATAGAAGAGAAGACAGTCAGGGGAGGCGGAGATAGAATGTGAAAAGGGACAGAGAAGCAACAAGGTAGAGGGACCTGTGAATACCTAGGAAACAAGTGTTGCTGGCTTGGCCTTGAGAACAGGGTGCCTATTCGCCACAGAAAATGGAAACCCCAGTCTGGCCAATTGCATTGCAAATACACACTGACTGGGCATGCCTCAGATACCTGAGAAAGTCGCCTCCGATCCCACCCTAGCCCGGAGGCGCAGCTCAGGCGTGGGCCCGGCTTCCCTAGTTCATCACCAGAGTCCGCCCCAAGCCGGGCGGGGCCTGGCCGGACCACTCTACCGGGGTGGCCCGCGAGCCCTGGGACACCAGCCACGAGGTGGCCCGCGCGCGGGGCTGGGTCTCGATGGCTACGTGGAGGCGGGATGGCCGGCTAACCGGCAGCCAGCGGCTCCTGTGTGCAGGGCTGGCGGGGGCGTTGAGCCTCAGCCTCACCGCGCCCCTGGAGCTCGCCACCGTGCTGGCCCAGGTCGGCAGGGTGCGAGGCCCCTCCCAGGGGCCGTGGGCCACTGGACGCCGAGTGTGGCTAGCTGAGGGGCCGAGGGCCCTGTGGAAGGGGAACGGCGTGGCATGCCTGCGCCTCTTCCCCTGCAGCATGGTGCAGCTGGCCGCCTACCGAAAGTAAGAGTCCAGAGGGAGAGGTCGGGAGGTCGGACTGGGGTGGCGGAGCCACCACCCTGATGCACCAGCACTGGGAATCCTAAAAAGTCCCAGCCTCCCTTCCTTCCGGATAACGCGGCGGGGGTGGGGGTGGAGTTGGGGATGGGGGGGAAGGTTTCTTGGGGCCACAAGGTCGTATGTGTGGCCCTTAAAGCAAGGTACCAGTTTTGCACATGCTTTTGAGATTCCCGCCCTGCGAGTTGTAGTTCTGTGAAATCTTTAGTCTTTCTGGGAGGAATAAGGGGAGGAGGCAGAATTAGCAAATGATATTTGGGGTAAAGAAATGAAAAGGCTTCTCAAGGAGATAAGGTCTGACCATTCCCAGTGTCCAGTAACTTGGAAATGTTTGCTTTCGCTGGCTTAGGAGAGAATGCTCTGAAGGTGTGTCTGTGAGACCAGTGTACCAAGGAATAAGTGCTCAGTACGGGAAGAGGGACAGTCTTTTGCCTCAGAAAGATTCCTGCCCATCCCCAGCTCCAGACACAGCCTAACTTGGCTTTAGGATCCAATGGGACCTGCAGTTTCCTTTTCCTCAGCAGGGACTTGTCTCCTCAGCCTAATGCTTTCCCACCCCCAGCCACCCACTGATCTCATCCTGTGGATTTTTCTCATCTTCTCCCACATCAAGCACTGCTACTTAGGGAAAGATGTAGAGATGCAAATGACGGGCGCATGTGAGTGACCTTAACAAGAGCTCAAGAATATTTGCATGGGAGCTGGGAAGGAAGCCTAAGAGAAGAAAGCCAGCAATGGCATCACTAAAGGAGGGACTATTTCTCTATTGGGGACGACAGCCCCTGCGTTCCTCATTAGATAGGCATAGTGCCAGCTCTAAAGGCTGGCCTTGGCTCTGAATTAAACAAACAGCCTACAGGCAGAAGCTGGTCAGGCTACTTTTTGTTTTGTTTTATTTCATTTTGTTTCCAGTGCTGGAGATGAAACCCGAGGCCTTGGAGCAGGCGAGTGAGGTGTTTTGCCACTGTATTCCCAGCCCTAAGAACTAGTCAGTCTTAACCACATAGTTCAGTCTTGGAAGAGGGTCAAAGGGTTTTACCTTGACACTGTTACTTGGAAGGCCAGAGTTGGGAGGCTTGCCTGGCATTTGGCACTCATCCTTACCTTTGAGTGCTCCAGGCCATTTTCTGTGGCTTCTGCCTGGCTTCTGCTGTTACCCCAGCAACATCTGGCATGCACTCTTGAGTTTTAATGATTCAATTTCTCCCAATTTCCCTCTCTTCTCCACAAAGCAGTAGGGAAATCTTTCTTTGGATAAGACAGAATGTGGACAAAGGATAACCAGGAGGACACAGATTTTCAAAGCCCGATTCTAATGGCTTGGCTTTTCTATTAGCTATCTTATATATGTACATCATTCGGCTTTTACAGCTTCTGCTTCCTGCCTAGAATAGTCCATAGGACAGGAAGTACTATGTCCATTTTCACTGGTACAGAACCGAGCTCACATTGGGGCACGTCTAGTCAGTGGCAGTACTACTTGGCCTTCTGATTCCAAACCCCATACTGTAGTACATCATGCCACCTTTCTTTCTGCACTCAGTTGACATTAGTAAGGATGCAGAAGTAAGTACCATGCACACGATGCTGGAGACAGTGCAAGAATGAAAGCAGTATGGTCCCCCTACCTCAGTTTATACAGTAATTAAAAAGGAAGACTGGTATATCTCAGTCCCCAAACATAACATTTAATTTAATTAATATAAATTGCCAGTGGATCAAGTACTATAGAAATGTACACTTCGGAGGGCTGGAGAGATGGCTCAGCAGTTAAGAGCACTGGCTGCTCTGTCAGGGGACACAGGTTCAATTGCCAGCACCCACATGGCAGCTCACACCTGTCTATAACTCCGGTTCCAGGGCTTCTGACACCCTCATACATGCAGGCAAAACACCAATGCACATAAAAATAAAAAATAATAAATGTTAAAGATACTATAGAAATGTACACTTCAGGTGAGGGATGAGAAGACGGGAAGTCTTCACAGAGGTGAACACACGATCTAGTTTGGCCTTGGGCGAATGAGTAGGAGTCTGTCTCATGGGCAAAGATGAGGTGCTGCAGGTAATGTCAACACAGGCAAAGAGGAAAGGCATGCGGCACAACCGGCTGGAAAAGCAGGTTGGAATGAGATCTTGGAAATCAGACTTGGTATGTGAGGGTGGCTGTGGGAACTGTTTGCGCAGGGTGGGGGCAGGGCTGTGATTAGAAATTCAAGGGGAAGGATTGTCTCATGGTGGCGGAGTAGGAAGAAAGAGGAGAAAGGCTGTGGGCGGTGGTGCAGCTAGGAGCCTGTCACACCATGCAGCAGCTCAGAGTGATCTGAAATGGGTTGATGACAGAAAAGAAGAGAGAGAAGAGAAGAGCAGAGAGTTACGTAGACTAGACTTGCTAATATTTTTTTTCTGACAGATTGTTTTCTTTCTGCAAACTGAAAGGAAGCATTCTGGTGAATGACAAGGTATAGTTAGAAAAGTTGATCAGTCGTGAGGCCATCCTTCTACATAAAGATGGTAGTCATGGCTTATCATTATACCCACTCACTTGCACTCTCTCCTGACCATGAATTTGCAGAGCAGGTGGCAGGGAATAACGGTACACCGTCTGGTCATGGGTTGGAACAAAACACCCAGCGTACTCAGTGAACGGAATGGTTGAAAAATTATCCACAATTACAGTGACAGAGTGGAAACTTGAAAACATCCTCTGGCTCCTTAGTCCGGGGTTCTGTCCACTACGACACAACTAAAATGTCTGCTTCATTGGATGGACAATGAAAGGAGATTACTGGTTAGAAAGTTCGGTGCTATGTTTCCGTCACAAGCAAACGATAGCTGACACAATGGGAGGCTTTCAAATGCATCCAAAAGAAGGTCCTCCTCCAACTTTATTGCACAACTGCTTGTGTGTCTGCATATATATTGGTTTGGGTCCCTGAGTTGTGTATTCTTCAGAGCCACCCCCCATTTCCTCATTTCATAACCAATCATGAGCTTGTGTTAGCATTGTAAGAACTGATCACACATATCCGGTGTGTGTATAGACTTCACTAGCTGAAAGGAAGGAGTTCCTGCAGATCACCAGTGCATTCGGTCTCGGGTTCACTGAAAAAAAAAAGCGTCTATGCTTGTATGTACATGAGGAAGATCAAAACTAGAACACTGCCTCCCCAGCCAAACAGAGTGTTAACATATAAGGACCACAATGATGTCATTGGTAGCCTGACACTGACTCTGCTTTTCAAAAACGTATTTGAGTGTTTGCCTACATGTACATAGGTGCACCAGATTAGGGCACCAGATCCCCTGGAACTGGAGTTACAGATGGGTGTGAACTGCCATTGTGGGACCAAACCCCAGCTGTCTGCAGGAGGAGCCGGGCTCTTAACCACTGAGCCATCTCTCTAGCCCCTTGACTTTGCTCTTCTAAGGGAAGATTAGAGGTTAGGAGTTTTAGAAGAAAGAGCTTCCTTCAGTTCTTCCTTTTCCTTTCCTGCATTTGATAGTTAAGACTAGTTCATACAACAAACCAACATAATGAGATAGGGTTCCTCTTCCCAGTTCAAGTACTTTAGTAAGCCAAGGGCCTCCTTCCCTCTAAATGCCTCTACCAGTCGTTTCCTTGTCAGGACTGCTGAGCCCTCCTAGGTGATCTGTGCTGAGAACTAGTGCAGTAGCTGGTGCATTATGGTCAACAAATGGGCAATAATTAGCCCATGTCCTAGAATGGCTGCATGGGATACAGACTACAAAAGGGACAATGAGAAAGAACGATGCTGCCTTTTGCTCCAAGTAGGGTTTTTCCCAGCTCGCTGCAGACAATCAGACCATCATTCCGATTCCGTGTATCTCCTGTCCCTCCAAGCTAACTGGCCAGGGGAAAGAAACAGTGTGCCGGCATTAACACAGAGGCCAGTGGCCCACTGGTGACTGCCAGCTTTAATTGTCTGTGTATCATTTCCCTTCAGTGCTGGGAGCAGAGCCAGCGTTCCAATTGAGATGCACCAATAAGCCCTTGAAGGAGATGTTACGAATAAACTTCAGATGGTTTCATCTGAATGCCACTCATTATTCATCAGGCCAGCTGTCATCTGAACAACAGGAAACCTACCCTTCCACTGGAAGTTTGAGAGCCAAAGAACTGGGAATGCTTTCATTTTGAAAAAGATAAACTTATTGTTTTAGCCCAACTCTGTTCACTTAGTTTTATTCCAAGCTCTCAGTATCATACCCCCTTGTACCATTCTATGGCAGAAAGTACTATTTTTTCTAGTTTCCCAGCCTCATCACTAAGGAATTAACTTGCTTTTTTTGTAGCCTAGAAGGGTGTGCTGTACAGAAGTACCCTTATAAGTATTTCTTCTGGGGTAGGCACTCATGATTGGGGATGCCCTGCTTCCCAAAAAGGCTTATAATAGGGTAGTTTGTGATTTGTACGGGCCGGTAGGATCTGCTGAAGAGGCAGAGGCCGGTGGTTTCCATTTAGAAAAGTCCATGCAAAGTAATTTTAACTAAATTGTAAATCTACTGAGAAATACAAAGAATAGTTTGTCAAACACTCATACACCTACCTCCCATGCTTTACATACTATTTTTAGACGGTCTCTCTCTTTGTATTCTAGATTGGCCTTTTACTTGTTCCAAAGCTCAGACTGGTCTCAAATTCAAGATTCTCCTGTCTTAATTTCCCAAGTGCTGGGATTGCAGGCCCATACCACCAAGCCCAAAATATCTTTGTTGATGTTGAGAGGGGTGTGGAGGGGGGTTGGTTAGCTTTTGTTTTTGTTTTTTGTAATGCTGGGCATCAAGTCCAGGGCTTTGAGCATGCTAAATAAACATGCTACCACTGAACTCCATCCTCGGTTCCTTTGTTTCATTTTTGAGTTGGCTTCTTAGCCAAGCAGTCTCGAATTACTGAGCTCAAGTGCTTCTTCTGCCACAAGCTCCTGGGAAGCCATGACTACAGGCCTGTGTGATGTGGCAAGACCTGCCACCCATGTATCTCCCTTAAATATAATAAAGCCTGGATGGACATAGAGTCCTCTTCATTTTCGTTCTTGATTCTAGTCCCTCCCCGCTTTCCCAGGGGTCGACTTTTCTACTTCCTCCTAGGTACCTGTTTACCTCAAACAATGCCTATGGGTTTGATTGTTTATGGTTGTCAGATACCACAGATCACTGTGCGGCTTGTTTTGCTCATTCATCAGTATGCTTTCATGGCTTCTTTCCTGTGTTTCTATGATTTGTCTAAGCTTATTCATTTTAACCAGATGGGATCCATTGAACGACAATGCCATCTTTTTTTTTTCCATTCCCCTACATTTTCACTTTTAATTGTTGGAGCTTTTCATTCTTAAAAGAAATGTTTGTAGTGTGTCTTCACATGTAGATCTGTAAGAGTTCCTCTAGACTATGAACTGGGAACTGGAATTACAGGGTAGAAAATATGTTTCTCCAAATTTACTAGATACTGCAAAGTGACCCTGCCAATTTTACATTCCTTCCAGCAAAGGGTGAGGTGTCGGTTTCTACACATTCTCTCCATCATTTGACATGATACCAGTCTGCTGGATGAGAAGCGGATATCTTGTCACTGTTTTTCCATCATTTTTCTGATAACTAGTAAAACCGCAGCTTCACTTATAATTATCCTTATAAAGGAAACTCATTCTTTATACTAAGTTTAGCAGAGCTTATTTGAGCAAAACCAAACCCAATTCTCCAATCAGACATCTCCCAGAACCAAAGGGTTTCCAAGAAGTCCAACCACCACGTGACTGTCAGACAGCATTTCTGGGGGTGGGGGCAAGGCCTTGAAACAACTAAATTGGTGGCAGCCTTGTCATCCAGTCAGTCACCTCGTTGTAGGTTAGCTAGTAATCCTAGCCTAATCAGCTAGCTGGATGTAGGGCCTTCTGCAGGAAGCCAAAGCCCCATGGCTATGATTAAAGTTGATATTGGCTTGGACTGCTGGGCTCAGAACCCAATTTCTGGGATGCTGGACTTGGCATACACCTCAGTAACAGAAGTGCATACCTAATGTGTAGAAGATGTTGGATTCCGTTCCCAGGGCTGGAGAAGAGTGAAAATGTCTGGATTTTGCAGTTATTTCAGGAATTTCTATTCCCTTTAAATTTCAAGAGTATGGAAAGTATGCATTCCAGTATAGCAATTGCCACCAGCAAGTTAGATGGTTACGCAGATAAAAGGAGAAAATGCTGATAAAGAAGTGGGAAGAATTTGGGGAAGATATCAGTCAGAAGCTGGACAGCTCTTCCTTATAGCTAGCTAGCATTATATGAGGATAGTGGAATTCAAATTTACTACTCAGTAATCCCAGTATAATTCTATGGGGTTTTTCACATTGTAAAGCACTTCCAAACGCTAGGAAACATTTGAAGTGGTGTAAAGCATGCCAGCATAGTCCAAAGCTCATATCTTGAGCTTTCTCTGTTTCCCCCTGCAGGTTCGTTGTGCTGTTCATGGATGACCTGGGCCATATTTCCCAGTGGAGCTCCATTGTGGCCGGAAGTCTTGCAGGCATCGTTTCTATGATTGTCACATACCCTACAGACCTCATCAAAACCCGACTGATTGTGCAGAACATGCTGGAACCATCTTATAGGGGTCTTATCCATGCTTTTTCTACTATTTATCAACAAGAAGGGTTCCTGGCCCTGTATCGAGGGGTGTCCCTCACTGTTTTAGGTAAGGTGGAATTTGATCTCTTCTTGACACATGTGAAGGTATTATATACCTTCATGAACATTCAAATCAATTTCAGAGGCCTCAAGATTGTAGATCAAACAATGCAAGTGCCTCAGAAAAGCCTGGCTTCAAATCCACCCTAAAAACTGCCCAGCGGACAGGAGTCTTCAGTGTGTATCTCCACCAGTAGGCACAACAGGATCGCAGTGATAGGTATAGCCTTGGACAGAGCTACACATACACAGAGCCTCTGTTTGCCAAATTCAGAAGGATTCAGTCCATCTCAGCAGTACTAGATGAGATTAGTCACCCTGTCCTCTGGAGACTTGGTCTCTAGGGTGCCACTGTCTCCTGGGTATCTTCACATCTTTCTTATCCGACATATCTGGCCCATTTGGGTCATCTGACACTGCCAGCTTGCTTATGTTTGGTTCCCAGGCTCCTCCCTCAGCCTTATTTTTACCATTTGTTTTCTGTTGGTGTGTTTGTTTGTTTGTTTGTTTGTTTGTTTGTTTGTTTGTTAGAGAAAGGGTCTCACTCTGTAGCCCTGGCTGGCCTGGAACTTACTATGTAGACCAGGGTAGACTCAAACCTGGAGTGATCCTCCTACCTCTGCCTCCTGAGTACTAAGATTACAAGCACATATCACCATATCCAGCCTTCTACACTGGCTTTCTTACCCTGCATCCCCTCTCTGGATGACTCTATCCTAAGCTAGTAGCTTCAACAAACATGAGTATATTTTGACTCCTAATATCTTTAATAATAATGCTAACATTTTTAGGGGTACCCACTGGGTACTAAGTACTTTTCTAGAAGCTTTGACTACAATTTCTCATTCAAAATTTTTTATTTTTATTCTTAGGTTTTAACTTAATATTTTTATTAAGTCTTTGAGAATTGCACATAACATGTTTTGATCATAATCCTACTCCTCCCATAACTCCTCCAAGATCTACCCCCTCCTCAACTTCATGTCTTCTTTGTTAATAACCTACCCAGTCCATTCTGTGCAGGATCATGGTCAACCTACCAGGGCCACACTCTTGAAGACTCTCCCTCCCCCCACAAAAGTTAATTTTTATTATTTATTAATCATATGTATATATCTATATCTGTATGCAGAGTTATGTGCTCAGAAATGTGGGTCCCCATCAAGTCCAGAAGAGGACATTGGATGGATTTTCTCACATGGGTGCTGAGAACCAAACTCACCTGCAAGAACACAGCATACTAACTGCTGAGCCATCTCTCCAGCTCTCTTTATTTTTAATTGATATATACTTGTACATTTTTATGGGCTATCATTTGATATTTTGCTGCATGTATATATTCAATGATGATCAAATCAGAGCACGTCGCATATCCACACCTCAAACATTTATCGTTTCTCTATTATGAGTTCCCCCATTCTCCTATCAAGAATCTGAAATGTGCAATACATTGTTATCAACTACAGCCGCCATGTTGAGCAATAGAACCCCACAGCTCAGTCTTCATATCTAACATTTCACTGTTTGTTTCATTTTTGAGACAAGGTCTCATTAAGTAACCTAGACTGGCCTGGAACTTGCTATGTAGTCCAGGCTGCTTGATCCTCCTGCCTCAGCTTCCTGAGTGCTAGAATTACAGATGTGTGCCACCTTACCAGGGCTGTCTAACTTTGTGCCTGTTGAACAACCTCTTCATTCTACAGATGGGGAAGGAGGTGCACATCGGAAGCTGCATGACTGACCCAAGGTCACACAGGCAGTGGGATACCCTGACACTATGATTCTGGAGCCCTTTCCCTTAGCTACTGACTTACGCCAGTTCCTAATGGAACCATGCCTCTATTGGACGTGTTGGCTTCTATGTTCCCTAGTTGCAAAATCTCACATCCTCATTCGTCTCAAACTTACTCTTCTTTGTGAATCCCCTAGTAAATAGGACTGCCTTCCTTTCTCCCAGCAGCCCAAGCTTGAAGAAACTCAGGAAGCACTTTGGTTCCTCTTCTGACTATTTCCCCTTTAGTCACTAAGCTTTGTCACTTAGTGACCTCTTTGAATGCACAAGCCTGTTCCCTCGTCAAGCCAGCTCTTCTGCCTTAGCTCAAGCCCCTGTTGTCTTTCCTACTGACTCTACAGAGTCAGACTCTTCTGTTCGTATCTGTGGGTCTGTGCCCGGTGTGCCCTGTGTACTGCTGCCAGATGGGGCTGATCTTTCCAAATGTTCTGCCCTCATTCCACTGCAATCCTAAAAAGCTAAGGGGGAAAGCCAAAATTCCTATGGCATTCTAGATCCTTCAGGGCTGGCCTCTGCCTGTCTGCCCTACCTCAATCCTCTTCTGTAGCATGCCTCTACCTGCTCTCATGTTGAAGTCATATAGTAATCCGTGTGCTTCCTAGAGAATCACACTCTTCGTACATGGTAGTATGCCCAGCCTTTGCCTGGACTTGCTTTCCCACTCTCCCGGTGTCTAATGGATCTACTCTTTGCTCAAAACCCACTTCAAAAGTTCTCTGTTCTAAACCAAGTGTTGTGATACACGCATATAATGCAATCCCAGTACTCTAGAGGTTACAGCAGAAGAATCATGAGTTCCCGGCTACTCTTGGATACATAATGTTCCTATCTCAAACAACTAGAGACATGCTGGGTCTGTAATCCCTCTCTCCTCCCCCTCCCCGTTAGCTTCAGGAGGTGGAGGCAGAAGTGAAAGTTCAAGGCCCACCGGGGCTACAGAGTTCAAATAAGCCTAGGCAATTTACTGAGATCCATGTCAAAGAGTTGGAAAGGTGGTGGTGGGTAGAGTGGGGTTGGGACTGAATATTCCATCTCTGACATAACACAGAGAGACAGAGATAATTCTCTTTTCTGTCAATAGCTATCGCCTGTACTTGATGGTAAATATCTCCAGAAATTAGCCTGCTCTGGGTTGTAATCTCAGTACCTGGCATAGGGCCCAGCACACAGCAAAAGATCCCTCAATTCCTATTTCGAGACAGGGTCTAATGTAGTGCAGGCTAGGCTTGAGCTCACTATGTAGGCAAGGCTGGCCTTTAACTCCTGTTCTTCTTGTCTCAGCCTCTCTAGTGCTGGGATTACAGGCGTGTGCTACCACTCCCAGCTTCCCCCACATGTTTTTGAATAAAAATAGAAAAATGGTGAGTCCTTTTTAATATATTTATAATATGTGTTTATTAAATCACACCAATGCCTAAAGATAAACAATATCCCACTTGTATTCTGCCCCCCCTTTTTTTGCAGTACTAGGGATGGAACTTTGCAAGTACTCTCCTACTGAGCTAGATCCGCAGCCGTATATCCCATCTAGTAGATCTCTTTTTGTATTCTTACTTTGTACTTTACATGTAGGGGTGTTTTGCCTGTATGTATGTCTGTGTATCACATGTGTGCAGTATCCATGGAGGCCTGAAAAACGTGTCAGATCCTCTGAAAGTGGAGTTACGAATGGTCCTGAGCCACAGTGTGGTGCTGGGAATTGAACCTGAATGTTCTAGAAGAATGGCCAGTGCTCTGAACCACTGAGGCATCTCTCTAGCCCAAATCTCACTTTTGAGGGACAAATTAGTCCATCTGTTAACTGGCGATGGCTCTGAAAGGTCCTGGAAGTTTGTGAGAGTACTAAATAGTGTGGTATTTGCTATATCATCTTAGTTACTAGGAAGGTGAGTGTGCCACAGTGTATGATGCTAACCAACCCTAAGACATCCAGGCAAGGTCAGGTAACATCCATGGCTACAGTTATCACAGAATGCTTCCTTCTGCACTAGAGAGCACTCCCTCTGGGGGGCGGTGGTGGCACACACCTTTAATCCCTTTCTAGCCTCCAAAACCAGATCAAGTGCTGCCTACTAACTTCCTTTGTGATGGGAATTGAACCTGAATGTTCTGGAATGTGTAAGTGATTTTTAAAAGAATTTTATTTTCTTTGTAACCGTGTGTGTGTGTGTGTGTGTGTGTGTGTGTGTGTGTGTGTGTGTGTGTGTACGAGTATCAGTGCCTGTGGAGGCCAGAAGACTGTGTCACATTCCCTAGAGCTGGAGTTACAGGTGCTTGTGAGCCACCTGATGTAGGTGATCCTCTGCGTGAACAGTAGTTGCTCTTAACTGATGAACCATCTCTTCAGTACCATGGAAATGACTCCCTGCTCCCCCAATGTCTTCCTCCCCAATGTTTCTTTTCATTCTTTTCTCCTTTTTTTTTTTGTATTTCAAACACACAGGAAAGTTCTAAAAATTGTAAATAATTGTATACTCCCTGAAGACCCCAGTTAATACTTTTCCCTTTATCACGTGTTTATACATCCCTCAGAGCCATTCATCGGTCCATCTTTTTCTTTAGTGATTTTTTTTTTGAGACAAGTTTTCACTGTGTGACCTTGGCTGTCCTGGAACTCTCTCCGTAGATCAAGCTGGCCTTGAACTCACAGAGATCCGCCTGCCACTCCCTTCTGAGTGCTGGGATTAAAGGCGTGCGTCACCACCACCTGGCTCCTTTGGTGACTTTAATTTAAGTTGCAAACACCAGTGTATTTCATCCATAAGCCGTTCAACATCTGTATCACAAACTCAAGTTCAGCATCCAGGTTTGGTTGTTTTTTTCTTCTGCCTGAAGCAGTGTCTCGTGGAGTCAAGTAGTCCAGGCTGGCATAAATATTGCTATGTAGGTGAGGATGGAGTTGAACTCCTGATCCTCCTGCCTCCACCTCCTAGGTGCTAGGATTATAGGTGTGTGTCACCACACCCAGCTCTCACGATTGGCTTCTAGGTCTTTTATGTACTATGTGTTGACAGTAAACTGCGCCAACCCTGAGTGAACCAGTTCCGGCATCTTGACCAAATGGTGTCGTCACCCCAGCCCCAGAACATGCCCTCTTGCTCCTTAGCTGGGAGGGCTTTAAACATCCCCAGACCCCATGCTATTCCTCTTGTCTATCCCCCATAGGCATTCCTTTGCTCCAGACAGTGGTCCCCCCCAGACAGCAACGTCTCCTTGTACTTGATTCCCAGGTGCTGTTCCCTTCTCTGCTGGCTCCCTTCTAGTTTACATGAACCTGGAGAAGATCTGGAATGGACCCCGGGACCGCTTCTCTCGCCTGCAGAACTTTGCCAATGTCTGCGTGGCTGCTGCTGTGAGCCAGACTCTTTCCTTTCCCTTTGACACTGTGAAGAGAAAGATGCAGGTGCGGAGCACTGGCCGGGAGGGGGGCTTGAAGCGTTTGCAGTTAGGTAACCACAAAGAAGGCTAGATTCCATCCCCACCCCCCATCTGCCCTATAACCCCACCACTGATGCCATGTTTCTACCGAGTTCAGCTGCTTATGCAAATACTGTGCAGTCTGTAACACTTCTGCTAACCTCAGGGTGACTAGCTATCTGCTAGAAAGCTTCCAGGTGAGTCTCCCTTCTCTTTCCTGGTCACTGAATACATCACTTACAGTTCTCCTTCCTGCAACACCAGAAAAGAAGGACACTGTAGTATGCAACCTGTTAACTTGCCCTCCTGATACCACCACAAGGAGGGCATAGCACTCTTTCTTGTCACTGTGCCTTCCCTCAGTAAAATTGATTGGCTAGGACTAAAATAAACCAAGAACCATAGAACAGCAAGGGACGTCAGAAAGAAGCTGCATTTCCAACCGGTGCTATCTTGGCGCAACTGGCCATGCATTGTCTTAACAATTACCCAGGGAAACAAGTTCACTATAGGGCACAAAGGTGAAAGCAAACAGTAAAGACGCAAATTGAAGAACTAGCTCAGCCTAAATTCTTATCAACAAAACCAAATCTGATCAGTTGATATAACATGAGGGTGTTGATTACAGCCACGTGTGGGTAATGGGAATCCAAGCTAGACTGAAGGTTTTGTGCCTTCCCTCACCCTGCTCACTCCACTGGCTTATCTGCCTCCTTAGCCTCTCTTATATAATCTGTGTGTCCCTGAAGCTCTGTGTGGAAATGAATCCGGAGTCGTTTGCATTTGAAACTTGAAATGAGTAGTCCCACTAGTTTCTCCACGTGACTCTGACTTGTCGTCCCTCCAGTTTCTCAATGCTCCTCCCCACTTCCTCTTTCTCTACTACAGCATCCTTTGACCAGTCTGGTCAGTGCCAACAAACTAATGCTGTCTTCAGACATGATGACACTCCACTCTGCCACTCCGGTCCACAAAACATCTCATCTGTCTGGCTTGCCTTTTTCCTGTCCTTGTCCAGATGAACCACCGCCACGCTGGTGTGACTGTAGTGCAGGTACAAAATGAAGAGTCTCCTTAGTGCCACTTACAAAGAACATAAGGGGTTAGGGATTTAGCTCAGTGGTAGAGTGCTTGCCTAGCAAGCACAAGGCCCTGGGTTCGATCCTCAGCTCCAGAAAATTTAAAAAAAAAATGAACATAACTTCTGATTTAAAAAATAATGCACAGCCAGGCAGTGGTGGCGCACGCCTTTAATCCCAGCACTCCGGAGGCAGAGCCAGGCGGATCTCTGTGAGTTCGAGGCCAGCCTGGTCTACAAAGCAAGTTCCAGGGAAGGCACAAAACTACACAGAGAAACTATGTCTTGAAAAAAAAAATAATGCACATATTAAAACATGGTTAAAATGGTTGATCTCACATTATGTATGTTTGGCCACAATAAAAGTAATGTACATGTTGTTGCAGAAATTTTAGGAAAATAATAAATTATTCTTAGGCCAACTCCCATAGACTATAAGTTACTAGTTTTTCTTCTATGTATGTTCACATATTGGTATATACCATTTTTTAGGAAATTGTGTTTAGACTATAAATAAAAGTTAGTAGTCTGCTCTTTTCACTTATCACATGGCAGATACAGCTGCAAGCCATTAAATGTTTAATTGTCAAATGTTATCTCACCATATGAATGTGTTAGAAATAGTTAAAATTTCTCAGTTCTTAAATAATGAGACTATTACTCCTTCTTAGGTATAACAACAGCATAATGAAATCTCTTGGGTTTTTTTTTTTTTCACATCATATCCCTAGAAATTGACTTACAGGTCACAAGACCTGAATCAGTCTAAAGCATTTTATTTTGTAGGTACTGAAGATTGAACCCAAGGACATGTGTGAGTTAGATAGGCATTCTGCTACCACTGAGCTACATCCCCTGCCCTTACATTTTTTTGTGTGTGCCAAGATCTCCCTAATTTGCCAGGGCTGGCCTTGATCTTCCCACGTGACCCAGGAAGGGCTTCAAACTAGTTAAGAGCTTCCTACCTCAGCCTCCAGGGTCCAGGGTACTGGGAGTTTAAGCATGAGCTACGCGTGGCACGCGCACGCGCGCACACACACACACACAGAGTCTCTGAGTCTCTCTCTCTCTCTCTCTCTCTCTCTCTCTCTCTCTCTCTCCTGGTTTTTTTGTTTGTTTGTTTTGTTTTTAGACGGGGTCTCAATGTGTCCTGTAGACCAGGCTGGCCTCGAACTCAGAGATCTGCCTACCTCTGCCTCCCAAGTGCTGGGATTAAAGGCGTGCGCCACCATGCCCAGGCTCTTACTGAAAGTTACACTCCAAAAAGTTAGAGGTTTCATTTGCACCAGCAATAAGGGAGAGTGATCCAGCTCCTGTCATGACATCACCTGTCATTTCTCAAGTCATTGTAAATGTAATAGCTGAAAATGTATTTGTATTACTTTAATTCTAATTCATTATAAGTGAGGTTGCACAGTTTTCACAGTTGCCCCTTGCATTTCCTTATAATTTTTATATGCCCTTTGCCAATTTGGGGGATATCTAGATTTTCCTATTGATTGGTAACAGGTCTTTACATATTAAAGGCATTAACGTTCATCATGCATTGCACATTGTCCTCGGGTACTAAGCACCCTTACCATATATAATAAGCTATACCCTTCCCATAACAGTCTGCCACCAACGAGGGCAAGAGATACTGGCAGTGAAATTTTGAGTGCAGTCTAAACCATTTTTCCCTTTGTATGGAAACCTTCTAGACAATGCATACGTAGAGCTTCAAGATACTGCATTCAGAGCTGAGTGTGGTGGCACATCCCTGCAATCTCAGTACTTGGGAGATAAAGCCAAAAAGACCAAAACTTCAAGGTCATTCTCATATATAGCCTCAAGAAAACAACAAAAGCAGAGAAAACAGCTTTCAGATAAATGCAAAATCATACTGGTTGTTTTAAAAAACACAACATAATCAAGCTGTAAAACTGGGTAGGCAGTTAATTATGAATGACATCATAAATACCACCTGAAAATACAGTAAGTCAATTAATATGGATCTTATCAAGAATGTTATTTTCATGGGTTAATAAATATAATAACTTGTCCATTCTATATATATACATTTTTTTAAATTAATACCCAGGACAAAGCCACGGGCTTTTAAATGCAAACACGGCATTACCTTCTCTCACCACTAGGTGTCACTGCAGTAAATGAAGAGTATCTGAGCCCTGAAAAGGTATACGAGCCCTCAGCTCAGGAACAGTTACCAACCTCACAATCCCAGATCAAAATCATTTTCAGTTAGGAAGATAAGGAGCCAGAGGCAACAGGAAACACCTCAAGTCTTTTTTTTTTTCTTGTAAAGCACACAATGCAAAATTCATCTAGAAGAGAACACCATAAAAACCATCTGCCCCCACTGGATTACCAACTTAATTTGTCACAAGGGACTTGTACAGGGCAACCTAGCTGCTGTGACCTGAACACAGTTAATGGTAACATTTGCATTCCATTGGTTTTCTCCATGGCACTGCCCAACATGAAGCAAATCAACAGCAGGTGTCTGGTGGAGAGCCAACTAAGCAGGGAATTTTTCCCAGCACCCACAGTGGCTGGCGCCTTTGTCTGAGTGCCTGGTTGTCTTAATAGGCTTTTATGCAGACACTCGTGCATACAGTCTGTCTGTTTAATACCACACCAGGTTGGAACCCTTCTGAACACTAATGACAATAATCAGAAGTCTTGTTTAACCACCTGGGCCCTTCCTTCACCAAGCTTACACTCACTTTACTCTGTTTTTCTTTTTCGTGCTTGGCATGCTAGAGGATGATGGAGAGGTAAATAATTTATGCATGTGCATGTTTTGAGAAAAGGCTTCTGGTGGGGGGAAGGGTCAGCTGCATGCCCGAGTGGAATGAAGTGCCTCTACCTGGTGTGTTTTCAGACTCTAACACAACCCTGCCTGAAATCTTTTCACACTTCGGGCATTTGAACCCAAGCTCTTCCAGATAGAGCCTGGCCCTTCTGTCTGGATCTCCACCCCTGGCTAAGAGCCTGGGTCAGAAGATCCTGGCAGTACTAAGTGTATTGAAGAAACAATACGCAGGGCATAGTGGTCTAACCCTTTAATCGCAGTACTTGGGAGACAGAGGCAGATGGATTTCTGTGAGTCTGAGGACAGCCTGGTCTACACAGCAGGTTCAAAACCAGCCAGAACTACACAGTGAGTGAGACTTTCTCTCTCAAAAAAAAAAGGAAGGAAGGAAGGGGAAGGATTCAAGAAAAGAGAAAAGAAAAAAAGAAGATGGGAGAAATGTTGATGAAAATTAATTTATGTAGTAATTTGTAAGCCCCTATTAAGGACCAAAGAATGCTAAAAAAAATAAAAATAAAAAAAAAAATAATGGTTCCATAGGCAGGAGTATGTGAGAGGGTAAGACAGGTTGGGGAACACTGTCCTGGGAATCTGGGGAGCCACTGCCCACATGGAACCTGGAGTCTGATAGGCCTTCTGAATGAATCAGGAAGGGGGTCCATGGGCAGGCACCCTCTCCACTCTGCCTGCTCCCTACTCTGTTGCTCGTATTGGGTATCTCCATTTCATCAAATACAAAGCCACGTATCAGCCTGTTGGTTTGTACCCCGGTGGACTTTGCCGCCACCAGAGCTCACAAGGCAAGCAGGACTGGGCCAGGTCAGCATTTGAACTGAACGTGCATAAAGTGGAGGACAAAGGTGGGATCCAAGTGGCCGAGCTGACAGAGCAGAACGCACATGGTCAGTGAATAAACAGAGGCCCCAGCCTGCTCAAACAGACTCCAGTCTGACCCAGATGCTCACCACCTTGAGCAACCTTTGCTGAGCAGGACACAGTCACTTCATACCTCCACTCAGAGCTTCTTGTGTTCCATGCTGCGTCTTCCAGCCCAGTCTCCCTCCCTCAGTCCTGGGCCCATGTTTCTCACAGCCTGCTGATCAGTACCACTGGCTGTCACATCTCCATGGTCGCTTCCAACCCACTGTGTATCAAAGTTACTATTCTTCCCCTAAAACTGTCTTCTTCAAGTGTTCCCTTTCAGGGCCATCACTGTCCCACACAGCCAAGCTAAGCAGCCAGAAGTTAGGTTCAGCTCTGCCGTCCCCTCACCCAACCAATCCAAAGCCGGGTCGCTTCTGCACTCTTAACTCTCCCATAAGGGCCCCTTTTCTTCCTGCCCTGACTCCAATCAAGGACCTTATCAGCTCATACTGTAGCACATACTGTTCCCTAGGATTGATTCTGAAAGTGATCATCAGCACTGAGCAGGGAGATACAGTAGGCACTGGGCCAACTGTATGTTCATTACGTCATCCAATCCTTACAACAATTTACCAAGTGCCAAATGAGCACTGCTCCTACGAAGCCTGTTTTATTGCGGGCCCCGGTGCACTCAGACAGCTCGAGGGAGTCAGTGCTCTCTGTGCACCGCGCCGGCTCCGGAGCTTAAACTCAAGTCATCAGTCTTGGCAGCAAGCACTTTTACCTGCTGAGCCATCTTGCTGGTCGAGATGAGAAAAACGGAGGCACTCCAAGGTTCCGTAGCTTACAAACCCATCTTCGAGTAACTGAACTGGGCAGGCGGTTTGCCTCCGGGATCGGCACTCGTTTCCACCCCAGCAGCCTACCCCATGAGTTTCTTGCAGAACAAATGTTCTTTAGCCCTGTCTGTGTTGCTCCTTCTCCATCACCTTTAGAGAATAAAGGACGGCCCATTAGTCTGGCATGTTTCCCTCACCAGCTTCACTGTTCTTTTGTGTAGAGGCCCTTTGTATAGGGAGTTGCAAAATTAAATGTCTGGAGGAATTCCGAAGCAGAATGGACAGGAGAGCTAGGGAAACCCAGATAACAGGCACTCAGCCCCAAACAATAAGCCTTCAACTGCATTCTAAGCCGTCGTCGTCGTCGTGCCTTTTGAAAGCATTCTGGAAAGCTAAACTCTGTGCTCGCAGAATGTGATTAGCATTTAAATATGCATACCAGAAAAGAGTGAAATGAGCTAGTGCAGGCTGCAGCTAGGCTGCAAGCTTCTCTCCTCCAAAGGATGGTTGTCATTTAAAATGCAAGCTCAGTTTTCAAGGGAACCTCTAAATCCAGATTTCGATGTAAAATCTTTGTATTTTTCAAGGTTCCGAATTAAAAAAAAAGTACTGACTGGGCAAAGCAAAACGTGTCTTCTTTTGGTCTCTGCTCAATTCAGCATCCACTTGCAATAGTGAAGACGTTCCCCTCCCCCAAGCCCTGAAGACCAAATGTATTTTATATTCCGGTCAACAGGCCTTTGTTCCTGCAGCTACCTCTGCCTCCCCATCGCTTCTGTCTCCGTAAAGGTTCAGCTGAGCTTGCTTTGGTCGTTGGAACTGTTGCTTTTGTTTGCTAGGTTTTCCCACCCCTAAGGCACTTACCATGTAAAGGCACATATTTGACCCTTTGAGAACCACAATGCAGACCACTGGGGAAGGAATTCTGGGGAAGAAAAAACCGAGTTAACTATAGAGTACATTCTCTGAAAAGGTAGATGCTGTTTTTCAGTGACTTCCACTTATACCCCCATGTCCAGGGGCACAGTAGTTGCATTCCAAGAAGTTCGTAGGTGAATAACTCCTTTTAAAGAATGCTGTTGGCCTACCCCTGGGTCCCTAATTCTGATCATTTTCTCTCCATTCTTTTTTTTTTTTTATCTCAGCATCATTGCTCTGCTGTGCCTTCCCTGTCAAAGCTCCCTCAATCCCAGTGGCATTAGCTCGCTTAGCTTTGAGCACCCCTACTATGGAACTCTGAAATCCAAAATGCGCTAAAGTCAGAAACTTTGAGCATCCACATGATGGAAAATTCCACAACTGCAAACAAAATTCAGGCCCACTAAAAAGATTGTATGTCGGCTGCAGAGATGGTTTCTGCATACTCGCAAGGGTCTCAGCTTGAATTCTCCAAGCCCATACGAAGATAGGCATGGTAGTGTCCATCTATAATTCCAGCACTCCTATGTTGAGATGGCAGACAGAATTAAAAGAATCCCCCAGAAACTCATGGCCTAGATAGCCTGGCACACACAGCAGTAAACAGAGATGCAGTCTCTAATAAAATGGAAGCCAGGACCACATCTGAGATTGTCCTCTCACCTCCACACATTACACATAAGCCATGGCACACATGCACTAGCACATATACACACCCATACACCATATACACATACACATGTACAGATAATAATAAAAATGAAAAATAATACACAAAATAAAAATGTATAAGACTGCATAAAATTACCCTTGTGCTAACAAGGGAGATAGGAAACATAGTCAATTTCATGCTTAAACTTTGCTCCCATTCAAAGATCTCTCATTATAAACAAATATTCCAAAGTTAAGAAATATTCAAAATTTGAGGCACTTCTTGTCCCAATCATTTTTAGACAAAGGATACTCAACCTATGTAGCTCTCTTAGGGACCATGTCACAAGATGGTATTATAAATGTCTGGCTCCTTTCTCTAAATTGTAAGCTCTTTGCCTATGGGGAGTATATGTTATACTTTTGTATATCCCTGTAACGTGTAGTCTCACGTAACAGGCACTTGATACTTGTTTAAAAATGAATGCTGTTGAAGGCAGGCTTAGGGGATCTCCCTGTGAGTACAGAGTTGAACCTTTATGGCACTGAGTGACCCTCAAGTCTGTGTGCTTGTCCCTACACAAGCTGAAGGTAAGAACACCCAAGCCTGCCCTCTTCCCAGCCTGCTTCCCTAAAGAAACCTCTTCCTGTCCCCTAACACTACCTACATGTGTTGTTCTGAGAGTGCGGTCTCCTGCCCTGTGCAAGCCAGGGCTGCAAGCTGTTGACTGGTTAAATGGACAAGAAAGAGCCAGGCACAGTGTCCAAAGCGTATAGTCCCAACATCTGGGAGGCTGAGGCAGGAGGATCAGGCTTTTCAGATCAAACTTTCAGACCTGCCTGGGCTATAAAGCAAGTTCAAAGCTAGTCCGGGCAATTTAGTGAGGCCCTGTTTCAGCCAAACAAGAAAAGATGACAGGGAACAAAACATGGCCACACTGTTTTCATTTGCGCTCCTCTTGCATCCCAACCTCCCATCACTTCACGTGGGCCCGGGGCACTTGACCTGTCACAGCACCATCCAACTGATAGTCCTTAGGTGACCGTTTTCCAGGAAGTGGAAGGATGTGTATGAATCTGTGCTTGTCTTGGCTGAAGCTTTTGTCAGGGCTAGAGGCATGAGGATTTATTTGTCACAGGAGATAAAGACAGTAAGAAGCCTGCTGTGGATTAAGGAACTGTAATGGCAACATACTACCATTTGCTGGTCAGATAATATACACAAGGCAGATTCTTAACTCACTTCATCCTCTTTATCGACCTCCAGAATAAGGACTATCAGGATTCTTCTTCTTTCACGGGTGGGAAACTGCTTGCCCAGGAGTCGCACAGCTAGTGTATGTGAGAGCAGGTCTCTCCTTCCCCAGGCCTTTCCTTTATCCCCTAGGAAGTACGGGGCTCTTTCCTAGATGCTAGGTAATTAGCTAATTTAGACTTTTGTTCCCTTGCCTCTAATGGGAGGTGGGGAGCTGGTCCTTGAGGACTGGCAGCTTGAAAATTTCAGTGCACAATGTGAAAAGGCCCAAAAACTGACAGGCAGAAGGCTTACTCCTCTTGAGCTGCTCTAGAACAGTGAGAGGTGGCTTCTGAACAACAGAAATGGATTTCCCCCAGTTCTGGAGGCTGGGAAGTTCAAAGTCAAGGCAAAGTTGACATCCAGAGAGTGCTCACTTCTCATTCTTAGATGACACCTTCGTGCTGTGTCTTTCCATGGTGGAAGAAGCAGGGCAACTGCTGGTGTGGCTTTTTGGACACTCACCTCATTCCCGAGGCCTCTGGCTTCATGGTCTCATTACCTCCCAAAGGCTTCACCTCCTGAAACGTTACATGAGGATGAGGATTTCAACACAAATATTTGGAATGTAATAAGCCTGGTTTGGGCCAGAAGCTAGTTACCTGAAATTAAAATGGGAAAAATATGCTTTTTTTTTTTTTTTTTTTTTTTTTTTCGAGACAGGGTTTCTCTGTGTAGCTTTGCGCCTTTCCTGGAACTCGCTCTGTAGCCCAGGCTGGACGGAACTCACAGAGATCCGCCTGGCTCTGCCTCCTGAGTGCTGGGATTAAAGGCGTGCGCCACCACTGCCCAGCTCGGGAAAAATATTCTTATAAAAACTGTACTATTCTGGACCTCAGTAGCAGCAGCCTGGCCCTGGAAGCCCCATTGCCAGCCTTAGCAAGCATAGGAAAGCACAGAGCACAGGCACAGACCATTAGGCAGCCACAGGCTGCTCAAAGGACCGAGAAGGAAGTCCTGGGAGCCCTGGAGGGAGCAGGAGCAAGACTCCAGGAAAGGCAAGGAAATTGCTCTCCTGGCCACTAGTAGAAGATGCTAATGGAGTTTAATGGTTCTGCCCACTTGAGCGTCTCCTGGATGGCACAGCATCTCTTCTTAGTGAGAAGAAGGAGATGTCCTGAAGTACAGTGTTGAGGGCTGAGTGCTGAGCTCTCGGGGTGGTGAGGGAGACTGTGACCCTCACCTTTATTACAGCTCCCCGATGTCTGGCCCCTTTGAGGACTCACTTCTGCCCGAGTGAGTGTCATTGCCTTAGCAGTTAGAAGCAACGGTGAAGCATCCATTAGGGCAAGAGGGGCTTGGGTTTTTGAGCACTGTTTTTTAAAGTGAAGGGGAAAGAAAACCTGCCCACCCCCCCCCACCCTTGTGCGCTCAAAAATTATACAGTGCCCTAAATACTTTGGGGGTAGCAGTTCTTGATGAGGGAAACAAGACTGTCCCTAGAGGCCAGGCAAGGAGGGAACAGGAGGGCGGGCCTTCCCAGCCCAGTGAACTGAACTCTGCCCTTTTCTCCTGACCTGAGCTGCCTTGTTCCTTGGAAGCAATAAAAATCGGGGAGTCTAAACAGCCACTTGGTGCTAAGCTCCGTCTAAACACTAAGAGCCGCTAAGATAAGACCTTCTCCCACCTCCAGCCCCCAGAAGAGCAAGTGAAGAGAAAGGGAAGGGAAGAGAGGCCCCAGGCAAGACCTGCTGTCAGACACAAAAGGTCAGCAGCCACCTGGGAGGCCTCTGCTGTCTGAAGGATGTGAAAACGGGGTTGTCTGGAGGATATGGGAAATGGAGTTGACTAGCCCACTTGCTCATTTGCAGCAGTTTTGGAGATGAAGCACCTACTTTCACCAGTTTTCCCACCATACAGTTACTTATGCCCATGGCTGTGTCCCCTGTGAGCCTTTGGTTAACAGATCAGCTCACAGCGGGTGATGACATGGTCCCGGCGTGGCCCTTAGTCCTGTGTGTGGACAGGAATAGGCCACAGGGCCTCTGGGCCTCATCTTCCTCACAGTGCATAGAGCATCAGGCAGAGAACTGTGCAAAGACTGAAGGGCGCTGTTGAACACGGGCCCATCGCAAATGCTGTGCTCAATGTGCTTGGAGCACCTATTCAGCGTCCATGCCCACGGGAGTCAGTTCTCTCCTTCCATCATGTGGCTCCAGGCTGCCAGGCTTGGCATCATCCGCCCTAACTGGCTGGACCATCTCACCAGGCCAAATTTTAAAAATAAAATAACAGGGGCCAGGGATATAGCTCAGGGCCTGACATGCACAAAGGCCCTGCTTTCCATCCCCAGAAAGACAGACGTGTACTGAGAAGCCACCAAGCACCAGTCCTGCATATAACTGTATGTCCTCAGCCTCCTGGAAATTGTCAACTTCCAAATTTGTTTTCTTCATGTACATTCTCCCTCCCTTCCAGTCAAGATGTTGCTGTCAAGGTTTGCGCTTAGAAAATTCAGCCATAACTCCTGGGTGGGGGTGGGGGAGCCCCTTGGCTCAAGCCCCTGGGCCTCTGCACAGTCTACTCACGCTCCCTCACAGGCTGCTTACCTGCATCTCAAATGCGCTCTCTTGGAGGCTCAGCTATGCTCTGGGCTTCCCCACCCCCAGCCCTCGGTGGCCACACTGGCATTGACTGTTCCTCTCCTCTCTTCACAAGCACAAAACTAATCTGCTGGGTTTGCTCGCCTTTCCTGAAATGACGGCAGGCTTTCGGAGCAGCTCGTCAGTCCTCAGGTCTGATGCTGAAATGTAAGACATTTACGCTGGCAGAATCAAGGGGAGCTCCCAGGCGGGCACACCACTGCAGGGCAGCTGCCCGGCTACAGCGCAACGACATGGGGCCTGGCTACACCAAAAGTGATAGGAGTCATGTGGTTCACAAGACAGAAAGATCCATTGACTGCAGTATTATTAATGGCTTGTTATTGCTGCTGTGGTTTAATTATTGATTCTAATTTCATTTATGTAACGATAATAAAATAGTCTGACAAAAAGCAACTCAGAAGAACAGGGATATTATTCAGCTTACAATTCCAGATTACAGTCTGTTATTGTGAGGAAGCTAAGGCAGGAGCTTAAAGCATCATATCTACAGTCAAGAGCATAGAGAATAAACCCATCAGCCCTTCCTTCCTTCCTTCTTTTCTTCCTCCCTTCTTTTCTTCCTGCTTTCTTTCCTCCCTTCCTTCCATTTGAGTTCAGCTAGCTTTCTTTACCTCTAAGCAGGTCAGGGTCCAGCCTAGGGAATAGTGCTACCCAGAGTGGGGTGGTTCTTCCTACATCAATCAACAATCAGGACAGTCTCCTGCAGACGTGCCCACAGGCCAATGTAAGCCAGATAATTCCTCATTCAGACTCTCTTCCCAGGTGACTCTAGGTTCTATAAAAATGACAGTTAAAATTAACCAGCACAGTGGCTATTTGCCAAAGGACTCAAGCCTGTTACCGTAGCTGCCTTCCACATACATGCTTCAGATTGTTTGGGAATTGCACAGCTTTGCGTTCACTTTGAATCCTACACATCTCCAGAAAATCAAGGTCATTTCCAAGTGTCAAGCTGTAAAGTTCTGAGCTCCTGTTTGCTACACTGACAAATCATCTTTTTCCTATTTATTTTTCCCTTCTCTTCCCTGACCCACTGATCTTGAACTCCTAGCCTCAAGTGATTCTCCTGCCCAAGAAGTGTTTGATAAATTTTAGTCTAGGTATCTGAGAAAATTTCCCTGAGAAAAAATGCCATTTCTTCTCATCATTATGACAAACGTGGCCAGACAGAGAATATGGCAGATTTCAAGTCCTAGAGGTAGGAAGGCATGTGGAGTTGGGCCAGCGGCAAGGATTATATAAGCTGGAAAGGGTCTTCAAGGTCATTCCATTTCAGTTTCCTTAGTACGCACGTGAGGAAACCAAGGTCCCAAGAAGTCAATGACTTAGTCAAGGTTACACTGAGCATTGCAGAGCCGGGCCTACTTCTCCTGAGTTCTTTCAGGTGGTGGTATACTGCAGGATCCAGCGTGCTCCTCCTGAGGGCTAGGATCCAAAGCAGGCGGCTGCATTTTACTAGCCTAGAGAGTTGCCTGGGTTTGTGTAGAAGAAATCTTGTGACTAGCCATCTACTATGGTTCCGTTTCTCTTTGCTAGGAAGATCCAATTTAAGAACCCAGCAATCTAGCATTCCAGTCTAGCAGGTTGGCTTGGTCTTCAGCATACTTGTCTCTTCTCCAAGTTTAGATAATTGTAATAATGATGATTGCCTTAATGATGGCGATTACTTATTCAGTGCTTGCTCTATATCAAGTAGAGTTCTAAGCACTTTGCATGTGCTAAATTATTTAATATAAACAACAATCCTATAAGGTGCATGTTATTATTACTCCATTTTACAGGGGAAAGGGGGACTCAGACAGATCAAGGCATTTGCTGAAGGTTACAGGCTAGTGAGTTATCGCAAGCTGTCTAGCTCCAATGCTTAGAGAATGGCAGAAAAGTAGCAAGCCCTGTGGGCAGGCCCAGTAAGAATGAGAATGAGGGACAGCAAAGCTGAATGAAATCAAGGATGGGGCTATTTACTGAAACACAAACGGGGCTGAATGAACCCCGAAGAGGCCTTGCTTAGTATATGCAAGGTCCTGAATTCAATCCCCAGCAGCCCAAAGTACCAACATAAAACCACATCAAGGACAAAGACACCTTATGATTCTATTCAGCACAGTCCCTCAGCTCCTTAATGCCTCTGGTCACTGGCTGGCTCCTTTATGTCCTGTTTGGCTTCATGTTCCTCGGTCCCATGTTCTCCCTGCCCCTTCCTCCCTCCCTCCCTCTTCCCCCACTCTGTGAGTTTGTCTTTTGGTGCCTGTCAGATGTCTGCACATGCGTGTGGAGGCCAGAGGTCAGTGTTGGGTTTTTGAGAGAGTCTCTCACGGGGACCTTGCACTAGGCGAGTAGCTAGGATGGCTGAGTACTGAGCTGCAGGCATCACCTTGTCTCTGCCTCACCAGCACTGCATAGCAGGCACCCCCATGCCCATCTTTTTCCATGGGTGCTGGGGGTTGAAACCAGACCTTGTATAACAGGCATCTTACTGACAGGACTTATCTCCAGCCCCTTTGCATTCTTTCCTTTGAGACAGGGTCTCACATATCCCAGGCTGGCTTTGAACTTGATATCAGCTGAGGATGACCTTGGAGTTTTGCTGCTGCTGCCTTCACCGCCCCAGTGCTAGAATTACAGTCATGGATGGCCACGCCCAGTCCATGCGGTGCTGCAGAGGGAGGCCAGGGCTTTGTTAGAGTGCTAACAAGCGCTCTACCAAGAGAGCTGCAACTCCAGGCCCCTGGCTTTTCATTCTTGTGGCTTTTTTGCTCCCATTCTGAAATCCATGCCGCTTGTCCCTCAGCTTATCGTCAACCCCACAAACTCCCTCTGATTCGTACAGCTGAAGATGAATGCATGGAAGGGCAGCTGGGGGCCAGGGAAGATTCATGGCCTCAGATCTGCGGCACTCCTCAGTCTGCAGAGCTGGTCTTCAGGCTGTCCTTGGCATGTCCTTCAAAACGACTTTTCAAACCTTACCAAACTCCTCCCTGCACACCCATCACCTCCTCCCTGGGTAGTTAACCTGGCTCGCTCTGTCATGGGAAATGAGAGTGATCGACAGACTCAACTCTTTGCATCTTGGCCCACTCTCTGATTCCCAAATCACAACAGCCCAACTAGCTGGTTTTGGTGCAGAGTTCTAGGAGCCTTGGATGGATGTATAGGTTTGGATGACTGCCACCACAGTCAAGACTTAGAACTGTTCGGTCATTCCCCACATTCTCGTGCCCTCCCTTTGCAGTCAAGGCCTCCAGGACCACCCCTAAGATGATAGCATTTCGTGTGTTCTCCATCCCTGTACTGTTATCTTCTGAGAAGAGCTCACTCAGTATAGTTCCTCTGGAATGTATTCATGCCGCTGTATTCAGCAATAGCTTATTGTTTCTATTTTAAGATTTATATTTAATTATACACATGTGTGTCTGTCTGTGTGTGTGTGGCTATGTACACATGAGTGTGGATGCCTACAGAAATCAGAAGAGGGTATTGGATTTTCCTGGAACTGGAGTTACAGGCAGTTGTGAGCTACCCGACATAGGTTCTGGGAATGGAATTTAGCCCACTGCAAGAGCAGCAGGTGCTCTTAACCACTGAGCTCTCTCTCCAGCCCCCAGTTTGTTTTTTCTCTTTTCCATAGATTTGTTTTCATTTAAACTATGTATAGGGGGGGGGTGAGTATACACACCCGTGCGGGTGCCTGCCTCAGCCTCACAAGTACTGCGATTATAGAGACAAGAGAGTTACTTTCAGGGATTGACCATTTTAATGATGACAGTTTTATCAGTAGTTCTGGGGTGGTTAAGAAGTCCATGAGTAGCTGAAGGAAAGGTGACCAAAGGTGTAAAAGTGAGGACCCCTGAGGATGAGGGCCAGACAGAGACTGGCCCAGACTGGCCTTTTTTGCATCTCTTACTCTTGGAAAAGTTTATATACATGTACAAGTATCTGGGTGATATGTACCCCTCAGTCCTCTCTCCCAACTCCCCCTGGACCATGCCCACAGCGTATCTCCCCTCTCCAGCTTAATATTTTCTTCCCCCTTTTCTTTCTGAAGTTACCTGAGATGATGGTGAAGCTGGGCTTGAACTGAAGCACCAGGTGTCAGTCTCCAGTAACTGTCGAAGGGTGGCCAGGAGGTCCACAATGACAACGGGACAAGGATATGAAGTGGCCTGAGCCCCAGATGAGCAATTATGTCACAAGAGTCAAGCAGACAGCAATAGGCAACCAACCAGAAGAATGCCACAAATAACTCTGTTCTCAACCCTGGAACATTTGTGTTGTGGGGAGATAAGCTCCTATGTGGTGGTTTCTTAGGAGAGGTGTTCAAATCTTAGATGGTCATATAACAAAAAAACTCTGAGCCAGCTGGGGGGTGGGAGTGGCGCACTCCCACCACAAACATCTCTGTGACTTCAAGGCTAGCCTGCCCTACAGAGAGAGATCCAGGACAGGCACCAAAACTACACAGAGAAACTCTGTCTCAAAAAAACCCTCTGAGCCAGATATTGGGATGAAAGCTGAAAGATCAGAGAAGCAGAGCAAGACACCTATTACCTCACCAACTCCATGAATCCTCAAACTCAAAGCCTGAGTCTACCTGAAAGGGTCTCAGCTGAACTGCCTTAGTTCCTGTCTCCTCACGCCTTATATACCTTTCTCCACACTGCTGTCATTTCCTGGGATTAAAGGCATTCGAGTTTTCCAGTACTGGGATTAAAGGTGTGTGCCACCACTGCCTGGCTCTGTTTCCAGTGTGGCCTTGAACTCCCGAGTGATAGGATTAAGGGTGTGTGCCACCACTGCCTGACCTCTATGTCTAATCTAGTGGCTTGTCCTTTGTTCCTCAGGCAAGCTTTATTGGGGTACACAATTTTATATCACCACAGAGAGGGATCCTTTAAAATAAGGAGTTAGGAGGGTACCAAAAAAGGTTAGTCTCGGGGTTGGGGATTTAGCTTAGTGGTAGAGCGCTTGCCTAGCAAACACAAGACCCTGGATTTGATCCTCGGCTCCAAAAAAAAAAAAAAAAGGTTAGTCTGCAGAGAATGCTCAGTAGTTAAGAGCACTTATCTTTACCTTGCAGCTAACAACAATCTATAACTCCAGTTCTAAGGGCATCTGATATCCTCACTTGTACCTGGTACACAAATCTCCCTTATAGGTAAAACAAAAAATAAATAAATCTCAAAAAAAAAAGGTTAAAGGCATAGGAATATGTAACAGGTCCATTGGGTATAGGCTAGGATGGAATGTAAGTATAAAATTGACTCTGTCCAAAATGCCTACTTTCTTTTAAGCAAAATACACCACAAATATGTGAACAAGGAAGGCATCATGGTTCTATAGCAAATCAATATTTGTTCTAAGTTAGGCATGGGAATCACACCTGTAATCTCAGCATTCAAGAGACAGAAATATGGTAAAGTCCCAGCCAATCTGGGTTACAGAAGAAATACCTTGTCTCAGCCGGGCGGTGGTGGTGCACCCTTTTGATCCCAGCCCTCGGGAGGCAGAGCCAGGCGGATCTCTGTGAGTTTGAGGCCAGCCTGGGCTACCAAGTGAGTTCCAGGAAAGGTGCCAAAGTTACACAGAGAAACCCTGTCTCAGAAAAGAGAGAGAGAGAAAGAGAGAGAGAGGGAGGGAGGGAGGGAGGGAGGGAGGGAGGGAGAGAGGGAGAGAGAGAGAGAGAGAGAGAGAGAGAGAGAGAGAGAGAGAGAGAGAGAGAGAGAGAGAGAAAGAAAAGAAAGAAAGGAAGAAAAGAAAAGGAATACCTTGTCTCAAAACAATGTTATTCTAGTTGGGCAGTGGTGGCTTTAATCTCAGCATTCAGGAGGCAGAGGCAGGCAGATCTCAGTGAGTTTGAGGCCAGTCTGGTCTACAGACCTAGTTCCAGGACAGCTAGGGCTACACAGAAAAACTTTATATAAAAAAGAAAAACAAACAAACAAAAACCTTTTTTTTTCATTCTAAGACCATGGAAGAACATGAACTCTGAAGTTACTATTTTTTGCTGCCATCTTGGCCCAGAGCTTCCAGAGTCCAAACTTGAGACCCTACTTTGTGTAGGACATCAATTCCTATGTAAATCACTTCCTCATACCTTCTGTTTCCTGCCAGGCTCAAAGTCCTTATCTTGCCCACTGTGGAGGAGTCGATGTCCATTTCTCAGGAGCAGTGGACTGCTTCCGGCAGATAGTGAAGAGCCAAGGGGTGCCGGGGCTCTGGAGCGGACTGACAGCTAACTTACTGAAGGTGAGAAGGGTGGCCCGTCTACAGAGTGAGATCCAGGAAAAGTGCAAAGCTACACAGAGAAACCCTGTCTCAAAAAAAGAGAGAGAGAGAGAAAAGAAAAAAGAAAGAAATGAGCAGTGGCAGATCAACTACATGCATATTAATGTAGACCCAGTGCTTGCCCAGGGCATGCCCTTCAGTGGCTCTGACATCCTTCTTCCCCTCCCACACTGTACCAGTTTTCCTTCTTTCTATATTATTTGATTCCAAAAAGAATGACCGTGTAGTACTGCCCACAGCTATTATCTTAGTTTACCCTGGTGCAACTCCCCTGCAGAAGCACATTTTCTTAATAAATTAATACATGGCTCCAAAGTGTTGAGTTCAATTCAGGGTAACTTCCCTGATGTGTTCATTAAATTAGCTAAAGAGGAAAGATTAAACAGGGAGTGTTACTCCATATACTCCCTAGTGCACACCAATAAAAAAATAAATAAAAATTAGCCAGGCAGTGGTGGCGCACACCTTTAATCCCAGCACTCAGGAGGTAGAGCCAGGCAGATCTCTGTGAGTTCAAGGCCAGCCTGGGCTACGGAGCAAGTTCCAGGACAGCCAGAGCTACACAGGGAAACCCTGTCTCCAAAAAACCAAAATAAATAAATAAATTGATTAATTAATTAAGTTAAAATTATTTTTTCATTTATAGAAAGTTATTTAACATGTAAGCTGGAGAGATAGTTCAGTGTTTGCTGTTCTTCCAGAGAACCTGAGTTCAGTTCCCCACACCCATGCTGAGAAGCTCACAACCACACATAACTCCATTTCCTAGGGATCTAATACCCTCTTATGGCTCCCATGGGTGTGTGCGCGCACGCACGCGCGCGCGCGCACACACACACACACACACACAAATAAATAAATAATGTGAATCTTTTTTTAAAAAAGAATTTAATGCCATTTTCATTTTCTGTTTAACAGGTAGTTCCATATTTTGGAGTTATGTTTAGTATGTTTGAGTTCTGTAAGAGAATTTTTCTTTATCAAAATGGTTATATCCTGTCCCCGGTGACCTATAAATTGACCCCAGGGGTGGACCAAAGTCTGAAGCCCCAGGAGTTACGGGAATTAAAGAAGTTCTTCAAACCCAGAAAACTGGAATCTAAAAAGCCAACTCTGTAAAGCTGACTGGAACGACGCTGGTGGAAGACGCGCGCAATCACAGATGACTATGGCCTCTTACCTGTGCACGTCAGGAGGAACAGTGCATCACCTGGAAACCCTGAATCTTCCCTGTGAATACCTGGGCCTTGGAAAGCTTTTCTGACACTGCTCTGTCGCAATGGCATTCCACCAGACTACAAGGAAGCCTAGTAGCAATCAGATGCGCAGTATACCCCAGAAGAAACCTCGGGAAGGAACATTACCACAACACTTCAGAGCACCTTGTAGCTGAGGTAGCAGGGCAGAGGGCATGTCACGAGCCCAGCCATGGGAGCGCAGGCAGAGTAGGGCAAGTTTTTCTCACTTTGACCTGTGGCTTCATCACACAGACTTCTTAAACTCATACCTTTGTTGGCTTCTGAGAGCACCAACCACCATGTCGGTTAGGCCTTATCAAAAACCCCAAATGAGAACTTTTTGATGTTTCTTTTTCTTTTTTTCAAAATGATCTTGCTACAAAATCGAGACTCCTCTCAGAGTCATGGTATTCCTGCCTAGACTCCCAGCCAGCTGAGATTATAAGTGTGTACTGCAATGCTCATCCTCGGAACCTTCATTCTTCATTGAAAAATCAGGCACCTGGAGCCAGGCGGTGGTGGCGCACGTCTTCTAATCCCTGCACTCAGGAGGCAGAGCCAGGCGGATCTCTGTGAGTTCAAGGCCATCCTGGGCTACCAAGTGAGTTCCAGGAAAGGCTCCAAAGCTACATAGAAAAACCCTGTCTCGAAAAAGAAAGAAAGAAAAAGAAAAATTAGGCACCAGAAGCTTCTACTGCTTCTACTTCAAGAAGGCAGTTTTCCATATGACTTTTTTTTTGTTGTTGTTTTCAAGACAGGGTTTCCCTGTGTAGACCTGGCTGTCCTGGAACTCACTCTGTAGAGCAGGCTGGCCTCGAACTCACAGAGATCTGCCTGGCTTTGGCTCCTGAGTGCTGGGATTAAAGGCGTGCACCGCCACCGCCACCGCCACCGCCACCGCCACCGCCACCGCCACCCCATGACTTCTTAATGATGCACTGATATTCCTGACTCAAGTCATGCACAGTTCCATCGGCCTTAATTATCTGCCTTTTTGACTTGCTTTGTAAGCCTACCTTGAAAATAAATTATTCAGTCATCTTCCACTATTCTCACAAGATTGTCCTAGTTGCCTAGAAAGGATAAATAGAACATACGATACACACACTCCCCCACAAATGGCATGAAATAAAAATCCTTTAGGCTAATCACCCATTGGAGAGGTTTTTGTTTGGTTGGTTTTGTTTTAATGAACTCAAATTGGGATTCTGTGTAAAATTTATACAAATATACTTCTCTAATACTACCATTGTATGCATTTTAAAATGCATTAATATGTAACAAGATGTAGTAGTGCCCATCTGCAATCACAGCCCTTGGGAGGCTAAGGCAAGAAGACCATGAGTTCAAGGCCATCCTTAGCTACATAAATAAGTTCAAGTTCCTCATATACATATTGAAATCTTATCTCAGAAAACAATAGGTAAGTAAATAAATATATTTCTGACATAAATTCACATATATTTTCTGTTCCTTCCCTCTACCATATACATGAAAGTTTTCAGAATGTTGAAAGTATTTTATTTATTAAACTTATTTTCTAAAGGAAAAAAATGGGGCTGGAGAGTTGGCTCAGCAGTTTAGAGCACTTGTTGCAGAGGACCTGGGTTCAATTCCCTGCACCTACCTGTATGGTGGCTCAAAACCATCCATAACTCCAGTCCCAGGGATCTAATACCCTCTTCTGAACTCAAGAAGCACCAGACCTGGTGCACATACATACATGCAGAAAAACACCTACATACATAAAATAAGTAAGTCTAAATTTTTTTCCTTAAATTTTTTAAAAGAGAGAAAACTGTCATTTATTCCTAATCAAAGTTATAAAACTATGGTTAAGTTCTCAGACCTTAGTCTGGTTTACATATACAAAATAACTCATTTTTCCAACTCCTGTAGCAGACTGTTTTATAGAGAGTGGTGTTGACATGTGTATCCTGATGTGTTAATGTCTGTGGGGAGGCAATACTGCATCCAGTCAACACTCCATGTTTGTCCATTGTGGTTTTCTTTGAAGCAACAAAACAAAATTTCAGAAAATGCTGAATTCTATGAGCATAGTTTTTGACAAAAGTTGAAATCTAACCTCAGATTATTTATATCTTAGTACTCTGTGCATTCTTCCACAAATACAAGAGAGATGCCACTTGGCACAGAGGTATTTTCTTAGCTGCAGGGTTTGTTGTTGTTTTGGTTTGGTTTGGTTTGGTTTTTTTAAAGAGTTACCTTTAGTTATTTGTGTGTTGGGTACACGTATGTGAGTGCAGGCACCTATGGAGGTCAGAGGCATCAGATCCCTTGGATCTAGAGTCACAGGTGGTTATACGCTACTGACTGTGGTTGTTGGAAACTTCTTCTATAGATCAATATGTGCTCTTACTAACTAAGCCATCTCTCTAGCCTCACGGAGTTGCAATTTTTTTCAATAAAATCAAGAATGTGTCTCCTTTTCCTGAAGTTTCAGAACAACTCCTTAAAATTCTAATTCTGTTCCTAAAATGAACTTAGAGCTATTTTTATTTCCTTAGAGGTGGAACAAGATGTTCTGCCTTCCTGACTTCTGGTTACCAGTGTGCACCACACAGGACTAAGAACTTCAGAAGAGGGGGCTGGAGAGATGGCTCAGTGGTTAAGAACACTGAGTGTTCTTCTAGAGGACCTGGGTTCAGTTCCCAATGCCCACGTGCAGCTCACAGGTGTCTGTAATTCCAAGATCTGGAATACACGCAGGCAAAACACCAATGCACATAAAATAAAAATTATAAAAAAGAACTTCAGAAGAATTATAAAGAAGTGTGGTGAGATACTCCAGGAGTGACTTATGGAATAAACATACCTACATTCATTAATGACTAGGATTACAAAGCAAACACAAGCAAAGCATGACAGCGTAGTATCTCCTCAATCTATGAGTGCTGAGTAAGTGACTAAAAGGCTCAGCACAGGGTATAGGGCCTAGTAATGAGCAGGAGCTCTGAGGTAATGAGTCTTGAATTAAGGTGTAGTCGAAAGTTTTCCTGTGACCCACCTGGTCCCGCAGTAAACACACAGAGGTTTATATTATTTATAAACTGTATGGCTTAATGGCTCAGGCTTTCTCACTAGCTAGCTCTTTTATCTTAAATTAACCCATTTCTATTAATCTGTGTTTTGCCACATGTTCCATGGCTTTACCGGTCTGCTGGCATGTTGTTCCTTGGACGGCAGGCTGGCATCTCCCCCATTCTGCCTTCCTCTGTAGTCCATTCAGGCAGGAATGAAACTGTGTATTCCAGGGTGGCCTCAAACTCATGGCAATCCTCCTGCCATAGACTGCTGACTGCTGGGATTACAGGTCTGGGACCACATGGCCTACTACATTTTGATATTTTAAAGCAGTATTTCACTGTGTATCCCAGGCTGGCTTTGAACTCATAATCCTCCTCCCTTACATTCCCAAATGCCAAAATTACAGGTTTCCCCCTCCATACCTGGCTCTGAACTTAGTTTTGAAGGAAGGACTATAGTAATTTGAATGGAAATGTCCCCTATTAGGTACATATATTTGAATGCTTGGTTGCCACTGATGGTGCTGATTGGGATGTTACAAAACTGTTAGGGGGAGCAGCCTTGCTGGAGGATGTGCATCACTGGGGGCAGAGTTTGAAAGTGTATAGCCTCGCCCCTCTTCCACTCTGATTTCTGCATGTGGTTGAGGATGTTATCTCTCAGCTTCTTGATCTGGCTGCCTACCACCTGCTGCCAGGCCTTCTCTGGAACTATAAGCTGCTTTTGGTCATGGCGTCTATCACAGCAACAAACAAGTAACTAATACAAGGGCATAAGCAGTATCACAGAGATGAAAGAAAGCAAGCCAAGAGTGCTTGAGACAGGGTGAGAAGACTGGCTTCATGCATTTATTCAGCAATTGCTAGGCACTGTGAATGCGGTGATACAAAAGGCAAATGTGATCACTGTCCTCCTGGAGATCATATTCTAGTGAGCAGAGAGATCACCAGACAACTGATCTGAAAGCTAAGGAGTTGGGGTTTGTTTGTTTGTTTGTTGGGTTGGTTGGTTGGTTTTAGTTTTTCGAGACAGGGTTTCTCTTTGTAGTTTTGGTGCCTGTCCTGGATCTCACTCTGTAGACCAGGCTGGCCCCAAACTCACAGAGATCTGCCTGCCTCTGCCTCCCAAGTGCTGGGATTAAAGGCCTGTGCCACCACTGCCTGGCTAAATTGAGTAGTTTTACATTGTAATGCTGGGAGGGGAATAAGCAGAGTGCTTTCATTAAAGGATTATGTGGGGGAAGGGAAAACCTTTCAATTGGGGAGCCAGGGAAGGTCATTCTGAGAGGTGACATTGGAGATAAGACCTAAGAGACAAGAATGAGCCAAGCACAGAGAGAAGCTGGAAGAATGTCTCCAGTGATGGAAAGAACAGGTGCAAATGGCTGGCTGTCCAAAACCAATTTAGTGAACAGAAAGGAAGGGAATGCAGCCAGAGTGTGTCACAGAGTGAAGGAGAGGTATGAGACGAGGTTGATTAGAGAGGCAGATCATTGGCATCTGTTTGATTGCAATACTGGAGATAAAATCCAGTGCCCTGCACATGTCAGGCAGGCCATCTGTCACTGAGCCACAGCCTCGGCTCTAAAAGCCAAATCTTATACGGTCACAGAGGCCACAGCAAGATCTTCAATTTTATTCTAAGTATAATAAGAAGAATGGAAGATTGAAGAAGAAACAACACAATCTGGTTTTCCATTTTAAAATATAATTCTGGTAGTGTGGAGAGGTTAGAGTAGAGCTGACACCGGAATTATAAGCGATAGCTTGGTCTAGAACGGTGGCAAGAACAAAAGTAAGTTCAAGGGCCAGGGAGATGACTCAAAGATTAAAGCCCTGCTACAGGACTGGAGTAGAATTCCCAGCACCCACACTGGGAGGCTCACAACTGCCAGCAACTCCAGCTCCAGAGGGCTCCAACACTTCTAGCTTCCAAGAGCACCTGCACCCATCTGCACCTACCCATAAACCCACACAAACAAATTAAAATAGTAAAAATAGGGGATGGAGAGATGGCTCAGTGGTTAAGAGCACAGGCTGCTCTTCCAGAGGACCCAGATTCCATTCTCAGCACCCACACAGTGGTTTAAAATTGTTTGAACTCTGTCCCCAGGGAAATCAATGTCCTCTTCTGGCCTATTTAAGCACTGTACACATGTGGTGTACAGACATACACCCAAGCAAAACACCCATACACATAAAAATAATATTTGCGGCCGGGCATTGGTGGCGCACGCCTTTAGTCCCAGCACTCGGGAGGCAGAGGCAGGCAGATCTCTGTGAGTTCGAGGCCAGCCTGGGCTACCAAGTGAGCTCCAGGAAAGGCGCAAAGCTACACAGAGAAACCCTGTCTCGAAAAAACCAAAAAAAGAAAAAAAAAATAATATTTGCAAAAAGAAAAATAACGTTAAGACATACTTTGCATACTTTCCAGTTGGACTTAGAGTTTTGGAACACCTGAATGCAGGAATTAAAAGGGAGGAGTTGGGGTGAGACCTAAGGTTTTGGCTTTTAATTTAACAAATCAGATGATGTCATTTGTTGATATAGGAACAATGGAAGAGGGTCAGAGTTTTGCTAGAGAATGAATTAAAAGTTCTATTGGTAATATGTTAAATTCAAACTTCCCAGAATAAATCCAAGTGAAGAAATAAGTAGTTGGCTAGAGCCTAAATTGGCTAGGGACCTACAATTGCCCAATTTGTAGTAGATAGAATAATAACCCCAAAGTATCCATACCCTAACACCCAGAACCTTTTAATGTATTTCCCTACACAACAAAATTAATTTGGGTTTTTTTGAGACATAGCAACCCTCCTGCCTCAGCTTCTCAAGTACTGTGATTACAGACAGGCATGAGGTACCATTCCCTGTGACAAAAAGAGATCTTGAACAAGTGATGACAGATACAGTCAGTGAGATGGAGTGATAATTCTGGTTTGTCAGGGTGTACCCAATCTATTCACAAGAGTCCTCAAAAGTTGGGGAGACAGACTCAAAGAATGGGGAGTAAGCTTGAAATGCAAAGACAAAGGAGACATGACAAGGACTAACTCTGAACACAGAGGAGTCCAGGAGCCAAAGAATGGTGATGGCTTCAAGAAGCTCAGAATGACCTTCAGCTGACAGCCAGGGGGAGACAAGAACCGCAGTCCTACAGCCAAACAGAGCTAAACTTGTCAATAACTTGAATGGGCTACAAACTGGCTTTTCCCCTGGAGCCTCCAGAAATGAACCCACAGATTTGGGCCTAAAGAGGTCTGCATCGGTGTTGTGACGTACAGAATTGTAGCGTAGTGAGTCTGTATTGTTTAGCTCATTGTGCTTGTAGTGGGTCATTACAACAGCAACAGGAAACTAACAGAACCCTAATGGTGTTTGTTTTGTTTTGTTTTAGAATAACAGGGACAGATCAAAAGGTCAGAGAAGAGAGATGGTGAAAGACAGAAACTTGGCTGTCATTAGCAAACAAAGGGTATTTAAAACACGGAGATGGCCAGGCTGAAGTGGCACATGCCTTTAATCCCAGCACTCAGAAGGCGGAGGCAGAGGCAGATAGATCTCTATGAGTTCAAGGCCAGCCTGGTCTACAGGGCAAGTTCCAGGACAGCCAGGGCTATACAGTGAAACCCTGTCTTGAGAAAACAAAAACAAAAACAAAACAAAACAAAAATAAAACCAGCCAGTGCTTTACCAGGTAATGATGATGTATGCCTTTAATCCCAGCCCTCAGGAGACAGAGGTAGACAGATCTCTGTGAGTTTGAGGCCAGCCTGGCTGAGCGAGTTCTAGGATGGCCAAGGCTACACAAAGAAACCTTGTCTTGAAAAACCAAAAGAGAGGGAGGGATGGAGATTTGGCTTAGTGATTAAAAGCACTAGCTGCCCTTTGAGAGTATCCAGGTTCAGTTCCCAGCACCCACATGGTTACTCACAACCATCTGTAACTCAGGTTCCAGGGATCTGATGTTACCCTCTGACCTCTCCAGGCACCGTGCATGCATATAGGATACAGATACATGCAGGTAAAACACTCAAACACAAGATAATTTAATTTAAAAATTAAAACAGAGGGCTAGAACATGACCACTGAAAGAGGGGACGAGAAGAAACTCCTAGAGTGGGGAACACAATAAGAAATGAAACCGAGGAGGCAGAAGCCAAAGATGCCAAGATGAGATAGATGCTTGTGCCCTGCTGTCAGGGATATACAGTGAATGGTGCAGTCACTCTAAGGGAAAAACAGGGTTAAGACAGCCCGGAGGGAACAAAGGACAGAAGGATGGAAGGGCGGGAGGATGGATGGAAGGAAGGAAGGAGGGAAGGAAGGAAGGAAGAGAGGGAGGGAGGGAGGGAGGGAGGATAGAAGGAAGGAAACCTATGCTCACATAAAATAAGCAACGAGCAGAAATGACCCAAATATTCACCAATGGATAATATGCCAAGAGAAGCCAGGGCAAAGGAAAGCACATAGGCTGCCTGGTTCCATTTATTCAAAATTCTAGGGAATGTAAACTAAGATAAAGTGACCACATGCTGAAAACTGCGTGGATGGAGGGGTTACATGTGAAAACTGTAGTAATGGGTCAGTTCACTGTGTGAACGGCTTCAGAAGTATACACATATGTAAAATATTATCAAATTGTGCCCTTCAAATACGTACATTTTTCAATGGGTGTAATGGCACAAGCCTATAATTTCAGTATTTGGGAGACTGAGGCAGGCGAGTCAGGAGTGTGAGGCAAGCCTGAGCTTCCTAGGAAGACCTTGTCTCAATGACAAACAAAGGTTGGGAAGATGTAGATCAGTGTTTGCCTTGTATGCATAATGCCGTAGGCTTGAGCCCTCAAACAAGAAAAGAATGTACAGTGCCGTTGTCTGTCAACAACACTGCAGTAAAACTAGTTTTGTTTTTATTTACTTTATCTGGAGCAGTCATCCAAGGCTGAAATCCATCAAATGCCTTCTCATCCTTCCAGAAAGCAAACCCTTCCAAGCACTGGGGTAGAAGGAGAAAAAGGAAACAAGGACTTCAAATGCTACTCTGAGGTTAGGTTTGATCCAGTAAGCAATGGGGAGGCAGAAGGTTTTGGAGCAATATATGTGATATAATAAAAGCTATACAATAAGCCAGGCATAGTACACATGCTTGTAATCCCATCACTGGAAAGCTGGGGGCAGGAGGATCAGTAGTTTAAAGCCAACCTCAGCTATATAGTAAGTTCAAGGCTAGCCTAGGCTACATGAAATCCTGTTTCAAAATAATATTAATAAATAAACAAACAAACTAGGCAAAAGTAAGAATATTCTAGAAGGCCATATACCAACTAACTAGCCAGAAGGAGATTCTTCCTCAGTAATTATACTGCAAACGTAACTGGCAATGTGAGCAGATCTGAAAATGAACAGTGTGCCTTTTCTGGGAGCTTACTGGAAATTCAAATCCTGCTTATGTGGTCTAATGCATTGTTACCAACTGGATTAAATAGATGGCCACCTTGGTTAAGCGGTTAGAATGGACCATTTGCTAAAATTCAGATGTAGAGGGCTAAGGATGTAGCTCTGTGATGTGGTGCTTGCCTACCATGCCTAAGGCTTGGGGTCCGTCCTCAGCAATCAATCAATCTTTTCAGTCAGTCAACCTGTATTTTTCTTAATACTGAAGGAATAAGGCCAGGCCCTATATGACCTCCTCCAGTGTCCTGCTAAATATGTGACTATTCCTTCTGAATGTTTGAATTTCCAATAAGAAGAAGGTCACCCCATCATACAACCCCATATTGCCTTGAAATCACTCATTTTAGAAAGCAATTTCTTTTTGTATTTTATTTTAATTATTTTATTAGTGTATGAAAGTAATTGATTTCTTCTTTTACTTTTTTCTTTTCTTTGTTTGTAGCCTAGGATACCATTGAACATCTGATTCTTCTGCCTCCACAACTTAAGTGCTGGGATGACAGATGTATATCACCATGCAGTGTTGGGGTCTGAACCCAGGGTTTTATGCATGCTAAAGCAGTACCCTTCCAATTGAACTACATCCCCCAGACACATAAAACAATGGGTTTTATTATGACATTTTATACATATAGATTATTGTATTCTGCTCATATTTGGCCCCACCCAATAAAAATTTCCTGTTGGACTGAAGTCTACCTTCATGAAGTGCCTATCAACCTGTGGTGATTCCACATAGAATTCTCTGATCATCCTTTTAGGTTGCTCTTCCTTTACTCAAAGCACTTTTCCAATTAAATGGCTCTCATTAACTCAGCCATTTCTCATATGATATAATGATATCATTTCACTTTCATTTTCATGATGGCCGTGTTTGAATCTATCTTGGTTTCTTTTTCTTTCTTTTCTTCCTTCCTTTCTTTCTTTTTTTGTTTTGTTTTTGTTTTTGTTTTTTTGAAACAGGGTTTCTCTGTGTAGCCCTGACTGTCCTGGATCTCACTCTGTGCTGGCCTTGAACTCATAGAGATCCACCTGCCTCTGCCTCCTGAGTGCTGGGATTAAAGGTGTGTGCCACCACCACTGGGTGGTAAATTACTTTTTATTCTATCACTGTAGTCAGAAATTTTCTCTGGTCCTGCCCGGCCCCACAGTCTGCATTCCTCCAGTCCTGCCTGGCCCCATGTTCCCTTAGCCACTTATAAAATAATCATTCAGAGGCTTAATATTAATTCTCAACTGTATGGCCTATGGCAGATTTCCTGCTAGCTGTCTCTTATAACTTAACCCATTTCTATTAATCTCTAAGTTGCCACATGGTTGTGGCTTACTGGTACTTTCACATCTTGCTTCTCCTGGTGGTGGCTGGCATCCCCTCAAACTCTGCCCTTCTCTTTCCCGTCTCTCTCCTTGGATTTCCTGCCTGCCTCTAAGTTGCCTTACCATAGGCCAAAGCAGCTTATTTATTAACCAGTGGGAACAACATATATTCACAGCATACAGAAAGACATGCCCCAGCACGCCACCACCAGCCGGCTGTCCTAGTTTCTAAATTTCCTCTTAAGTGTGGCACCCAGAACTGAACCTAACACTACAGGTTGGCCAGCAAAGACAAAATGGAACTGAAAGTTTCCCTGATCTTATGTTCTATACCACATTAGTCCAACTCAAGCAAGAATCATCAGCACTTTTTGGCACTGGCAAGGTCCAATCAACCAAGATCTCCCAGTTCTCTCTCTCTCTCTCTCTCTCTCTTTCTCTCTCTCTCTCTCTCTCTCTCTCTCTCTCTCTCTCTCTCTCTCTCACACACACACACACACACACACACACACACACACACTCACTTTATTTGTGTGTGTTGGTGCTTTGCCTACATGTATGTGTGTGCACCACATGTGTGCCTAGTGCTTGAAGACACCAGAAAAGGGTGTTGGATCCCCTGGGACTGGAGTTTCAGGTGGTTGTGAGCCACCGTGTGGGTGCTAGGAACCAAAGCTGGGTCCTCTGCAAGAGCACCAAGTGCTCTTAAGTACTTGTAACCGCTGAGCCATCAGTGAATCCAGCACTCCCAGTCCTCTCTTGCACACATGCCGCCATTAAATCCGCACCCTTAAATGCCTTGCTCTAAATAGAATGTTAGAACCCTGGGGGACACCCAGGCAGGGGGATCGGGATCTGTCCCGGGTGCATGGGCAGGCTTCTGGGAATCCAGTGCCTGTGGTGTGACACCTTGCACAGCCTTGGTGCAGTGGGAAGGGGCTTGGATCTGCCTAGGTTCAGTGAGCTGGGCTCTGCTGACTCCCAATGGGAGACCTCGACTTGGGGGATGTGGGGATGACGAGTGGCTTGGGAAAGAGGGCTGGAGGGTGGGAGGAGGGAGGAGGGGGGTCTGTGGGTAGCATGAGGAGTGAGTAGAAAATTTCTTAATAAAGAAAAATAATAGCTGGGTGGTGGTGGTGGCGGCGGCGGCGGTGGTGGCACACGCCTTTAATCCCAGCACTCGGGAGGCAGAGCCAGGCGGATCTCGGTGAGTTCGAGGCCATCCTGGGCTACCAAGTGAGTTCCAGGAAAGACGCAAAAGCTACACAGAGAAACCCTGTCTCGAAAAAAAAAAAAAAAAAAAAAAGAAGAAGAAGAAAAGAAAAGAAAAATAAGAAAAATAAGGGGCTGGAGAGATGGCTCAGAGGTTAAGAGCACCAACTGCTCCTCCAGAGGTCCTGAGTTCAATTCCCAGCAACCACATGGTGGCTCACAACCATCTGTAATGAGATCTGGCACCCTCCTCTGTATACATAATAAATAAATAAATCTTTAAAAAAAAAGAAGAAAAGAAAAATAATAAAGAAAGAATGTTAAAACCCTTTACTGTGCTCCTTCCCATTTTACAAGCCTGGGCCTATTCTGAACTTGGCCTTTTGTGAGTCAACTCCCAGAAGTCTATGGTATGTTGGTCTTTGTCCTGGGAAGACTAGGTGTCCTTCTGTTACCTTTACATGTATTTTGGGGGAAAAACAAACAAAACAGCTGTGCTCATTAGAAAATAACCTACGTGGACATTGTAATTTACCAGGTGTCTTTCCCTTTTTAATTTCTCATCAGAACTTTTCAACATTGTACAAATCTGAATTTCCTCTTTGGACTCCTCTCCCTCATGAATTGTCTTTCTCTTTGGTATCTGACCAGAATACCACATTATCTTTTCTCTAAATTCTACCTTAAGCATAGACAGAGACACATATGTATGCACACACTTTACCTAGCCTATGTGAGCATGCTGTTTGCCTAGGAGAGACAGATGGCGCAGTCACACCCTTCCCGATTCTTGCCACTCACACTTACTAACCAGATCTTCTTTGTCCATTGTTGGTTAAAGTCCAGCCTGGTGACATACCTCATTGCTTCTCAAGAGAACTCCTAATTATCAGGGAAAGGGCCAAGAATTTAGCAGACATGGACTGTAAAAAGGTGCTTGCTGCAAGCCAGATGATCTGACTTGAATTACTGGGATGTGCATGGTATGGTGACGAGAAGAGCCCCTGGGAAGCCGTCCTCTGAGCTCTACACACACATACATCATAGCACATACATGCCCACACACATACAATGAGTAAACATATGTAATTAAATTCTGAAAAGAACTTATCAGATATGTTGCTATCTAAATAATGAAATAATAATGGATGGTCTTTGTCTAGGGTCATAACGTCTTGCCTCTGACAGCGAGCTATATGTAGTACTATTCATTTTTTCTTGCTGAGCAATGTCTCATGTATGTCCACAATACATATTCGTATCTCCCTCTCATTCTTTGGTTCTATTTTTGTGGTGGTTTTTAGAGGTGGAGGGTCTCCCAGTGCAGCCCATGCTGGCCTGAAATTTACTATTTCCCAAAAGCTAGCCTGAAACTACAATCTCCTGCCTCAGCCTTCTGAATGCTGAGATTACACGGTATGCCACCACACCCGAGAGTGAAATTCTTAGTAACATTTTTCAAGAATTAATTTTAGCTGGATTCAGTGGTTTATGCCTTTAATCCCAGCACTCAGGAGGCAGAGGCAGGTGGATCTTTGTGAGTTCAAGGCCAGCCTGGTCTACAGAGCGAGATCCAGGAAAGGCAAAAAGCTACACAGAGAAACCCTGTCTCGTAAAACCAGAGAGAGAGAGAGAGAGAGAGAGAGAGAGAGAGAGAGAGAGAGAGAGAGAGCTTGTCTTATTTATGATTGTGTGTGTGTGCACATCACGTGTGAGAGTGAACACAGGCACCCCCGTGCAATAGTGCATGTGTGAAAGTCAGAGGATTACTTAGTGGAGTCTGTTCTCTCCACCACGGCACCATCCTGCTTACCCTCCTCTAGTTATCTTTGAGACAGTGTTTCACTGTGTAATCCCAGTGGGCTTCAGACTCACAGTCTTACTTCCTCAACCTCCAGAGTGCTGCGATTCCAGGCACATACCCCCATGTCCAGCTTTTTCCTGATGCTTTTCACATTCTAGTCGATGAATTACTGGTGATAACCTTCTTGAGAAATCATTGGTCTTCACTTCCCTGTGGTATCTCTCAGCCAGGTTTCCCTTTCCTTGACCATACCAGCCAGAAGTCCCATCCCATGGTGGCTGAACAATGAGTATAATGTTGTGTTTTCCTGCTTGTAGAAAATTCATTGTATGACCTACATTCTAGGCATTGGTACATAGATATCCAAGGCCTTGGTATTGCTTGAGCTTTTCCTGTTTTTTTTTCCTTCAGAACTACCAGACAGTGCCTTAGCTTCAGTTCCTGTTTCTTTATTACACTTGTATTTTCCATATCCCCCAGAGGCACAGTAGTTACTCATATAGAGCCCCACCATGACTCACTGGAGAAGTGAGTTTCTAATGAGCTGACCAAATATAGATCATCAATATAATCATCACCATCATTAATATTATTCTCTATTCTCCTGACTTCTTGTTCCTGGTCTTTTTCTTTTGAAAGTTTTTAACTTTCAGACTTTAAAAAAAATGTTGCAAAAATAGTACAAGGGAGCTGGGGATATAGTTCAGTGGTACAGTGCTTGCCTAACTAGCATGCATGAGACCCTATGTTCAAGTCCCAACTTTGCAAAAAGGGTACACTTGAGAGCGGGTTGACATCCACAATACACGGAACTCCTAATCTCAACAGAAACAACAATAATAATAATCCAATTTAAAAGTGAGCAATAAACCTACACTTGATCTCAGTCAAAAGGCCGGAAAGCTATAGCAATAAACGTAATCAGACATTTCCTAAAAGAAGACATGTAAATTGGTCAATCACCATGAAAAAAAAAGATGTCTGACATCACTAGTTAGTAAGGCAGTGCAAACCAAAACCACAGTGAGGTAATGACTGCTCTTATCAGAAAGACTGACAAGAACAAGCACCAATGAGGAAGTGGAGAAAATGGAATCCTTGCATGTCATTGGTAAGGATGCAAATTAATAATGCTACCCTGGAAAACTAGGGAGGTTCTTCAAAAGACAGGTGTTTGTATAATTCAGCAATCTCACTAGAAGGTATGTATCCAAAAGAAATGCAATCTGGCATGTGGAAGAGACATCTTTTTTGTTGTTGTTTTTGTTTTTTGTTTTGGTTTTTCGAGACAGGGTTTCTCTGTGTAGCATTGCGCCTTTCCTGGATCTCACTCTGTAGCCTAGGCTGGCCTTGAACTCAGAGAGATCCTCTTGGCTCTGCCTCCGGAGTGCTGGGATTAAAGGCGTGTGCCACCACCGCCCGGCCGAGACATCTTTCCCACAGTCATTTCTGCACTAATCACAAGAACCTCAAAATAGATACAGCCTGAATGTCCATCACCTGACAAGTAGACAGAAAATATGAACCATACACACAATGGAATGCTACTCAGCTATCCAAATAATGAAATCCTGTCATTTACAATGACAAAAAAATGTTTTTTAAAGGCTAGGAATGTAACTCCATAATAGAATGTTTGTCTAGTACCTACAGGGCCCTGAATTCCAGCCCCAGCACTACAGAAAAACAAAAACAAAAACTGGAGCTACAAAGATTGCTCAGTGGTTAGGGGTACTTGCAGCTGTTACAGAGGACCTAGGCTCAGCTCCCAGCACCCATTTCAGGCAGGTCACACCACCTGTAACTCTAGTTCCAGGAAATCTGATATCCTCTTCTGAACTCTGTGGGCATCTGCACACCAGTACACATGTGGTACACATAAACACAAGTACACAGATATATGTAGCATGAATTCTAATTGATCTTAAAATTAAAACCCCCAGTCAGATAGCAGGGTGAAAACAGAGAAGCAGAACAACCAGCCACTAGAAAGACTTTTTTTTTTTTTTGGTTTTTCGAGACAGGGTTTCTCTGTGTAGCTTTGGAGCCTGTCCTGGAACTCGATCTGTAGCTCAGGCTAGCCTCAAACTCACAGAGATCCACCTGCCTCTGCCTCCCGAGTGCTGGGATTAAAGACTTCTTTTTAAAAAATATTTTATAATTAAACTTTACATAAGGACCTCTACCGAATCCTCAGACCAAAAGAGGGGCCTCCTGTCTCCTCCCGCTTTACATTCCTCTCTCCACCCAGCCATATCACTTCCTGTTTCCTCCTTCCTAGGGCTGGGATGAAAGGTGCATGTCTCCCAAGTACTGGGCTCCAAGGCATGAGATCCCTAGTGTTGGGATTAAAGGTGTGTGCCACCACTGCCTGACCTCTAGTAAGTAGCTAGTTCTCCACTCTGATCTCCAGGCAAGCTTCATTCGTTAAGAGCACAAGCAAAATATCACCACAGATATACACATAATAACAAATAAATCTTTTTAAAAATTGTTCAGCTGAGTGTAGTGGGAAACATCTTTAATTCCTGCACCCAGGAGGCAGAGGCAGGTGAATCTTTGTGAGTTCAGGCCAGCCTGGTCTACATGGTGGCTACCAGGCCAGTAGAGTTACATGGTAAGACCCCGTTTCAAAAAGAAGGAAAAGAAAGAAGGAAGGGAAGGAAGGATAGAGAGAAGGAAGGAAGGAAGGAAGGAAGGAAGGAAGGAAGGAAGGAAGGAAGGAAGGAAGGAAGGAAGGAAGAAAAGAAAAAACATAAACACAACCCATAGTCTTCAAATAAAATTCTCTATAGTGCCTAGTGTGCATGAGGTCCAGGGTTTGATCCCCAGCAATGCAGTAATCTTTTAACTCCAAAGTTCAACAGCTTAACTTTGCTTTTAACTGTTGTTTCAGCAGAGGGGTGACTGTGGCTTTCACAGAATATGCCTTACTACTATTTGACAAGCGCAAGATGGTCATTTCTAAATCTGAATCACTAGTCAGCTAGGAAAGAAACATTGTAGTGCCGGGTGGTGGTGGCCCACGCCTTTAATCCCAGCACTGGGAGGCAGAGGCAGGCGGATCTCTGTGAGTTCGAGGCTAGCCTGAGCTACCAAGTGAGCTCCAGGAAAGGCACAAAGCTACACAGAGAAACCCTGTCTTGAAAAACCAAAAAAAGAAAAAAAAAGAAACATTGTAGCATCTATTTACACATGTATTCACGGTTTCCCTTAGGATCAACAAAGCTAGATTCGAAATTGCCGCTTTGAAAGAGGTCAATGTATCTTTATTTGTTGATGATAGATAGTAGCCATAGTTAAAAGACCATAAAGACTCCACCAGAAAATTCTCATATCTGATAAACACTTGCAACAAAGTTTCAGGACACAAAGTCAATAAACAAAAATTAGTAGCTTTCGGCCCACCGAAAGCCATAGCATAGGACTGGAGTTTAGTGGGTGTGACAACCCACCTGTACCTTGCAGGAGGCAGAGACAGGGGAATCCCTAGAGCTGTGCTTCTCAACCTTCCTAATGCTGCAACCCTTTAATACAGTTCCTCCTGTTGTGGTGACCCCCAACTATGAAATTATTTTGTTGCTATTACATTACTGTAAGTTTGCTATTGTTATGAATCATAATGTAAAGATCTGATATACAGGATATCTGATATGTGACCCCAAAGGAGCCATGGTCCACAGGTTGAGAGAACCATTGCCCTAGACCAAGCTGGTCAGCTAGACCAATCATGTCAGGGAGCTCTGGGTTCAAGTGAGAGACTCTGTCTCAATATATAAGCAACTGAGGAAGACACATGACATCAACCTCAGGCCGCCACATGCATGTGCACATACATGCACCTTCACACACACACGGGTACACACACACTACACACACAAGGGAGAGAGAGAGAGAAGAAAGAAAGCTTTTCTATATAGTAATAGCAAACTTCCTAAGAACTCAGGGGGGCCTGGGATCCCACTGGCAATAGCCTAAAAATACAAGACTAGGGAGCTAGCCCAGTGGGGAAAATCTTTCCAAACAAGCACAAGGGCAGAGTCAGGATCGCCACGACCCACATAAATGTAGCACTCAGGAAACAGACAGGATTCCCCTAGGTAGATGAGCCAAATAAGTGAGCTTATGGCTCATGTGAGACCCTGCCTCAATATAAAAGGTAGAAATTAGCCGGGCGTTGGTGGCGCACGCCTTTAATCCCAGCACTCGGGAGGCAGAGCCAGGTGGATCTCTGTGAGTTCAAGGCCAGCCTGGACTACAGAGTGAGTTCCAGGAAAGGCACAAAGCTACACAGAGAAACCCTGTCTCGAAAAACCAAAAAATAAAATAAAATAAAAAAGGGTAAAAACAACCAAGGAAAAGACCCAGTATCAACCTCTGGTCTCCAATGCATATGTGAGTGCATGCAAAAAAAATAAATAAAATACCTAGGAAGAAATATAACCAAGGAGAGGAAAACTATAATCAAAATTTTAAAATGCTGAGGGCATATTTTAAAAGACCTTAAGAGGCAGAAAGCTCTCCCATGCTTTCTGTCACCAGGATTAACACTGTAAAGAGAGCTATATCACAAAACTAATCTAAAGATTCAAAGCAAACCCTATAAAGATTCAAGTGGCATTTCCTCCAAGAATCCTAAACTGTATATGAGTGCCCAGAAGATTTCCAAGTGCCCAAAGCAATCCTGAGCCGAAAAATAAATGCTGGCGGGATCACAATACCAGATTTTAAGCTCTACTACAGAGCCACAGTACCCAAACCACCATGGTACCGGCACAAAAACAGGCACATATACCAATGGAATTTACAAATAAAAATCTAGGGGCTGGGGTTGTAGCTCAGCAGTAGAGCACACACGTCTCACATGCATACAGTAGATATATGGTTCAAATAAGGTAGATCCCTGAAACTTTTAAGAAAAAACCACAACACTCCTTCAAATACCTACAGTTTGTGCCCATCATTTTGCATTGCTGGGCTTCTTGGAGCTAACAATTAACAAACCACACTCATAGAAGGGACTAAAACCCCTGGAGAAAACTGTACTAGACAGAGATAGATGGGGTGGGAGAAGGCAAGAGAATTATGCTGGCTAGTTTTATATCAACTTGACTTAGGCTGGAGTCATCTGAAAAAAGGAGACCTCAGTTGGGAAAATGTTCCCATCAGACTGGCCTTGTGGTACACTTTCTTTTTTCTTTTTTTTTTTTTTTTTTTTTTTTTTTTTTGGTTTTTCGAGACAGGGTTTCTCTGTGTAGCTTTGCGCCTTTCCTGGAGCTCACTTGGTAGCCCAGGCTGGCCTCGAACTCACAGAGATCCACCTGGCTCTGCCTCCCGAGTGCTGGGATTAAAGGCGTGCGCCACCAACGCCCGGCTGTGGTACACTTTCTTGTTTGATGATTGATGAGGGAGTGCCCAGCTCATTGTGAGTGGTGCCAACCCTGGGCTGGTGGCCCTGAGTTCTATAAGAAAGCAAGCTGACCAAGCCATGAGGAGCAAGCCAGTAAGCAGCTCCCCTCCAGGGCCTTTGCATCAACTCCTGCCTCCTGGTTTCTGCCCTGTTTGAGTTCCTGTCCTGACTTCCTCGGATGATGGACTCCGAGCTGTAAGATGAAATAAACCCTTCCTCCTCGAGCTGCTTTTGGTCACGGTGTTTTATCACAGAAAGAGAAACCCTAACTAAAAAACCCACTATGTCTTAAGTGTAGACAGGCCCGCTGGCATTTTGCCTTTGGCAGTTCTGAAGGCTGGGCACCCATGGTTCAGATGCAGTGAAGTTTTCATCTGTCCCCTTTAGTTCTATAAATATCGATTATTTAGAAGCAGATTTGCGATCCCATTATCTGCTGCCGTTCTGAACCTGAGGGAGTGCTCCTGATCTTAAGGTCGTTTGTGGCAAATATTTATTCAGTTCAGGGATTAAGGGGCTCAGTGAACACAGGTCCTTTGGCACTACAGATGGCGTTCAGCAATCTATTCAATCCAAAAGCACTTTACCTGGAGTCCAGAGTCAAATGCCGACTGCATTCTTAACCTTTTTAAACCTTTTCCTCTTCTGGATACTCTCTATTTGGCTTCCGGTTAAAATCATTTCCTCCCCTTGAGTCCAGTCCTTTGGACTCTCCTAGGCCAATTCCCTGAAAGATCTTTGTTACACTGTTTGCAAACCAGTCTAGGGCAAGCTGACAGGATCGCACCCTGCTGATACCTCAGTTCTCTCTGGCTTCGTGGACAAGCTTCAGGGTAGTGCCAGGTCTAGGGTGAAGTTCACAGAACTTGACACAGAAACAACTCAGCAACCAAGAGAAATGAATCTCAGTGCAGTGTTTTAAAAACTCAAAAGCAAGGCAAAAATCCTTGGATTATGGATGTTCAGAACTTTACAAAGACAGGATCCCACCCTGTACTAGTGTGACCTTGATTTGCGTGCCTCACTGTAATTCCAGTCCTGGTTCTCCAAATAATTTTCTTTACAAAAATGGCTGAGTGGCCTGCAGTCTGTGTCTGAATGGAATCCTTTTAATATTCCAATAGATATTTATTTCGATTCCTGAGGTTTGGGGAGGTTTTGCCTGTCTGGAGCGTCTTCACCCTAGGCCTGGCCTTAGGCCCGGGTTTTTGTTTTCTCCTTTGGGCACACTTATCTTCGCCCTTCCTCACCATTCCCAGGCCCTTCTCAGGATCCAGCGTCCCAGTTGTAAGTACTACCTGCGGCCGCCCCTTATTCCGGCCTGATCAGGTGCCAAGGGCAGGAGAGGCTGGGAGGGCGACCTCCCTAGACTCCTCCCGCAGGTCCCCAGCCACTCAGCAGCTCAGCCATTCTGCGCGCCTGTGCTGGGCGCCTGCCTCGGCCCGCCCCTTACGCCGGCAGCTCAGCGCCCGGCTGCCACTATATAAATCGGCCATTTGCTTTGCTCCGCCCCAGAGCCCGGGAGTCAAAGCCGGTTGTCAACCCAGTCCTGTCCCGCAGTCCTCTGCCTTTTCTTTTTCTTTCAACATGACAGATGCCGCTGTATCCTTCGCCAAGGACTTCTTGGCAGGTGGAGTGGCCGCGGCCATCTCCAAGACGGCGGTAGCGCCCATCGAGCGGGTCAAGCTGCTGCTGCAGGTATGTCCTGGGATCGAGGGGCCCAGGCAGGAAGTCGGGGATCCGCACAGAAAGGGGGGTGCCCTAGAGGGAGAGTGGGGCTCAATCTTTAGACTTGGGGCAAGGTGAAGGCCGGGCCTGGTCACAGAGTCAGACCAAGAGGCAAGCTGGAGGAAGGCGCCTTTAAGGACCTGGAGTTGGAGTGTCGCAAGTGGTCGGGGCCAGAGGGAGCCGGGGCGCTTGGGGCCATCCCCAGCACAGAGAACTAGGATAGGGCATCCGGAGAGACACTGTCTACCCCGGATTTAGGGGTAAGGGCAATAGGCCTGAAAGCAGGCCCTGGAAAACAACACCTGGCCTTACCGAGAACCTCAAGGTCACGGCAAGGAGATTACAGCTTTGGGCAGGCCACGCGGACCGGTTCCGCGGCCGCGCCGCCTGTGAACAACGCGGTCTAACCTCGCCGGCCGGCAGGCCGGAAGTGGACTCTGGGAAGAGCATGTGCCTGCTGCTACGTCCGCCCCCGCGCAGCCCCTCGCCGGCCTTCCTGCCGCGCGCTCGCCGCGCTGTGCCTCTAGAGGGCACTCGCGAGCGAAAGTTTAGTCGCCCTTCCCCCTCCCAGGACAAAAGTGGGGGTGGGGCGAAAAGGAAGCGGCTCAGGAGACCTGAGAAGTTGACCATGGTCACCAAGGTGACCGTGTCCTATGCAGGTCCCACCCTAATGCCTCTGGATCTGACATGGAGGGAATGACCTTTCTACCAGGTCTAAAGGTCATAGGTCCACTTGGGGGTGCCCCACTCACAGCGGTGGAGGCTTGCCACTTCTTCTGATGGTGCAGATCAATTCTTAACCCGTGTGATGGTGTCAGCGCTTAGGAGTGTCCAGCTCGTGTGATTCTGAAAGCTAGATTTGGAGAAAGAGGAACGAGCCTTAAAGATTATATGTCTATGTTCTTCCTTTTTCCCTTCCCTGTGGTTATAACTGTCCCTATTGCCTTCTTCCTGTCCATCAGGTGCAGCATGCCAGCAAGCAAATCACGGCAGATAAGCAATACAAGGGCATTATAGACTGCGTGGTTCGTATCCCCAAGGAACAGGGAGTCCTGTCCTTCTGGCGTGGTAACCTGGCCAATGTCATCAGATACTTCCCCACCCAGGCTCTCAACTTTGCCTTCAAAGATAAATACAAGCAGATCTTTTTGGGTGGTGTGGACAAGAGGACCCAGTTTTGGCGCTACTTTGCTGGGAACCTGGCATCAGGTGGTGCCGCTGGGGCCACATCCTTGTGCTTTGTGTACCCTCTTGATTTTGCCCGTACCCGTCTAGCAGCTGATGTGGGCAAAGCTGGAGCTGAAAGGGAATTCAAAGGCCTTGGTGACTGCCTGGTTAAGATCTACAAATCTGATGGGATTAGGGGCCTGTACCAAGGCTTTAATGTGTCAGTACAGGGCATTATCATCTACCGAGCTGCCTACTTTGGCATCTATGACACCGCAAAGGGTAAGTATGCTATATACTTCGAAGGTGTGGGAGCTTTGGGTATTTATTTGCTTGCACTGCTGGGAACTCAACCTAAGGGTCTTGTGCATACTAATCCAGTACTGAGCTGTCTTCCCAAGCCCTGGTTATTTTTTCTCTCTCTCTCTTTTCTGTCTTTTTTCTTTGAGACAGAGTCTCACTGTGTTTCCCTGGCTGGCCTGGAATTCACTATGTAGACCAGGCTGGCTTCCAACTCACAGCCATCCACCTGCCTCTGACTCCTGAGTACTAGAATTAAAGGCGTGGCCCACCACACCCAGCTCCTGATTTGTTTCTTAGATAAGGTCTTTAGTTAGCCCAGGCTGACCTTAGATTCAAGGTCCTCCAGCCTCAGGTTCCCAAGTGCCTTAGATTTCAGGCTTGTACCATTGTGTCGCCACGCTAAGCTCTGAAGCTGTGTTTGTGGGGGTTTTTGTTGTTTGGGGGTTTTTGTTTGTTCTTGGGTTTTTTTGTTTGTTTGTTTGCTTGCTTGCTTTTTTTGAGACAGGGTTTCTCTGTGTAGTCTTAGCTGTCCTGGAACTCACTCTGTAGACCAGGCTGGCCTCAAACTCACAGAGATCCTCCTGCCCCTGCCTCCTAAGTGCTAGGATTAAAGGCATGAGCCACCACCACCTGGCCTGAAGCTATTAAGAGATGGTTTTGGAAAATCATTGCACCTACCTACCTACCTATGTGTATATATATTATTTTCAGGAATGCTTCCGGATCCCAAGAATACTCACATCTTTATCAGCTGGATGATTGCACAGTCTGTCACTGCTGTTGCTGGCCTGACTTCCTATCCCTTTGACACGGTTCGCCGTCGTATGATGATGCAGTCGGGACGCAAAGGAAGTAAGTTCTGCTTGAGCCTAAAAGTCATGGGCATGGGGCAAGTTCTGGCCACAAACTAGTGATGACTGAAACCGCAGGCTGGGGCTGGGGAAGCAGCTCAGTGGTAGGATGCTAGCCCACCATACTCAAGGTCCTGGGTTCAATCTCCAGTGTCATAAAACACTGTAGACAGTGAAGGGATGAAGGTGACCGCATCCATGTCGGCTGCACAACTGCCTTGTGAGCAAGCAGCCCTTTGGATGCCTGTGACTTGGGGTGCCTAAATTGTATTAAGAGGTCATCCCTCTACTCCAATCAGAACATTAATATTTAAGCATTGCCTGTGCTAATGTGTAAATACTGGGTTGAAAACTGACCTTAAGTACTTGGAATAGCTCAATAGTAGAGAGCTTTCCTAGCATGCGCAAGGCCCTAGGGTTCCATCCTCAGGATGACTCCCCCCAAAAAACTGAAAATACCTTTTAAAGGTAGGGCTGTTTTCTTTAGTGTTATAAACATGGGGACGGGCGTTCATTGGCCTATAGACATCAACTCCATGTCTTTTTATTCTTTGCAGCTGATATCATGTATACAGGCACGATTGACTGCTGGAGGAAGATCGCTCGTGATGAAGGAAGCAAGGCTTTCTTCAAGGGTGCATGGTCCAATGTTCTCAGGGGAATGGGTGGTGCCTTTGTGCTTGTCTTGTATGATGAGATCAAGAAGTACACATAATTATGTCTTAGGTGTTCTCCTGGGAACAGGCATGTTGTATAATACACCGTATCTTGAACATTCTGGACAGATTCTCTGGGCTTGTCTGTTTTATCAATGGCAACTATTTACCAGTTGAAAAGTGGGAAGCAATAATATTCATCTGACCAGTTTTCTCTTAAAGCCATTTCCATAATGACAATAATGATGGGACTCAATTATATTTTTTATTTCAGTCACTCCTGATAATAAAAATTGAAGAAATAAAAAATATCTAAAGACAGTCTTGTTTGTTGTTGTTTCCATATAAAAATCTGCTTTGTATGTGGGTAAGCACTACATTTGAATAGAGGCCAGCAGTATCTCCTTAGGTGAAGAAAAAAACATTTTGAGACAGGGCTTCTCTGTGTAGCCCTGGCTGTCCTAGAACTCACTTTGTAGACCAGGCTAGACCCAAACTCTGAGATTTGCCTGGCTCTGCCTCTCGAGTGCTGGGATTAAAGGTGTGCACCACCCGGATGAGATGAGATGAACTCTTAAAACCAATTGTCAGCAATCAATTTTTCAAGGAATAACTTGCATATGTACCTGTCAATATTCCCAATTCACTAGCAAAATAAAATTTGGGACCAGTGTATCTAAACATTTTTGGTCTGTAGCCTGTCATAGCTGTATGAGCTTTCTCCCAAAAAGTATCATGTACCTGCTTTTCCCACTCCTGTGGTTATTAAACAAGAACCATAAGCCAAGTTGTTCATTTTCAAATGACTGTTAATATCACCTCATTTAAATGTTTCTTTGAGATGCGAGGTAATCACAGTTCTCAGTTTTCATCCAGTTGCCTTCTTTCATCTTCACCTGGCTCGAGCCGTTTTTATTTAATCTCATTCAAAGCAGAGGATTAGGCCTGGCACTGCTCTGTAGTGCTGAGATTGCAGTGCTCTTCAAGATTATGGAGAGCTGGATGACAGCCACAACCTCGGAACTCCCTTGACAAAGGAGAAACAGCACCTGCATCTTGCCTGACATGCTCACAGCCCTCAGGGGAGAATGTTCCTGTTTCTATTGAATAAGCTCTTATTTGGGGTCCACAGGGGAGTGTGTGCAATTTCAGAAGCTCTTCATTAGGGCTCAAATACAGTGGATTTTGCCGGTACCATGAGATTTATATGAAGGATGAAGTGTCCCAACATGTGTAGGAAGTAAGATGGGTGCACTTGCAGATAAAGCTCAGGAACACATGAACACCACTCACTGGTGTGTGTTAAGGCTGTTCACAGACAAATAATGGGACCTATTAATAATGCCTGGGAGATGCTGAGGCTTTTGCTGTGCACCTACTGGCCAAGTACCCGAGTCACGGTGTAGTTTAGTTAAGAGCTCTGTATTGATGACAAGGAGGCGACAGCATTCTCCATTCTCTCCTGTGTGAAGATGGCACTTGGTGTTGCTTTGCCTCAATTCATTCTTCTCCAACGGTTGGTCCCCGTTCCGGCACAGACGATGAAAAGAGCATCATCTGAGATGTTTCTGGAGGGAAGTATTTTATTTAAAAGCAATGCTTTTCTAGTATCACAGAGGCCGGGACTAAAATCTGAACTCTAGGTTTGACAAGTTACTTAATTTCTCTAAGCCTCTGTTTCTTAGGCTAAATTGTTTATGGGAACCAGATGCCCCGGAAATATGTAATAAGCACTCCCTAAATGGTACCTGTGATCATCAGGAGGTAGTTAAGCTTCCAGAGTTCTATGATCAGAAGTACCTGGATTTTCATACTGTATGACCTCAGACAAGTCAGTTAATCTCCAGGAGCCTCAGTTACCTCACTGGTAAAATGGCGAGATAGTGATGCTAGCCATATTTCTTGGAGGGTGTTGTGAGGATGAAGAACCCTGTTGAGTAGTGGGCGTGATACATGGCATCTAATCAACACCCCGATGTGAGGTTTTATTTTGCCATTCAGCACCCATTCCTATTGAACAAAGTATGGCAGAACATATGAATAAATTCAAGCCCACCTTTAAAAAAAAACTAGACATACCATTTTGTGTAGCATTGATATAAAATAAACTTCAGCTCAGGCCTTTCAGTTATAGATTTTGTTCCTGAAAGGGAATAAGAGGCTCTCCACTAAGGGTTGCAAACACAATACAAGAGGACAGAGGACCCAAGCCCCCTTTATGGTTATTACAATAGATGTGTACTCACTGAGCTGCCAGCTATTAAAATAAACGTAGGACTGGGCATTAATGATCAGAAAGCAAGAAGTGGTACCTCCTGTCATTGGGTGGCTGACTCAGATGAGGTGGGGGGGGGGTTCTGTTGTTGTTCTTGCTATTCTTGTTGTTCAATGATTTTTGAAATTTAATTTAAAGACAAAGTGATTTTAATCTCTCCAAGCTGTGCAGGATAGTGCTATAGAATTCATTACGTCCATTATGCTCATGCAAACGTTGATGGTACACAATCTTAGCAACACCCTAATTTATGCTGTTGTTTTGTTACTATTCAATGCATAACAGGATCTGTGGAGCCTGATTCCAGGTGAGAGAGCCAGAATACAGGTCAGCTTGTGCACAGCGCGCTTTCTATTCCAGAGGGCCACTCCACTCAGTCTCTGGAAGCGGTGTGCTGCGGGTGCTCCAGACCGCCGGGGAAAGACAAGAGGTGGCTTCCCAGAGGGACAGCTTTCGTGGAGGGTAAGTCATTTAAGCCATTATTTTTGTGTTAAAAGAGATGCAGATGTGCTAGACTAGGGGTTTATTAATTAGAAACTATTTTTAAAACCTAAACTGCAAAGTGAGTTCTTGTAAACAAGGACCATTGCTGGCACTTCCCCCAGACGGGGAAGTCCATTCAGTCTCCTCTGCTGTTACGGATACTTTGGGAGAAAAAAAAATATTTTCAAAGTATTGATGGACTGTGCAATGGCTTTTCAGGCATCAGTGTTACTAGGATGCTTTCTATTTCGCCTCTGATATTTGTGGGTATGGTGTTTGTAAGTTACCTTTTAGTTTTTTGATACAGTTAATGTCTGTACATCATAATCAAAGCTAAATCGTAAAGACAAGGCATAAAATGCAAAGTAAAGATCTCTCCATCCATCTGCCTCTTCCATGCCTAGCATCCCTCCTCAAAAGTCACCATTCTTGGCAATTTCTGTCTCTCTCCCCATCCTCATCAAATTGATGCTTGTTGTTACAACAGTAGATGATTTATCGGAACCATATTCTCACCGGTTGGATTTTAAAATGTCATTTTTTTTTTTTTTTTTGAGAAGCGTGTCATTCAGCGGGAGCCAAGACTCACAGATGTTGTTAGAGGCAAGAGCGCAGGGAAGCGGCGGCTTCTAGACTCTGAGCACCGCTTGCTGAGTGTGGCTCTTTATTAACACCCCAAAACAGTACTTTCCTTTGGGGTTTTTAGCCATGATCACTGAGCAACTGGGGGTGGGGGTGGGGGCAAATCATCAAACCATTTCTAACATCCCAGAGCCTTAGTTTGTCATCCATGACAGAGTCTGGGGAGAAGACAAACTCTAAAGTCCCTTCCAGTTTATACAGCCTCCAGCTCCGTCATTTTTACATAAAATGCTGAAGCAATGAAAGGACTTGGTTTAGGTGATTTAATCCTCCCAGAGCACAGTTGAAAATACCTACCACAATTGTAACTGCATCGTTTCTCACTCACAGCAGTCATTTACAGACTGGGTGGGTGGGTGAGTAAAATTACAAAGGTAAAGATTTACATCAATTTCGGGACCAAGCAGAGCCACAAAATTACAGCTCAGGGTAGTAGGTCAGAGGTGATCCGATTTACCTCCAAATAATTAACATCTATCTTTTCAAAGCCTTGTCTTATTATGTGTAATGTGTACTTCTGTATGCAGGTTGAAATTTATTTAAACAACAAATACTGCATGGTGCAATTTAGGAAAGCCTTGTGTTACACTCCAAATGTTTGGATGTGCTTTCCTGTCATTTTGGCCATTATTTGCTGTGTGTGTGCAGGTGAATAAGGTCAGAGGCATGGTGCCCCTCTTAGCCAAAGGCTCAAAAGAGCCTTCGGTATCCCAGCAACAGATAGAAACACCGTTCAAGTGACAGATTGGGTGGTTGCTTTTACTGGACCCTTATCGGAGACAAAACTGAGTTGAATTAAAGGAGCCTATTAATCTGTGGTTTCCCCCATGACTGTCAACGCAGCGGGCAACCGGGCAACGGAAGAGAGCCTTGAACATCCATTCTGGGGTTGGGGAGGAAGAGGCAATCCCTTAGGCCATTTGCCAACTCACGGAAGACATTTAGCACTGTGAGATTTAAAACCTGATCATATTAAAGGCATTTCACTACCTACCCAAAACAAAGTATCTTCTAAATAGCTTTTGACAGGTCAACTTCCAAGGGCCTCATGTTTGGGAGTGAAAAGAAAACTCTTCTGTCTGAGTGAGCGCCAATGGCTGGCTGCTGAGAAGGGAGACATGTTAGCAGCACAGGCCGCTGAGACGATGCTGAGGATGCATCCTCCTCACAGGCATCCCTTGCACTGACCCCTTCCAAGCCCTAGAAAGGGGCCTGCAATGCATTCACTTGTTTAGATGGTTTGGTAAAAAATTTCATAAGGTTTTGTTTTGTTTTGTTTTGTTTTTTAAAGAGGCTCTCAAATCCTAAACCTGGATCCATTCCTGCTGTGGAGTTGGAGGAGATGAAGGGGTTTAGAGGAGGAGATGAAGGGGTTTAGAGGAGGAGATGAAGGGCTTTAGAGCCAGCACAGCATACCAGGGCAGTGGCAGGATCTAAGCTTGGGACTTCCTTATTACTTGATCTCTCCCAGAGCGAAGCACACCATTCCCGGGCTTCCTGCTCCAGACTGCTCACAAGCTCTTCGGCTTTTCAAACGCTACAGTGTTTCACTTGATACTCAACTTTTACCTAGCTGCTTTGGTGCCTCAGTTTCTCTAGTGTTGTTCTAAGGACTTTCTACATGTTAATACCTTTAATTGCTATGTATTTTTCCCCAAGGTAGGCTATATCGTTATTCTTGAAATATCTTTGAACAGTTTGTTTTGCCTTTGTGGTGGTTGTTCATTTGTCTTGTTTGTTTGTTTGTTTATGCTGGGGATCAGAACCAAGGTCTCACTTATGCTAGTCACATTCTACATAACTAGGCTGTACTAAGCCTCTGTACAATTTTAATCTTATTATAACTGTTAATTGCTTTATCAATGTATTTTATTTTCATATCACCGATGGGAAGCTAGTGTAAATGATGTAGCCTTGATCTGTACATTTTTCTTCTCCTGCAGGACTGGAGATGAACTTAGGGGCTTTGTGCATGCTAGGCAAGAATTCTACTAAGCTATATCCCCAGCCCGGTTTGCACATTTTTTTTAAGACCAGTCTCAAGAAAACTCCACATGTGTTGGGTAGAAAGTAAATCAGACACAGGTTGTAAAGAAAGAAAATGACACTCCTGGAATGGACTGAACAACCGGCACATGTGGTTGTATTTTACAACACTGATTATGAAAGGGAGCAAAGGTCAAAAGTATATCCGGCCTGCCTCCCAAGCAGTCTGTGCCACTCAGCCGGCCAACCCCGTGCCATCGCCAGGGCCCTTGCTCTCCCTTTGCTCTCACAGTATTTCAAGGAATTTGCGAGGCCCTCACCTGATTGCCCAATCCTGTGATTTCACTCCCTAGAGAAAGAAACTGCTGCGGACAGACAACCCCCTGAGACCTTTAAAGGCAATGATCTCCTTTCACTTTTGCAAGTAGGCTCAGGGTTCAGGAGTCCATTCATTGTAAAAACTGAGCTGTAAAGCTGGAAGAGGTGGGAAGGTAGCTCAGTGGAAGAGTGCTTGCCCTAGCAGCCAAAGGTCAGGGTTCAATCCTCTGCACTGCAAGATGTTTTTTTTTTAAAGCCTTGTAGTAAGTAGCTTCATCTAGAAATGAAGGTCAGGATAAAAAGCATTTAGGCTTATGGGTAAGCACCCTACTTGCCACTTAGACAATTAGCCACAGAAATTCTGATCCTGCCGGGTGATGGTGGCACACGCCTTTAATCCCAGCACTTGGGAAGCAGAGGCAGGCGGATCTCTGTGAGTTCGAGGCCAGCCTGGGCTCCAAAGAGAGTTCCAGGGAAGGCGCAAAACTACACAGAGAAACCCTGTCTCAAAAAACAAAAAACAACAAAAACCACCTTGTCTCTAAAAACAAAAACAAAAACAAAAAAAGAAAGAAATTCTAATCCTACTTCAGTCCCATGTCTGTCTTGAGTCAGTTTTTCCATCAGGAAAATTGGAAACCAATTTTGTGCATGTGTGTGTGGAGGGGGTGTGTGCGTGTGTGGGTGTGTGCATGTGCGTGCGCATGTTTGTGTGTTTACATTCAAGAAAGCAATTTTTTCCAGGAAGGCACATTTTATATTAGTTGATCAATTGATTGGTTGGTTGGTTGAGGCAGGCTCTTGCTATATACCCAGGTTAATTTGGAATTGACAATCTTTGTGATTACCCTGTCTCAGCCTCCTGAGTGCTAGGGGAAATACAGATGTGTACCAACACATCCAGTTCATTTCTTAAATGGGGCTACAGTCCTTTTGGGGTTTCTAGACCAAGACATATTGAAGTAAGAAAATGTGCTTCTGCAACTTAAGTAAAAACTCTCTGAACAGATGAAGATAGGTCTCTTCTGTATCCCAGAATCTAATCAATACTTATATCTATGATTCAGCTATTATTTGGCTTAAAAGGGCTTATTGGGAAATGTTAGTATTTTTACTATTTTCTACAGAGAAAATATTTTCCAATTTCAAATAACCCTGGACTTTTAAATTATAACCTGTTTTTATGTTCAAGCTATCTGTGTATTATTTCTGTTTCAGTTGTACATTAAATGTTTTTACATTCAAAAAAGGACAAATACTATAGAATTGTATTACATGAGATATATAAAATATACAAATTCATAGAGAAAGACATCTCAAGATGAAGAAGAAAGGAATATAGAGCAATGGTTTCCTTTCTTTTTTTTGTGGTTTTTTTTTTTTTTTTTTTTTTTTTTTTTTTTTTTTTTTTTTTTTAAGACAGGATTTCTCTGTGTAGTTTTGGTGCCTGTCTTGGAACTCGCTTTGTAGACCAGGCTGGCTTCGGACTCACATAGATCTGCCTGCCTCTGCCTCCCAAGTGCTGGGATTAAAGGCGTGTGCCACCACTGCCCGGCGAGCAAAGACTTCCTAAGTACAGAATCTCTGTTTTGTGTAATGGAAAAGCCCTACAAATAGACAGTAGTATCAGGACATAATATCGTGAATGTAATAAATCAATACAATTAATGTAATTAATGAATATCATAGCTATTGAATGAATACTACGAATGTAATCAATGCATACCACAAATGTAATTAATATCATGAGTATAATTAATGAATATCACGAATGTAATTAAATAAATTTTTAAAAATTCCAGTATAACTAAAAAAAAAGAAAAGAAAAGCAAATGTGCTTTTGGTTATGAACTCATTGCTGCTGCTGCATGCCAGGGATTCCTCTCAAGCTACAGTCGCAGGATCATGGCCCATTATTTCGACCTCTCCTATGGCAGATGTTTCACTAAGCACACTTTACATGAATTCAACGCACCAGCCCCGAGATGTAGGTGCTATTGTTTGCTCCATTTTACAGTTGATAAAACCAAGGCGTAGCAAGGTGAAGGAATGTGCTCTGTACTATATGACTCATCAGAAGAGTTCAAGGCAATCTATCAGGGATGAGCTATAAAATGTATTGAAATGTGAAAGTCCCTGGGTTGGGGATTTAGCTCAGTGGTAGAGTGCTTGCCTAGCAAGCGCAAGGCCCTAGGTTTTATCCTCAGCTCAAAAAAAAAAAAAAAAAAAAAAAAAAAAAAAGAAATGTGAATGTGAAAGTCCCGGCAAGGTATGGTGGTGTGTCTGTAATTCCTGAACTCAAGAGTCAAGAGGATCTTGAGTTCAAAGCCAGCCTATGCTACATATGGAGAACTTGTCAAAATAAAATAACAACGAAAGCCAGATAGCTTTAGCACCCACCAACGAAGTCCTTTTGACAGACACCAAATAGAAATTTTAATCACAAAAAGCATTGCTTACAGAGTCCATTTTTAGCTTGTGGGTGGTTTTCTATTTTAGCCAATGTAGGAATCATTGTTGCAAAAAATATTCAAACCTAAAGCTCTAGATTTAAGTTTTATTTTATTCAAATATCTTCAGCGTCTCCAAAACAGGCTTTCCTTTAAAATGTATTTATTTGTATGTGTACTAGTCCCCAGGATGAAACTCAGGTCATCAGGCTGGGCTGATGAGCACCTTTATCCACTGAGCCCTAGGCTTGCTTTTTAAATGAAGGGTCTTAGCCCAGAATGCTAAACACCTCTGATGATGGTGGGGATACAAGGCTCAGGCTAGAGTGATTAGCCTATTGGGTGAGGCCCCAATTACCAAGGACAAGCACGTGAGCAAGTGAGATTGGGCGCCCTTCACTTTTAGTCAGGGTGGCACTCAAAAAAAAAAAAAAAAAAAAAAAAAAAAAAAAAAGCTGCTGGGCGGTGGTGGCGCACGCCTTTAATCACTGCACTCGGGAGGCAGAGGCAGGCGGATCTCTGTGAGTTCGAGGCCAGCCTGGTCTACAGAGCGAGTTCCAGACAGGTACAAAGCTACACAGAGAAACCCTGTCTTGAAAAACCAAAAAAAAAAAAAAAAAAAAAAAAAAAAAAAAAGCTTTGGCTTTGGACTGTTTTCTCTAATTGTAGCTCTTCTATTTTAAAAACATTTATTTACTTACTTATTTGTTTGTGTGGGGGATGCATGCATGCCACTGTGTGCCTGTGGAAACCAGAGGACAACTTGTAATCAGTTCGCTCAGTTCTCTCCTTCAACTGCCAGGGGTGAAAGTCAGTTCATGGGGGCGAACAGCAAGTACTTTAGCCACAGAGCCATCTCCCCAGCACCTGCCGGCACCTCTGATGGAGAGACTGTAACACACCCCTTCTGTTCTGTGACTTGTGCACATGCGCATGGTCCCACTTGCCATTCTCTGGTCACATCAGCCGTTCTTACTTCTGTGAGCTTTCTTACAGGGTCGATTCCCCGGCACACTTTCCCCTGCCTCTTTTCTTTCTTTCTTTCTTTCTTTTTTTCTTTTTTTTTGGTTTTTCGTGGCAGGGTTTCTCTGTGTAGCTTTCCGCCTTTCCTGGAACTCACTTGGTAGCCCAGGCTGGCCTCGAACTCACAGAGATCTGCCTGGCTGTGCTGGGATTAAAGGCGTGTGCCACCACTGCCCGGCTCCCCTGCCTCTTTACCAGGCAGGGCACAGGCCTTCAAGTTCCACCTCAAACCACACCTCCTCTCCAGCTTCCCTACATTCTTCCAGCCACCATTCACTGATCTTTGCTCTGGGCTTCCAAAGCACTCTGTTTATGTCAGTTCCATGAGAGGAGGGATTGTATCTGTTTTGTTCATGGTTGTATCCTCAGTGTCTAGGAAGTACAGTACTTAACAAGCAGCAGATATTTAAGAAACATTTGTTCAGCGGGGCAGTGGTGGTGCACGCCTCTAATCCCAGCACTCGGGAGGCAAAGCCAGGTGGATCTCTGTGAGTTCGAGGCCAGCCTGGTCTACAGAGTGAGTTCTGGGAACTGTTTCATTTCATGGTAACAGAGTATCTCCTTGTCTCCATTAGATGGTCTGTCTTGTTCCTCTTTCTTTACATTCCTCACATTGTGCATAGAACCTAACAGACACAGTAGATGTGTGCTAAATGCTTCTTGGAGGAAGAAATGAATGAATGAATGAATGAATGAATGAATGAATGAATGACATGCTATATGGTTTGTTCCTTTGGTTATTGATTGGCATGAATGAGTTTTGGCAGTATCCAGTCCCTTGATACCAGGGAACAATTCAGCTGCAATGAAATGTTCAGAACCTTTCTGACTTGTATCCATTATTTTTAAGCAGACTGCTTAGAGGGAAGATCTGGACACAATGGGAGTATGGAAATAGCATGGTTTCTGTCCTGTTGTTACATTGCAAGCTAGATGATCTCAGAGGCAGGGGCATGAAACAACCTCCTCCCATTCCTGTGTAAATCACAGATGACTCCACTTCAAATGCTTTTACCACCCTCTGAACATATGCCGGCTACTCCTTCATGAACTTCTAACACAGAGCCTCCATATAGCACTTGATGGGCATCTACTTGTGATGATGGCTCCAATAATGAACACTGGCTGTCACATAAGATGATTCAAGCCACTCCAAGGGGAGAAGAGCAATCATTTTACTGGAGCACCTGGGGACACTGCCATTAGAGCTATACCAAATGCACACCCATGTGACTAACTAGGGCTTATTAGACCAGGCATGTTCCTAGGCCTGAGCCTAAAGTGCCCTACTCTTAAGCCCAGCCACAGAAAGCAGATGAAAACCTAGAGTGGACATGAGGCTCTGACCTGCTTTAAAAGCCAGTGGGGACTGTTCTTTCTTGTATGATGTTCCCCCTCACAATGAGGCGCTTAGTCATTTCTTCAGCTTTTGCTGTAAGGCAGACCTTCCTCTAATTGCACATGGCTTCTATTTAATCCCCTCCTCCCCCAGGCTTACAATGAAGGTACTGTGATCACCATTTCCCAGATGGGAAAGCTGAGGCAGCTGAACATTTTGACGTCCACAGCTGAAAACCCGAAAGAAAAGTGTACTAGTCAGGTTTGCTGCTACAATAAAATTATCATGACGAAAAAAAAAAAGAGGGGGTGTATTTCAGGTTACAGTTTTAGTCTATGGTGAAGAGAAGTCGGAGATTGGAACTCAAGGCAGGAACCTGGAGGCAGGAACTGATGCAGGAGGCTATGGAGGAACACTGCTCGCTGGCTTGCTCCTCTTGGCTTGCTCAGTTTGCTTTCTTAGACACGCTAGGACCACTGCCCCGGGATGGCACCATACACAGTGGGTTAGGCCCTTCCACATTCAATCATCAATTTAAAAAATGCCCCACAGGCTTGTGTACACGGCCAGTCTGATCAGAGCGTTTTCTCAATTGAGGTCCCCTCCTCTCTAATGATACTAGCGTGGGTCAAAGTGACAAACCAACCTAATCAGCATACGGATTTCCACTTCAAGAGGGATGGGGTGGTGTCTGGGAAGAGGATTTAGAAGTGAGCAGGACTCAGACCGGGAAACATGGGCCTGTCTGGGTACTAACCCAACATACATCAGGATTGCCTATAGCGAGGTGCTTGTGCAGTGGTTCTGCCCCTTTCCAGATGTGAAACTCTGGGCAAGACACTGAACTCTCAGCACTTTGTTTGTTCTGCTGTAAAAATGGCGATTGCTACCTGTCTAGCGTTGTGGTGAGGATTAAACGAGTAGTATTTTGCCAGAAGCATGTTAAAAGACGAGTGCTTAAGTGTTCCTTCAGTAGCCGCCCATATAGTCTCTTCAGATGCCGGGACTTTGCCTGGGAAAGTTTGTCAGGGCGCTTTCCGCATGGTGGAGGACACAATCGCCACCGGAGTTGAAGGAAACGCCCGGCTCGCCACGCCTAGAACCAAGGACGAATAGGGGAGAAGGCTGGGAACGCCCTGAGCGGAAATCGCAAGTGCTTCTGGCCTAATGCGGATTGGCAGCCGCTTGGCGCCCGACTGGACGAAAGAGAAGCAAAGAAAGGGGCGGTAGCACAGCGTGGTGCAGCCGTAGGAGCGGCGGCAGCGGAATACCCGTCACTTCCGCCTCCCTCGGCCACCTCCGGGCGGGTTTCTAGCCGCTCTTCCCGAAGTGACCTGCAGAGGGCGCGCTCCCCCACCACGCAGCCTGTTCACCACACAGGCTGCCGGCCAACTACTGCAGTCCGACCCACCTCCTCCAAGAAGCCTTCCCAGCACCGCTCCAGCCATTCGCTTGCTCTCCTGAACCCTCAAAAACGTCATCAGCACTGTATAATTTAGAATTTGGGCATGTGCTGGCTGGTCGGCAAAGTGTGTGGGGTGTGTTAGGCAAGTCTCAGCTCCTCAACAATAGCATACCTAGTATTTCCTTCAATGGCACGTGTCCAACAAACGCTTGGCACGCCACGACTTGCTGTAGAAGCTGCTAAAGGAGACTTCCGGGGTCCTAATGATATGGTGCCTCGAGGTAATAAAAGAGACACTACAAGGGTGCCTGAATGGCCTCAATTGCCCCGTAGAGCCTTGACTGGCCAGATGGGGTCAGTGTAACCCACCTCAGAGGGAGTTCATTGATTTTTAAAAAACAAAACAGAACAGTAACAACAAAAAACATTTGCTGAGCCCCAGCTTTAATGTAGAACCCCGATAAGTTCTTGCCCTCTGGGAGACAGCCCTGGGAAAAATGAGAACAGCAAGAGACTGAGTCTGAAAAACCCCTCCTGCACACTAAGTTGTGTGACCTTGGGCACACCAAGCGTTGTCTCTGAGCCGCATTTTCCGACTTTGTATCTTAGAGTCTGGAATGGGGGTGGGGCTGATCAGAGGATACAGTAATCAGATCTGTCGTTCTTTCACTTTCCTGATGAGACTACGTTCAGGAAGTAATTTGAATTACAATTTTCTAGTTGAAAGATAAAATGCAAGTGGCTTTTTGTGACAATCACATAATAAAACAGCTACGATGGCTCTTTGTTAACTGAAAGAGCCTCTATAAAGGTTTGCCACTTTCTCCGCTTTTGAAATCCATAATAAACACTCAGCAAATGTTTCTTGGGTCAAGAGATAAGATCCATATATAGATTGGAGAGTTATGGCTAGAGAACACCAAATGTGTGCTAAATGCATTATCCAGACACTTGGGTTGCTCAGAAAAGTGTTCAATGAAATTCAGTGAGGGGAAGAAAGATTGTGGTCAGGGGTCAAGGGAAACTCCACCATGGAGGCAAGATCTGAGACGGGCCCTGGTAACTGGCTTGAGTTTTGGGCACAGGAGCGTGAAGACACTGAGGAACTCAAGGCATGACAGGGGTTATGGTGCAGAGGCAGGATGGCACAAAGGGCTGGGAATCGCAAGTGCCACTGGACACAGTTTCCAATTGCGTAAAAGGCTCTGCCCTGTGCCTATGACCATTCCTGGCATATGTTTCTGTAATTAAGGAAAAGGAGAGGAAGGGGGAGGGGGAGGACAGTGGGAAGGAGGGGAAAGAATGAATTTGGCTAATTGAAATCAAAACTTCCTACAAATGATGAGGGTTGGGAGAAGCAGACCAGCAGAAACTAGAGTACAGCTGCTCCAAGTAAAAATAACCCCTCTCCCATGAGATTAGATGTCCTAAAAGAGGAGCCCAGAGACATGCCTGGTTGGTTCATTCCTGTATCTTTAGCATAAAGAACACTAGCCAGCACCAAAGAGAGAGAAAGAGAGGAAAGTAGAGGGGGGGTGAGTTGGTAAAAGGATTAATGGAAGGGGGACCAGAGAGGGTAATGGGGGTGAGTATGATTGAAATATATTATGCAGATATATGAAAATGTCATAATGAAATCTATTATTGCCGGGCGTTGGTGGCGCATGCCTTTAATCCCAGCACTCGGGAGGCAGAGCCAGGTGGATCTCTGTGAGTTCAAGGCCAGCCTGGGCTACCAAGTGAGTTCCAGGAAAGGCGCAAAGCTACACAGAGAAACCCTGACTCGAAAAAAAAAGGAAAAAAAAATCGAAAAAAAAGAAAATAAATCTATTATTATGTATAATTCATATATGCTATTCAAAACATTTTAAAAAGAACAGTAGCCATCACACAGAAAGTTCTAGAAAAAAAATCTGATGGAGTAAGTGAATGTGGCAATGGTGGAAAAGGCAGAGTATAGAGTCTGAGGGCCCCAAGTTTAAGTCCTGGTTGTTATGTATTGCCTGCATATTCTCAGGCAAGCTGCTTAATGTCTTTAAGCCTCATTTTCCTTTCCAACATAATACTATCCATCTCAAAATCATCCTGAAGATGCATGAACATAACAAGCAACTCTTGAAGACAGTGGATGGCAGTTTTAGTTAGCTTTCTATTGCTGTGTTAAAGACCACGATCAAAAGCAACCCTGAGAAGAAAGGGTTTATTTGGCTTACACATGCTTATCACAGTCCATCATTGTGGGAAGCCAAGGCAGGAACTCAAGCAGGGCAGGAAACTGGAGCCAGACACCGAAGCAGAAACGAAGGCAGAAACTATGGAGACATGTTGCTTACTCGCTTGCTTTCCATGACTCTCTCAGCTTTCTTTTTCATACAGCCCAGGACCAGGACCTGCCCAGGAGTGGGACTGCCCACAGTGGGCTGAGTCCTCCCACATCAATCAAGAAAATGCCCCCATGAACTTGCCCACAGGCCAGTTTGGTGAGGGCATTTTCTCAGTGGAGATTCCGTCTTTCCAGATGACTCTATCTTGTGTAAGTTGACAAAACAAACAAAAACAAAAACAAACAACAACAACAAAAATCAAGCACAACAGCCATTGTGATCAAACCTTTTTGACCAGACCAGATTCCAGTGGAGTACTTTGTATACAGCAGGCGGCCAGATGACTTTTGTTGTCTGACGGGTAGGTGGGACCTTGAACCTTTACTCCCTGTAGGCGGTGAGAGCTTGGCATTCGAAGGAGAGAGCTGGGTGACTAACATGAAGGTGTTAAGACATGGGTTGAAGCAGAGGGGCCGGGTGCCAGGGGTGAGGCTGAGGCAACAATCAGGGGATTTGCTCCAGGCTGGGATGGTGGCCGTAAGGTTAGCAAGAGAGGAATGGCTGGAAAGAGGGAATCAACAGCACAGGGTTTTATGTTTGTTTGTTTGTTTTGTTTTGTTTTGTTTTTAAAGACAGGACTGAAAATTAAGAAAAGGAGCTAGAATGCTGCCAACACCTGCTAAGTGTGATTTCCCACCCGAGTCAGGGGTGGAGTGCCAGCGCCAACACTCCTGTGGCAGACTAAAAGAAACCTAGAACATTGGAGGGGGGCCCCGGTCAGTAAAGTCAGAGTGGCCAATCCTCAGACTTTGCAAGATTGTCGGCAATGATACTGGTTGGACAATTTCAGAATGTGCATATATTTCCTCTTCCTTTCTTCAAAGTGTCAGAAAAGCACTGTCCACAAGGGGGCAGATGATGTCTAGCCAAGTTCAGCTTCAGCAGCAATTGTTTAGAAGGCAATCTTCCCTCAGCTACTCCAGCTATCCGAACAAGCACAAAAATGGACATTGAGAACATTCCTTCTCTCTGCCCTATTAAAAGGAATGTCAGTCACAGAGGCATTTGAATTGAGACGTGGCGATGACCTGAGCCCTGGGAAAACCCTGGCTGGAGTAGAGACAGAGGATTGTTGATGTCCCTAGCACGTGGTTGCCCTGTTTGTCGCCTGCATCTCTCTAGCAAGGCTAGAAGGGGTAAAGTGATGTCCAGTGAACGTGAGGGCGGTGCAAACCAAGCTCCTACAAACCGATCCATCAGGCTGGTGCCCCTCGCAACTGGAACCCAGGTTAGGGTGTTGTGGAAATCCAGAAGAAATGGAAGATTTCTTAATGGGCTGAATGGACAGTAAAGAAAAAGCAAGCCTATGAGAGTTAAGAGCACAGGTCTGGGATCAGAGAGACCTGGGTTCCGATCCCAGTTCACCATCTGAGTTCCGTTGCCTGGGGCAAGCTGCTTAACCTCCTGAGCCACAGTTTCTCATTGGCAAAGTGAGGAGAGAAATACCTGTAGCCATCTCAGAGGGCGGCTGTGAATTTTTAATGAGACCATGCCTGCCACACAGTCAGCACTTAGGAAATGCTGATAGGGAATTCTTGTTCTTGTCGGCAGTTATAATAAGCAAGGTGGTTCTGTTGAATAGACTGGATGTTAAAACACTTGGAAGGTACCAATGGCAGATGAGTAGAGGCTACCCAGAGCTGGGGAAAGTGGGGGAACAGAGGTTGGGGAAGCAGAGAAGGAAGTGCATTCTAGGCAGAGGGAAAGTGGGGATGCTGAAGGGCTCATAAGTGACGACTGGGCTGGCCCTGGTGAATATACACTGTCAAGGACAGAGTCTAGTTAGTATCATGGGGCTGAGCGGATGTCTGGCCAGCCAAGCCCAGCACAGGACCAGCCAGGTTTTGCCAGGAGATTGCTTTTTCCTGGCACAACACTAAGAAGTCAATGAAGTGACTGGAAAGAAAGAGCGGCTTGGGTGACTAGTGGAGCGGTCTCCTCTCTAGCCTCAGTGTTTATTTAGTCATTCATTTATTCCTTGGTTGGTTGGTTGATGTTGTGTGGGGGTGTTTTGCCTGCATGTGTCATGCATGCAGTGCCCATGAAGGCCAGAAGAGGGCGTCAAATCCCCTGGAACTCAACTTCACTTATTAGTGACCATGTGGGTGCTGGAACTTGAACCTGGATCCTCTCATACAGTGGTCAGTGCTCTTAACCACTGAGCCGTCTCTCTAGGCCCAGCACCGGCATTTTAGAAGAGCAAAGCAAATCCATGAGAGCAAGCTAAGAAAGGGGTGTCCTATCTAACGCTTCCTATTGAAGGTATAGCCACTGGAGGAGAAAGAAATATGAAATAAGGCAGTCTGGAAGTGTCTTCGGTCTGCACATACACATATACATATATGTTATCCCATAATTTCCATGTGATTTTGATTCCAGGACCTCTTCCTGACTCAGGATGCTAAAAACTGATAGATGCTCAAGTCCCCCGTGTTAGGCTAAGTGTTAGAACACTTGTGTAGCATGCATGGCGCCAGGCACACAAGAATAGGCACAGTATTTGCATGTAATATACACACATTCTCCAGATGTACTACTATAAATAATCTCAGTTTCTCACTACATTTCAAATTTTATTTTGTGTATGAAAGTCTAAGACACCTCGGGGGAGTCAGTTCTCTGCTACTGTATGGGTCCACAGGGTTAGATTCAGGCCAACAGACTCGGCAGCAAGCAGCTCAGAGCCATCTTCCAGGGCCCTTTTCTGTACTCTTATGGTGACTAGGTGATTGCTGCTCTACATGCGGTGGGGGAGCCAGAAGACATTTTAGCTGAAGCTCAGGCCAGAATCTTAGCCAAGACCCCAAAGGGCCCTCCCAGGAATCATGATCTGAACTAGAATTCTTCTTCTTCTTCTTTTTTTTTTTGGTTTTTCGAGACAGGGTTTCCCTGTGTAGCTTTGCGCCTTTCCTGGGACTCACTTGGTAGCCCAGGTTGGCCTCGAACTCACAGAGATCCGCCTGGCTCTGCCTCCCGAGTGCTGGGATTAAAGGCGTGCACCACCACCGCCGGCCTGAACTAGAATTCTTATGGCGTCTAATCCAATGTATATGCTATGTAGATGATGATTAAACTATATCATTTAAAGAAAACGACAAGAAAAAAATCTACTGGCTTAGTACAGATGCAATTAGGGGGTGGGCATTGAGACAGGGTCTCATACCTTAGGCTGATCTCAAACTCACTACCTAACTCACATTGACCTTGAACTACAAGCAATCCTTCTGCCCAACACCCCAAGTGTTGGGATCATAGATGTGAGCCACCATGCCCTGTTCACATGCAACTTAAAAAAAACAAACTATTTTCAGTCTACAGTGGCTGAATTTAGAAGCCCCAGATATAGAGGGCTGATTTGCATCTAGAATTCCAAGAATATGGTCCAGTGGGACCCAGAGGCCAGCCACAAACATCGCAGCTACAAAATTGCTCATCCCCCAGGCCTGTGAATATGTCCCTGTAACTTCCTCTTTCCTGGGAATAATAGACTGGAAGGAAATTCTTTTTGTATAGCTCACTGATTGATGAGTGAGTGAGCGAGTGATATTTTTGTGTGTATGTGGTATGCGTGTGTGTGTGTGTGTGTGTGTGTGTTCACATGTGTATGCAGGTGTACTCACTTGTGCATGCACCTGTGGAGGCCAGACGTCAACATCAGGACTCATCCTTTACCACTCTCCACCACTGTTTTTGAGACAGGCTCTCCCACTGAACCTGGAGCCCCCACCATTTGGCTGGCCAGCAAGCCCCTGGGATCTGCCCATCTCGATCTCACTCAAGACTCGGACTCCAGACACATGCCACCGTGTCCAGGCTTTTCTGTAGGTGCTGGGGATCCAAACTCAGGCCCACATGCTTGTACAGCAAACACTTTACCCACTGAGACCATCTCCTCATCCCTGGAATTTGTGTGTGTGTGTGTGTGTGTGTGTGTGTGTGTGTGTGTGTATGTATGTATGTGGTGCTTTGGTTTTCAATTATTTATTTATTTGTTTGTTTATTTATTTTATGTGTATGGGTGGTTTGCATATGTGTATGTATATATACCATGGGCATGCCTGGTGCCCATGGAGGTCAGAAAGAGGGCATCTGATCCTCTGACCCTCGGAATCTGGAGTTCCAGATGTTTGTGAGTCACCATATGGGTGCTCAGGACTGAACCCTGGCCCTCTGAGAGAGCAACAAGTGATCTTAACCACTGCGCCATTTCTCCTTCCTCTTGCTTTGTTTTTTGAGACAGGGTCTCACTCTATGGCAGGCTAGCCTGGAACTCACTATATCAACTAGGCTGGCCTTGAACTTGGGCAATCCTCTTGGACCGTCATGCCCAACTGGAAGGTGACTGTCTCCACTACCTGAGTCGAGGGCCTGCTCTAAGGTGTTCATTTCCATTTGTAAGCTTACCTTTCCCTGTTGGCAGATCCTGTTAGAGCCCTGACTTGGATCTCACAAAGCTGGGCCCTTCCCTCTCTGCCCAAATGGGTTCTCCTGGGAAATCCTTGGTTACAGGCCTTAGTGGGAAGCCTTAGCCTCATAGCACCAACCAAGAGATAATAGTAAAAAGCACTTTTATATTTAGCTTTGGGGCATCATAAGTGATTTTTTGGCACTGTATTTCCTTTCCTAAGTAAGGTTGGCTTAGGATGACATTAAAATTTGCTTTATGGGAGGCAATGGAAGAGAGTGAGTAAATAAATGCCTTTCCAGTCCAGTGGTTATGGGCTTGGAACCACAGTTAATTTCCATTCCAGTCACCACCTCTTACTGTTTGTCTTTCTGGGGCTCAGTTTCTTCTGCACAAAACACAGGCAGCACACTCCACCTCGTGTTTTCATAGCCCACACGAAATCTAAGGCCTTTGATGTTCTTAGGCCAGTGCTGGGTCCAGGAGCACGGCAGAGAGCAGACTTCAGCAAGTGCGTCTAGGACAAAGTCGGGCCGGGAGTCGAAAACCTTCAGCATATAATCGAGAAGAAAGCAGACAGCACTCGGCGGGCAAGTCGTGCCGTTCGGTACCCCGAAGCCCACTGGAGGCCGGCTGACCTCCTGACTGTCTTCTCAGGGCTGGGCTAACTCCCCGGCAGGTTTAGGCAAGAGCAAGCAGGTGGGGTTGGCCTGAGACCAGCTGTCCAGAGCCTGTTGGGAAACACTTCTCTATGCCAAGGGCAGGGCCAGGGACAAGACGTATTTACAAGGTGAATGGTATTACCTGTGATGAAGCAAAGACTGCTCTTACCTCAGAGCAAATAAGAGGCCGGGAACACAGATTCTGCTTATTGCAAATACAAATGAGGTGACCGCTTTACAAAGGTTTTATGGTAGCAGAAGAAAAGTCACAGTTTTCCAGGGCATTGGTGGCAACCCCAGGTTGGTGGCTACAGCAATACAAAGTAATCTCTGCTGTAGGTCTCGTGTTATCTGATGGTATTCTTAGCCTTTGGTTGACGAAAGCCGGCCTGTCAGTACATTCCCAAAGTTTTCACGTGATAGTCACGTGTATTTTAAGTCAGCCAGGCAAGCCGGCAGACAATGGCTCTGAAGGAAGCTACGACAGCCCATGATAATTTGGCTCTGCATCTGCAACAACCCAACTCCACAATCAGGAAGTTCTAATGAATCAATCAGGCTGGTAGAATCTTTCACCGGAGGGTGGTTTTCTTCTGGGAAATCCATTTCACACCTTTGAGCAGGGCAGGGTGGGGGCAGTGAGGGGCAGGGCAGGAAATCCAAGCCTGGAGCCTCTAGCCCGACAGAGGACTCACTGGAGAAGGGTGCTTGCTACTAAACTTAACAACCTGGTGGATGGCCAGGCCCACATGGCGGAAGAAGAGCGCTGGTTCCTCAAAGGTGTCCTCTAGCTTATACATACATGCTGTGGTACATGTGCACTCGCACATACACACTCACACTCACATACACACGTACAAAATAAAAACAAATAAATGGAAAAGAGGAAAGAAGCCCCAACTTGCAGAAGGACACCTCTTTTGCTTTCTGCGGTTCTCACGTGTCTGGGCACTCTTGGCTAGAGGACAAAGCCTTTCCTTCATTTCCTTCCTGAGACTTTGGGAAAACAAAACCACTTGAAAATAGCTGTCTTGACTAAAACCTGCACTCTGGCCCAAGCCAGGAAGAGAAATTGTCAATTCAGTCTGTCTTGTTTCCTCCATTGTCAACAACCCCAGCACCTTAGCCATGCCTTCAGGGAAGCTGAGGCACAACTCCCACAAGTTCAAGGTCAGCTTAGACCACACAGTGAGTTCCAAACAAGCCTGGGATAGAGTGAAAGAAAGAAGAGAGGGAGGGAGGGAGGAAAGGGGAAAAAAGAAACAACAACAATAAAATATCCAAATTCCTACATATTTATGTAAACATCTCCCCCTCATTTTCATTTATCCTTTTTTTTTCTGAGACAGCTTTGTGCTTTTCCTGGATCTCGCTCTGTAGCCCAGGCTGGCCTCGAACTCACAAAGATCCGCCTGCCTCTGCCTCCCAAGTGCTGGGATTAAAGGCGTGCGCCGCCACTGCCCGGCTCATTTATCCTTTTGTGTGTGAAGCTGGGGATCATTTGTCCGTGCATGAGTAATATGCATGTGCCCACAGTGCCAAACTCCCGAAGTATGCATAAATGGCTCGCAGCACAAGGCAGTCTCTGTTCCTCCCAAGCGGGTACCCTACCTCCCCACAGGCCATCTGTGTTACCACCACCTTCTGGCAGCCCCCTCCAGAGGTCATCCACGCATATACAAACAGGTAGCATTTTAGTCCTGATGAAAGCACTCTTACTCATGTTTATATTCCAGGCACCTAGCAAACATAAGTGTGCCTTTGAAACAGTAGGTTGATTGAATGTCTGTTCCCAGCTTTGCTGCCCTCATCCTAGCCACAGAAATGACTGAACAGTCTCAGAGAAATCTCCACAAACATGAAAATGTAACATGTTTGGGCTCATGGCTCTGGTCAGGATTTCCCAAGACTGAAATTCCCAAAACAAAATAAAGCCACGAGGTCCTTGCTTAATACAAACAAGTCATTCCCTTTCAGGATAGTACTCAGGGTACCCAGATCCCTACTCTGTACAAAGTGTAAAGGCAAAGCTCAGCTCTGGCTCTTCCGTGGTTGGGTGATGGTTCCCAAAGGGGAGGGATGGAGAGATTTTGGTGTTGCTCTTACCCACAGGAACTCCCTAAACACATTTGGAAAATAAAGCACAAGAGTTTAACCAGTGCCGTATTCCAGGACTCCTCAGTCCCTCCCAGGGCTAGCTTTCCTAGACAGTAGCGCCTCATGTCTCTGCCCTGCCTCGCTCCTCCACCGCTCTCCCTTTCTCATCCCCCCCCCACTGCCTTCGAGAGAGAAAGGGCTGGATTTCTGCACGAGATCCATAGAAAAGAGCCCAAGGAAGAAAGGAGAAGGCAGGAGAGACAGCTGCCCCTCTGCTTGCCCTATTATTAGGACCAGGCTTGTCAACTCAAGGAGGCAGCAGAGCAGAATGGTAAAGAAAACAGAGTCCAGCGTCTCGCTGAGCTGCAATTCTGATTCTACCACGTACAAAATGTGTGATGTTGAGCGTGCTTCTTTGTTTCTTTCTGCTTCCATTTCTTCCATGGTAAGGTGTGCATGACAGCTGCACCCACTTTAAAGAAACACATCAGAATGTAGTGAGTCAATAGATTGTGAAGCATTTGAAACAGTGCCTGGCATGTAGGAAACACAATGTAAGTGCTATTTTTAAAAATATAGTAAGTAGTTTTATTAATTCTCTAGGACTCCTCCCCTAATTCCTATGCCTTCCAACAGCCTCCCAGATCCATCTCCCACCTCCCTATTTCCTTCCTTCCTTCTTTCCTTCCTTCCTTCCTTCCTTTCTTCCCTTTCTTCCTTCTTTCTTTCTTTCTCTCTCTCCCTTTCTTTTTTTCTTTCTTTCTTTTTTGAAACAATTTCTCTTTGTAACAGCCCCAGCTGTCCTGGAACTAGTTTTGTAGACCAGGCTGGCCTCAAACTCACAGAAATCTGCCTTCCTCTGCCCCCGAGTGCTGTGATCAAAAGTGTGAGCCACCATGCCTTGCCCCGCCTTTAACAACCCAATAAGTCCAATTTGTACTGTCCATATACTCATGATGCGAGGAAATACTATTTATTTATTTATTTATTTATTTATTTATTTATTTATTTATTGAGGCAGATTCTCTCTATGTAGCCCTGGTTGGCCTGGAACTAGCTCTGTAGACCAGGCTGACTGCAAACTCACAGAGATCTGCCTGTCTCTGCCTCCCAAGTGCAGAGTTTAAAGGCATGTGCCACCACGCCCTGCTATTAATTTTTAGTACAATATTTGTATTAATTATTTGAGAAGTTCATGTATGTATATAACGTATTTTGATCATAGTCAACTACTAACTCCTGGATCCACCCCTACTGCCCCACCCCTCCTCCCACCTTTTTTTTTATAACATGCTGAGTTCAATTTGTATTGCCCATAAATGAATGGGTGTGGATTTTTTGTTGTTGCTTCTTTTTAGATGCAGTCTCATATAATCCAGCTTCAAACTTACTATATATAGCTGAGGATAACCTTGAACTTCTGATCCTTCTGGGTCCACCGCCTGAGTGCTGGGACAACAGGGCACCACTCCTGGTTTATATGGTGCTAGGTAGCAAATACAAGGCTTTGTGCACAGTAGACAAGCACTCCACCTGCTGAAGTACATTCCCAGGCCCCTCACATGGCATATGTCTCATACAGAGAGGAAAGAACTAAAGCCCAGCCTATATAGAGGTAAAAATGCCTGTCTAAAGGCAGGTGTAGCTCAAGGACACAGCATTTGCTTTGAATGTGTGAGGCCCTGGGTCCCATGCCGAGCGCTAGAAAAACACACATCACATCACAGGTGTTTCCTTCCTCACTTCTCCCCACCAGTGCTGGTATTGAGATGAGGCATAGGGGGAGCCCCCAAACTTCTTGGTAATTAATATGAATAAAAAAATAAAATCTCATGATACAAAATTTCTGCAAATCAAAAACTTTTAAGTTAAATAAAAAAGAGCCATGGGTAAACTCAGGAGCCTGAGACAAGAGAATTATGTTTTGGAGGCTAGCTTGGGCTATGAACTGAGTTCAAGACCAGTCTGGACTACACAGTGAGACTCTGTTTCAA